>NC_136070.1:1236236816-1236946816 GCF_964261635.1 Lissotriton helveticus | reverse complement strand
GGGATCCCTTTGTGCGTCTTCCCTTTCTGCACCCCTCGCACAATGCACCAGGCCCCCTCATTTGTTATCTCCTGCAAGCTAAACAATTCAGTGCCATTGCTTGCTTTTTCTTTAATTGTTGCTGGCATAAAAGGTTAATTAAATTCTGCAAATATAATTTTGTTGCAGATTGTTAATTTCTTTTTTCTGTCACTGTCTTATTCTTGCAAAGTCGCTGTATCATGTTTTAGTTCAAAGCCTGTCCCTGTCTCTCCCCTTCTCTTTTCTCTTTCCCTTTTCTTGGTTTGCTGGTAATTTGCAGCTTTTGTTTCATGTCTCTACCCCTCCACTACGCCAGCTATTTGAATAGTGTTTCCCTTTCAGAAATAATATGGAAACAGCATTTATTTACTAATTTGAGATTGTCTTTAGTGTGTAGAAGAAATAGGCTGTCAGAGCCCTTTACATTTTTTTTTTTTTCAGTTTGAAAGCTTTATTAAAGAAAAACAAGTAGTACAAAAAGGTGACATCAGCAAAATAGGAGAAAAGGAGTATATGATGGGATAAAGTTAAATAAAAGCAGCCAATATCACAATAAAAAACAAAGCATTTTGAAGTATGTGGGGGGGAGAGGGGGAGGGGGGAGGAAGAGAAAACATGTTATTATCTTTGAGGATGGAGAAAGAAAAATGATAAAAATACAATGGATAGCAATAAAAAGTACAGTAGAAAACATCATATAGAGTACTTACTAGAATGCAGAACAAGTAATATTGGAAACCAATATAAAGCTAAATCACAATAGTAAAAGTGAAAATATCATAAAAAACATCATAAAAACCATAGGCAAGAGTAAATGCGTTCAGGGGGGTTTGAAATTCTCTGAAGAGAGTGGAGAGTAAGTCTTTTTGGCAGAGTGATCCAAGTATAGAGTAAGAGGTAGCCAGTAAAGTTCAACATTGCGGGAGGGTTTGCAAGAGGAGGCAAAGGCAACATCAAGTCTATGTGATTGACATACAAAATTCCACCAGCAATTGAGGGACAATTTGTTCAAGGATTTCCAATTAGAGACAATATGTTGTAATGCAAGAGCGAGCATAAGATCAAAAAGACCGTGGGAATGTGGTGGGAGGTCCAAATCTTCTGAAAGGCTACCAAGAAATACAAAGGAGGTAGAAAAGTGAATAGAAATGTTAAAAATACGAGAAAGGCGAGAGAATATCTGAGACCAAAAAATACGAGTTGAGGGACAGAAAAAGAAGAGGTGTAAAAGATCTGCAGAAGGGGCATTACAGGTCCAACAATTAGATGCAGCAGTAGATTGAAAGCGAGAAATAGAAAGAGGAGAAAGGTATAGTCTGTGGTAAAAGAAAAAGAGGGATTGAGTAAGAGAGGCAGTACGGGAAACCTTCAGGGATCTGGCCCAGACTTTGTCCCAGAGAGCAGTCGACCATGAAGAGTGTAAGTCTGTTTCCCAGGACAATTCCAATTTCGATTTGGGGCGATCTGGATTGGGGGCTGAGAAGTACCGGTAAATGAGGGAAGCTTTAGGAATAGTAGACAGGACGGCGAGTAAAGGTGAAGATGGAGCTGCAAGTCCATCAGAAGGAAGAGAATAATAACGATCCAGAATAGCTTCCATGAGGGTAAGGAATTTCTTTGCAAAGGTAGGAGGGCAATGGAAGTGAGAGCGAAAATCAGGAAAGGTGCGAGGGGATGAACCATCAAAAAGATGATATACCCAAATGATACCTTTTGCTCTCCATGAGGGCCAAGCAATAGGTCTGTTATTGATCAATATAAGTGAGTTGTACCATATAGGCGATAGAAGGAAGGAGTCCTGTGTCATCGAGGTAGGGGAGACTAAAGGTCGGAGAAGAGAGGAAGTATGCTTGAATAGAAGAGGGTTAAGGCATGGGGCTTTGGAAGTAAAGTGAATTACTTCTTGTAAAGAATATGGAAGCAATAACTCCTGCTCCACAGAAAGCCAGAGGGGAGAAAAAGGGGAGGGTTCCTGAGATAACCAGCGGGAGGCTTGTCAAAGTGAGAAGGAGGTGTGGTAAAGGCGAAAGTCTGGAAAGTTGGTGCCACCAGCAAGTTTAGATTTACGTAGGTGTAAAAGAGATATGCGGGCTTTTTTCTGTTTCCAAAGGAATTTGGACAAAACAGAGTCAATGCGACGGAAATAAGAGAGTGGGATGCGAATGGGAAGCATGGATAATAAGTAGATTAAAATGGGGGCAATCATCATCCTAATGGAGTCAAGACGGCCCCACCAAGAGAGAAATAGTGGGTTCCATGAATTGAGTAAGGAGTCAATTCTGGATATAACTGCATTCATATTGAGTTGAACAGAGGAAGAAATAGAGTTAGAGAAAAGAACACCCAGATATTTAATTTTTGTAGAATTCCAAGCAAAGCCAGTGGTCGTGAAGAAATGGGGAAGGCAAAATTTAGTTAAGGGAAGGATCTCTGTTTTGTCAGAATTTATTTTGTAACCCGAAACCAAAGAAAAATTCTCAAATTCATTTAATAAAGAAGGGACAGAGGTGATTGGGTCTGAAATAAATAAAAGAATATCATCTGCATATGCAGAAAGTTTAAGATGTTGTGTACCATATGGGAAACCCGAGATGGATGGATTGTTACGTATGGAAGTAAGGAAGGGTTCAAGCGCCAAAATAAATAAAAGAGGTGATAAAGGACAGCCCTGACGGACACCACGTTGAAGTATGAATGGGGGAGTGAGTTGACCATTAACAAGAACAGAGGCTTTGGGCATAGAATAAATCAAGGAAACAAAAGAGATAAATTTAGGATGAAAGCCATGCCATTTTAGGGAAGCCATGAGAAAGGACCAGTCAACCCGGTCAAAGGCCTTCTCAGCGTCTACTGAAATGGCCGCAAGGGGGATTGATAGGGAAGGGGCTTTACTTAAGACATTAAGGAAGAGTCTAGAGTTATCCGATGTCAAGCGACCCTTAACGAAGCCACATTGTTCTTTCCCTATGAGATGTGGAAGGAGCGGGTCAAGGCGAAGCGCTAGTAGTTTTGCAAAAATTTTATAGTCCACATTGACTAGGGATATAGGGCGGTAGTTTTTACAGAACTTAGGGTCTCTACCATCTTTAGGAATAAGGCATATGGTAGCATCCTGGAACGAACCTTGGGCTGATCCAGTAGAACAAAAAGACTGAAAGAGAGATAGAAGTTTAGGTAAGAGGAGGTCTGAAAAGTGTAAATAAAATTCAACCGGAAAGCCGTCGGGTCCTGGAGTCTTGCCTTTAGTGAGGGAGGATAGGGCAGAAGAAAGCTCCGAAAGAGTGAGATCAGAATCGACCTTTGAAAAATTAAGATGAGAGGTATCTGGTTGAGGTAAATTATCAAAATAAGATTGAATTAGTTCCGGAGTGGGAGGATTTTCGGGAGTATATAAATTCTTATAAAAGGAATGAAATTGGTCTAAAATTTCCGCGTCGGTATGAAGAAGAGTATTAGAGGGAGAATAAATTGAATCAATGTTAGTGCGTTCTTTACGGGACTTTAAATAGTTGGCTAATAATTTGCCTGATTTATTGCGACCTCCGTAGTAACGGGCACTGCTCCGAAGGAGAAAAGAGGAAGCAGAGTCTGTAGTGAGCTTATTAAAATCAATCTTAGCCTTAAGTAATTCAGGAGACATAATCTTAGTAGAAGAAGTATAGAATTGATGTTCCAGAGATTTAATATGTGCAAGGGTAATTTTACGTTTTTGAAGGAATCGTTTCTTTTTCCTAGAGACAAAATCAATAATGAAACCTCGGGCCGTGGCCTTGAAAGAGTCCCAAAGAACATGAGGGGGGGTATCAGGAGTATAGTTGAGATGAAAAAATTCAGAGGCAAAAGAACGAAAAGAGGAAGAAAAAAGAGGATCAGTAAGAAGAGAAGGGTTAAAACGCCAGCGAGAAGATTTAGGAATAGGAGGAAGGAGATCAAAAACAGTAACAATAGGGGCATGATCAGAAATAACTATAGGTTCAATTGAGGAGGAAATAAGGTGTTGAGAGAGAGATGAAGAGAGAAAAATGTAGTCCAAACGAGAGAAAGAGGTATGAGGAGGAGAGAAAAAGGAGAAATCCATAACATCTGGGTGTGTGAGTCTCCATGAGTCCACAAGATGAGTTTGAGTGATAGTGTCAAGGAATTGCTTATGTGGCTTGTGAGGGGAAAAACGGACTGAGGATCTACGGTCTAAAAATGGGTCAACGATCTGATTACAGTCTCCACCTAGTAGGAAAGAGTCATGTTTATATTGGATACATTTTACTGTAACGGAGGGCCAAAAAGAGGGGTCAAAACATGTAGGGCCATAAACATTGAATACGGTAATTGGGATATTGTTAATTCGTAGTTTAGCCAAAACCCATCGCCCCTCATCATCCTTTTCCTCTAGAAGTACTTTACATTGAAGACGTTTATGAATCAAAATGGCTACCCCATTCTTTTTGTGAGAAGCGGGAGAAAATAAAACAGTTCCAACCCATAATCGCTTCAGTTTCAAAGATTCAATATCTGAGAGATGAGTTTCTTGAATAAGAACAATATCAGGGTTGTATGAGGAGAGGTGGGAGAGTACTCTTTGCCTTTTGATAGGATGATTAAATCCTTTCACATTCCATGAAACAACTTTGAAAGTGAAAACTTGGTAAACTGATCAAAAGCGAAATATGCAGAAACATACTGTATATATATTAATGCGAACTGTAAAGAGATAATAACGATAAAATTCGTCAAAAAGGTAGAAGGAAGAACAGGTAGAAAATGAAGGAGGAAAGAAAAAAGGGAGAGGGAGAGGGGAAGGAACAGGGAAAGATAAATAGCAGGGAAGGAAGAAGGAAGAAAAGAGAGAAAGCATAGGAGACAGTACAAATCCAAAAGGATGACTGTATTGAACATACCTGGAAGGGGAAATGTACACAAAGGGAAGGTGGGGAGGTGGTGATGCGTTACAAGACGGACGGACCAGGATCAGGAGCAGGACCACATCGAAACCGCACAAAAGGAACATGGGATGGGACAAAAAGGTGACAGGAGTATCCGAAACATATCCGTCTAGGGAAAAAAGGAAAAATTGTTAACATATAGAATATGTGACATAAACATAAAGGGATAGATTCAAAGTTGAGAAAAAGAAAAAAGATATATAGAAGAAGCAAGAGAAAGATATCAGAGAAAAGCTACGCAAAATGAGAATGTGGGAAATGGAGAGAAGAAAAATGGAGAAGTACATGAAATCAAAGACAAACTAGTAGAAGAACAATCATCAAAAACAGGAAAAGTTCTATTTCAGCCACTGTGTGAAGTAGAAGAGGAGGCATCCATCCCGTCGTCACTCTGAAGAAGAAGAAAGTTTCTTAATTCTCCAGGTTCTTGAAATGACCAAGTCTTGTTCCGATAGGTAACTCTGAAAGTACAAGGGTGAAACAAGCCATATCTTGCTCCCAAGGAGCGCAGAGAAGGACGCATAGCTAGAAATTCTTTACGTCTGGATGCAGTGGCGTTAGAAAGATCCTGAGATAAATACACTCGTTGACCTTGCCAATTGACTTGTTTCTTATTCCTCGCAGCTGAGAGAATCAAGAGGAGATCCGTGTATTTCAAAAAGAGGATGATAACTCCACGAGGTTTTGAGGAAGAGTCCGTTCTGGCACCTAGTCTATGTGCTCTTTGAATACTAATGGAGGTAGAAGGTGGGAGGTCCAGAAGTTTTGGCAGAAAAGTGGTGAAGAACGACACCGGGTTGTCCCCCTCAAGATTTTCCGGCAAATTGTAAATACGGAGGTTGTTCCTCCTATTTCGATTTTCCAAATCTTCCGTGTGTTTTTGAAGTGAGAGGACAGTTTTTTCCAAGGTGTCTATACGTTGGGCGTTGGACTGAATGTCAGGGAGTTGCTGTTCAACAGTAGAAAGTCGGGCATCCATGGTTTCCCACTTATCTTTTAAGAGCTGCATGTCTGTACTTGTTTTTTCTATAAATGGACGCAGTGCTCGCAGCTCCTCCAGAATTTGATCAGTAGGAGAAGTTGTAGGATTGTCTTCTGGTGTGGGAGAATTTTGCTTGAGGCGTTTGCCCGCTGGAGCAGGTGGGGAAGATTTACTGGTATTGGTATGAGCCAAAGATGATTTGTGAGAGGTCATTTTTGTAGTAGAATTGGCTTTATGCGTACCAGAGGAAGAAGAAGTCCTTGATGTGCTCACCGTTGATATAAAGACAAATTGCGGTTTATGTAAATTGACCATAAAAATGAGTTGTCGTACCGTGAAATAGGCTCAAGTCCCAGAGAGGCAATCAAAAGTGTGCTGGAACGTTCCGGAAATAACTCCGAAGAAGGGGTGACGCACCAAAACGAGTTATGTGAGAGAGCCTCTGGGAAATAGCGCAAAATATTCAGTGAGCATAAAAAAGAGGGCGACTAAAATGGCAGCATGCGAAGGGGGATCCTGAAAGAGCTGAGGCGCAGGAGAATGAACAGAAAGTTTGTCAGAGAAAAAGTGTCATTATAGCGCCATGAGGGAAGACATGTAGGAGAAAAAGTAATGTAGAGCTGTAACCATGTGAGCTCATGAAAAAGCAGTCGTCAGGGATGAAGCATCGTGGAAAGTGCGTAGTTGCCGCGTGCTCCAAAACAGAATAAGAGGAGACCAAAAACGCAGCAAAAGGGTCTATTAAATAATAGAGACTGCTCACCCCTGAGATAGAAACAGCGTCGTTGGTGTCTGGTGACACTTCGTGTGGCGGTAAACCTGACAGCTGAGGCTCCGAGATTCGGGAGAGTCTTAAGATGGCGGCTCCGTGAGGGGCTGGGAGAACATCCTAGAAAAGATCGAAAACGGCACCAAAAGCGTCGGAAAGCCGCTCCGCTGACTCCTCGAATACTCCGCCAGAGAAATCCAGCAGCTGGGTTCAGGAGCAGTCCCGGTCACATCAGGAAATCACGCCGTGAGGAATCAATGCGGCGGAGCTCCGTATCTAGCCGGCCATCTTGCGCGGCATCCAAGCCACGCCCCCTCAGAGCCCTTTACATTAAAATTTGTAGAAAACAGTACGGGGCACATTAGCAAGAACCTTGTTAAAATTATCGCAGTTTTAGCGGCAGGAACCTGCTGCTAAAACGGCGATAATGGACTTGCTAATATGCGTTATAGAATTCCAATAGAAGCCCAGGTTAGATGTGAAGGACATCTAACCTGGGCTTCTATTGGAATTCTATAACGCATATTAGCCCATTATCGCCGTTACGGCGATCATTTTAATGAGGTTCTTGCTAATATGCCCCTATGTTTGAAAAAGTACATCGCAATGTTACGGTGGGGGGGGGGGGGGGGGGGGGGGAGATTTGGGACCAAGGTGGTGCAAGTAGTCCCTCGTTTCGAGGAGTTATTCTAGGGTCTGATCCATCATGCTTGTGCAGTGAGAGACGTGATTATTTGTAGAGGAGGAGATTTTCGAGCACAGTGGAGTAGCCAGTGTGTCACGGACCCTGGTGTAAGCAGGGCCGGATCGGCACTGGGCATTTCCCCGGTGAGCTGCCAGGTTTGGGGCCGGTTTTGGGCCACTGAGGGGCGATTTTGTTATAGGGCCGTTTGCTGCAATATTGGCCACTGTAACGAAATCGTCCGAAACCGGCCGTGGCAAACAGCTCGGCCGCACCCCCAACCCCTCGGGGGGCCGGCTGAGCCATTTGTCAGGGCCGATTTTGGTTCCCAGTCCGGCCCTGGGTGTAAGAAAGAAAATGGAACCCCCGGGCCGCTGGTTGAACTGTGAAATACAGCACAAATTCAGGTTTAGTGGCCTCTCAGGTCTCTGGGCCCCGGTACCATTGCACCTGCTGCACCAATGGAAGCTGCACCCCTGTTCGAATAATAGGTATTTGAGATTTATCTTAAATAGAATAACGTGTGTTATAGTTCGGAAAACTACAGATTCACATAGGAATGGTTCTGGTAAATTACATAGAGATCACAGGATCAGAAAGCAGACATATTACTCCAGACTTACATGCTCAAAGCTAATCATAATTTCCTAAAAGTGTTCTGAATGTTTTGGTATGTGTATTTGCAAAGCCTACTGTTGCCCATGAGGGTATCCTGGCTCTGAGCGATTAGTTGAAAAGCCAGGTCTTCAGCTCTTTGCGGAGTCAAAGAACAGAGGAGAAGGCTTTGATGTGGAGTGGGAGGCTGTTCCACGCTTTAGGAGTGATGTCAGAGAACGCACGTCCTCTTGATGTGGTTCTGTGTATGCATGGGTTGTGTGCGAGTGGGCAACCTGCGGCGCAAAGGTGTCTGGGTGGTTCGTCAAAGGAGATGCGACTGTTCAGGTAGGGAGAAGCCTACACTGTATAGTGTCCTGAACATGTCTGTGAGGTGTTTACGATGAGCTTGTTTTTTTTCTTCTGGATATATATTTATATTTATATAGCGCTAACTTGACCCAAAGGTATTAGGTATCGAAGCGCTTTACACGAGCACCAGTTGCGTTACATGAGGACACATTAATTTTTTGTTAGGCACGGGGGATTAAGTGATTTGCCCAGAATCACAGGATGTTCAGCGTCATTGCCGAGACTCGAACCTGGTTCCCCAAATTGGAGGTCGATCGCCCTAGCCGTTAGGCCAACTCCGTGTTTGTGTGTCGGAAACTAATGGAGCTCCCTTAGAATGGTGTAATGTAAGTTCTGTGTGGGAGATTGAGGATGAGTCTGGCTACCAAGTTCTTGATGGTTTGTAGTCTTCTAGAGATTTACTTGGTGAACTCGGTGTAGCAAGTTTTACCATAGTTCAATTTGCTGATGACTAGGGCAAGAGTGAAATTTTTCTAGTGTTGTTTGGGAACCCGCTTACCGCGGCGGACTTTCCGCCGCGGTGTGGGTGTTCTACACAGTGGGCGGGGCTGCGTCGGCCGTTGGTCATGCGAGGCACCCGGAAGGTAGTGCTTGCGTCGGCCGGCATGAGCACGGAACCGGTTAAGGATCTTTATCTGCATCTTTAGGGTGTGGAAGCAGGATGTAGTGACCACATTGACTTGTGCAGTGATGTCCAGTTTATTGTTGATGATTATTCCGAGGTTCCTGGAATGGGTGCTGGATGTGGCTGTGGGTCTGAGTGCAGCCGGCCATCAGTTGGAGTCCCATGGTGAGTTGTTCTTGCTGAAGATCCCTACTCTGCTAGTTGCTTATCATTAGCTTTGTGGTTTGTAACACATTTTCTGGCTTTCTATTTGCTGGCTTTATTTGCTTTAGGCTGTCCAGGGCCAGTTCAACCCTCCCGTTGCCCAAACCTTGTTTACTGCATTCTTCCACAAACTAATTTTCTGTGAACAGGCCTTTAAATCTTGTTCTTATCTTGTCACGTTTGCTGTGCAATCAAAAACAGAGGTCATATGTCAGGCTGTGTCTTCCAGGGAGCTTGGTATTTATTATTCTTTCTCTGACTTCAAAGTGCGAGGGTTTATGTGAAAATCATGCTGGCTAGTGGGGGTCTGCTTAAGGAAGGCTGTACATTGTTATTTATTTTCTAGCACACAACAAAATTGAAATGTCTGTAAATGAACTGTGCTGACCATCAAATCAATACATTGGGTGATGACATTTCCACACAGTATCATTTGTGCGCTGTATACTTTCATCAGTAAAACTGTATGTGAGTGAAAATGCTATGGTCATTTCAATTGAAGATGTGTTGTTTGTAATGGCAGTGCGCTACCACACCATGCATACTCCACGTTATCCCACTCCACTCTACTCTGTACCACGCCACTGCACTCTACTCTGCATCACTCCACTCCACACTGCTTCACTGCACTCTTCTCTGCACCACTTCACTCTACACCCCTGTACTCTACACCACTTCACTCTAATCCATGCCAGTGCACTTTACCTCACACTACTGTACTATGCACCACTGCACTCTACACCACTCCATGCCAGTCCACTCTATGCCTCCCTACTCTGCAACAATGCACTCTATACTACTGCACTCTATACCACTGCACTCTATGCCACTGCACTCTACTCTACTCTACTTTGTGTCACTCTACTTCACTCTATGCCACTGCACACTACTCTGCTCCACTCTACGCCACTGCACTCTATGCTACTCTACGTCACTACACTCTATGCCAATGTACTCAACACCACTTTATTGTAAATTGATACTTGTATAGCGCACTACTCACCCGCAAGGGTCTCAAGGCGCTTGTACGAATACCGCTGTGGAACCCATCCTGGCTTTCCCTGTGAGGAGTCCACTCCTGGGCACCCCCAAGGTGGAGGCCAGGCGTCCTTAGCATTGTGGGGGCCGTTCTGGAGATTAAGCAAGCTATTGCCCAGAGTTGCAGAGTGGGACTCATGATTGGAATAGGCACCGAGGCGAGAATTATCAGGTCCGTGGAATTTTTTTGAGCCCAAGACCCGCCGAGACGGGGAATTGAACCCTGGTCCCGGGCTAGACCTCTATATCCGGGCCTGCCGCACTAACCATTGAGCCACACTTCTCCAATGCACTCTATACCAATCTGCTCTGCACCACTCCACTTTATGCCACTTCACTCTAGGCTGCTATATTCCTCTCTGACACTGCACTCTTCGATACTCCACTATTTGATGCTCTACTCCATTCAACTCTGCTCCACTGATACTCTATTCTGCCCCATGCCACTCACCTTCACTCGTCTCCACACCACTCAACTCTACTGTGCGACACTTCATAACACTCTACTCTGCTCTACTCCACTTTATAACACTCCACTCCACGCTGCTCTCCTTAACCCCACTACTTTTGAGCCATGCTGAACAGCAGCCTCTCTGGTGTACAACAATGCAAAAAAATATTGGTAAAGCCAGTAGCTCTTGCATAGGTGAGACATATTGGCTTTGCCAATGCTTATTTGTTTAAGTGCTCATGATGTTATGATTGGGACTCGTGTAAAACGGAGCAATTGATGATCGACCAAATATATGTAGTTTGGGTTATTAAATATATAAACAAGGGTACAGAATCTTCAAGGGCTGGGAGCACGCAAAATTAAGAACATTGTTTATCAACGTAGAAGGGAGGTAAGGTAGAATGAAGGAGCATGCGTCAAGGCTTTTTATAAAGCAAAATGTCTGACATTTCTTCCAGCTTTGACATTCTGGAAGGTCATTTGTTATTTGAGTAAGAAATGAGACACATTCTCCTGAATCCTCGTTTGCTGCAGTCATGTTTTATAGACATGTTGTGTCTGTTCGCCTTTGTATAGATTTATGAGTCATATGTACACCAAATAAAAAATCTCTTGGAGAGTTTATTACTCGTATCTCTTATTTTGAGATTTTGCTTCAAGGGGGAAAATGTAGACTTCTACTGATGTTTCCAATTTTTTATCAGCCAATAAACAAAATTAAAATACACAGGCCTGTTGGGAAACTTCAACCTTTTAAAGTCTGGTCTAGAAATTACTTTAGCTTGCTACCTTGTGTTAAAAAAAATAAGAATCATAAAAATGCATGCATATATAGATAAAAAGAGGGGATTTGGGCCCGCGTCTTCGTCCATTGCTCCATTCGACTGTCATTGACATGTTTCTTCTGCCCACCTCTGCTTACGGGAAACATCCTTTACAACGCATTGCGCGGGGGGCGCTCTAGGATAGGGAATAGATTTAATTTACTATCCAACACCTTCCCTACTATCCACGGGGACTGGAGTTGGAATAGTAAATTAAACTATTCACTATCCAGCACCCCAAAGCGCTATGCGTTGTAATGGTATGCGTTGTAAAAACTGCGATGTAAAGCATGCGTGGTAAAAGCATGCGTTGTAATGTCATACATCCCTGGGGCAATACATCAGCCCACTTCAACTAATGATTCTCTTCCATTCTTTATTTTTTATTTATTTAGCCATCGCTGTGTGCTTAAACCAAGTTTTCAGGGTACAGTAATTAATACCGGTTCGTTGAGCCAATAAAAATTATGTTTTCCTGGGATGTTCATTAAACCTAAAGAAAAAAAAAGAGTTTCTATACATGCTCTAAAAGTGCCTACCTGCTAGAAAACACTCGTATAGTTCGAGAAAAATATGTGATGGTCTTATTTCCATACATTTGAAATGGTAATTGCAAGTATAAGACATCTTAGATAACTGCATACTTTCTTTTTTCTTCCTTTTTTGTGGCATATGATTGTAAAAAACATGTAAAAACGGAACTAAAGCACACGCTTGCAGGACCAGACCTGTTGACTTTGCTACGGCTTGTTCTACGAGGGCAGCCTGCCTCTGTAAACAGATTTAGATCTGAAAAGAAGTGCTCTGCACTAAGGGGACATAATGTCATCTTCCCACCCAGGATAAGCGCTACTGAGCCTGATAATTGAATAATGTTCCCTGATGGGGTTTCATGGCCGCCGAGCAGTAAGTGAGCAGGGGGCGGTTAATAATTAATGTGCATAAGATGTATATCTGCATCCTTCTATGAGGAGGAGCTGAGACTGTAAACAAATGCTAGGTTCTGTTTGTGCTGTAGTCTGTGCTTGCATCTGGCATGTATGGGGCAGCTTGGGCCATTTCAAACAAGAAAAGAACTTGCCCAGCTGGTAATAAGCACAGACGGCTTCATGCACAAACCATCCAACTGCACAAAGTGTGGTAAAACCACAGACGGCTTCATGCACAAACCATCCAACTGCACAAAGTGTGGTAAAACCACAGACGGCTTCGTGCACAAACCATCCCACTGAACAAAGTGTAGGAAAACCACAGACGGCTTCGTGCACAAACCATCTCACTGCACAAAGTGTGGGAAAACCACAGACGGCTTCATGCACAAACCATCCCACTGCACAAAGTGTGAGAAAACCACAGACGGCTTCATGCACAAACCATCCCACTGCACAAAGTGTGGGAAAACCACAGACGGCTTCATGCACAAACCATCCCACTGCACAAAGTGTGGGAAAACCACAGACGGCTTCATGCACAAACCATCCCACTGCACAGAGTGTGGGAAAACCACAGACGGCTTCAGGCACAAACCATCCAACTGCAAAAAGTGTGGGAAAACCACAGACCGCTTCATGCACAAACCATCCCACTGCACAAAGTGCAAGAAAACCACAGACGCCTTCATGCACAAGCCATCCAACTGCACAAAGTGTGGGAAAATCACAGACGGCTTTATGCACAAAGCATCCAACTGCACAAAGTGTGGGAAAACCACAGACGGCCTTATGTTCAAACCATCCCACTGCACAAAGTGTGGGAAAACCACAGACGGCTTCATTCACAAACCATCTAACTGCACAAAGTGTGGGAAAACCACAGACGGCTTCATGCACAAACCATCCCACTGCACAAAGTGTGGGAAAACCACAGACGGCTTCATGCACAAACCATCCCACTGCACAAAGTGTGGGAAAACCACAGACAGCTTCATGCACAAACCATCCCACTACACAAAGTGTGGGAAAGCCACAGACGCCTTCATGCACAAACCATCCCACTGCACAAAGTGTGGGAAAGCCCCACAGACTTGTGATCTGAGGAGTTCCCCAGCCCTCTTATTGCATCCCTGTGTTCTATGTGTCTCTTCTCCACCATGAGTAGGTTGCTTACGGATTCCTGCTGTGTCATCCGGTGTGTGGTCTGGCATTTACACCAGCTGGGACCAGAGGCTGAGCAGAGAAGTGCAATCCTGCTGGTGGGGAGCTCCGTCCACATATCCTTGTACCTGCAACTGGACCTAATGCTTGCCAAACCTGGAACTTTCTGCCTCCCTCACTCCGCCCAACCACCGCCTAGCAACCTTCAAACAGGACCGCAAGCTCCTCCTATTTGACAGATATTCTGGTTATTTCACCCTTGACTAGACCTAAGTACTTTTTCTACTGCGCTCTGATCTGACTTCGTGTAACTGCGTATGTTCTCTGGCCAATTGTTGTAATTGTCTCTTGTAGTAACTTCTGTACGCTTCCACTGATGTAACTGCCCTTGTTTAACTACTAGTATTGTAACCCGCTGTAACCCTCTATCCTGTGTGTTGTAAAGCGCTCTGATGCCTTCAGGCCATGTTCACGCTATATAAAACTACAAAAATAAATCAAAGTAAATGTTGTGTTGTGCAAACAAGGGCTTAGCTCTCAATAGTGCAGCAGGTACAGTGGTACCGGGGTCCGGTGGTGTTAGGGGCTCGCCACACCCCGGTTATGCCTGGTTTTTACTACTGTAGCTTGGGAATGTGGGCCAGGTTCCTTGTTTGCATTGGGGGCCTACAGCACCCCTGCAGCTCCACAGTGTGTGGATAAAGAAACTGCCAACTCATATTGTACAGAGCAGACTGGAACTAAGCTCAAAGGACTTTTCAGCACCTCTGTCCCATTTTTGTTATGGACATTTCTAAAGCGCAAACGGTTACCCTAGCGCGTCCTGGCGCTATCTGCTTTCCTCTGGACATTGCGGTGTAGGCACAAATTACAGGTTAAAAAGCCAGGTTTTCAGTTGTTTTCTGAATGTCAAGAGATTGGTGGAGTTTCGCAAGTGGAAGGGGAGTTCATTCCAGGCCCTTGCAGCACCAAATATCACAATTTATAACCAGGAAAATCCCTCTAATAAGGCAGCGTGGGGAGGGCCTGGGTGAGTGCAGCAGATGGGAACAACCACAGCATTTGCAAACAATCTCACTTGCTTGACACCCACATTTCACACTTAGCCTTAGACTTAAACATTTTGGAATAAATATACAAAATGGGGTTGAAAAAATCTCAAACGTCCTCACACGTTCAGGGGTTGTAGTAAAATGCAAAGGGTGCAACCAGAGAATTGTCTGACTCCCCCAAATTTGGGAAATCTATACAAATCATTGGCATAAACTCGCGCTACCTAGAATTTCACATTTTTGTGACTCTTACCTTCTCTGATGCTTCACTCTTGGGAGATGGCCACATGTTTGGGTACTGAACTGTTAGGATTGGAGAATAAACATTGCTCAGTGATTGCATCTAAATGGGACTTACTCATTACCAGCCCTAGTGCACTCTCCATGGGAAATGACGCAACGCGTAACAAATAACAGGCAGCGGGTCTGGGGCCAATGGAAATGGGTGTAGGGCATGGCCTGAGCCAAGCCAGTGGCCGAAAACCCAAGAGGCTATGTGTAGAGATGGTCGTAGGGGGACGTGGTTGGACACGGGCCATGGATGGAGTTTCTGGTAGTAAGGGGGCTGAGAGCAGTGTAAGCACAGATGCACTGGGAGTACAGGCAGGGACGTAACAAAGGCCCCAGCAGCCCCACGGTGCAGGGGGGCCTCCCAGGCTTACCCATACTTGAGGGGGCCCCCCACCCCCCCTACTAATGTGAGTGTGAGGGACCCCTTCAGCATATCTTGCAGTGGGTCCTCCTCACATTTTGTTACGCCACTGAGTACGGGCGGAAGAAGAGCAGACCGGATAGTGGCGGCTCCTCCGCTAAGGTGATGGAGGGTCGCCCCACTGCCTTGAAGCAGGAAAGTAATGGAACAAATAAAATGATAATAACTAATGTTATTATCTGTAAAATGACAATAACTAATGTTATTATCATTTTATTTTGTCATCCTGCTATGGCAGCTTGCGTGAGGGGGCGGGGCTCAAGAGCAGGGGAGGAGTGGTGCAACTCACCTAAGTGCACAGGGGCCTATTAGCAACAACTTGCGATAATTATCGCAAACCTCGCTCAGCGTGAATTTTTTTATTGCCTACTATCACTGGATTTTATCAAGGAGATAACGCAGTATTACCAATGTTTATCTCCAATGCGATATATAATCCAGCGTTAGCGGTGAAACCCATGTTTAACATGAGATTTTCAGCGATAAAAATCCTATCACTAAGGAAAACTCGCTAATAGGCAGGTGGGGACTTAGCTGTAGAATCTACCTCCCATTGACTAATATGGCTAAGTCAGGTTTTTACCAGGTGTAAAATCCTGGCACTAATCGTGGTTAGTGCGTGTTTTTTTATCGCGTCACGGGTATTGCTAATAGGTGATAGCTGTGTTAGCGATTGTTTTCAGTCGCTAACAGTTTGGGTACGCCCACTTTGCATGTCATTAGCGATAAATATCGCTGACATGCAAAGCGGGCTCCAAACCAGTCGCTATCGCCTAAAAGCTGTCGCTGACTGCTGTTAGTGACAGCTTGCTGATAGGGCGATAAAAATATCGCTGCTTTAGGGGGTAAAAGTCCCGCTAAAGCGGCGATATTGCCTTTGCTAATATGCCCCACAATGACTTGGTCAGCACTCTCTGGCCGCCCAAACCAGTCATGCGCACTTGCCCCCTTCTCCGTGCATGCTACATTACAGCCCGCATGGAGAGCATGCCCACCCCTACAGCCCCTGTCTGAGCGCCGTGCCACGGCGCTCAGAGCCATCACAGCGCTGCTTTGCAGTTTTGTGATTGGCTGCGGGAGCCCTGGTGCTTCCTGTTTCTCACAGGAAGCCATGAAGAGGACGCAGGAGGGGTAAGTGATTTTTTGTATAGTGATCCCCCCGCCCCTAACACTGCTCCTTCCAGGCAGCAGCCGCGACTGAGACCGGAAGTCATGCCCAGTGCCTAGAGCTTGTGGCACACATCCTTTGGACTGCTGGTCAGTGTCTTAACTGAGCACGGAGGTAATGTAATGTAATGTAAGGGACATTTCTACCGCGCAACTTTCACTCCAAGGAGTATCTTGGCGCCCAGACAACTCAGATGGAGGAGTTGTGAGAAGGGAGAAGGATGTCACTAAGTTTCTGCACACACATTACACTAGGGTTCTAACGATGGAATCAGGCAGGGAAAAAATCCAGGTTTTCAGTGCTTTTCTGAATGGGGCTTCTTGGGAGATTAGTCGCAGTTGCGGAGGGAGTTTATTCCAGGCCTTTGTTCCTAGAGTAAAAAGGGATTTGCCACCCTTTGTGGTCAGTTTAAAGTGAGGGGGGGTGAGTAAATTCAGATGGGCAGACCTCAGACAGCGAGTTGGTTGATGTCTTTTAAACCCATTATATAAATAGGTTGGGCCACGTTGATGGAATGCCCTAAATGTAATTAAGAGAATTTTGAACAGAATTCTTTTTCCTATTGGCAGCCAATGAAGGGTGTTTAAGGCTGCAGAGGCCGATGACCTACGAGGCAGGCGCAGTACCAGACGGGCTGTCGCATTTTGGACCATTTGCAATTTGTGGAGAACAGATTTATTTGCTCCAGCATAAAGTCCATTGCAATAGTCAAGCCTTGAGCTGATTAAGGCCACTGCGACAGTTTTCCTCGCTGGTAATGGAAGGAGATCGAAAAATTTCCTTAGTGCTTTGATGATCTGAAAGCACATACCTGCTACTGCCACGGCCTGGGGTTTAAAAGACAACTGGTGGTCAAATTTAATGCCTAAATTGCAGGCAGATGTGATAGTGTTAGGGGGCACTTCAGCCTCTGCTGGCCAGCAGGCTGTTGGAGAAAAAAGATTGTTCTTGCCTACAGGAAGGATTTCAGTTTTTCCGGTGTTGCATTTTAAATGGTTGATGGTCATCCACTTAAAGATTGCTGTAAGACAGTCCTTTAGCTCTTCCTCGGCACCAGGCCGCTCCCTATCCAACTCCAATATCAATTGGGTATCGTCAGCGTATGAGATAGAGCTGATGTTGAATGACATAATCAGCTTCATCAGGGGCACCATATAAAGATTGAAAAGGACAGGGCTCAGACTAGAGCCCTGAGGAACCCCTGACCTGACTTCTTTTACCTCAGATTGATATGGGCCAAGCACTGTTATTTGGCGTCTGTTGGTAAGGAAGTTCCTACACCACGCCAAAGCCTGTCCTCCTAACCCTGCGGCAGCCAGACGGTTCACTAAGATGGTATGTGAAACCGTATCAAAGGCTGCCGACAGGTCTAATAGAATAAGGACAGCCTTGTTTCCCCGATCCATTGCTGCCCTTAATGTTTCAGCGGTAAAAAGTAGGGCAGATTCGGTAGAATGTTCTGACCGAAATCCTGACTGATTAGGGTGGAGAACGTTATTCTTCTCCAGGAAGTTGGTAAGTTGGTTATTGACAACCTTTTCAGTCAGTTTGGATAAGATGGGTAACAGGGAAATCGGGCGTAGATTGGCAAGGGTAGTAGGATCGGCAATGGCCTTTTTTTGGAGTGGCTTAACAGCGGCAAGTTTCCATTCGTTAGGGATAGTTGCCGTCTCTAAGGAGGAGTTAATGATCCGATTGATCATTGGGTTCACCATTTCAATTAAAAGAGGGGGGCAAGGATCGAAAGGGGATCCTGATTTACTGGCTGAAATCAGTGCAGCAGTTTCCTCCAGGGATACTGGCACAAAGTTATCAAGACAGGAAGAGGATGTCGTGCTCATTGTGACTTCGACCATCGACGTAGTGGCAGGTATTGGTGGAAAGGTATTAGTAATGTCAAGGATTTTATTCACGAAGTAATCAGATATCGCATTACATAACTCTTGTGAGGGAGGAATTTCCTGCGATAGAGCTGAAGGGTCCATGAATTCCTTGACAATCTTAAAAATGGTCTTTTGTTCCTGTCCTGCTAAAGCTATGGCCTGAAGATAGTAGTTTTTTTTGCCGTCTTGATACCTATGTGGTACTTCCGCCTTGCTGTTAAGTAGACCTTGCGAGCCTCGATGTCGTAGTTTCTACGCCACCTGCGTTCAAGAGTTTTGACTTCCCCAAGTTCAAGTTTTAAAATTGTCGAAAACCATGGGGCATTCTTTTTTCTAGGAGTCAAATTCTGGTTTCTAGGCGTTTTTAGCAGAGAACCCGCTCCGGTAATCCAGTTGCATAAATTTTGATTATCTGTTAAGGTATTGCCAGTAATGACTGGCGTACTGTCATTAAGTTTTTGTATAACATCAGGCCTGTTAGCTAGTGCCTTCCAGTCTGTAGTGATGTTAATATTGTGACAATTATTACCTTTTGTGCCAGTTGTACTAGATTTCACAACTCCAGATATATTAAAGGGGATGAGGTAATGATCTGTCCACAATTGGGGGCGAGGGGATTTGATCATCAAGTTCTGATAGTTTGAGCAAACACAGTCTAAGAGGTGTCCTGCCTGGTGGGTGGATTCATGGTTTCTGAGGGTAAGGCCCAACACTTCCACTATGTCCATAAAGCAATTCACCCCAAGGGCGCTGGGGGACTCAAGATGCATGTTGAGATCACCCAACAGCGAGAAATTAGAAAACCTAAGTGTTAGGTCACTCAACACGTCCCCTACTGAGTCCAAAAACTTAGCGGGGGGCCTGGTGGGCGATATATCAAAGCCCCAGAGAAAACAAGGGTATCAAGTATTTTCAGAGAAAAGGCTAGTGCTTCAGCCTCTTTTATGTCCTTTATTTCTTGGATGGAACACTTGAGGGTATTTCGAAAAATGATAGCAAGACCTCCTCCTCTTTTGTCAGGTCTATCCTGCCGCAAAATACGAAAGTTAGGAGGAAGGGCTATGGCAACGTCCGGATTGCACCACGGCTTAAGCCATGTTTCTGTAATTAGTAGCCAATCCAAGTGTGATTCGGTAATGAGATCACATATGTTTTGGGCATTCTTTACTAAAGAGCGAGCATTAATTAGTCCGCCCCGTATTAATACGTTTCCTATAGGTGTATCCAGCGCCAGCTCAGGAGATAAGGTCCTGTGACACTGAGCATAGCAGGAAAGGGCCTGCCAGCTGGGGGGAGAAGTGGCACAATTACAGAATGTTTGGGGCTCTTGAAATGATAGTAGGAAGTCACGTGACATACCTGAAGCCATGGTGTCCGGATGGGCAGCGACCCTACAATATTCAGAGTCGCCCGCCTCTCGCGCCTCCTTAGCGCTGACGGGCGCAGACGGGCAGACTCTGGCTTGACTCAGGCGAGAGTCAGGCGTTTCCGCTGCGCGTCACCGCTGCGCGGGATGGTGTGAGCTTTAAATACAGGCTCACCTGATGTCAGGCAGAGCACTAGAGCGCTCTGACAGGTGGCCCACTGAATCCAATGGAAGTCCCAAGATGGCGGCCGGGCGCCTCGAGCACCACTGATTAAGCACTGTAATCCGCTCTAAAAGCGGTGGGGGCACGTTTTAACTGCAGGTATGTGGGCAGAAAGGTGAGGATTAAAATACACAAGTTACGATTTTAACTTTTAAACAAAATGTAAAAACGAAGAAATTATTTCTAAAAATTGCCGCACTGCGCGCCTAGACACACACTAGCAGTAATGCGCGCTTTACAAACAGAACAGCTTTCCCTAAGGTCGAGCTACACCAGGTGCTCGCCTTAAATACAGGCTCACCTGATGTCAGGCAGAGCACTAGAGCGCTCTGACAGGTGGCCCACTGAATCCAATGGAAGTCCCAAGATGGCGGCCGGGCGCCTCGAGCACCACTGATTAAGCACTGTAATCCGCTCTAAAAGCGGTGGGGGCACGTTTTAACTGCAGGTATGTGGGCAGAAAGGTGAGGATTAAAATACACAAGTTACGATTTTAACTTTTAAACAAAATGTAAAAACGAAGAAATTATTTCTAAAAATTGCCGCACTGCGCGCCTAGACACACACTAGCAGTAATGCAGTAGGTGGTTTGAGGGAGGGGCTGGAGCCCGCTGTAACGGAGGACAAAACTACTAGGGGGCTTGAAATGATTACTCATCTTTCTCTCCCTACCTTATAACAATAATAATAATAATAATCCACATTTGTAAAGCGCACTATCACCCGTAAGGGTCTCCAGGCGCTGGGGGCCATCGAGAAGATTAAGCAAGCTATTGCCCAGAGTCACAAGGTGCTGGGCTAATCTGCCGCCGGTGCAGGGGATCGAACCGTGATCCCCAGATTCCAGAGTCAGTCGCCCTAGCTGCGGCACCACACCTCTACCTTACCTACCTCTCCTTGACACATCTGCTGAAGATTGACGAGGCAAACCATCTACACATTTTGTGCAAATTCATCAAACTGCACTTATGGTTTTCTCATAAATTAACTTTATTAGACTTTATGGAAAACATAAAGAACTGCAACATAGTAATAAAACACAGACACTATTATTCATTCGTTTTTCATATAGTGCTTTAAAAAGACCTCAGCGGGTGGGGCTAGGAGGGAGGGGAACAAAGCATGCAAGCAGCAGGTAAGCAGGCACAACACTGGAGAGCCTCCAGCTAATGAGACAGCAGACACATGTTTGATAAACAGCTTTCAGCCTCACAAAGTGCATTAGGGAACTGCATAATCTGTTGAGCAAGCATACAGATCACAGCAGGGGTGGGGCCTAGATGGATTGGCGCCCGGCATGACTGCAAGAGATGGCACCTTGTCAAGAGAGATGTGGGCTATCTGCACCCTAGTTAGAAGGTTCAGACTTGAACAGTTGTAAGGAGGGAGCAAGTCTCCTGGCTCCAAGGGAAGCCACTGATGTCACTCAAGAATGACTTTGTGATTATGATCAGCCTGGCTGCAGAGGGGAGAACAGCTGGGAAAGCCACTGAGTAGGGCTCCGCTTTTGTCAATATGTGAACTAATTTTTTTAATTTATTTTATGGAGTTTTATATAGGGCGAACTTGACCCGGTATTAAGCATGGGCCGAAAATTCGTTCCGCTGGCGGAATTTGCGAATTTTTGGCAATTTCGCGGTCCGCGAATCGCGTGAAATTGCCCAAAAATTTGCGAGTTGGCGAATTTTATACGCTTGGTCGTGCTTCAAAAAATACAATCTTGCGTGCGCGGCATGGACTTACTGTGATTCTGAGTTGTTTTCCTCCCGATTTGCATGCGCTGCGCCATTGTCGATCTTGCTGCGTGATCACGCGAGACTTTTCGACCGCGAGTACGTCATGGCGTGATCGCGCAAGACTTTTGGACCGTGAGTACGTCATGGAGTCCCGCCATCTTGCACTGCGAGACTTTGAGAACACGCATACATCATAAGGGCCCGCCATCACGTATTGCGAGAGTAAACAATAGCGAATACGTAGATGCGATGCGCAGCTGACATCCGGCAGGAGATTTGAACTGCTCGCGGTGAAAAAAATCTCGGAACTCGCAGAAATAAAAAAATCCGCAATCTCATGAAAATTTACGAATTTTGCGAACCGCGAGTACGCTTTCGCGCGAATTCACGTACCACGAATTCGCAAAATTCACCCATACTTACCCGGTATCTGGTATCAGAGCGCTTTACATAGCACCAGTTGTGTTACATGAGGACACATTCATTTTTGTTAGGCACAGGAAGATTAAGTGATTTGCCCAGAATCACAGGATGTTCAGCGTCAATGCCGAGACTCGAACTCGGTTCCCCAGATTCTAGGTCGACTGCCCTAAAATGGTTTGTCTAGACATTTTAAGGTCTTTCCTTCAGAATTAGGGGCAGATTTAGTAATATTTCACGAAGGACAACAGCCTGCATTGTGTGACAGCGAGCTGGGCAGCGCCATATCTACTAATTCGTGGCCCTGATGCTCTTTTCACCTACACCTGTGCACTTTCAGACTGCAAAATTAAGTAGTTCCTCAAAACTTTGCACCAGTTTATTGTCACCTTTTGTGACTTGGCCCCAAATACAAAGCCTTGATAAATCTGCCTCAAAGTGTTTGATGTTACACAGAAGTTTGAGTTGGTGTCTCACATTTTTTGTGTCTTCTTTGAGATGACTATCAATTAGTTTATGAGTCATATTAGGGACAGAATGCACTGGCTCTTCTGTATATGTTTTCCAAAATCTTCATTGAGAACTCAAAATCTGGAAAAGAAAGAGAGGGGAATCCACCAGATATCCTGAGATTTCCCATACTATCAGGAGCTACTGGGCCTGCACCGCAAGCTGCCCCAGGGGATGAAGTGCTTAATTTGTGAAAGAATAAGTTCCGTGTCCAAAGCTGTGATTAGAACCCCGCAGCTGCTGCTATTAAATGTCTGTGCACCGAATACCAAGGCTGCGTAGTCTTGAATCTACTTCGTGCCTCTTAAATTCACTACTGGCCACTCTGTCCGCTTTTTGTCTCACTCTTGCTGGTTCCTGCTTTCTGTCAATGTGATGTTTTTTCCATCTTTCGCTTTCCAGTTTGTGTGTTTTTACTTGTATTGCTCTCTGTAAATTTCCGATGAGTAAAAATAAGTGCTGATCACCACAAAATGAGGGCCAATGGCAACCCTGGGGAAGCTCCTCCGTTGGAGCGGAGGAGTGTCACCCCACTTAAAATCCTCCCAAGCCCCTCAAAAATAAAATGGCAATTCTATTTTTCTTTCCCGTCCCAAACAGAGCGTCAGGACGGGGGCGGAGTCACTGCTGAGTAACAGCAGCATCTCACTCAGAATGGAGGAGGGTGGGCTGGCTGTGCATTGTTTAAAATTCACGTCTTTTTACCAGCCATCTTGGGATGGCCAGCCACACATGTGCACATTAAACATCTCTGCCCGGCTGTCCTATGACAGCTGGATTAGACCAATCCAAAGCCTCCGGAGTTCTGTGGAGCTCCGAGTGAGGCCGCTCCCTCCAATCAGGGCGCTGCACTCATGCTGCTTGAGAGCAACGCCATAATTGGTGAAGCGAGTTGCTGCTTCCAGTTCCAGTGGTGAGAAGAGGTCCGGAGCTGAGGACGTTGCGTCACGTTCAGCTACGTTTTTATTCTTTTTATTTTGTTTTGCGCTCGCCCACCCCCTCTTCCCTGTAGATGCCAGCCGCCACTGCGGCAACCACTGGCTCATATTAAGCACTGACTTAGTAGTTCCAGTGAATGGGCCAGCAGGAGGGACAGAGACAAATCCTGCACAAGCACAGAGAGCCCGGCAAGCGTCACCGTGACCGGCACAAGGACTTGACACAAGTCTGACACAACACCACCCCACTTGCTGAGCCAGTATGGTCTCCTGCAGTACCCCATGTGCCTGAACTATTTTTTAACACATTTTAATAGGTTTCTTAATAAGACAGTTGCACATATCAGTTTCTGCAAGACATAATCCCAACAAGCAGAATGAGCTTCTTCCCAAAACCTCTACAAAATATATCCAACCCAGCTTTGCTGCCTGAAACAATAGATTGGAGCAGATGGAATCACAATGTAACCATTACTCAAGATAATATATTGATGACTACAGGATACAGGGCGAGAGAGTTTGAGAGAGTAACCATAACATGATTGGCATACTCCTTCGGCTATCAAGGAGGACACTGGTGACCCCGTGATACTGATCACATCCCACAATGTCCCTCTACCGGGGACCTGGGGTAGGAAGCTGAGTCATCGACCATATGCTTTGGTACCCAACTGATCTAGGGCCACATATACAAAGCATTTTTATGGTCGCAAACTCTCTCATTCAGAGTTTGCGACTGCAAAACGGGTTTTTTGCAAAGTACTAATCTCATTCTAGGAGATTGTAACTTTTTTTCTACACCTAAAATGGATTTAGAAATGGATAAGGAATCACTGTTTATTAGATTAATAAAACTTTTAAAAATCGCACAAAGTCTGCAACAATCTGTTAAAGGTCATAGACCATAAATATGTATTTTTGGGGGATTTATTATCCTATTTTCCAAGAACATTCTTCTAAAAAACTCCTTCTAAACTCAGAAGCCCTGGATTTATAAACATTGCATATTCCGTATCCTGGATCTCTCTATTCCACAAGTTACATATCAATTCTAGTTTAGGTAAACTTGACCAATAGTCCACATTAAGGGGCCCATTACGATGTCGGGCGGATTGCCCCAGCCAGGCTGGCGGTAGCCACCGCAAGCCTGGCGGGGGCAATCCGCCCGACATCTTCACTCTTCCCCCCCCCGCCACATTAGTATGGCGGGGGGACCTCGGTGGACGGAAAGACCGTCCGCCGCTTTCCGCCCCGGTCACTGTGGCGGTTACATCTTAATACCCCCCACGTGACCCCTGCCCTTATGGCGGGCGGTCTGAATCCCCGACAAGATGGCGGGCAAACTAATGACCACCTTAGTATCAAGGGTAGCAGACTGTTCTCTAACTTCAAAAACAGACATTTTGTGTTCTCTGATCATTTAAAAACACAAGACACTGCCGCCCAGCATTAGGGCGAGCTGACTGACATATATTAATAGCCAAGACTAAAAGTTGGCTTCCATATCCAGGGCAAGTCAAGCTGAACTGTGAAAAAGGGGTGTGAAAAAAGGTGCCTTCTGCATGCAAGACACCTGCTCTGCTCGCAACATCTGTTGATGACGTTGTGCCAGGGGCGAAGTATAGTCAGTGAGATTCGGGGGTGTAAATTGTAAGTTTCCCGACTAAAAACAATATGCCTAAGGGTGAAGGGATGAGATGTTCAAGGTTTGGGATACACTGTTCCCACGAAGAACAAGTTTACTACTGATTTGTATTAGGTGGGCCACTGATAAATTAAAAAAAAAAAAAAAATCCTTTGGTCAAATAAGGACAAAGAGAAAAACCAACAAAGGTATAGGAGACCCAACTCAGGGCCACCAGACCCAGCTCTCAGGCCAAGAATGCATTTATTTGGGGGTGTTGTATCCTAAACACCCCCAAAAGCTCCGCCCCTGCTTTGCGCCATTTTCTATATCAACAACAGAAGGTGAAAATGTGAATAAATAGTTCCTGTGTATCGCCGTGTACTGCATTCGCTGCTGCGAACATGTTACTGTGTGTGAGCAGCACAACTCCTTGTGTTCCCAAATACTAAACATTCAAAAGTGAGTTTGATTTCAGTAAAGAAAAACAAAAAAAATAAAGAACAAAAATATACAAAGGCACTTCTTAGAACAACTTTACTTTTCCACCAATAGAACTCTTTCTGACGGCTTTCTACATATAAAGAACTCTGCACCCAAATCTTGTGCATGGATCATTTTTAGGTCTTGCCTACCAGACAATGCAAGCTTTTCGGTCGGTCTCTTGATGAATGTACCTGTTGTCTGCTTTCAATTGGCTTAGAGCCCACCCACTTCTTACCACTGGTTAGCTTCATTGTCACTCTCATTTGCTTGCTTTTTATCCATCAGCTTGTGTGAGCTTTACTTCCTCTTCTTGAGTTTGTCACTCCCTTGCAACATGGCTACTTTACTTGTGCCCCTCCACTGCTCATTTTTGAAGCACTACTTTATTTCTATTTGGTTAAGCATCCCATGAAAGTGCATGTATTTTCCAGCTGTCTCCCTTGTGTACTGCTCTGCCCCATGCTCCACTCTAGCCTGTGTGCTTCTCTTCCCCCACATTCCACATGTGTTCCTCTTTCTCGCCTGTGTTGCTTTCTGTATTGCTTCACCAACTCGCACCTCTGTATTGCTTCCACACATCTACCCGCCTCTGTGTTGCTTCTGCCCCCATGTTGCTCCTACCCATAATATTGCTCCTATCCCCCAATATTGCTTACTTCCTTACTTACTGGGTTGCCTTCCTCAACTTGCACCTCAAAAAAAGAAAAAAGCACTTTGCACTACTTTTTTTTAATTTACGGATCTAGCTCAGCTCAATAAATAAAAAGAAAAAAGACACCCACATTATTTTATAGGCGTGCACATGCATGTTGCAGGCACCTACACAGTGAGGAAGACAGATGCGTCATTGCACTTTTTTTGTTTTTTTACTCTTTGGTCAAGCTTTACACACAGTTAAAAACTATTGGCTGACCCAATAGGTCCCAAAGGTGTGACCTATTAGCTTTGTCAATGCTTGTTGACCATGACTTATACTACACAAAGCACAGCCATAAAACAATAACCTTTACTCAAAAGCCACTTTGCATAATAGAATGTAAATGGAAGTGACTTTTGGAGACATATGTCTTGAAATGGTTTTATTTGTGGCATGGAATCAGGGCTTATCCTGCAGCAGGTCTCTGTGGCCAGACCTCAGGTGCCGGGCCGGGTGCAGCCCTCAGGTGCAGGTCTCAGGTGCAGGGCCAGGTGCAGCCCTCAGATGCAGGCCACAGGTGCAGGGCCAGGTGCAATGCCCACTAGGCACCCTTTCAGCCAGGCACGGTGGGTGTTTCAAGGTGAGCCCGGTGTGCTCCAAGGCCCAACACCCATCTCACCATGTAACCAACCCCTGCTGCACGTGGCTGAAGGCTGGGCACAGCAAGGGTTAGCCTCAAGGCATTGTCTGTGGCAAGGTCCTGTACTCTACCTCCTGAGTTGGCATCCTGAACGCTGTGGCACTGGGGCTTGGCACAGTTTCTGGCCAAGACTAGGTCCTGTGTCTAACTCAATCCATGCGTGGCTGAAGGTCGTGCACAGTAGGGGCTGGCGGCACACCCTATTCCCAACCTCATGTCATGTGGGTCAAAATCCCACGCTGTGCAGAGCTACAGTTATCCACACACAAAGCCTGTGCCCAACCCGCCTTGTGCCAAGCCTCACTGTGCATGTTGAGGACGTGCACTGTAGAAATTACCTGCAGAGCCTGGTGTGTGTGGAGGTTCTGCAGCCACCTCCCACTGTGTGCGCCTGAACTGGTTGGCTGCATGGTCTGGTTCATAGCCATGCCCTGCACACACCCTCTTGTGCAGCCACCCTGTGTGCTGCCCCTCTGCATACCTCAATAAAGGGGTCTAAACTCTTTCCAGGTCATTGAGGGTCCATTTATTCTACTTGGGGTCCTTGGGTCTGCCGAATGATCTTAGATCCTCCATGCACTTCCGGGTTTGCACCCAGTTCTTGAAAATGCATTTTATATTCTTTTGTTGGCTGCATTAGCATCTCCTGCCCCTACATTGTCTTTGGATCAGGGTTGCTTTCCATGTTCCCTTTTAGCCATACGAACCTTATCATGACGCGGTGACAGCGCTCCACATTGTTTACAGGAAGCTACAAGAGAAATGTTACTGCTGTCAGGAACCAATCACAGTGGTAGGATCTGTAGACCCCTTCCAGGCCATTGGCCCCGCTGGATGACGAAAAATATGCTTTTTCTTTGCAAGTGATTCTTTTATTTTACAATGTTATGGTCAGTGCAGCCAGGACCTCTAATGGTCCACAGCTTAATTGTCAAGATGTACAATTGATTAACCCTCCAGTGTTAACTCGACTTTGCGACTTAAATATCTTACAAAATACAAAAAGGAATTATGCTAAACGAGAATAAAGCCCACTTCTGACTAGTATTCTAGTTTCATGCCAAGTTCGGCCGAATGCAGTTCAGCAGTTTTTGCTTCTGCAGATTGTAAACATTCCTAGGAGAGTTCCAGTGGAAACATACCTTAATTGACTCCCATGACACACCCCATTAAAAAGTTTAAAACTTGAGAGTTGTGTTAAACTTTAATTATTTATAAAGCAGAAACTTAAAACAAAGTGTGGAGTTAGGATAATGTTTAGAGTTGAAGTATACGATTTTTGAGCATTTTTGGTTTAGTTTAATTGTTCAAATAGTTCATATTCAAGTTGGGAAAGTTACAATGGGAAAAGTTTGAATTCGTAGGTTAAAAAAATGTAAGTATTTAGGAAAGTTAATTTGAAATTGAAAAAGCTGAGACCCCTGTGCCTGTGCCCCTGATACCCCGAGGATTGTAATTTATTAGATGCAATAAATAGCTCTGCTTACTTTTTCCACGTTAAAATGGGCAATAAAATCCAGATTTAAGCACCAAAATCTATCTGCATATGGTGGTACTGACTGGGCCATTTTTACTGGGTACATTTTTGCTGGGTTGAACTGTCGAAAATTATCAGGGGAAGAATCTGACAGTCGTGTTTTAAAGACAAAGGTATAATTTCGACACCTGTGCACACAAAGATTTTAACAGGTGTTGGTAATGAAAGCCTTAAATATTTAGGGACGCATTTACGAAAAGGTTGTGCAGTGCAGCGCACTAACCCCCAGATTCATCAAGAACACATTTTGCTATTCCTTAATAGCGAAAAATACTGATTCGCTATTAAGGAATAGCAAAATGCTATGCATCAAGAAATCACTACAAAAATAGCGATTTCTAATAATTCCTTAATTGCGACTCGCAAATTGCGAGTCACAATTAAGGAATATCTCCCCATTCATTCCTATGGGTCTAGAGGCCCATAGGAATGAATGGGAAGACAATCTCAATTTGCTAATCGCAATTAGCGATTCGCAAATTGAGATTGCGATTTCAAGGGTGCAGGGGTGTCCAAAGGACACCCTGTTGCACCCCTGAAATTGATGTGTGCACATATGTTGCGCACACACATGCCCTTAGGGCATGTGTGTGTGCAACATGAAACTTTGAAAAATGCACTTTAGTGCATTTTTCTAAGTTTTTGCAAATTACCACGAAGATATACTTCATGGTAATTTGCGTGGCCTAATAGCGAATTCACTATTTTTTTCACTTTCATGCATTGCATTTAAGGAATCTTAATTTGAGATTCCTTAAATGCAAAGAATCGCAATTTAGCGAATTCTTAATTAGCGATTTTTGCATTTGGGATGATGAATCCCAAATGCAAAAATCACAAAGGGCCAGATTCTCAGAATATGGCCCTTTGCAAGCGGATTTAAGCTTGATGAATCTGGCCTCAAGTCACCATGCTGCGCTGCGCTGTGTAACAGGAAAAGGGCAGGAATGTGCCATATTTAAGTGAATAGGGCGCATTCCTGTCTTTTTCCCCCTGGCGGTAGTGCCCTTTTGGCAGCCTAATGCCAACACAGGCACCCTGAGGTTCCGTGATTTCGAACCAGACTCCATTTTGTTTGAGTTGTTCGTGACGCCATTTTTGTGTTGCCCTCATGTAGGCCGTGGAGGTAACCGAACGAACAAAGTTGCATGGGCATCATTGTTCATGTATGCATTAACGGGCCCTTTTCTGACTTGTGAGTGAATTGCAGAGAAACTGACCTCTTCACCTGAAACTGACCTCGCAAAACCAATTTCCCTTAAGTTTGATTCTTGTCTAAAATTGCCAATCAATGTTCAGGATATCGTTAACTTTTAGTTTCTTGCACATATCTTATCCTACTCAACATCTGAATTGTTTCTTTCCTTACGACTTTTCATTACATGGGTAGTGCTTTCAATTATGGGTTTGTCCGGCTTGTGGAAATTGAATTTGGGACAGTCCTAATAATTAACTTTTGGGTTGGGTTACTGTAAATTGGGTTTTTGTTAATGTGATACTCAGTTAGAAAATGTGTCCTATTGGTCAGAATTTTGCGCAGTGGGTGTACATTTATAATGAGAATATGGTGTATAAAAAGCGATGTCTTGCTCTATGAAAATTGAGCAGTTTCCTGAGTTGTACACCATGTTGTATTGCTTGGTTTACTGTTACTAGCTGCAGCTAATAAATTTGATCTTTGACGCCATCCAGAAGTATTCCGTGTCTCTGTATTCCAAGACAGGAGAATCCAAAGACTTCGGGTGTGTCCCTGGCACCGCTGGGTTCTAAGAAAACCAGGTTCTTCAGTTGGCGCCCAACGGTGGGGCGACTTCAGCGGTACCGGTCCAAGCCTGAGGATCGTGAGGAGCCACGTGAGGAAATTCTGGAGGAAGGCCGCCACTTCATGGACCCCTGCATGTCGACGTGGACCGAAGGTCTTTTCTGCGAGGCTTCCCGCTTTCCGACGGCTACGAAGGACTGCTGTCCTGACTGTCGCCCTGTCTTGGACCCTTGATTGATCCTTTGTAAAGCGAGACGATAGACGGTCTTCTGGTGGCGTGACAGATATTTTGGTTAAGTATAAGTGGGTCACTCCCACGACTTTGTTTTGGTTCTTGGTTTTGATTCGGTTCTTGCAAAAATCGAAGCCGAGGGGCTCGTATATTTACGAGTGTATCGATAGTTGATAACCCCTTGAAGTTTGAAGCTAGATTAGTGAGCTCTAAGATGTCTGGTCTTAGCAAAATTAGGAAATGGTTTAGTTGTGGTTGCAACAGGGATTCCCGATTGGAGGATTCGTGTCCGATATCTCCGGTTGGAACTCCAACTTATGAGCTCTATTCAAAACACGGAGTGGGTCCCATTGCTTATAACGAAATATGGGTCCACTATACAAAGAAAGATGGCCCCAACATGGTAACTTCGAATTAAATATTTTAGATAATCTGGAAGTTGCGCTATTTAAGAAGAAAGCCCGGCCGGCAATGTTGGACTGTTTCCGCCTTTGGTCAAAGGAAGCCAAACAGCGATAAATTAAGCAAGCAAAGAGAGATAGGAAAGATAAGAATATGTCAGTACTACAAGCTGCTAGGTAGTTTAGGGATGATGGAGAAGAGCGTGCGAGTGAAGTTTCAGATAGACAGCGTTGCATGGCCATAGATAAATGTTATCCGGTCTTGCCGATTTCTCCTCCGAAAGTAATTGAAGATCTTGAAAAAGATCCTTTGATCTCTCATTTACTGAGATTGCCACCTCCCTATGTGCAGGGTGCTACTGCACCTCCATTACCCCCGGTTGTTCCACCTTTTGTTGTTCAACCTCCTGCTGTTGCTCAGCCACCCGGTGCTCCACAGATGGTTTTGCCTCCTACTGCGCAACTCACTCTAGGGTCACCAGCTTTGCCTCAAACTCCTTTGCCTTCTACTTCTGCATCTTCGACTCCTACTGCTCTTGTTCCTACACCTCTTTTGCCTCAAAATACTTATTCTCCTGTTCTTATGTCTGCTTCTTCTCCTTCTGCTCGAAAACGAATGACTGAGACTGTTGTTAATCTGTTGTCTCCATTGTTTGGGTCACTGAATATGACCCCTGTTTCGGAACGAAAGCAGAGTCGTAGTCAGCTTCCTAGTTCCGAGGAACGGACAGTGTTGGATTTGTTGGCTCGTAGATGGATTTTAAATGCTTCTAGGTATGCTTTGCAAGCGGTTATGGATGTTTTCTTTCAGTGGGAGCTGCCTTAGCAAAGGTACTTTTTGATTTAATGTGTACTTTTCTTCGTCAGGAATGGGAAGATAATGAGTTGGGTCCGATTCTGCAGGAAGTGCTTGATGTTCAGTCCGAATTTGCTAAAGGGACGATAGTGGAATCTGATGTTACAGATGCCGTGGAGACGATACTTGTTTTTAGGTCTAGATTACCGCCTCAGACATTGTACGAACCTGATTCCTCTGTTAGGAGGAAAGTGAAGCAGTATCCTATGAGAGAGGTTCCCCCTGTATGGAGAGAGGAAGTTGTTGCTAATGTTAATCAGGGTATTCAGGGTGTACCGGCACATTTTCAGCGAGTATGGGTACATGTCCCTTGGAAAAGAGCAGAGGTTTTGGCTCTCAAGCAGACTTCACCTGACCCCCGTAAGAATCCTGCCGGTTATTATAAGGAGTTGTCTCAGACAGTTGAAGTGTGTATTATGAATTTAGCTGACATAGATATGTTAATGGGTGACGTAGTTCCTCAACCTTTGTGGGCGAAGATTCGTCATGAGAATCATGCGCAAGAATTAGGAGATACGTGGGCTAATATTGTTGCTGCAGATGGTCGGCAAGTAGGAGGTGCCAAACCTGAGCCCTTAGTTGCAGAATTACCTGGTAGGATTATTAATTTAATGAAAACTATGATGCCTCCTTTACGAGTGAATTGGGACAAGTTAGCAGCATGCAAGCAAAAGAAAGATGAGAGTGTGTCTGATTTCTTCACGAGGTTTGAGGAAACGTTTATTGATCATAGTGGTCAGAACATGAGTACGGAAGGTGGTCAAAGGTCGTTCGTGGACAAATTTGTCTTTAATTTGCTTCCCGAACTTTCTAATAAGTTAAAGGACTCTGAGAGTTCATGGGCTGTTTCTTTGTCGGCTCAGATATTGGCTACTGCACAATATTATGAGAATAGGGATAAAGATGAGAAGGTTAAAGCAGAGAAGAAAACTAAAGATCTAAAGACAAAGGTTCTTTTGCAGCAAGCTTATCCGCCTCGTCAGAATCAACCTCAGTTTCAGCAACCTCCACAGTTTCAGAGATTGTTACAGAAGCCTGAGCCTTATGCTCCGCGATTCTTTCCTGGTCCTAATCAGTGTGCTTACTGTAGAGAGGAAGGTTATTTCAAGAATAGTTGCCCGGCTTTGTTACAACGTGCGAATGGTGCATCTGGTCAGAGAGGTCGTGGTGGTTTCCAGCAAGCTCCTAGGGGTAGGGGACGTGGTGTGTTACCCCAGAATGAGCATTCCTCTTGCCTTCAGAATTCTGCGAATTATTTTGACAGACAGAATGTTCCGAGTGTTCAGTCTGCACAGTACTATGTTGATGATTATTATGTCGAGAGTGAGAGTGCTGGTTATAATGATAGTTAGGACAGCCATGGGCAAAGAGAGGGAGTAGTGTCAGTTCCAGTAGACCAGAGTGGACCTTATGTTGAAGTGATTACATCAGGTGTAGCAGAACCTTTTCTTTTGGATACTGGTGCGACGAAGAGTTCTATTATGCACTCTAAACTTCCTGGCGCACCTTTGTCTGGCTTGACCAATGTTTCCGTAGGATTTTCAGGTGCCCCTGTTCGTAATCCGGTTTCTAGTCCTTTGTCCCTTTCTATTGGTCCTTGTGAATTGGAAGCTCCACTTATTCTAACAACTGGTTGTGGTGAGAATCTGTTGGGTTTGGACTTGCTGAAAAGACTGCATGCGACATTACATTGCTCTCCTTCGGGAGTACATCTTACCTTGGGTAAGAAAGTGATTTCTCCGATGTATTTGTCTAAAGATTGCCTTCCACTGGAATTGCGTTCTCTTCCTGATACACTTTGGGCTACAGGTCCCAATGATGTTGGTCTTTTGCAGATTCCACCCTATGTTGTTACCCTTAAGTCAAATGCTAGGCTACCTCGTATTCCCCAATATAAAATATCGAGTGATGGCGAGAGAGCTCTTCTAGCAATTATTTATGATTTGGTTGAGAAGGGTGTAATTGAAGAAACGAGAGGTAATGTGTGTAACAGTCCTGTTTTGCCTGTCCTTAAGCGTACTGATGCTTCTCAGCCACCTGTGTATCGGTTTGTGATCGATCTTCGAGAAGTGAATAAGATTGTGGTGCCACAGTTTCCTGTTGTCCCTGATATCACTGCTTTGTTGACTCTGATTCCTGCTTCGGCAGCCTGGTTTTCTGTTATCGACTTGAAGAATGCTTTCTTCAGTATTCCGATTACCGAGGAGAGTAGAGTTATTTTCGGCTTCTCTTTAGGAGGCCGCAGCTTCCGGTTTAAGAGAGCTCCTCATCGTTATTGTGAAAGTCCCTCCATCTATAGTCAGGCGTTGAAAACTCAGCTTGATGATTTTGTATTGCCTTCTGGTGCTACTCTTATTCAGTACGTTGATGATCTGTTGATTACTGCTGATGACGAAGAGATTTGTAAAGAGGCTACTCTTTCTTTGTTACGACATTTGTCTGACCTTCATCATAAAGTGTCACCTTCCAAGTTACAGTATTGCCGACAAGAAGTAACCTACTTAGGTCATCTCTTGTCGAAGGAGGGAAGAAGGTTGACCCCAGAACGAATTCAAGTGATTGCGCAAATGAGTGTACCATCCAAACAGAGAGAAGTGCGTGCCTTCTTAGGTATCACCTCGTATTGTAGGCAATGGATCCCTAACTTTTCCTTGCTAGCGAAACCTTTGGCTCTTAAAGATACTCCGTACCCTCTCCCTTGGTCTGATGATTGTCAGAGAAGTTTTTCTGAATTACGTGATGCATTGTGTTCGGCTCCGGTATTGGGTACTCCGGACTACAGTAAACCTTTCACATTGTATGTTCACGAGAGAGAAGGTTGTGCATTGTCAGTATTGACGCAACAGTTTGGAGAAAAGCAGCACCTATGTGCGTATTTTTCAGCTACGTTAGATCCGGTAGCTAAAGCGTTGCTGAGTTGTTTGAGAGCTACAGCGGCAGCGCCTGTTTCTATCCGACAGTCTGCTGGTTTGGTATTGGATAATACGTTGATTGTGATGGTCCCACATGCAGTGGATACTTTATTGAATAGGACTAAGACTCAGCACCTTACTAGTGCACGTCTGTCAGGATATGAGTTGACACTTTTGGCTAGCCATGTTCACATCAAAAGATGTAATGTGTTGAATCCAGCTACGTTGTTGCCGATTTCTGTAGAGACAGATGTTCAGGAACAGCATGATTGTGTTCTCCGGACAGAGGAGGAAACGAAGGCTAGAGTTGATTCAAAAGATACTCCTCTCACGAATGTTGATGGTACCTTATGGGTAGATGGTTCGTGTTTCAAGTTTCCGAATGGTGAGACGACTGCGGCATATGCTGTCACAACTTTACATACAGTTGTTTAAACAGCACGCATAGCACAGAATTCTGCGCAAGCAGCAGAGTTGATTGCATTGACTAGAGCGTGTGTATTGTCAGAGGGAAAGCGAGTGAATGTCTATACTGATAGCCAGTATGCGTTTGGTGTTGCCCATAGTTTTGGACATTTGTGGAGAGAAAGAGGATGCCTTACTTCTCATGGTGCGAAAATTCAGCATGGGCAGTTAGTGAATGAACTTCTGGAATCACTTACTCTCCCAAAGCAGATTGCAATTGTGAAGTGTAGTGCGCATAAGAAAGTTGTGGATGATGTAGGTCGAGGAAATGCGTTTGTGGATGAAGTTGCGAAGGAAACGGCGAAAGACATGATGAGCCGTATGTATGTTGCAGGCCCTGCTAATTGGGTTATGGCTGGTGGAATGTGTGAAGTCACATTAGAAAGTGTGAAGTCAATACAGGCTGAAGCTACGGAAAAGGAAGTGAGTACGTGGAGAGAAAGTACGGGTATGTTGGATTCGACGGGTTGTTGGGTTGAGTTGTCAGAACACCAGCGATGGTTGTTGCCTGATGCGTATGTGCTCCCAGTGGTTACTATGGCTCATGGAATGGCTCACATTAGTTCGAAGGGAATATGCAAGTTGTTGGCTCCAGTATGGCAGAATGCTGGAATTCCGAAATGTGCTGCGAATTTGGTGAAGCATTGTATGATTTGCTTGATGCATAATCCTGGCAAGGGAACCCCAACTCCAGCTGGTCATTTTGCTCCCCCAACTTATCCGTTTGAAGTGATACAGCTAGATTACATACACATGGAGAGATGCAATAATTTGAAGTATGTCCTTGTGGTTGTTTGTGCCTTTTCCAGATGGATAGAGGCCTACCCCCTAAAGGATAATACTGCCTTGTCTACAGCCAAGGTTTTGCTCAAAGAGTATTTCACTAGGTATGGATTGCCGAGAATTGTATGGAGCGACAATGGGAGTGAATTTGTGGGTCAAAACATGAAGAAAGTATGTGCTGGTTTGGGAATAAAACAGAAATTCCATGCTGCGAGTCACCCCCAGTCTGCTGGACTTGTCGAGTGCTATAACGGCATTTTGAAGCTGAAATTAGCTAAGATACAAGCGAGCACTGGTCTTACATGGCCGGATGCCTTGCCGTTGGCTCTTTTGTCAACAAGGACGACAGTGCATTCTCGTGTGGGACTTAGCCCATACGAAATAGTTTTTGGTCGTCCAGCGAATGTTTGGGGTGTACCTCGTCCTAAGAAATACAGCGAGATTGAGTACCCTATGTTGGTGGATTACTTACATGACTTGACTGCTAAATTACGTGTTCTCCACCAACAGGTCCATGACAGTTTGCCGACAGCTACTGCAGATCCAGGCCATACGATTCAACCTGGTGATTTTGTCTTGACGAAGAATTTTCAACGAACCAAAAACTTGGAGCCGAGATGGACTGGACCGCATTTGATCCTCTTGGCCACTAGAACTGCTGTTAGAGTAGCTGGTAAAAAAAAAATTGGGTGCATGCCACCCATACTAAAAAAGTTCCTTTGCCTTTACCGTATGATAAGTGGGTGAAGGATGGAATAGCTGATTCCGAATGTGAAAGGATTCCTAGATTTGTACCTTTTAATGATGCACATTTGACATGGACTCAGTCAGAACGGGAGGATGATGACATTCTGCAAGCTGCTGTGCCTTTGCTTTTGAGACTTGACACAACGAATCCGGAAGTCCTTTTTGAAGACCCAACTGTGCTTTGTAAAGAACGCTACAATTTGAGACCAAGAAAGACTGTTCTCATGGACAAATAAAATCAGATTTTATTTATATAGTGAATTACACCTTGTCAGATCAAGAGACTTTTTTACTTTTTTCTTTTTCAAGTCACCATCCGGACTCAGCTGCAGGGTCGCGGTACAGCCTTAAGGGGTGAGCCACGTATTGACATAAGGTCTGTGGTTCAGGGTCGTTAGTGCGATCTTGGCGCACACTTAAGTGAAGAAGGTAATAGCCGTGAGCAGCACGTTAGAGGATGGAGCCTTTTGAGTCTAACAAGGGTGTTAAGAGAGTCGATTTTAGAGCGAAAGTGTGTATATTGATTCGTAACAAATGTTTTTTAATACTGTGTTTTCTAATGCTTTTGAATATTTCGTTGGTTTGTGTGGGTTGGATTGTCTATGCTTCACAACAGACGCTTGCATCTACCTCCCAACCTACTCTTTCTTTTTCTACTATTTCCCCACGTGAGTTTCATACGTTGCCTGAACATGAACAGACACGAAGATCAGAATTTGTGAACAATTCGTTCATAAAGATGTTGCATCAGCATCAGCTAGTTGTAAATACCACGAATTGTTGGGTTTGTGGTCTTATGCCACATACGATAGATAAGGGAATGCCATATTTGGTTTTGCCTTTTTCGCCTAATGGGTCAGTATGGGCACTCCAAGCAATGTTTATCTATCCTGTACGTTCCGTTAAAGATAATGCGAGTAATAATGCCTTGATACAGGGAATAGTAGATATGATCAGAGATATTGATGCGTATAATGCTATCCCTAAAGATGAGGTACGAGCATATGTTGGTTGGAACAAGACAAGATATAGTATTAGTCTGACAGAAAAGGAGAGACAGAAAAGGTCTCCTCCTATTTGGATTGTACCACACCGAGGTCATTTTTGTCTGCAAGGTAATGGTCAGAATCCGAGAGCTCAGCTTGGTAAGAGTGTGTGTGTGCACACCTATGCCTATACATCCCAGAAATCTCCACCGTTCGTGCCAGCTAAAGGCACGTATTTTGTTTGTTTCGACAGAGCATATACATGGTTGCCTTCTGATTTTTCAGGCACATGTTATGTGGCATTTTTGCTTCCCCCTAGTATACAGCTGCTTTCAATTACCATAAGACAAGATATGGTAGAGGTGTTATCGTTGCGAAATATACTGTCGCACAAGAAGTTGGAGACTTCTTTAAGGGTTTTCTGCCCTTTTGGGGTCCTATGGCTAATAGTAGAAATATTCGTCAGCTCACGAGAGTGGTTGAGGCCACTATAAATGAAACTGCTGGTGCCCTAAGCAATATTACAGCTGAGCTTCAAGCGGATCGCCTCATGACATTACAGAACCGCTTTGTTTTAGATATGATGCTTGCAGATAGAGGTGGGGTATGTAAATTGATCGGGTCTAGTTGCTGTTTTCATACCAGATAATGCCCCAACAGTGTACCAAGCCATCTTGAGGTTACATAAGTCCGCTGAGTCTATACATGTAGACGAAGGGAACTGGTTATTGATAGAATGGTTTTGGGAACTGCTGTCCAAATGGGTATGGAAGATTCTGATGTTTCTTGGTATGGCTTTAGCAATCCTTTTCTCGTGTTGCTTATGCATCCAGTGTGGTCCCGCCATTTGTAGTCTTTGTGCTACGATCTGTGTGAGAAGACCAGTCCTGAGAGAAGTGAAGGATAATAAGATGATGATACAGCAACACCTTGATGACCTGATGAGAATAGATATAGACCTAGATTCAGATTGACGTGAGTTTAGGTCATTGCCTACGTAATGGCAAAAGGAGGGACTGAGGTTCCGTGATTTCAAACCAGACTCCATTTTGTTTGAGTTGTTCGTGACGCCATTTTTGTGTTGCCCTCACGTAGGCCGTGGAGGTAACCGAACGAACAAAGTTGCATGGGCCTCATTGTTCATGTATGCATTAACGGGCCCTTTTCTGACTTGTGAGTGAATTGCAGAGAAACTGACCTCTTCACCTGAAACTGACCTCGCAAAACCAATTTCCCTTAAGTTTGATTCTTGTCTAAAATTGCCAATCAATGTTCAGGATATCGTTAACTTTTAGTTTCTTGCACATATCTTATCCTACTCAGTCATTCATTCAATAAGCTTTATTCGGTTTTTGAGTTTAAAACCATAAAAGCAACAGAAAGAAATACATACATGCATAAATAACTCAACAATTCATTTCGAGATAAAAGAAAACTGACAATTAAAAAAAAAAAAGTTTAGCAAATCAACTAATCAAAATAATCAAAATGATAGCCCAAGATGTACAGAGACTCCATTTCACCAGGTATTATAATTCGGTGCTCGGGGTCCAGGATAAAAGTCATGCAGGTCCCAGATACAGATGGGACCATCTCCAACTTTGGGCTGAGAAGATCGTAAATACGGGGCAATATTGCTGTGTTTAAATTTAATTAGTATCAAGTCCCCTGGAATATCTTTGGGCAACATCCCTAGCCACCCCACCCTCCTAACGCTCAGGATCCCGCCATCTAGAGCAGGTGGTAGCGGTCTGTTGTTTTTGAGCCAGAAAATGGCTTTATTCAGCAAGTCCTGATGTAATTCACGTTTGCCCTGACTGAGTGGAGGGACCCCAGAAAGAACGGTGACGTATGGGGCGGCTACAGGGGGTAGATTTATTCGGTGCCTTCTTTCTTGAACTATGTTGGGGACATGTGCGGGATTAAAAGTAGCATTGCTGCCACTTGGATTGGGTGTAGTAAGAGGGGAATCTAAAGATTGAACTTTCATAGGAGCAATGGTCTTAGATTTTTCATGGTTGGTTGTGAGAGTAGAGCCAATGGGTATAGCAGAATTTTCAGTCAATGGATAAATCCTATTTACAGTGTTTTCAATACAGGTCAACCTGTCCCCCAAGTCATTGATTTTCGCAACCAGGGGTGACAATGCGGAGTTTAACAATCGCTCTATTTGCGCCAGTAGGGTCAATTGGAGGGGCGATGCAGAGTCATTTGTTCGAGTCCCAGCCTTATCCAACATTGATAGGGTTGGTTTGTGGGGGGATAAAGAGGGGCTACAGCACAATTGGTTGGTGGAGGGGATAGTTTTGGGGGGTGAAGGTACATCCTGGGGAGTGCAGAATATTTGGACAGTGTCTCTGCCCACTATGGGGGGAGTTGATACATCCGGACCATAGTTTGTGCCACACAGGGCATTCAGCTCCTCCCAGATGGACATAGTAGTTGGGAGACAGAACTCCAATAACAACAGTAGGCAGTCCAAAGCGGTAAAGATAAGAAGGAATAAACGTCTCTGTACCTCCTCCTTTGTTGCAGCCAAGTGGGGTGGCCCGTCCCGTCCTTCTCGGGTCCTCTGAGGGCCACAGAGGGCCCGCCCTTTGCCCAGGCTTAGCCCGGCGCGTCCCGCGCGCGTCCTCGCGGGACGAGGGTCAGCACTGAACTGTATGCGCCTCCTGGCGCGGATTGATGGGCAGGGCAGCAGCGTCACCTGGAGCCTGACTGCGGGGCTGCTGGGAGTGGTGGTTCCGGGCCGGCGGAGCCAAGCCCGGCCGGTGCTCAGGTCAGTAGAAAGTGACGGTGATGTGCTCTCGGCGGAGCAAAGCCCGGCCGAGCACAAATTCCCCCTGTAATAGCAGCACAGAGTCCTCGGGCAGCACTGAGCTTTAAGCGCCTCCTGGCGCGGATTGATGGGCAGGGCAGCAGCGTCACCTGGAGCCTGACTGCGGGGCTGCTGGGAGTGGTGGTTCCGGGCCGGCGGAGCCAAGCCCGGCCGGTGCTCAGGTCAGTAGAAAGTGACGGTGATGTGCTCTCGGCGGAGCAAAGCCCGGCCGAGCACAAATTCCCCCTGTAATAGCAGCCTTATCCTACTCAACATCTGAATTGTTTCTTTCCTTACGACTTTTCATTACATGGGTAGTGCTTTCAATTATGGGTTTGTCCGGCTTGTGGAAATTGAATTTGGGACAGTCCTAATAATTAACTTTTGGGTTGGGTCACTGTAAATTGGGTTTTTGTTAATGTGATACTCAGTTAGAAAATGTGTCCTATTGGTCAGAATTTTGCGCAGTGGGTGTACATTTATAATGAGAATATGGTGTATAAAAAGCAATGTCTGCTCTATGAAAATTGAGCAGTTTCCTGAGTTGTACACTGTGTTGTATTGCTTGGTTTACTGTTACTAGCTGCAGCTAATAAATTTGATCTTTGACGCCATCCAGAAGTATTCCGTGTCTCTGTATTCCAAGACAGGAGAATCCGAAGACTTCGGGTGTGTCCCTGGCACCGCTGGGTTCTAAGAAAAAACGGTTCTTCAACCCATGCACTATGCTGCAAGGGTGCCTGTGTTGCATGCAAGATTGGTATTGTGCAGGAAGGGGCACCTTTATGCACAAAACCAATCCTGAGAGGCAAATTTCTCTTTCTAAGTGTGCTGCAAAAAGCAGCACACATAGAAAGATTTTTACAGCACACACAGAAAGAGGAAGAAACGAGGATGAGTAGAGATATTTCCCAGCTTTACGCCTCCCCTGGGATGCCGTGAACATTGCCAGGTTTGCAAGTTCTTGTGAATCTGGGAATGGGGCAAAATCCATGGGAGTTGTTTCGGAACACCCGCGCAACACCCATGGAACGCCTTCCCAGGGCAGCGTAACACAACGCAGGGATTTGCTCTGCGTTAATGTTACTCCAGATGTTTGTAGCCACTCAGTTTCATTCAAAGAGGCCTTGTGTGGCGTTAAATATCTGAATTAGAGGTTTTTGTCACGCATGTACTACGCTGTGTGGTGAAAACGTGACGCAAGCGCTCATAAATGAGACCCCTTACTGTGCAAGGGTTGAAGTAAAGAGAATCGCGGAGTAAGGATCAGGATAAGATTGGAAGTACAATGTTGGCACTGAATCTCATTGGAACAGGGAGGTTTGGGGTGATTGGGGGCCATGAAGACACTGGAGCAGGAAGACACAGGACATTGACAATAGCATTTATTGCTAGGACTATGGAAGCGTCTAAGTGGGGAAAGGGACTGTGTCCCAGGGCTCAAAACCTCTCTGCACCAGGGCAGTTTGCGCAGCTACAGATGGGTTTTTAAGCCAGTCCAGTTCAGGGCACACAGTGCTGTGCCCCTGGTGACTTGCAGGCTTGGTAGGGTATCCATATCTTGTGAGTGCCCCCCAAAACCGTGGGGCTGATTCATAAAGAACATAACTCTGCGCCCGTAGTGCTACACCTACAAACAGGTGTAGATCTACTGCTTATGACAATCCACCAATACTCCCAGTAGTAAACATGGAAAATTGTGTAAAGCACAGTTTTAAGGCATCACATGGTGTGCAATTGCCTCATGTAGGAATTCAGCCCAACGTGCAAGGGGGATCTTTTTTTTTACTCTTTTTTTTTTGGGCCCATGGAGAAAACATTTTTCCCTGTGGTGAAGCCCTTTCTCATGCACCCCTTCCAAGTCTGAGCTGCTCCCCTTCTAATATGGAAGGTGACATTATCCCGCCCTTTACTAGAGTAAAACCCTGACCATTTGCAATGTGATTGGATGGGAGGTTTTGAATAGCAGCAGACTGACGCATCTGCCCGTGATCATACACTCTCAAAGCAATCCACACATAGGTATGTCCACCCCCACCCTTTGCGTGTGATTTACTACTTCTGATTTCTTTGCACTCTTGCAGGAGTAATTCGCAGAGAAAGCTCTTATGCCTGCCAGGCATCCTTCAGTGGCTCCTGATGGGTGTAAATGAAGCCACTTGCCACTGTAAACATCCATTTACAGCCAAAGATGCTTTTGTGAATCCTACCCCATATCTTCCCTGAGGAGGTAAGCTGTCATACCCCACTCCAGCACCAGGGGCACTTACATGGACCAGGCAGCCCACCTTAAAATTACAAACCCTTGGGCTCCCATGAGCATCTCTAGTACCAGGTAGGCTAAGGTGACCTAAAATGAAAAGAAAAGTAACCAAATAATAAATAATAATACAAAGGAAGTAAGATGGCACCGCTCCTCCCTGTAATAAAGGCCAGAATCTGGAAGGGGTTCATGCCCGCTGGTGGACGAAAACATGTCCTGGTAGGATCCTCTCCTGAGGAGCATCAGGTCCAGCATGCCAAGGGGGTCCAATACTTGAGAGAAAACAAACAGAGCGGGTCGTATGAGGGTCTGGGGCATATTATCAAGGGATTTATCTCCGCTTTTTTGACTTTGAAAGCCAAGAAAGCGGAGATAAAATGATCTCCCTATCAGCAACAGGGTGCTAACACGCAAATTTGCATGTTAGCACCCTTTTTCTCTACGTTTCCCCTTGCATCTCTAATGAGATGCAAAGGGGGCGTTCCAGAGAAAAATAATAGGAGAAATGTTGTTAAGCGACATTTCTCCTATTATCAAGGATTTCGCTAACCCTGTTAGTGATAAAAAAAGCAGCGCTAACCGCGGTTAGCGCTGTATTTTTTTACACCTGGTATTTTCCTGACTTAGCCATGATATCCTATGGAAGGTGGATATCATGGCTAAGTTTGTGAGCCCCTATCATCAAGCTAACGCCAAACTTCGAGAGATTATCGTTGGTTTTCCAGCGATAATCTCTCATTTGGCAGTTAGCGTGAGGATTTTTATCACTTCTGAGATAAGCCTTGCTAATAGCAAGTTATCTCTGCGATAATTTCCGACGTGGCTTGGCGTTAAAAAATGTGTTGCTAAGCCTCGTTAGCGATAAATATCGCTAATCGTTGGTAATATGCCCCTCTATTCTCAGGGGTGAGTCTGCACTTTGACGTCAGTGTGTTCCAGTTGTAAACCTCTAAGGGGCATATTAACAAGGACAGTATCGCCGCTTTAGCTGCACTTTTTGCCGCAAAAGCGGCCCTATTTACAAGGTGGTGCTAACATGCATTAGCGCATGTTAGAACCCGTTTTCCCCACACCTCACTTTGCATCTCTAATGAGATGCAAAGTGGGCGTCACTGGGCGTACCCCTGACGGACTACCTTGTAAAATATCGCTATATGTACATTGCGATATTTACAAGGATGCCCACGCATTTTAGAATACGTTAGTTTTTGGCGAAAACAGCGGTTTTCGTCAAAAACTAACGTCTTATAAAATGCTAACTTACCTATACCTAACAATGGAGGTGGATTATGCTGATCCGACCACTGGGTCGTATCAGCAAGGTTATCGCCGTTTTCCATGGAACATCGCTGGAAAACAAGCGGATGTTCCATGGAAAACACCGCTATCGCTGGAAAATTATCGCCATTGCACTATGCATTGTTAATACAGCGATAGCATGGAGATAATTGCCAGCGATAGCCAGCGATAAAGAAGTTGTCGCTAAGAGCGGCCAGCGATAATTATCGCTGTTGGTTGATAATATGCCCCTAAGTAAGTGACGTTGTAAATGGGTGCCAGAAATGTCCAGACGATGGGAGTCAGGGTTCCAGATTTTAGGGGTAGAGCCTGAGAGAAAATGGTTCATGGCGTGGTGTTGCTCCAATAATGTTCATGCTTATGTGACGTATAGTGACGTGAAATGTTTCTTCTACACACATGCTTCAATTTAGTTTACACATAGCATCTAACACTTCCTTCCCAGGTAAGTTTACATTTATTCTGTGCATGCGCGTAGATGCGTTTAGTGATTATCCTCTGTTAATGCCTGGTTAAATACTGCGTTTACCATCACAATGTGTAATATTTCTTATGTAATAACACTTCCATTCATTCTGCATATGTGTATGCCTACAAGGAGTGCTCATGTGTTGAAAAGGAAGAGGGGAGTGTTTAGTTTCATCCCGAGGACCATGACTGTGGGAGTTTTCAGATCTCGAGCCTTGTCCAGAGAAAAATCTATCTTTGCTACCGATGTTTTCAGATGCTGGAGAAGTTGCGGCCCGTGGTGGGAGCGCTGCTGGCGTGGGGCAGGGGAGGCCATCGCTAAATGCGATGCAGCTCGCGCAACGAAATTCGTTTCATTTATTTATATGTTTACTTACCTCTAATCGGCCGTAATCTGTAGTTTACTACCCCCCACCCTGCCCCTCCCACGCCAGCACCCAACAGCACTCCCACCACGGGCCGCTACTGTTGGAGCCCTCCCGAGAGATAGGCTTCACTAAGGAGAATGGCCGGATTAGAGTGAGGAGGCCTTCAGGATCCTGGCCTAGATGTATTCAGGGACAATATTCACAGTGCGGCTGTAAGTGAGGCAGGGTATCTTAAGGAGCATTGGCAAAGCTAGTAGGTCTTACCTATGCGACATCTATTGGTTTAGCAGTGCGTTTTACCCATGTGGTACACCAGTGTGGCTGTTGTTCAGCATGGCTAAAGGTTAGTGGGATGCGATGGAGTGCAGTAGATTGGTGTAGATTGGAATGTGGGGTAAATATGGGTAAAGAGCATTGTTTAATTTGGGCCGGTGGTTTCTGGTGCCAGCACTCATGACAGTCTGCCACATGGTAGTGCTGTTTGTCTGGTTTAGAGTGAGCACAACAACAGTTGTTTACTAATTCATTATATGTTAAAAATTATTAGAACATTGGAATGTTGGGAGCTCCATTACAGACAATGGAGTGCACCATGCTTTTACGGGCCGGTAAAGACCCGCAGAGCAACGCTCCTATGTTTTGCAAAAGCCTCTCAGAGCTTGAGGGGATTTAAATCCCCTCGAGCTTCGAAAGGCCTTTGTTTTATTTGTTCGAACATTCTGCCCTCTAGTGGCAGAATGTTCTAATAGCCTTATAGCCCTTCGTAGCAGGGCTATACCAGCTATTAAAGTCCCGTCCCTTGTTAAAGACCCTCGCCTTCGGCTTGGACCTTTAACGCGAGAGCGGGCCTTTAATAGCTGGTATGGTCCACTATTGCGGGTTATAAGGCTATATTAATACCTGCCACCCATGCTATTCTTATATTTGACAAATTAAGTACTGGTAGAGAGGGATGTATGACATTACAACACATACTTTTACAACGCATACCTTTACAACGCATTTTTACAGCGCAACATCCATTACAACGCATTCCATTACAATGCATGCCATTACAACGCATTTTTAAAAACTACCTTTACAACGCATTCCATTACAACGCATACTACCTTTACAATGCATACCATTACAACGCATAACATTACATTGTATGTATGGTAAGTATTGGATGGTGTAGGGGTAAAAATTACTATTCTAACTCCAGGGGGGTGCAACAGTAGGATAAGTGTTGGATAGTGTAGGGGTAAAAATTACTATTCTAACTCCAGGGGGTGCAGCAGTAGGGTAAGTGTTGGATAGTGTAAGGGTACTATGCGTTGTAATGTTATGAGTTGTAATGGTATGCGTTGTAATGACATGCGTTGTAGTGGTATGCGTTGTAATGTCATGCGTTGTAATGGTTGCATTGTAATGGCATGCGATGTAATGGATGTTTCGTTGTCAAAGTTTCGTTGTAATGGAAGTGCGTTGTAAAAGTTGCGTTGTAAAGGTTGTTTCCCGGTAGAGAGTAGTGGGTAGATTGTGGTAGAGTGGAGTGGGATAGATTGGGGTTTGAGTGGAGTAGCCTTGAGTGGGGTAGATGTGGGTAGAGTGGGGTAGATTGGAGTGGAGTAGATTGGAGTGGAGTGAGATAGATTGGGGTGAAGTGGATTCGGGTGGATTGGAGTGGGGTAGATTGGGATAGTTTTGACTGGGGTAAATAGGGGTAGATTGGAATGGAGTGGTGTAGATTGGACTAGAGTGGAGAAGATTGGGGTAGATTGGAGCTGAGTGAGGTAGATTGGTGTGGATTGGGGTGGAGTGTGGTAGATTGGGGTAGTTAGGAGTGGGGTAGATTGGAGTGAAGTGGGGTAGATTGGAGTGAAGTGGGGTAGGTTGGAGTGGAGTGGGGTAGAGTGGACTAGAGTGGAGTAGATATGGGTAGATTGGAGTGGAATGGTGTAGATTGGAGTGTATTAGGGTATATTGGGGTGGAGTGGGATAGATTGGGGTAGTTAGGAGAGGGGTATATTGGAGTGGAGTGGGGTAGACTGAAGTGCAGTTGGGTAGATTGGACTTGAGTGGGGTAGTTTGGATTGGGTTAGAATAGGGTGGCATAGATTAGAGTGGATTGGGGTAGATTGGGGTGAAGTGTGCTAGATTGCGGTAGAGTGGGGTAGTTTGGAGTGGGGTAGATAGGGGTGGATTGGTATAGACTGGAGTGGAGTGGGGTAGATTAGAGTGGGGGTAGATTGGGGTAGTTTAGGGAGGGGTAGATTGGATTGAAGTGCAGTAGATTGGGGTGGAGTGGGGTATACTGAGGTGGGGTGGGGTAGGTTGGAGTAGATTGGAATGTAGTGGAGTGGGGTAGATTGGGGTAAATTGTAGTGGGGTTGATTTTGGTGTAGATTGGAGTGGGATAGAGAGGAGTGCAGTGGAGATTAGAGTGGAGTGGAGTAGATTGAAGTGGAGTGGGGTAGATTAGAGTACAGTGCGGTTAGGTTTGTAGTGGACTGGTGTAACTTTGAAGTGGACTTGGATAGATTTGAGTGGACGAGGGTAGATTTGAGTAGACCAGGGTAGACTGTAGTGAGGTAGATTGGAGTGGATTGGGGTAGATTGCGTGGTCAGGTAGATTGGAATAGATTGGAGTGGACTTGGGTAGATTGGCATGGAGTGAGTAGATTGGAGCGGAGTGAGGTAGATTGAGTGGAGTTGGGTACATTTTAGTGGAATGGCATATATTGGAGTGGAGTAGGGGATATTGGAATGGACTGCAGTAGATTGGAGTGGGGTAGATTGGAGTAGAGTGGGGTAGATTGGTGTAGATCGGAGTGGAGTGAGGTTGATTTTAGGGCAGTGGAGTGGGGTAGATCGAAGTGGAGTGGGTAGATTGGGGTAGAGTGGGGTAAGTGCTGTGAATTGGAAGGGTGTAAAGCAGATTGAGGTGGCTTGTCCTAGAGTGGAGGGGAGTGGAGGAGTATAACCTGGAGTAGAGTGACGTGGAATGTCGTAGGATGGAGTGGCTTGTTGTAGAGTGGAGTGAGTGTTGTAGAATGGAGCACCGAAGAGTGGAGGGCAGAGAGTGGAGTAGAGTGTTGTAGAGGGGAGTGCTGTAAAGTGGAGTGGCGTAGTGTGGTAGAGCATTGCCATTACACACTGCCTTTTTCCAATTGAAATGACCAATACATTTGCACAGACATACAGTTTTACTGCACACAAATGATAATGTGTGGAAGTGCCATCACCTAGTATATTGATAGTATTCAAATATTTGTTTCCAGCACACTTCAGATTTACCAAAAAATTTGCTTCATTTGTACTTTCCTAATACTTATATATTCTGAAATATCAGCACAGTTAATTTACAGACATTTAAACTTTGTTGAGTGCTAGAAAAAAAGTTGTTTCTTTCACAGCGAGATTGTCACATAAATCCTCTCACTTTAAAGTCCGAGAAAGAAAAGTAAACACCAAGCTCCCTCGGAATATGATATCGGTCTTTGAATGCACAGCTAATGTGACTAGATATGAACAAGATCTTCAGGCCTCTTTACAGAAAGGAACACTCCTTGAATACAAGAGCAGTTGGTGTGAAAAGGCTGTTCTGCTTGGGAGGAACAAACTCACCCTGGACAGCATAAAACAAAAAAGGCAGCAAATAGAAAGCCAGAAAATGTGAGTTACCAATCACAAAGCCAATGGTAAGCAACAAGCTGAATGCATTCCCAGGGAAGCTTTCTGAATGTCCCCAAGATTACTTTAGGAAACCAGACAGCTGCACTGTCTAGTAGGATTCGACCTAATGATTCCCTTAAAATGATGCCTTCATTCCCTTTTGGAATGTCATATGTAATACTTCAGCTCACATAATGTTTGCATTAATCCTGCATGTGTGACACTCTCCTACGCTCCTCTTTAATAGGGCTCCCATTTGTGCTGTAATTATCAGGATAAAAAAGAAAGCCATGTCGGTACCAACCACAATTTTTCAGGGGACCAATACTTCTTTAATGGGCCCCCGAAGAACATAATTCTATAACTTAAAATAATAATAATAATAATAAATAAGACCCATTACCCAGATGAACATTACTGCTCACGGATGTATGACGTTACAATGCACACTTTTACAACGCATACCTGTACAACGCATTTTTTACAACGCAACATCCATTACAACGCATTCCATTACAACGCATGCCATTACAACGAAATTTTAAAAACTACATTTACAACGCATAATACCTTTACAACACATACCATTACAACGCATAACATTACATTGCATGTTTGGTAAGTATTGGATAGTGTAGGGGTTAAAATTATTATTCTAACTCCAGGGGGGGTGCAACAGTAGGGTAAGTGTTGGATAGTGTCGGGGTAAAAATTACTATTCTAACTCCAGGGGGTGCAACAGTAGGGTAAGTGTTGGATAGTGTAGGGGTAAAAATTACTATTCTAACTCCAGGGGGGTGCAACAGTAGGGTAAGTGTTGGATAGTGTAGGGGTAAAACTAACTATTCTAACTCCAGGGGGTGCAACAGTAGGGTAAGTGTTGGATGGTAATGTTATGCGTTGTAATGGTATGCATTGTAATGGCTGAGTTGTAATGGCATGCGTTGTAGTGGTGTGCGTTGTAGTGTCATGCGTTGTAATGGTTGCGTTGTAATTGCATGCGTTGTAATGGATGTTGCGTTGTAAAAGTTTTGTTGTAATGGTAGTGCGTTGTAAAAGTTGTGTTGTAAAGGTTATTTCCCCTGCTCACAGCATGTATTCAGTTCAAAGTACATGGAACACTCTATGTACATGTCAATGATTGGATGCTCCAATATGTGCCACAGTATGTCAAAAGTGCTCATGCAAAGTGCCTTGTGAAACAAGGAAGAATACTGAGGGTAAAAATACAGAGAAAATTTAACACAGTGCGCAAGCCGCCTGTTAGCTGTCCGCCAATACAAATATGATCCAATCCACTTGGGGTAACTAGGAGAGTTCATTAGAAGTCCCGGGGGGGGGGGGGGGGGAAGCTTGTGTCCAGACCCCTTAAAGAGCTTCTAAGTTTCGACCTTATAGCCTGGTTGCTTAAAACCATCACAGAGGGTCTTCATCAGGACTTGGTGTAGGGAGAGAGCAACCTTAAATTGCATGAGATAATACCTTCTGAAAGGGAATTACGGGGGTGGAAAGGACGGCAGGCCTGCTCCACCTATCAATATCACTGTGCACCAATGTTGGTCGCACACGACTGATACGAGCCCTTCAGAAGGATAGAGCTGGAGGTATTGACCAATAAATCATGAAAGAACCCTTTCTGATAATCCTTAACATAACGTGTATTTCTAACACGCACGTTTACCCAGAGGTCTCTTGGCGCTGAATAATAGATGTTCATTGTTACCCAACTCAATGGTACTCATTTTATCGGACTCAGATGGATGAAAGGCTGAGTGGATCCGCTGGGATTTGAACCTGTGACCATGAGGTCGAACACAGGCCTCTGGAATGGACGCATTAGTCCACTGAGCCACCAGACCCTGGAATGGGCTAGTGCGGCTAAGGTCCGCAACTTGAATGATGCTGATGCGCGCTCCAGCTAGACGGCCGGATGGAGTGCGCTTCTTTTGGAAGGGTTCGTATCAGTCGTGTGTGACCAACAATAATCTTTCTACTTTGTGCCCGACACACACTTCCACAGATATTTATTGCTTCTCCCATGTAATGCATACATACAATGTGTGTGCGGGTATACTGATGGTTATATATAAAGCTTCCATGTGCTGTGTGCATAAACATCTCAACGTATACAGTCTTCTGTTAAAATGCACGTATACAATGCTTCTATTCCAATAACACCCTCATGTGCTCTGTGCATAGAGATGTTTAATGCTTCTCCATGTAAAGCAGACATACATTGTATGTGTGCGCATACAGAGGGTTATATACCATTCTTCCATGTGATGTGTGCACGAGGATCTCCACGTATACAATGCTTCTATTCCAATAACACCCTCATGTGCTCTGTGCATAGAGATGTTGAATGCTGCTCTCTGTGATGCATACATTCATTCTCCACGTGTGTGTGTGTAGATGGTTATATACCATGCTTCCTTGAGATGTGTGAACGAGGATCTCCACATATACAATTAATCAATCAAATGGGAGTTGTATAGCACTGCTAATCACCCATGAGGGTATCCAGGCGCTAGGGGGTTCTGCTGCTCGGGTGGAATTAGCTGGACAGCCAGGTCTTGATTTCCTTTCTGAATTCCTGTAGGGAGCGGGAGGTCTTGAGGTGGAGGTGGAGGCTGTTCCAGGCCTTGGCAGCCATGTAAGTGAATGAGGGGCTTATTTATGAGCCCATGCGTCAGTTTTTCACCGCCGGTGCATCACTTTTTGTGACGCACCAGCAGTGTAAAATATGTGCCTAGTTGCACCATATTTACAAAGTGACGCATCTAGGTAGATGTGTCACTTTGTAAACCCCTGCGCCACATGATACCTGTGTCAGGTATAATGTATGCAGGGTGGGCGTTCCCACGTAAGTAAGCCTCGGAGAAGTGACGCAGTGAAATCTACTGCGCCACTTCTAGGACGCAAATGCAAATGTGTCAATATCTTACGCCTGCCTCACAACAGGCATAAGAATGACGCAGGCTTTCATCTGGGGCTTGCCCCAGGTGAAAGGACACATTGCTGGAGTTGCGTCACTTTTGTGTCACACTCCAGCAATGCGTCACTTTTGCGCCATACAAATAAGTCAGAAATACTGACGTATCTGTAACTCCTTGCGACATGCTGCGTCATACAGTAAATATGACGCATCCATCATGTCACAAGGAGGGTGCACTGAGAAGTCACTCAACGCTGCTTTCACGCAGCGATGCGCCACTTCTCATAAATGAGGCCCTGAGTATCCACCACTCTTGTTTCATCGGATGCGGGGAGTCTGGTCGTGGAAGACGGAGGCAGAGCGCAGGTGTCTGGGGGGCTGGTGGAAGTTCAGACAGTGGTTTATGTATGCTGGTCCTTGATTGTTCAAGGCTTTGTAGGCATGGGTCAGCATCTTGAATTGCCATCTCTTCTGGACGGGGAGCCAGAGGATTTTGCCGAGGTGAGGAGTGATGTTTGCACAATGATCTTCACCTAAACAATGTTTCTAATCCAATAACACTCATGTTCTGTGTATAGAGATGTTTAACGCTACTTCCTATACTCCATACATACATTGTATGTGTGCTTGTAGATGGTTATATACCACGCTTCCATGTGATGTGTGCACAGGGTGTTTTCACGTATACAATGCTTATGTTCCATTAATACGCTCACACGCTCTGTGCATTCTGCAGTTTAACCCGTTCGCTTCTGCAGACGGCCGTTGGACGTCGCGCGAGCTACCTCCCTGGGGCTGCGCACGTCCAACGGCCGACACGGCTGCACCCGTTTCTTCGAACGTTCAGCACTGGCGCTGAACGTTCGAAGCGGCAAACGGGTTATTTCTGCTGCCCAATAGTTTACATATTCATTCTACTTATGTGCTATATATCTGCTTCTATGTGCTGTGTCCATGATTATCACATCTATACACTGTCTGCTCTTCCAACACACTGATACTTAATGGTTCAATTCAATAACACATGCATTCATTCTTTACGTGTGCATGCCGATGCTCCTCTGGTAATACTTCCAGGTACTTTGTGCATCTCTGCATATGCAATAATCATACCCCCATACACTGTCTGCATATGGATGTTTAATGCATGCATTCATTCTACACGTGTGCTTGTAGATGGTTACACATAATGCTTCCATGTGAAGTGTGCACGACCATCTCTACATATAAGATGTATTCTCTTCCAATAAAACCTTGAGTTCTGTGCATCCGGATGGTTAGTATTTCTCCTCAATAATACATGCATTTATTGAGCATGTGTGGCCATTGAAGTTATATATATATATGCTTCTCATATAGGTCTTATATTAGAGAGTACATTTGTTTCATTCAGGCAGTGGCGTAATATAAGCCCCTGCAGTCCCCGCTGTGCAGGCCCCCCCCAGGCTCCTGAGGGGCACCCTGCGGCACTGTGCACGGGCGGGTGCCACTGGCATGAGAGCTCCCGGCTGGGTCCAGAGGGAGTGGGCTCCATCCATGTGCTTTGCAGGGCCCCCCCTCACGTTGTGTTACCCCAGTGCACTCAGGTGTATTGATCAGCTAGTACTATCGGTTCCACTAGTTTGGACCATGAGCAGCTGGGTATCTAGGGGCATGTTCATGAGTTTGGTGGTGCAGGGCAGCGCGGCAAGTAACCCTGTTGGGCTGCCCTGCATCACAGGGAAAGGGCAGGAATGCACTGATTTATGGCATAGGGCTCATTCTTGTCTTTTCCTGCTGTGCTGGCATCCTTTTGGCAGCCCAGGGCCAACGCAGGGCCCTTGCACCATGGTACAAGGGTGCCTGAGCGGCATGCAGGGTTGTCTTTGTGCAGGAACGGGCACCTTCCTGCACAAAACCAATCCTTAGAGGAATTGTCCTCTCTCTATGTGTGCCGCAGAATGCAGCACATATAGAAAGAGAAAGTAACAAAGAAAAATAGAGGTATTTCTCCTCGCTCCTCTACAACGCATGTATTACAGCACATGCCATTACCCTGAATTTTTTTACAACGCAACATTTTTTACAATGCATGGCTTTACACCGTAAACCATTACAACGCATTTCCCAAATTAACGCCCCCATGGAGTTAGAATAGTAAATTGCATTGTAATGGGGAATGCGTTGTAATGAATTGCATTGTAAAGCCCTGCGTTGTAAAAGATGTTGCGTTGTAAAAACTGCTGGGTAATGGCACGCGTTGTAAAAGCGTGCGGGGTAAAGTGTCCTATTCCCTCTCTGCGCCTCACATGAGAAGGTGTATCTTTTGGCACATTCATAGGTTTGCCAAGTTTGGTAAATCTGGAAATGCATTAAAAACCATGGGAGTTGCATGGGTACACCTACGCAACGCCCATTGAATGCCTCCCTTGTGCAAAGTAAGACAACGCAGCGATTTGCGCTGCGTTGCATGAATCCAGATTTATGAAGCCATTCCAAAGCCACACAAAGTGGCTTTGCGTAGCTTCCTAAAGCTAGCTTACAGCTTTGCGTCACGCATGTGCCACGTTGTGTGTTGCAAGCAGGATGCAAACTGCTCATAAATATGACCCATAATGTTTTTTCTGCCAGTCTGGCGCCCACTCACTCTAGAGCGTGCGCACTGCGCAGCGCTAGTGGGAGAAGGCGCTATACTGTGTACACCCATTCTCTTTTTCAGTCCAATTGTCCTTTGCATGCGCGTGATGTCAGTGACAGACATCCTGGATAATGCCAGCCCCAGCGCCGCACGAGGCAGCCTCACGCCTCCCCAGCATGCCAGGCTCTGCCCACCAGGGACCCAGTGCGCCCCTGTGGCCTGCCAGCGCGCGTCGGCCGCGCCCGCACCGTCACCCATCCTTTCCTTGGGCTCTCGGTGGCGCAGCTGCTGTCTCAGCTGGAGACGGAGGCTGCCCCTGGGAAGCACAGAAGATGTTTCTGTCTGGCTGCCCTTTGATTCTGCTGATAGTGACTGCTGCCAGCCAGCAGATGGGGCGAGTTTCGCCGCCACTTGGCCTGTTCATCTCTCTGGTAATTGCCCGCTCCTCTCTGAGCGGCGCGAGGGTCCCTGCCCTTCTCATTCTGCTGGGGGTGCTCCCTCCCCTCGCCTCTGGGGGGGACGCAGGACAGCGATGCAGAGAGCCCGTTATGCTGGGTTCACTGGAGCCTTAGATAAAGGGGAATCCAGTTGACTCTCTTGAAGAGGTTTTTTCCCCTTATGGAAGCAGCCGTGAAAATAAAAATAGTGTGTGTGTGGAGAGCGTGAAGGGGTGGGGGTGGGGGTGTAGATGCAAGTGGCAGACTACATTCTACAGTGCCTTCAGCCTTCTGGTCACTGGCAACCGCTCTGGAAAATCTCGGTAACACGGGCTGCCATGGCAACAGGAAAGCCTTTGTAGAAGAGTGCAAAACATGCAAGGCACATACGCACGGATGGGAGGCAGATCATGACAATTGCAAACTCCCAGCAAACACAGGTTGATCCAAATACAGGTACCCAGTAGGCACCTGCACAACATACATCCAGGCACCCATGCACACAGACGCGTTACAGGAACCAACGCACACAAGCAAAACACATACAGGTGCCCAAAACATTTGCCAAGCTGTGATTGTGTTGTAGGACTGTGCAGTCGGTGTTGTTGCTTCTGTTGTGACTACGGTTGTTGTTGTTTGCTCGGTGCTGCTTGGTTGTTTGCTGGATTGTGCATCCATTGTTGTTGCCTCCTTTGTTGCTGTGGTTGGCCCTGCAGGTGCTGGTGTAGACTGTTCCATGTGGCTTGGTGCTGGTCATGTGTGGGATGTGTTCTGGATTGTGCATTCATTGTTGTTGCCTCCTTTGCTGCCTGGATTGTTGCTGTGGTTGGCCCTGCAGGTGCTTGTGTAGACTTGGTGCAGGCCATGTGTAGGTTGTGTTCTGGATTGTGCATCCATTGTTGTGGCCTGGGTTGTTGCTGTGGTTGGCCCTGCAGGTGCTGGTGTAGACTGTTCCATGTGGCTTGGTGCTGGTCATGTGTAGGTTGTGTTCTGGATTGTGCATCCATTGTTGTTGCCTCCTTTGCTGCCTGGGTTGTTGCTGTGGTTGGTCCTGCAGGTGCTGGTGTAGACTGTTCCATGTGGCTTGGTGCTGGTCATGTGTAGGTTGTGTTCTGGATTGTGCATCCATTGTTGTTGCCTCCTTTGCTGCCTGGGTTGTTGCTGTGGTTGGTCCTGCAGGTGCTTGTGTAGCCTTGGTGCAGGCCATGTGTAGGTTGTGTTCTGGATTGTGCATCCATTGTTGTGGCCTGGGTTGTTGCTGTGGTTGGCCCTGCAGGTGCTGGTGTAGACTGTTCCATGTGGCTTGGTGCTGGTCATGTGTGGGATGTGTTCTGGATTGTGCATTCATTGTTGTTGCCTCCTTTGCTGCCTGGATTGTTGCTGTGGTTGGCCCTGCAGGTGCTTGTGTAGACTTGGTGCAGGCCATGTGTAGGTTGTGTTCTGGATTTTGCATCTGTTGTTGTTGCCTCCTTTGTTGCCTGGGTTGTTGCTGTGGTTTGTCCTGCAAGTGCTAATGCAGACTGTTCCTTGTGACTTGGTGCTGGCCAAGTGTAGGTTGTGGTCTGAATTGTGCATCCATTGTTGTTGCCTCCATTATTGCCTGGGTTGTTGCTGTGGTTTGCCCTGCAGGTGGTAATGCAGACTGTTCCATGTGACTTGGTGCAGGCTGGTCATGTGAAGGTTGTGTTCTGGATATTGCATCCATTGTTGTTGTCTCCTTTGTTTCCTGGGTTGTTGCTGTGGTTGGCCCTACAGGTGCTGGTGTAGACTGTTCCATGTGACTTGGTGCTGGTCATGTGTAGGTTGTGTTCTGGATTGTGCATCCATTGTTGTTGCCGGGGTTGTTGCTGTGGTTGGCCCTGCAGGTGCTTGTGTAGCCTTGGTGCAGGCCATGTGTAGGTTGTGTTCTGGATTGTGCATCCATTGTTGTGGCCTGGGTTGTTGCTGTGGTTGGCCCTGCAGGTGCTGGTGTAGACTGTTCCATGTGGCTTGGTGCAGGTCATGTGTAGGTTGTGTTCTGGATTGTGCATCCATTGTTGTTGCCGGGGTTGTTGCTGTGGTTGGCCCTGCAGGTGCTTGTGTAGCCTTGGTGCAGGCCATGTGTAGGTTGTGTTCTGGATTGTGCATCCATTGTTGTGGCCTGGGTTGTTGCTGTGGTTGGCCCTGCAGGTGCTGGTGTAGACTGTTCCATGTGGCTTGGTGCTGGTCATGTGTGGGATGTGTTCTGGATTGTGCATTCATTGTTGTTGCCTCCTTTGCTGCCTGGATTGTTGCTGTGGTTGGCCCTGCAGGTGCTTGTGTAGACTTGGTGCAGGCCATGTGTAGGTTGTGTTCTGGATTGTGCATCCATTGTTGTGGCCTGGGTTGTTGCTGTGGTTGGCCCTGCAGGTGCTGGTGTAGACTGTTCCATGTGACTTGGTGCTGGTCATGTGTAGGTTGTGTTCTGGATTGTGCATCCATTGTTGTTGCCGGGGTTGTTGCTGTGGTTGGCCCTGCAGGTGCTTGTGTAGCCTTGGTGCAGGCCATGTGTAGGTTGTGTTCTGGATTGTGCATCCATTGTTGTGGCCTGGGTTGTTGCTGTGGTTGGCCCTGCAGGTGCTGGTGTAGACTGTTCCATGTGGCTTGGTGCTGGTCATGTGTAGGTTGTGTTCTGGATTGTGCATCCATTGTTGTTGCCGGGGTTGTTGCTGTGGTTGGCCCTGCAGGTGCTTGTGTAGCCTTGGTGCAGGCCATGTGTAGGTTGTGTTCTGGATTGTGCATCCATTGTTGTGGCCTGGGTTGTTGCTGTGGTTGGCCCTGCAGGTGCTGGTGTAGACTGTTCCATGTGGCTTGGTGCTGGTCATGTGTGGGATGTGTTCTGGATTGTGCATTCATTGTTGTTGCCTCCTTTGCTGCCTGGATTGTTGCTGTGGTTGGCCCTGCAGGTGCTTGTGTAGACTTGGTGCAGGCCATGTGTAGGTTGTGTTCTGGATTGTGCATCCATTGTTGTGGCCTGGGTTGTTGCTGTGGTTGGCCCTGCAGGTGCTGGTGTAGACTGTTCCATGTGGCTTGGTGCTGGTCATGTGTGGGATGTGTTCTGGATTGTGCATTCATTGTTGTTGCCTCCTTTGCTGCCTGGATTGTTGCTGTGGTTTGCCCTGCAGGTGGTAATGCAGACTGTTCCATGTGACTTGGTGCAGGCTGGTCATGTGAAGGTTGTGTTCTGGATATTGCATCCATTGTTGTTGTCTCCTTTGTTTCCTGGGTTGTTGCTGTGGTTGGCCCTACAGGTGCTGGTGTAGACTGCTCCATGTGACTTGGTGCAGGCTGGTCATGTGTAGGTTGTGTTCTGGATTGTGCATCCATTGTTGTTGCCTCCTTTGTTGCCTGGGTTGTTGCTGTGGTTTGTCCTGCAAGTGCTAATGCAGACTGTTCCATGTGACTTAGTGCTGGTCAACTGTAGGTTGTGTTTTGGATTGTGCATCCATTGTTGTTGCCTCCTTTGTTTCCTGGGTTGATGCTGTGGTTGACCTTGCAGGTGCTAATGCAGACTGTTTCATGTGACTTGGTGCTGGTCAAGTGTAGGTTGGGGTCTGGATTGTACATCTGTTGTTGTTGCCTCCTTTATTGCCTGGGTTGTTGATATGGTTTGCCCTGCAGGTGGTAATGCAGACTGTTTCATGTGACTTGGTGCAGGCTGGTCATGTGTAGGTTGTGTTCTGGATTGTGCATCCATTGTTGTTGCCTCCTTTGTTGCCTGGGTTGTTGCTGTGGTTTGTCCTGCAAGTGCTAATGCAGACTGTTCCATGTGACTTAGTGCTGGTCAACTGTAGGTTGTGTTTTGGATTGTGCATCCATTGTTGTTGCCTCCTTTGTTTCCTGGGTTGATGCTGTGGTTGACCTTGCAGGTGCTAATGCAGACTGTTTCATGTGACTTGGTGCTGGTCAAGTGTAGGTTGGGGTTTGGATTGTACATCTGTTGTTGTTGCCTCCTTTATTGCCTGGGTTGTTGATGTGGTTTGCCCTGCAGGTGGTAATGCAGACTGTTTCATGTGACTTGGTGCAGGCTGGTCATGTGTAGGTTGTGGTCTGAATTGTGCAACCATTGTTGCCTCCTTTGTTTCCTGGGTTGTTGCTCTGGTTGGCCCTGCAGGTGGTGATGCAGACTGTTTCATGTGACTTGGTGCAGGCTGGTCATGTGTAGGTTGTGTTCTGGATTTTGCATCCATTGTTGTTGCCTCCTTTGTTTCCTGGGTTGTTGCTGTGGTTGGCCCTGCAGGTGCTGGTGTAGACTGTTCCATGTGACTTGGCGCAGGCTGGTCATGTGTAGGTTGTGGTCTGGATTGTGCATCCATTGTTGTCTCCATTGTTTCCTGGGTTGTTGCTGTGGTTGGCCCTGCAGGTGCTGGTGTAGACTGCTCTGTGTGGCTTGGTGCTGCTCATGTGTAGGATGTGTTCCCTGCAGCATCATCTTCACTGTAACCAGATTGTTGCTGTGTGCTTGGTGGTGCTGAAAGCCAGGCACTGTTTGTGCTGTGTGTCTGTTGCGGGCCTTGTGTAGGTTGTGTTTTGTGATTTACATCAAGTGTTGTTGCACTATTATTGCCCCACCTTTCTGTAGTGTTGCAGATGGAGATTGTGCTTTATCTAGTTCTGGACAATATTGTGGTCTTTGATTATGTGCCTGGTGTCTTTGCTCCACAGTGGCCCAGACTGCTATTGGGTGAATGGTGCTGCAGTAGCAGGGGTGCTGTTGTTGCTTCTAATGTGACTTATGCTGCTGCTGTGTACTCGGTGCTAGGCACAGATGTTGTACTGTTTACACTATGGGTACTACAAGTCATGTGTCGATTATAGTCTATGATTGAACACCCAGTGTTGCAGCCTCCGCTTTTAGCCAACTACCGCTGTGTGCTTGCTGGCGCTAGAACGTGGGTGTGTGTTGTATTGGGTGCGTGGTGTAGTAGTCATACATGCTTTGTGTGGGAGGGCTGTGCACCTGTTTCTTGGGTACCACTCCATGACCTGCATTATGGCCCTGCCTGTCACTGCGTTATGCAGTCACCCTTGAGTGCCTCAGTGGATTGTAGCTCCAGGTTACCAGTACTCTACTATCTAGCACTGAAGGTTATCTGCAGCTTGCTGGTGCTGTTTGTCATCTAGCTTCGAAGGTTTTCTGCAGGTTGCTGGTAGTGTTTGTTAACTAGCTCCAACGTGTATCTGCAGGTTACTGGGACTGTTTGTTAACTAGTTCCAAAGTCTATCTTCAGTTTACTGCGACTGTTTGCTACCTAACTCTGAAGGTTAGCTGCAATTTCTGGTACTGTTTTGTACCTAGCTCCGAAGGCTATCTGCAGTTTCTGATACTGTTTGCTATTTCGCAATGAAGGTTATCTGCAGTTTCTGATACTGTTTGATACTTAGCAATGAAGGTTATCTGCACTTTCTGATACTGTTTGATACTTAGCAATGAAGGTTATTTGCACTTTCTGATACTGTTTGATACCTAGCAATGAAGGCTATCTGCACTTTCTGATACTGTTTGATACCTAGCAATGAAGGTTATCTGCATTTTCTGATACTGTTTGATACCTAGCAATGAAGGTTATCTGCACTTTCTGATACTGTTTGATACCTAGCAATGAAGGTTATCTGCATTTTCTGATACTGTTTGATACCTAGCAATGAAGGTTATCTGCAGTTTCTGATACTGTTTGATACCTAGCAATGAAGGTTATCTGCATTTTCTGATACTGTTTGATACCTACCAATGAAGGTTATCTGCACTTTCTGATACTGTTTGCTATTTAGCAATGAACGTTATCTGCAGTTTCTGATACTGTTTGATACTTAGCAATGAAGGTTATCTGCACTTTCTGATACTGTTTGATACTTAGCAATGAAGGTTATTTGCACTTTCTGATACTGTTTGATACCTAGCAATGAAGGCTATCTGCAGTTTCTGATACTGTTTGATGCCTAGCAATGAAGGTTATCTGCAGTTTCTGATACTGTTTGATACCTATTACCTAGCAATGAAGGCTATCTGCAGTTTCTGATACTGTTTGATACCTAGCAATGAAGGTTCTCTGCAGTTCTGATACTGTTTCATACTTAGCAATGAAGGTTATCTGCACTTTCTGATACTGTTTGATACTTAGCAATGAAGGTTATCTGCACTTTCTGATACTGTTTGATACCTAGCAATGAATGTTATCTGCATTTTCTGATACTGTTTGATACCTAGCAATGAGGGTTATCTGCACTTTCTGATACTGTTTGATACCTAGCAATGAAGGTTATCTGCATTTTCTGATACTGTTTGATACCTAGCAATGAAGGTTATCTGCAGTTTCTGATACTGTTTGATACTTAGCAATGAAGGTTATCTGCACTTTCTTATACTGTTTGATACCTACCAATGAAGGCTATCTGCAGTTTCTGATACTGTTTGATACTTAGCAATGAAGGTTATCTGCACTTTCTGATACTGTTTGATACTTAGCAATGAAGGTTATCTGCACTTTCTGATACTGTTTGATACCTAGCAATGAAGGTTATCTGCATTTTCTGATACTGTTTGATACCTAGCAATGAAGGTTATCTGCACTTTCTGATACTGTTTGATACCTAGCAATGAAGGTTATCTGCATTTTCTGATACTGTTTGATACCTAGCAATGAAGGTTCTCTGCAGTTTCTGATACTGTTTGATACTTAGCAATGAAGGTTATCTGCACTTTCTGATACTGTTTGATACTTAGCAATGAAGGTTATCTGCACTTTCTGATACTGTTTGATACCTAGCAATGAAGGTTATCTGCAGTTTTTGATACTTTTTGATACCTCTCAATGAAGGTTATCTGCAGTTTCTGATGAAAATAGGACATGAAGTGCACCCTAACTTTGTAGGAAATACAAGGGACAGTAGAGCAGCGCCTGACATGAGAGAATGAAACCAAGGTATCCTACAAGACACTTTCCGAAATAGAAAAGACGAGTGGGAAAATTAAGGAAAAAACATGTTTTGAAATGTTTAATTTAGTTGAGTTCTGCATAAACCAGTTGAAACATCCACTTCTAATCACCATCAGCCTCAGATCCCTTGATCCACTCTCATCAAGTGGTGACAAAGTGGTCCTAACAGCTGTAAGACCAGATGTTGAGCAAATCACTGAAGCAAAAATAAAGGATGGAGGTAGGTACGTGAAGATGCTCAGAGCATCCACAACCACACTAGTCACTGGTGGATGTTACGTAGAAATTCACAATGAACCTTAATCAGTTTATATCTATTACCAGAGTTATTTTTATGACTAAATTATAAGAGAGATCGGTGGGAACCCCACACCCCTTTATTTGAAAGTGATGGAATCCCTGGTAAAATGCAATCCTGAGCAAATCTACTATTTGTATATATATATGTATATGGAGATAACTCTAACCACTAGTATATGTAGTAGACCCTTGTACTCACTACCATTCATATGTAATTCTTAGAGTTTATCCATTTGTATCTCTTCTTTGTGTGACTTTACAACTTGTACATTTGCATTTTTTTCTGTTTGTATATTTTATGTAACTCAGGTAATCCTAAGCCCTTATGTATCGCAACTGGGTCATGTGTAAAGCGCTCTGACACCTTCGGGTAATGTTCGCGCTATATAAAATCGCATTAAATAAATAAATAAATAAATAAATAAACGGTGTTGCCCCACAATAACCCAGGACGTTGCCGTGATAAAGACGCCATCCGATCTGCAAGGGATTTATTTTCGCACCTTAGGTCAGAGAGACGGAAACGACACCAGGCTGACTGCTATTTATAGGACTGGCACCGGTCCTGGTGGAAACAGAAAGTCTGGTCGACGTCTGCATTATCCATGTCACAGGAAACACCTGACCCGCAGGCCACGTGCTGTGTCCGGAAATGGAAGAAACTCCTCGGTGGAAAACGTGACGCGCTGAGAGTGTGCTCCTGATGAGGCTGGAGGGAACAAGCAGCAAGAGACGCCAGCAGGTGTGTTTCAGGCCATATCAGCCCTTCTTGCGGAATTCTCTCCCAGCTGCTCAGGGCACATCTGTAACATGACAAGTCACTTCTGCTTTAGGGACGCATTCTAAACGTGGCTATTTCTACCGGAAGTGAGGGTGCAGACCGCATCACGGTATCCCTGCGAGTGTGTTTCCCCCATTCTCCTGACCTGAAATAGTGCCTAATTTGTAAAAAAACACGTGTAACAGCCTAACTTTTTTCTTCACACTTCCTGAGTGTTTTTCTCACGCTTGGAAGTTTTTTCGACTGCATCTTTTTTTGTCAAAGCTTTCTTATTTTTCTCTTCCTCCATCCTCCTGTTTCCCTTTTTCCCTTTCTCTGTCTTGCTCTGTGGCAAAGTTTGATGATGAAAAATAAAGGCCTGCTTTCCCTAATGTGTGTCAGTGTCAACCTCCTGCGACCAGTGACACAAATTCAGCAGTGTCCCTGGAACACTTGGCAGGAATGATGCAGGATGCTGATTAGAGAGAGCTCCCAGCACCATCAGGACCTGCCAGGGGTTTACCTGGAGCTACACATGGCAGGAATGATGCAGGATGCTGATGAGAGGGAGCTCCCAGCACCATCAGGACCCCTGCAAGGGCGTTACCTGCACATGGCAGGAATGATGCAGGATGCTGAGGAGACAGAGCTCCCAGCACCACTAGGACCTGTAAGGGGTTTATCAGGAGCTACGCATGGCAGGAATGATGCAGGATGCTCATGAGAGGGAGCTCCCGGCACCATCAGGACCCGCCAGGGGTTTACTTTCAGCTACACATGGCAGGAATGATGCAGGATGCTGATGAGAGTGAGCTCCCAGCACTACCAGGACCTGCAAGGGGTTTAACTGGAGCTACACATGGCAGGAATGATGCAGGATGCTGATGAGAGGGAGCTCCCAGCACCATCAGGACCTGCCAGGGGTTTACCTGGAGCTACACATGGCAGGAATAATGCAGGGTGCTGATGAGAGGGAGCTCCCAGCATCATCAGGACCTGCAGGGGGTTTACCTTGAGCTGCGCATGGCAGGAATGATGCAGGATGCTCATGAGAGGGAGCTCCCAGCACCATCAGGACCTGCCAGGGGTTTACCTGGAGCTACGCATGGCAGGAATGATGCAGGATGCTGATGAGAGGGAGCTCCCAGCACCATCAGGACCTGCCAGGGGTTTACCTGGAGCTACGCATGGCAGGAATGATGCAGGATGCTGATGAGAGGGAGCTCCCGGCACCATCAGGACCTGCCAGGGGTTTACCTGGAGCTACACTTGGCAGGAATGATGCAGGATGCTGATGAGAGGAGGGAGCTCCCAGCACCATCAGGACCTGCAAGGGGTTTACCTGGAGCTACACATGGCATGAATGATGAAGGATGCTGGTGAGAGGGTGCTCCCAGCATCATCAGGACCTGCAAGGGGTTTACCTTGAGCTACACATGGCAGGAATGATGCAGGATGCTGATGAGAGGGAGCTCCCAGCATCACCAGGCCCTGCAAGGAGTTTACTTTCAGCTACACATGGCAGGAATGATGCAGGATGCGGATGAGAGGGAGCTCCCAGCATCATCAGCACCTGCCAGGGGTTTACCTTGAGCTACACACGGCAGGAATGATGCAGGGTGCTGATGGGAGGGAGCTCCCAGCACCATCAGGACCTGCCAGGGGTTTACCTGGAGCTACACATGGCATCAATGATACAGGATGCTGATGAGAGGGAGCTCCCTGCACCATCAGGACCTGCCAGGGGTTTACCTTGAGCTGCGCATGGCAGGAGTGATGCAGGGTGCTGATGAGAGGGAGCTCCCAGCACCATCAGGACCTGCCAGGGGTTTACCTGGAGCTACACATGGCATCAATGATACAGGATGCTGATGAGAGGGAGCTCCCAGCACCATCAGCACCTGCCAGGGGTTTACCTTGAGCTACACACGGCAGGAATGATGCAGGGTGCTGATGAGAGGGAGCTCCCAGCACCATCAGGACCTGCCAGGGGTTTACCTGGAGCTATACATGGCATCAATGATACAGGATGCTGATGAGAGGGAGCTCCCTGCACCATCAGGACCTGCCAGGGGTTTACCTTGAGCTGCGCATGGCAGGAGTGATGCAGGATGCTGATGAGAGGGAGCTCCCAGCACCATCAGGACCTGCAAGGGGTTTACCTTGAGCTACACACGGCAGGAATGATGCAGGGTGCTGATGAGAGGGAGCTCCCAGCACCATCAGGACCTGCCAGGGGTTTACCTGGAGCTACACATGGCAGGAATGATGCAGGATGCTGATGAGAGAGAGATCCCAGCACCATCAGGACCTGCCAGGGGTTTACCTGCAGCTGCACATGGCATGAATGATGCAGGATGCTGATGGAGAGGGAGCTCCCGGCACCATCAGCACCTGCCAGGGGTTTACCTGCAGCTGCACATGGCAGGAATGATGCAGGATGCTGATGAGAGGGAGCTCCCAGCACCATCAGGACCTGCCAGGGGTTTACCTGGAGCTACACATGGCAGGAATGATGCAGGGTGCTGATGAGAGGGAGCTCCCAGCATCATCAGGACCCGCCAGGGGTTTACTTTCAGCTACACATGGCAGGAATGATGCAGGATGCTGATGAGAGGGAGCTCCAGCACCACCAGGACCTGCAAGGGGTTTACCTGGAGCTACATATGGCAGGAGTGATGCAGGATGCTGATGAGAGGGCGCTCCCAGCACCAGGAGGCCCTGCAAGGGGTTTACTTTCAGCTACACATGCCAGGAATGATGCAGGGTGCTGATGAGAGGGAGCTCCCGGCACCATCAGGACCTGCCAGGGGTTTACCTGGAGCTACACATGGCAGGAATGATGCAGGATGCTGATGGGAGGGAGCTCCCAGCACCACCAGGACCTGCAAGGGGGTTACCTGGAGCTACGCATGGCAGGAATGATGCAGGGTGCTGATGAGAGGGAGCTCCCAGCACCACCAGGCCCTGCAGGGGGTTTACCTGGAGCTACGCATGGCAGGAATGATGCAGGATGCTGATGAGAGGGAGCTCCCAGCACTATCAGACCCTGCAAAGGGGTTTACCTGGAGCTACACTTGGCAGGAATGATGCAGATGCTGATGAGAGGGAGCTCCCAGCACCATCAGGACCTGCAAGGGGTTTACCTGGAGCTACACATGGCAGGAATGATGCAGGATGCTGATGAGAGGGAGCTCCCAGCACCATCAGGACCTGCCAGGGGTTTACCTGGAGCTACACATGGCAGGAATGATGCAGGATGCTGATGAGAGGGAGCTCCCAGCACCATCAGGACCTGCCAGGGGTTTACCAGGAGCTACACATGGCAGGAGTGATGCAGGATGCTGATGAGAGGGAGCCCCCAGCACCATCAGGACCTGCCAGGGGTTTACCTGGAGCTACACATGGCAGGGATGATGCAGGATGCTGATGAGAGGGAGCTCCCAGCACCATCAGGACCTGCCAGGGGTTTACATGGAGCTACACATGGCAGGGATGATGCAGGATGCTGATGAGAGGGAGCCCCCAGCACCATCAGGACCTGCCAGGGGTTTACCAGGAGCTACACATGGCAGGAGTGATGCAGGATACTGATGAGAGGGAGCTCCGAGCATCATCAGGACCTGCCAGGGGTTTACCTGGAGCTACACATGGCAGGAATGATGCAGGATGCTGATGAGAGGGAGCTCCCAGCACCATCAGGACCTGCAAGGGGTTTACCTGGAGCTACGCATGGCAGGAATGATGCAGGATGCTGATGAGAGGGAGCTCCCGGAACCATCAGGACCTGCAGGGGGTTTACCTGGAGCTACGCATGGCAGGAATGATGCAGGATGCTGATGAGAGGGAGCTCCCAGCACCATCAGGACCTGCCAGGGGTTTACCTGGAGCTACACATGGCAGGAATGATGCAGGATGCTCATGAGAGGGAGCTCCCAGCACCATCAGGACCTGCCAGGGGTTTACCTGGAGCTACGCATGGCAGGAATGATGCAGGATGCTGATGAGAGGGAGCTCCCAGCACCATCAGGACCTGCCAGGGGTTTACCTGGAGCTACACATGGCAGGAATGATGCAGGATGCTGATGAGAGGGAGCTCCCGGCTCCATCAGGACCTGCAAGGGGTTTACCTGGAGCTACACATGGCAGGAATGGTGCAGGATGCTGATGAGAGGGAGCTCCCAGCAGCGTCAGGCCCTGCAAGGGGTTTACCTGGAGCTACGCATGGCAGGAATGATGCAGGGTGCTGATGAGAGGGAGCTCCCAGCACCACCTGGACTCCCGGGAGTATGAAGTGCCCAGAAGGTGTGAAAGAATGATCGATTGGAGACCCCACATCATGTGCAGTCCATCCTGGGGATATTCCCCAACTTGTGGAGGCTATCGCCAGCAATATTTATTCTTTGAACCGAGCCCTGATGGCCACCTCACGGGGATGCAGCTGCCTCCCAATCAAGGCCTTCCAAGTCACACTGGGCGAAGCCCTGCAATTTCCCAAATGTGTGCAACATGCTGCCTTCTCAAAGTGGTATAACCTTGAACCCTCTCCCCTTCCAGCCCACATGCACGGTAGCCCTGTCCCATGCCACCTGAACCGCCTTCACCAGCGCCAATAGACCCGCCCAGCCTGCTCCATTATGGAAGAAGTGCCTCCAAGAAGGCTCAGCCATTGAGCATCTATCGAGGTATACAGCAGGGTCAACCACCGAGGCACATACCCAGTCACTGATTACCTAGTTCTGAGAGGTCCAGTAGTAATCAAGGAGGTGTGCTACTTTTTTTTAACACAAACTCAACGCAAAGTGTTGTGAGATTTACAATCCATTGCAAATTATGATTTGCGTCGGAATGTTACCAAAAGAAACGCAAACATGACAATGCACTGCCTCTTGTTACTTTTACATCAATAGCAGCGTTTCATGGATGGTGCAGGGCATTCCCATACAACCACCCATGAGTTTTGATGCAAATCCGTATCTATAAAAACATATAGCCAGGGATTGGCACCAAAACTCTGTACCTCCTCAAGGCACACATTATGGGAAGACATTTTGTTATTTCTCCCCCTTTTGCCATCTTTCATGTGTGCTGCAGCGTTCAGCACAAATAAAAAGTGGGAAATGCCTTAAAGGATGGTTTGTGTCCAGGAAGGGATTCCTTGCTGCACAAAACTACACTTCCCATAATGCAGATACCCGTGCATCATAGCGCAAGGGTGTCTGCATTGGCACAGGCAGCCAATAGCGTGCCTGCACAGGGAGAGAGCAGAAGAGAGTCACCTCTTAGTAGATGTTGACCTGTTCTGCTCTCTCCCATGTTATGTTATGTTATTAAACATTTGTATCGCACACGGATACTCAAGAGTGTCCCGGCGCGGTTGGTGAACCATAACAGCAGGGCAGCGAAATTAAATGAATTGGTTGAAAAGGAAGGTCTTCAACTGTTTCTTAAATAGCATGGTGTCCTGAATGTTACGCAGCTCCAGAGGAAGATAATTCCAGGCCTCCGTAGCCTTAACAGAAAGGGAACAATGCAGCGCAACAACTTTACTTGTGGCCCTGCGCCAAGTGGCTTCTATGTAAACCTGGACCTCAGTATATCCCGCAGCAGGCGCTGCAAGGCACGCACTTCAGAACGCTGCAAAGCTTCAGGGATTTGCTGATCTTCCTGCTGCCGGGGAGCTGGATTTCACCTCCTTAGAGGTGCAACCTGCTGTTACTCTATAAGCAGTAAAATGACTGAGGAATCTAGAGGCTGCAGTTTTGCTGAAAACTTATATGTTACTTCCTAAATCTGTAGGGTTAGTAAGTATGCTTACGTCTTCCCGCGCTTGCACTGAGCGTGCACGCGCTCAGACCAGGATGCACCACGTCAGCAGAAGCGTCCTTGAGCACCCCCACACTTGTCTGACAATGTGCTTGGCACGCCACAGGGGACAGACAGGAGGTAATTCAGACTCAATATTCATTAAGTGCTTTGCTCACTCAGGTGAGACTGCCAATAAAAATGTGTTTGTTTGCAGAAGTGGATGGGCCTGTGATGGAATCAGGAAGAGCCTGTCACGTGCGTGGGTGCTGATCTCCTACCACTGGAAATGCATCACAGATTGGGGCTTACGCTAACATAAGTTGTGTTTACAATTTCCTGCACCTTGTACCGACGTCACCAAGATCACGTAGACGCAGTAATAGACTTTGGGCCTGATTACGAGGGCAGACGGAATTGAGTTCGTCTGCCATCATCCCGGGGATTGGGACCGGCCGCCTATATGGGGGCGGTCCCACACATTGCATTACAATGCGACCGCCAGCCACTGTGGTGGGCACATTGTGCATGTTTACCATTGCGACGGGTGCTGCTGGCTGCAGCATCCGCCGCAATGGTAAAAATGCATGTTGTGCATTTCCTTGCACTATGTGGCAGGCACCACGCAGTGCCTGCCACCTGGTGCATGGAACTGTAGGGGGCACCATCAGGGGCGTAACACAGGCTCCTGCAGCCCCCGTGGTGCGGGGGGGCCCTCACCCTCCAGGGGGCCCCGTCAGCACTGCACTTCTGCTGGGGGGCACTAGATTGAGCCCGGAGGCGGCCCCTTCACATACCCTGCAGGGGGGCCCCCTCAAGGTTCGTTACGCCACTGGGCACCATGGGAGCTCCCCAAGTGCAAGGGGGACCCGCAACAGGCCGCCAAAGTACATCCCCACCAACCTTTCAATTTGCAGTTGACCTCCATAGACAGGCTTGCGGGGATGCAGCATCAAAATCTGGCTTTGTGGATGCGGGGTGGGTCCGACAGGGAATTGCAACGATTGCCTCTGTTGGACCCGTGGCGGATGGGCTTTTCGCCCGCCAGCACACCTTCCCCCATCCTGATCTGGTGGGTGGAAAAAGGCCTTATGATGGTGGTCAACCCGCCACCGGCAGCCTGCCGGTGGCGGGTTCACTGCCATCGTAATCAGGCCCTTTATTCGGTTTTATACAAGAACCATAAAAGAACAAACAAAGATAAAAAAGACAATATATACAATTTTTGACATTTAAACAAATTAACTCACAATTTAAAAAGGTGGAGGAACACTACTACATTGGAAAATTCCCATACTAAAAATATCCTAAAAGCAATTCATCATAAAGACTTTGTTGTAATAATACATATTGCAGTACAGATTAAACCTAGTTTCGATATGCAATCGTTCTCTATAACAAAATTGACAGTTAATCAGTAATTTAAAAAGAAAACTCCCAGGATTGAGTGCAAATTATCCCCCAATTGCAACTAATTTCGAGAGACTTAGCTGTTTATCCAGTTGTATCTCAGTATCATTCAGATGGCTGCACTTTTTCCTAACCATGAGATGGCATGTTCTTGCATCTAAGTAACCGTGCATATACCAAATGTCTAGATAAAGCAAAGATCAGCCATGCAGTTGTTTCACTTCTGAAAATTCTGACTGTAGGCCTCATTTGTTACAGACAAAATGCGGCAAATCGGAACTAGCCAGGATTTCCTAGTCACTATGGGCCCGATTCACAGAACTAACTTAAGACAAAATCCTAAACTTACTACCATTTTCGTATTCACATAAGGCACTTACTCATTTTGGTATTCACAGAAGACACTTACTCATTTCGGTATTCACAGAAGTTAGGAGTCCTAACTTTAGGACTCCTAAATGCCTTTTGTGAATACCGAAATTCTTAAAATTAGGATTTTTCTCAGTTTAGTAGTAGTAAAGTTGAGAAAAATCCAAATTTTAAGACTTTCGGTATTCACAGAAGGCATTTAGGAGTCCTAAAGTTAGGAGTCCTAACTTTACTACTCCTAAATTGAGAAAAATCCTAACTTTAAGACTTTCGGTATTCACAAAAGGCATTTAGGAGTCCTAAAGTTAGGACTCCTAACTTCTGTGAATACCGAAATGAGTAAGTGCCTTCGGTGAATACCAAAATGGTAGTAAGTTTAGGATTTTGTCTTAAGTTAGTTCTGTGAATCGGACCCTGCGTATCTAGGGCAGGAGAATAAAAAGTGCTCTTCACTTTCAGAGCTGTCTTGGCAAGATGGACAAATGGGTGAGATGTTTTTGCTGTTCCACCTGCACGGAAACCATTACGTGGCAAAGTGCCATATCTAAATTGCTGGTATAAGGATTTCGCATGAGGGGGTTCGATCTGATTAATGAACTCCTCACACTGCAATTTGTTTTTGCTATCCAAAAACCTGCCAGTTTGATCCCCCACTGTACCATGGTTCAAACATGGGCCACATATGTAAAGCCAGTAATTCTTCTTGATCACATGTTTTTGTTGTCGTTCTTTCGTTCCTAATAAAGAATTGTAAGACTCACACTAATAAACTGAAAATTGTTTGCAGAGACCTCTTTGCTGTGTACCAAGGACACTTCAACTGCCCCAGGATATGGGCGTACAATGCATCCATTGGACTGCCGAACTAACTGTGAGAATGTACGTACATTCAGTGTCCTCCTACCATGAGAGAATCCTCAAATGTATTCTGCAGTGAAATGTTTGTTGTTTGTTGTTCCTTATTGGTGCATGTCCTAAGTAACGCTCACCCATGTAGAATGTATGACAACCTTTGGCTAAAGTCCTAAAAATGTACACATAGATTACTACGGGGAGGAGAATCCCTTCCCCAAAGAGACCGCTTTTCCTACTCTCATAAGGTAAATCTATGCCGTATTTCACTTAGAACGGTACCAAGTTCTTTGTCCTTATGGGTTAGATGCTTTGCTGCTAAATTCCCTAATGGCACATATTCTGTAACCTGCCCATAACTCTTTATATAAAGATTTGAACTATGGGGCCGATTCACAGAACTAACTTAAGACAAAATCCTAAACTTACTACTTTTGGTATTCACAGAAGTTAGGATTTTGTCTTAAGTTTGTCTTAAGACAAACTTAAGACAGACTTGAGACAAACTTAAGTCTGTCTTAATTCTGTCTTAAGACAAATTTAAGACAACATCCTAACTTCTGTGAATACCAAAAGTAGTAAGTTTAGGATTTTGTCTTAAGTTAGTTCTGTGAATCGGGCCCTGTATCCTTTTGTCTGTCAATCCTACCAGAATGTTTATCACTTGCTACTAAACTAAATTGAGTTAACCTAAGTGACGGCTCCAGTCGGGCAGCAGCAAAGTCTATTTCGGGGCTACACCACTCCCGATCCTAGTTTTAGGTGTGCGCCATGAATGGGATTTAAGGAAGAGTGTTCAGCGCCAACACATATAGGAGAGATGGTTTTACACCATGGGATGTCTGAGTGAAGTTATCAGATGACTCCACCCCACCTAGGATGTAAGGCTTTAGATTTTTTTAATATATAAATCAGTCAGTGCTTAATTTGTGAAAAAAACAAGTACCAGTGTCCTTCCCAGGATGCCAGAGCAACTTGCACCACCTATTGCAACTCACAGTGCTGCCAATGACAGCACCAACACAACTACTAACCATCACACTCCTACAAGTGTGACAAGTCAGGCAATTCTAGGCCACCCAAAGCTATAAGAATGGCTTGGGTGGAAGGTATTAGTAATGGTTAATTTATATTGAATTATTAGACAACTATTGTGCTAATCTCCAAATTAGACAAACAACTCCACAAAATGGTAGACTGTCATAAGTGATGACGTTGAAAATTCAGTGCTGGTGCGTGTTGAGCACTGGATACCACCAGCGCAAATTAAGGATTGAAATCAGTGGTTTCAGGTGTGTTAGTTTAATTTCATCAACTGAAGTGAACATAGATGTCAATTTCCAGGACCCATTGGCATAACATCTCTAGGAGGAGCCGCAGGCCTGACTCCTCCCCAGCCTAGTCGGCTTTGTTTTCATAAGTTAACCCTTCTGTGAACAATCCTCGTTGATTTGCGCTTATGTGGAGACAGTAGCGGCTGGCAGGGAATGAGGGTGGAGAGGCGGGGGTTGGCGTGGGGGGGACAAAATACAGAAAAAAAGTACCTCCTCAAAGCCGCCCTTACCGTCTCTCCACCATCGTGTCTCCTTCTCTAGTGAGTCCGGGAGCAGGAAGCACCCAGGCTCCCCAGAGCCTATCACAACGCTGCAATGCATCATTGTGAGTGCCGTGGTTTGGCGCTCAGACGGGGACAGGGAGCCTGTGCATATTTCTCACCAGGCTGTGTATCATAGCCTGGTGAGAAACATGCAAAGCGCGCATGACTGCTTGGCTGGCCCAAGATGGCCGGCCAAACCCACATGCGTACTTTTTTTTTTTTTTTGTATAGCGCACTGTCACCGGAGGTATCATGGCGCTGAAAGGGTGCTGAGGAAACAGAGGGGATTTAACAGGATTGTGGGAAGAGCCAGGTTTTTAATGATTTGCGGAATTGGATGAGAGTACCGGAGGTCCTAACTGGGAGAGGGAGAGAGTTCCAGAGTTTGGGGCCGAGGAAGGCGAATCTTCGACCCCCAGATCTACAGAGTTTAAAGGAGGGGACCACCAAGAGGTGTAGGTGAAGTGATCTAAGATTACGTGATGGACAGTAGGGTCGGATAAGAGATTTCAGAAAAGCGGGGCAGGGACCAGAAAGAGACTTAAAGATCAGACAGCCAACCTTAAAGGCGGCCCTTAGGCTGACCGGGAGCCAGTGTAGTTTGACAAGGAGGGGTTTGGCGGACTGCCACTTCGGAATCCCGAGGGCCAGTCTCGCCGCCTGGTTTTGAATGATTTGCAGCCTATTGATGGAACATTTGGGCAAACCATGATAGATGGAATTTGAAAAATCCAGGCGGGAGAGAACAAGGGCCATGATGACTTGTAGCAGGGCATCGGGAGTGAGGAGGTAGGCCACCTTCCTAATCCTGCGTAGTTGGAACATGCAGGAGGAGACCACCGTCCCCACCTGCAGCCCGAGAGAGAGCCCAGCGTCAATAGTGACCCGAGGCTTTTCACCGAGGCTACCAGGGTGGGAGGGGAGCCAAGCTCTGTCGGCCAGAAGTGTGGACCCCAGTAGACGGCGCTCTTACCCGGCAGGAGGAGCTCCGTCTTTCCTGGGTTCAGTTTCAGCTGGTTCTGACACATCCACTGAAAGATATGGGACATAACTGCCTGGAAGGTGGGAATAGCAGAGGGAGAATTTAGAGAGAAAATGAGTTGTAGGTCGTCCGCGTAATTGAAAACGCGGACGTCCCACTGCCTCAAAGAGAAAAGGAGAGGGTGAAGATAAAGATTGAAAAGAAGAGGGGATAGAGAGGAGCCCTGGGGGACCCCACAAGGCAGATGTTCCCTAGGGGCCCTGAATGTACCTAGGCTGAGAGACTGGTATCTCCCCGTAAGGAAAGATTTCACCCATGCCAACGCCAGGCCCTGGATGCCAGCCTGTTCGACACGGTGGAGAAGGATGTTGTGGTCCACCGTGTCGAAGGCGGCCGACAGATCTAATAATACCAGGGCCTGGGAGGTACCCTTGTCCGCTCCGTCTCTCAAGGTGTCCAGGACAGCCAGGATCACAGCCTCCGTAGAATGACAAGGACGGAAGCCGGCCTGGTTGGCCTCGAGAAAGGTGGAACTCTCGATGAACCCTGAGAGGCAGGCGGTGACATGGGCTTCCAAGATTTTTGAGAGAAAGGGTAGAAGAGAGATGGGGCGATAGTTTGCCGGGACGGCAGGGTCGGCTCCAGGCTTCTTCAACTGGGGCACTAGGACGGCCTCCTTGAAGGAGCTGGGTACCGTCCCGGACAGAAGAGAGGAGTTGAGCAAAGGAAGGATGCAGTCAGGTAGGGAGTGGCAGATGTCACGCAGTATGGAAGGTGGACAGTGGTCGTCAGGAGAGCCAGACTTGATGCGGACAGCCAGGTTGGCTAGAGTTATGGAGTCTAATGGAGGGAGCTGAGTAATAGAAGAGGCATTGTGAGGGGAAGTGGCAGGATCAACACCCAATGAGGTGACCGGGATAGTGCCCTTAATCAAAACAATCTTCTGTAAAAAAAAGGTACTAAGTGCGTTGCAAGATTCCTGGGTGGGGGCCTGGGACAGGAGCGTTCTGGAGTCAGACGTGAATTCGTCCAGAACTTGGAGTGCGCAAACCACTCCTCCCCCATGCCACCAGCCCCACCCTGCCCTAAGCCAGCCCCGAACCTACGAAAAATGTAATTATAATAATGACGTTATTATTATTTTATTTTTCCTGCTCTGAGAACAGTGGGGTAACACTCCTCCACCTAATCGGAGGAGCCGCACCTGTGTGCAGATGTTAGGAATGAGACAATATCGTCACCCTTGCTTCACATTTAAAATATTTAGGTGTTTTATAATCATGGACATACAATTTAAAACTCCTGATTTTTTAGTCCGAAATGGCTTAGTTTGAGATATCTAACGCCTACAATTGTGTAATTGTGGGAAATATCCTCCCCTTTTTTTTGCATGTTCCTTCTTTCCTTTGTGCAAATGTTGGCATTTATATAACCCACCAATATGTCACCTTAAAATCACTTTGCAGTTGTTGCAATCTAAGAGCTGCCAGAACTGTCAACCCGGACTGGCCCTGATCGAGTGACATGGGTGGAAAAGGCTGTCGAACACGCTCCGAAGCTGCCAGCTCGTTTCCATTACAACGGGCTCATACTGCAAGCTGCAGCCATGCCAGGTCTCTGCAAAAAGCACTCCAGGAAAAATAAGCAGAATTATTATCATAAGAAAATAAAAAATGACAAATCCATAAAGCGATGGGTGGATGAGCGGACACTGTATGCCGTATCAGTACTTAATTTAAGGAGGTGGATGCCGGTGGACGACACTGGCACTTATTTGTGGGTACCGGAACTCTCACAAAATTAACGTACTCTCACAACGAATTTCGTTGCGCGCCCTGCATCGCAAAATCCAATGCAGCGTGCGCTATGAAATTCGTTTTATTAATTTAATTGTTTACTTACCTCCAATCATCCATATTCCAGTGTTTACTACCCCCCACCCTGCCCCTCCCCCGCCCCGCTTTTCTGCCCCATGGAACTCCCTCCACAGGCCGCTCCTGCAGGTAAGTTATTTCTAAACGCAGTGCCAGCCCCCGCCACGTGCAGCTGCACCGGTTGAGTTGCCCTAGAGCCTGCTCTGCCTGATCCCTGATGTGCACAACTTTAAAAAGCTGTGTAACTTATGTTTTGTTTCCCTACTGATAAAAATCTATTTATTTATCTTGACAGGTGCTGTCCTTATCCCCTGCAGTGTGCTGAGCTGCAGAGTTGTAAGGGCGTCTGACTGCTTAGCTTGAGTTTCCTCACGTGACCTGTCAGCCCAGCCTGTGCATCACGCAGGCACAACTGCACCCAGCTCAAGAATTACCTCCAGTATACCAGCATTTGTCCATGTATTCAAAATATTACTTACAGCATTTCAGGGTCGGTACTATGCACCCCCTTCTTATGCGAAGAGTTGCCTCCAATGTCCCAGCACCAGCATTTTGCCATGGGTTTCCCATACCAAGATTTCCCACCACTATGCCAGCGTCAGCTTTTTCCCATGGGTGCTCCGATGCCAAGAATTACTTCTAGTATGCCAGGGCCTGCATTTTTAAAGAGTGCTCCAATGCCAAGAATTACTTCTAGTATGCCAGGGCCTGCATTTTTAAAGAGTGCTCCAATGCCAAGAATTACTTCTAGTATGCCAGCGTCAGCTTTTTTCCATAGGTGCTTCGATGCCAAGAATTACTTCTAGTATGCCAGCGTCAGCTTTTTTCCATAGGTGCTTCGATGCCAAGAATTACTTCTAGTATGTCAGGGCCTGCATTTTTACATGGGTGCACTCATATGTGCCAAAATAACCTTCTTGGGTGATGCTATAACCACAGAATTATATCCCATGACCACAGGAAGACTCACAGTCATAACACACTGCTACTCACTCACACTCTTTCACTCTCATTCATACCCACACCCTCTCTCATTCCCTCTTTCTCCTTCATTTCAACTCTCACTCTCCCACTTACCTATTCTCACTCACACTCACTCACACTTACTCCCGGTCACTGTCACTCACACACCAACATACTCACATTGACTGGGTCTCAACCTCACTTGCAAACACACTCACACACACTCACCCTTTCACACTGACTGACTCTCACTTACAACTGTTGAACAGGTGATCTGCTCTTAGAAATAGGATTCTGTAGGCCCCAAAAGTATCGGGCACTGGTGCTACTGCACCTACTGCACCATTTATAGCTGCACCCCTGAATCACTTCTCCTCCCTCGAGCAATATCCTTCACACAGTCCTTCTAATAAACTCACACTCCCTCATTGTCTCATCCCCTTGCACTCACTTTAATTTCTTCACTCACACTCCTCATTCCCACTCATTCACACTCACCTTCACTCTCCTTGACACTTTCAAACACACTTACACACACTCTCACTTACTCACAAGCGCTCAATCACACATGCACAGATAAACAATTTTTTTTACTTCCCTTGCTGGCTGCTTGGAGGCCCCATGGCCTCAGCAGAGCCTGAATTTGGTGCCGGACATTGGAATTAGCAGGCCATGATTCCCAATGAGGAGCCAGACAGAGCAGCGTGGCCAGGTTAACAAAGAAAACCCTTGTCTAGCCCTCTCTGAGCTTCTTGATAGGACTGGAAGCACAGCCCTATCAATCAATCAATCAAGACATTTGTAGAGCGCACAACTCACCTGTGAGGGTCTTAAGGCGCTGGGGGGGGATTACTTGCCACTCCACCGATGCTCTGTACGCTATTGACCCCTTATGTTCCCCTGCGAGCACTGCGCTCCCTAGTCAGCACTTGGTAGCGGTCCCACTAGTGAAACGTTCCCGGATGGGCGGCCGCTCGTTCCGCTATCTTGCGGCTAAACTGTGGAACTCTTTGACGACCAAAATCCGTGGCCTAGAGAATCTGCTGACTTTTAGAAAGGCCATTAAGACCTATCTTTTTCCTTTAAAGTAAGCCTCAGACAACTGTTATGTTGAGTTTTGTGGTGTTCCTGTTGGGGCAGCCTGCCCTTCTTGCTAGTGACAGCGCTGGGACGCCCCTTGGCTGGGGCAGCTGAGCGCTATATAAAACCATATAACATAACATAGTGTCCGTTGGTGGGTTTAGGGCGAGGGTGGTGACTAGCTGGTCTTCGGTGACTTTGCTCCAGCTGCGGTGGGGGGCCCATTGTGTGCGGTGGTGCATGGTGGGTTTCTTGAAGGTGAAGTGGAAGCAGCGGTGGTCGGTCCAGTGGAATTCGGTGGTGTGGCGGAAGGTGACGTGGTTGCTGTCTGAGAAGATGTGGTCAAGCATGTGTCCGGCGGAGTGGGTGGGAGTCGTGACGAGCTGTTTGAGTCCGAGGTTGGCAAGGTTGTCGAGCAGGGTAGTGGAGTTGCTGTTGCTGGTGTTCTCGAGGTGGAAGTTAGTTCAGGTCTCCGAGGAGGATGTAGTCCATGGACGCAAGGGCGTGTGTGATGACAGCAATGGAGTTGCTGAACTTCGGCCGGGTGGTCTGTAGATGAGGGTTCCTCTGAGCGTGGTGTTGGGGTCGGAGTGGATCTGGAAGTGCAGGTGTTCGGTGGTGATAAGCGTGTCGTCGGTGCTGGTCGAGATTCTGAGGGTGTTTCTGTGGACGATGGCGATTCCTCCTCCTGTGCCGTTGGCGCGGTCCCTGTGGGTGATTTTGTAGCCATCCGGGAAGGCAATGGCGATATCGGGTGGCAAGCAGGGGTACATCCAGGTCTCCATACGGAAGGCGACGTATGAGGAGGTGGAGTCGAGTAGGTCCCAAAGCTCGATGGCATGTTTGCGGGCAGAGCGGGTGTTGAGAAGAAGGCATCGGAGGCTGTTGCGTCCTACCCCGGTGGGCCTGGTGGTTTGGAGGCTGGTGTAGCGGCAGTTCCATGAGGAGAAGGGTCCTTGGGTGCGCTTCGGGGTGGACCGGACGCAGGTGTGGGATCGGCTGGCGTTGAGTGCGTGGAGGGTGCAGGCGTCATAGTGGAGTCAGTCCTCGAGGCGTTTGCGGGGGGCAGGGGGGTCTGGCACTGGGCACGGTCCAGGCATGGAAGGGCGCAGACGGGATTGCCTTTGGTGCGCCAAAGAGGCGATGCCCGCTGTGCACGGCCACACAGCGGCATTGCCATAAGAAGGGGAGGTGGGAGGGAAGAGCAGCTGTGAGGCGGGAGCGGAACGAATGGGCGAACGCAGCGGCTGGAAAGGAAGCGGGATGGCGGGAACAAAATACAAAGGCACAAGGCACAAAATGGGCGGGGATATAGAATGCAAAAAAGGGCACATACGTAGGGGCAGGAGTGGGGATGCTGCACCTGCTGCTCTGTAAGGCTCCTCAACAGTGGCAGCCTGTAATGTCCAGCATGGGTAATATGAGCACACACACACACCACACACACATGCTCCACCATTCACACACACACACAATTCACCATTCACATACACCCATTCACAGCATACATACATGTACACAAACATTCAGACATACACACTAGCACAGACACACCCAACATTACAAAACCGTACCGGACAGCAGCAATAATCTTGGTTGAGGGGAGGGAAGCCTGTGTTGTTTCCTGGAGAAAGGGAAGGAAGAAAGATTATGCTGCCTCTTCTCATTGGCTGACTTTATAAGAGGTTAGTGAATTAAAAAAGTACCTTCCTTATCTTGTCACAGAGTGGGACGGGTCCAGTGAGAGTTGCTGACCCCACATCTCTCTATGACGAGTGTTACTGATGGACTGCCGGCCCAGGGTACTTCAGAGCTTAGAATTGAAGCTCCCAGGTCCGAGTCTATCAGTGACGCTACCTTCGCCACGAGAAAGCCGCTCACAGAAGACTTTTCTGGGCTGGGGAGGTCATACCCACCGGACTGTAAAATCTGCAGCCCGGCAAATTTCATCCCAAGCAGCCAGATGCCTTTGCGTTTAGGGCACACACAGCGTTTGGCTGAGTGACCAACACGTGAAGAGTGTCTACCAGACTGACCTTTGCTTAGCCTAACAGACACTCTTCATGCGTCGGAAAAAGGTGGAGAGGCGGGGCTCCTCCGCCCTTAATGATGGGCCGCTACTCCACCATATTAACCCCAGGCATGCACTAGCAGTGTTTCCCAAACTGTGGTCCGCAGACCCCCAGGGGTCCGTGACACATTCCCAGGGGGTCCGTAGGCAACAGTTTTAAAAGCACAAAAAGTTTCTTGTATAATTAGCAGCTTTCCAGCAGCAATAAAAGTGTCAAGATAAAGCCAGTGATTAATGTACCTACTGGAGCGTGAGGAGAGTTTTGTTTAGTGGCAGCTTTGACTAAACTAATGTAGCACAGAGGGTTAATGTGCCTACTGCAAAGAACGTGTAACATGCATTTTAAAAAGCAGCATTTTATGTGCATAGGTTCGTGGTTACTGCTTTTGTCACAGAGATTCTTTTGTTACTGTGCACTTCAAAAGTGACAATCGTAATGTAGCAGAGGGACCTATAAACTGTCATCAAAGAGCTGCTTGCAAACTGCATGCCACCAGTTAGTAACTTTTGTTTTTCCCAGTTATTCATTATCCTGATGCTGCTAAAAAGATTTATTTTGGTGGAAATACATTTTTAATGTTAAAGTCCGTGCTAGCCACTGTTATGTTCTGAATCCTGAGTTTGTGCTTTTCCTGACCAAGCACTCTTTAAACATTTTATATACAAACAGTTTTACATGTACAATTCAATGTCTCTATATGTGTGTGATGTAAAGTGCTCTGACATCCCTTGGAAGGGGCATTCCCTTCCAAATAGCGAGTCTTAAAACCATGTACCACTTACTTCAAGTAGATGGTAATGCATTCGCAAAGGGGAAGGGATCCCCAGGGGACCCCTTCCCCTTTGCAAATGCATGCAAAATAATTTTTTAAGGGCAGGCAGTGGTCCCAGGGACCTCTGCCTGCCCTTAGAAAATGAAACGAAAACGTTTCATTTTTTTTTTTATTGCATGGTAAATGGGCTGCATTTTTTTTAAAACTGCTTTATTTAAAAGCAGTCCCAGACATGGTGGCCTGCAGGGCCCAGCAAGCACCATACCAAGGAGGGCTGGCATTCGAAATAGGCTCGCAAATTGCGAGAGGCTAATTAATATTAATGAACCTCGCAATTTGCGACCCCATTGGGAATCCAAAACAGTGTTAAACACACTGTTGTACATTTCATTTAGCGACTCGCAATTTGCCACTCGCAATGTGTCGCCAATTGCGAGGCGCTAAATGAAATGGTTCTACATCTGGCCCCAAAATCCTTAGGGGCAGATTTACAAGCCCCTTGCTCCTCTTTTACACCACCGTTGCGTCACTTTCGTGATGCAGCGGCGACGCAAAAGATGCGCCATGGTGCAGGGTATTTACAACGTGACGCATCTGAGAGATGCGCCACGTTGTAAAGCCCTGTGCCAGAAAGAGGCGTTCCGGCGCAGGAACGCCTCCTAAAAGTGGCTGAGTGAAATCTACAAGATTTCACTCAGTCACTTTGGGGCCCATGCTGCGTCAAAACCCTGCGCCTGCTCAAAGCAGGCGTAGGGATTGATGCAGCATTAATAAGATTCGGCCCCCCCAGAGCATTGCTGGAGCTGTGTCGCACTTGCGACGCAACTCCAGCAATGCGCCACCTTTACGGCACAGATGCGTCATACATCTGTGATTTTTTTGCCCCATGAGGCGCAGCATTGTAAATGCGGTGTATCAATGGTGGCGGAGGCATGGCGCATAATAAGTGGCGCATCCCTGCTGATATGCATGGATGCGTCACTTATTGTAAATCTGCCCCTAAGTACTTTGAGTATTTGTTTTGTGTGCACACGTGTGTATTTTTTTCAAATTACTGTTTTAATATTTGAAATTTAACTCCTACAAATTGCTTGGGGGTCCCCGGCTTCCAGTGGTGACTCAATGGGGGTCCTCAGGAGTCAAAAGTTTGGGAACCACTGCACTAATGTGTACCCTGACAGACACATTTTAGAAGATATACTCTACTGCCTGAGGCATACATAGCATAGCTGCTAAATAACACGAATTGTACCTGTATTAGGTGGATCGTTGATGAACTTCGCCCCTCACATACGCAATCCAGACATCCACCTACAGTGTGCTGTGTTTTTAAACAACACTCTGTGGATGGATCAGCCGTTTCCTCCTCCTCCTGCCATCAGGAGCCTGGAGCCAGTGCTTAATGTGTGCCGGTGCTTTCCGGTGCTCAGCACCGGCACTTAATTGCCAGCACCGGGGCTTATGACTGTCTGACACAAGGTAGTGGTGTCTTCCAATTTAGGTACGAGCACATCAACTTCTGTTTATTATTTTATTTTACATTCCCAATTATTAGTATTTACATCGAAAGCTATTCTTATAACTTAAGGTGCCTGTAATAGTATGAATTGTCACACTTTTAAGAGTGTGATGATTAGTAGTGTGTTGGTGCTGTCATTGGCAGTGCTTCCTGAGGGCAGTGGATGGTACAAGTTCTAGTGTCCTCCTGTCGAGGGCCCCAGCTCTAACTTTTTTTTACAAATTAAGCACTGCCTGGAGCGGAGGCCAAAGGACCAGACCTGAGCCCTGGGAGTGTTCATGAAAACAGGAAAGTTGTGTTTTCATGAATGCTACTCAGTTAAATCACTGGCAGTATGGACCACAGGCGAGGGCCAGTAAGCAGGGACTGCAGGAGGTGCTGCTGCTCCCGGAGGTCCCAGATAAGGAGCCGCCACTGGACAGAGCACAGTTCTGTTCTTCTTTGAATCTGCTGGAAGACTGCAGCCCCCTGCCCTGTCAGCATGGCGCGGCCTCGGGTCTGTGGCTCGTATGCATGGGGGCGTCCTGGCCGCAGAGGGTCCCCAAGGGATCGGCAGGTAATCACAGCGAGTCCGAGTCAGCTGACACTAAGTGTGCAGGATTACAGAAGGTGGCACCAAAACAGAACACAACAAAGTGTGTGCATGATTCTCTTTGAGCCGAACTAAGCAGGTGCTTAAACTTTTGCATGAGAACCAGATTACAATACACGAGTTTAGATTATTTGTTTTTATCACAAGGAGATTAAGTGGCTTGCCCAGGATCACAGGACGGTGAGCTCACACTGGGACTCAAAGCCAGCTTCCCAGTTTCAAAGTCGACAGCTCTAGTCGTTAGGCCACATCTCCTACACTGTGCCTCTCCCTTTGTTTTCTTTATGTGCGCTGCTGTGCTGCATTATAGACTTTCAGACCTGCCTGTTTCCCAGACAATCCTCACCCTTTAGAACCAGATAGTTGTGTCCTCTAAAGCATCACTGTTTATTCACCTGTCTGCCCAAGAAGCACAGACTGCTTTATTCTACCGAGGTATTGTGGGTAGATATAATGAAGGGGGCGGGAGAGGAAGAGAGGAAGAGAGAGAAGGAAAAAGAGGCAAAAAGGGGATGGGAAGGGAAGGCAAAGAATCGAAAGGGGGTATAAAGAATGGAAAGAGAGGTGAGAAATAGAGAAGAGGTGAAACGAGGGGAAGAGACAGGGGTGGAGAGGGGGGGGTGTTGGGCGCTTTCATTGTGAAAGTTGATAGGAGAAGCATGAATTCCAGTGACTTATCCAGTAATGAAGTACATACTAGAGTAATGAAGGGCTCTATTATACCCCTTGAGTGACTATCTTTACATTTCTCAGGTAACTACCTTTACATCTCCCTGGTGACTATCTTTACGTCTCTCAGGTGACTATCTGTACATATGTCTTTAGCCAGAATAAACAAAAATGGTCCCAGAGTCCATTTTATCTGTTTTGTATTTTATCAGCCATTTGTACACTACAAACTGCATTGCCTTTCAGCTCTGAATTAAGAATTATTACTCCCTCGCTGCTTGTTTTTCATCTTATCACATTCAGAATGATGCTTTGTACATGTCTGAGTCTGAACTGCAGCTGGGTGCTGAGCCCTCTGAGCTATCTAACTGTTCAGATGCACTAACACTGGTTTCATATGGGAATGCCTCCTTTTTTCACAGACTGAAGATTGAAGCGTGTGTTTAAAAGCAGGACTCTGGATAAATCCGTTTGGAATGACAAGACGTTTTAGAAAAGGCACAGAGCTAGGTGGAAAACTCTCCCCTTCTCCTGCTCATACAGACTGGAGGAGCCATGTGTGATGTAAAACAAGTCTTCACAGTTCACCAGCATCTTTGGCACAAGTGAGTGCACTCATAGAGGGGTTCTGCTCCAGGGTCATGAGAATGTCCTCTTTTGGTGAACAGCGTTTACAACGCAACTTTTACCACGCACTACTTTTACCACGCAACTTTTACAACGCAAATCGTTACAACGACTTGCGCCGGGGGGCGCTGTAGGATAGGGAATAGTTTAATTTACTATCCAAAACCTTCCCTACTATCCACGGGGACTGGAGTTGGAATAGTAAATTACACTATCCAGCGCCCCCCAACGCAAGTCGTTGTAACGACTTGCGTTGTAAAAGTTGCGTGGTAAAGGCATGCGTTGCAAAAGCATGCGCAGTAACGACATACATCCCCTCTTTTAACTCCTGTTTGTGGAACATTTGACTCTTCCCCTGGGGTCTTAGTTTTTGAGGGGAGTGCCTTTCTAACTCACAAGCAACATATTAATTGTTGGCAACTAAAAATGTACATAGTTTTACAGAGCCAAAGTATTTTAGTGTGGGAGGTCTTAATGACCTAAGTTCAAATCCTCAGCATCCCCCTCTTAGGGACCCCGGAGGGCAGATTTATGTTTCCTGGCGCATCCCTGCAAATCAGCGCTAGGAAAGATGCGTGACGCAAGTTTACCCTTGCGCCACCACAGATGCGCCGCATTTACAATGCGGCACATCTTGGCGCAAGGATAAACAGATGTGTGCCGCATCTGCCGGCGTAAGGTTGGCTCAGTGCTGGAGATGTGTCGCGAGCGCGACGCAACTCCAGCACTGTCCCAACTTGGCCTATCCACAACATGCTGCATCACTCCTTATGCCTGCTTCAAGCAGGCGCAGGGTTTTGACGCAACATGGCTGTAAAAGTGACTCCGTGAAATCTTGTAGATTTCATTGCGTCACCTTTACGTGGCGTTCCAGCGACGGAACACCCACCCTGCGCCGGAACGCCCACATGAAGGTTTCATGTGGCGCAGGGCTTTACAACGTGACGCATCTCCCAAGATGTGTCACGTTGTAAATAAAGCCCCACCGTGGCACATGGTTTACGCCGCCGCTGCGTCACAGAAGTGACGCAACGGCGGTGAAAAAGTATCGCAAGGGGCTTGTAAATCTGCCCCAGAGTCTGCAATTTAGAAAGTCAAAACCTATAACAAAACCGGACTGCCCAAGTACGTTGTTTGGTCCCAGCACAGGCTTGATCTGGGAACCAAAAGCATCGATTAACATGTTCATGCGTTGGTTCTTGACGCCCCTGTGCGGATGTATGATAGTACAACGCGATCATTTTGATCGCGGTACTTTACATAGCGGATTTTACAACGCAAGTCGTTACAACGACTTGCGTTGGAGGGCGCGGATTGAGGATTATTATAATTTTCTATTCCAACACCAGCCCACGTAACAGTAGGGAACGTGTTGGAATAAAACATTACAATATTCCTTAACCAACAGCGCCATCCAGCGAAAGTCGTAGTAACGACTTGCGTTGTAATGGCAGCGTGGTAAAGGTCGTGCAGTGCAAACACCGCGTTGTAAACGACGTTTACCCCCGTGCGAGGTTTGACTGTATTCCATTCCACAAAAAACTTTGGAAAACTTGGGGAAAACAGTGCATTTTATTTAAATCCCATTTTTAAAAGTACATTGGTCAGTAAGCCTAAGTTTTTTCTGGCAGATCTGAAGGGGAGGTCATGACCTGTGCCACAGCTCCGAGAAGCACAGCTCCTCAAAAGCTGTAAAAATCATGCAAGGGTGCACTAGAACATCACAGGCCTGGTGCACACACTGGGGGCACACCTGTCAAATCAGTTTGTGCCAAGAAGAAGCAGGACTCATCTAAAGCACTGTGCCACACTGGAATGGAAATGGCTTTTCTGCACCACTCACTGAGGACCAACTTACCATAGTCAGCTTCCACCAGAAGTAGACAATTTCCCTTTGCTCTCCTGTCAGAGATGTCATGGTCTTTGCATCTGAAATGGAGGGTACATACTTTGAAAATGCACTGGACTTTCTGGACAAAATGCGGCTAAGTGCAAACCATGGTAATCTCAAGATTGTGAGATGTTTTCAGCTAAAAAAAAAATCAAAAAAAATGCACTCCGTTGCCTTTAATTTAGAGTACAAAAATCTAATTTTTGTTCATCTGCCTATTATATATAAAGCTCTTCAGCCAGTAGCTAGGGAAATGGTTTTGAAAAACCCACTATTTTATCATTCATTTTGGATGCTTTTTTCTGCAGGGAAGCCTCAATAACCCTTGGGAGGAACAGTATTACCCAGCGATGGATTGAGATAAAAAAATCGGCCGGGGCATGCTAAAAAAAAGTGGCCCACATTTGCATATTGCCTTTCTGCAAAACACTACTTCGGTGAAATTTTATTTTTTAAAAAGGTATGGGGGGGTGTTACAAAAAAGCACAGATTAGTTTACACTGGTGAAACACACCTGAAAACAAGTGAGGGCACTTCTGCTCAGACCCCCTACCCCCGCTCAATATGCACGCACTAATTTGCCGGCCCAGTGAGAGAAAGGGAGTGACACCTCTGCCTGTTGATAAAAGGGAGGCAAAGGATGCCCATCTACCTCCAGAAAGGCCACTCAGGCACCCACTGGGCCACTGGCAGTATCCGAACAACCCAGAAACCACCCAAATCGGCCCACCAGACTGCTCAGAAAGGCAACCCACAGCTGGAACAGGACACCGGCCCCTCAGGCATTGCCTGAAAGCCCGCGTTACCAATCCAACCCTGGCCTTAACCATTGCACCACCATGTATTAAAATGGTTATTTACTGCCCTCCAGAGCCTATGTATTTGTAGTCTGTGCATGTGAAAATTGCCCTTTAACATTCACCATCTGGCACTATTTTTTCCAAACTTTCCATGGTGAGGTTCCCCCAGCGCACACCTAAAAAAGTAAGGCTTGCTTTGCTTGTACCGTCAGTCACACAATCCTGTTCAGGGCAGGCACTGACTTCCCACCACTTATAATGCTAACGACTGCTAACGAGTAGTTACTGCTCTGGTGTTAGCACTGAACACATTTGGCGGTGTCCATGTTGTAGTGGGCGGCACCAGACCAGTGGTGGAGGTGGTCGAAGCCAGTGGTGGAAATGGGTGGCTGACTTCTAAGAAAACCTATGTGGCTGCCACAATAGGGGTGCCAGAGCCAAAGACCAGGAGACTCAGGGCAGGTTCCTGGAAAACCACAATGGCCCCCCTGTTAGTCCTTTGGGCTGGTGGGGGCCTGCCCAACCGGGGGTTTGCTCTGCTACGCTCCGCCTTGAAAAGGGCGTGAGTAATAAGGGACCAACGGGTCACGTGATCCGGAGGAGGATCACCCAAAAGGTGTAGCACTGATTGGGTTCCCCACAGTGCTGGCTCATCAGGCGGGCGGGGCAGCATAGGTTGGTACAACTGCCTGCCCTTGGATCGCCCGTAAGATAACCCACCATAGTGCATACTTTTGTATGGAATAAACCTGCAGGAATATTTTCCCATAACAAAAGTTGTCTTGTGTATTGATTTATTCATGCATGCTCAGGCTGTGGGTGGGGATGTTGCCAATAATGGCACTATGGACACTACCAATTGGATTTTTTTGTTTACAAATTAAGCACAATTGAGTAGCTTAACCAAGCACCCGAAGGTGTCTGGCACGGACTGAGTCAATACCGCCATTTTGAGCATCGCCATTTTCTGCGTGCGGGTCACGCAGGGTCACAGCTAAGCGGGGGTAATTGCCTGTTCCCAGCCACAGTGCAAACAGAGAACGCTGTCTCTATACAAATAGTATTTGTGCCTTAATCCCCGTTGCCACGTGCGCATTTTAGATTCTGAAGTCGAACGATGACATTGCCCAAGGCGAACAACTAACTCCTGCGTCTCACCAGGATCGTTTAAAAGAATAAGCTAAAAATGCCGTCTAGGCGGGCGGACTATTTTTATGGTCGCGCAAATCTTACCTGTGGCACTTTAATGTTTATTAAGAATAGAATCCCAGCACGGTTTATGGCCCCCTGCTGTTTTACTGTACTGTGTGCATGCCCATAGATTCATGTTCCCCACCTGGAATTTGGTGCTTTACTTAAAGTTTATTTAATTGAAACATTTATACTGTAAACCTAAATAAAATTTTAAAAAAAATACAAATACACGTACTTGACAATGTTATGGCTGTTTGTTCTTTATTTCATTATTTTTTAAATGCGTTATTTTAGCTGAAGCTGTCATTAGAAAATCCAGACCAAATTTGGATATTGTGTACCCTGGGTGTGAAGACGAGTCTAAGCTGCCTCTTTTGCCCACCCCTGACTCCCTGCAATGTCGAATTCACTAGTTGTTGCTTATTTTGTGAGGACCCCTGAGCAACCAACCCACTGTGCAAGAAACCTGAAAACTCTTATTTATATTCCCATGGGTGTGAATTGGGATGTCTAGGGGCAGCTGCTGCTAAACCAGGCTTGCACTTTGGAGAAGTGTGGCTCAATGGTTAGAGCGGCAGACCCTGATGCAGAAGTCTGGCCCGGGACCAGGGTTCAATTCCCGCTTCGGTGGGTCTTGGGCTCAATTTCCCCGGACTTGATAATTCTCGCCTCGGTGCCTATTCTAATCATGGGTCCCACTCTGCAACTCTGGGCAATAGCTTGCTTAATCTCCACAACGGCCCCAACAACGCTAGGATGCCTGGCTTTACCTTGGGGGTGCCCAGGAGTGAGCACTTAATAGGGAAATGCCAGGAAGGGTTTCTCAGCGGTATTCGTACAAGCGCCGAGATGCCTCCGGGTAGTCGTGCACTATACAAGTACCTCTACATTTACATTACTCGCCTTGGCTCTGCTCTTAACACCACTGTTCTGAGGGCTCATAAATAGATCCTAGCAAAAATTAGCCTTTTTTAAAGTGATCTGCATCTGTCTGCTACAAACTGGAAACAAATTTCAACTGGTATAACACAGCAGTTTACAGAACTGCAAGATGACCAGCTCACGCATAGGGCACGGGCAGTTTTCAAAGGGTTGTTCTGATTGGCTACCAGCAGTTAAATGCACTGCTCTTTTCTGATTGGTTGAACAGATGGCCAGCCTATTTACTGAAACAACGGCACTCTGATTGGCCATCATGTCACAAATCCGAATGGGTCTCTGTGTTAGATCAAATCTGATCTGAGTGCTGTAGTTCGCCTGCTCCTCATTATACTTCTAATTGCTGTCCAGAGAGGAATTTTCAACCTCAAACACAGTCGGAATGCTGTGTCTGGACAGAAATTCTGCTCTTTTCTGTAGTTCATCCACAGCGCACGCCCTCTTTATTATCTGAAGGAAGTCCTTCCATTATAGGAAATTCTATTCTCCATGACTATAGAAGTGCCTTCCCAGTGTGTTCTTGTGGTTTGAGTGTCTGCCATTTATTGCAGTATTATACTTCTACCTGTATTTTGTACTCTTTTGTAACATGCACACATCACTTTTCCTCTTGTAACGTATCGTTTGCTACCTCTTGTATTTTGTTTGCTTTTGATACATGCACAATTGTCACTATTGCCTCATGTAACGTAACGTTTGCTTTTGTAACATGCTCACTTGTAATTTTCTCCTCATGTATCATTACTGTTCCTATTGTGAAGCGCTCGGACACCTTCGGGTAAAGTCTGTGCTATATAAAAACGCATAAAATATTTTTTTTTTAAAAAAACCCTGTTCAGTCACCTTCGGGTAAAGTCGGTGCTATATAAAAACGCATAAAATAAATTTTTTTTTTTTAAAAACCCTGTTCAGTCACTGGTGCAGGGGTGGTTCCTCCGTTGGAGCAGAGGAGCGTCGCCCCACTTAAAAGCCCCCCAAAGCCCCAGAGATGAAAAATAAAATGGTAATTTATTACCATTTTATTTTTCATGCCCCGTCCCGAACAGAGTATCAGGACGGGGATGCTGCTGAGTGACAACAGGGAGGAGGGAGGCTGGCTGTGCACTATTTAAAGTGCGCATGACTTTTTGGCCGGCCTTTTTGTGACGGCCAGCCACACATCTCTAGCTGGGTCAGAGCAAGCCAAAGTCTCCAGAGCACTGTGGAGCGCCGAGTGAGGCTGCTCCCACCAATCCTAACCCTACTCTCATGCTGGTGAGAGCAGCGCCAGGATTGGCCAATAGAGTTGCTGCATACAGTTTCTGCGAAAGAGGGGGTCCGGACCTGAGGACGGTGTGTCTATGTAAAGAAGTGTTTTTTTGTTTCATATATATTATCTCCACACATGTTTTTTAAAATATTTTATTTACAGCCCCCCCCCATAGGTGGCAGCCGCCACTGCACTGGTGGCTAATGTGTTCAAGACGTCACTTTAGAAACCCCTGGTATTATGGAAAATTGATGTCCATATGTGTTCTATCACCCATTCACCACTGTTACAGAAAATTTGTAAACACAGTATCGTAACCACCTTGTGATACAGTAATCAAACCTGTTTATTTATTTATTGACCATTTGTAAGGTGTTAACTGTTTTAGAATGACCCACCTGAGAAGCAAAATTTTCAGGGAGCCACATGTCAATGCCTACTCGGAAATCGACTTGTAGAGCTCAAAGGTATATTTGCACAGCGCCCTCCCAAAAGTAGGCCTGCAATGCACTGAAAACACACAACTATAAAGAAAAGATGAAGCAAATAGCAATAAGGGTGGTGAGCACAATTCCATCAAAGCTAAATTAAGAAACAGCAAAGAACCACATTAAACAAATTAAACAATGCACAATCAACCCAATTAATACTACACTAGTAGGGATCTTTGCCAAAGATGTACGAGTAATGTGATATGTAATCTCATCTGTAAGATTATTTATAACATTTTTAATTGCATCTATCTCATTAAAGGTGAAGTCATGAACATTACATTTGGTGTAAGATTTATGGTTTACATGATGTTTGTGCTAGTAATGGATTGTGCTCTTAACCATGGTAAACAACAATAATGACAAATATTTCTTCCCGCATGAAATCCCAACGCGGTCGTTACCACGACCGCGTTGTTATTCCGCATACCATTACTCCGCAAGTCAGAACAACGACTTGCGGAGGGGAGGGGGAGGTGTTTGATTTAAAATTCAACACCTTCCCTAGTGTCCGCACAGACAGGAGTTGGAATAGTAAATTATACTATTCCAACATCCAGCTCCCCACCTCCACAAGTCGCTGTTCCGACTTGTGGAGTAATGGTATGCGGAATCACAACGCGGTCGTGATAACGACCGCTTTGTGATTCCATGCGGGAAGAAAGACTGCGGGACAAAGAGGTATATTCCTTAACCATACCTTATGGATTTCAGTGGCTTTTCTGTTTTAGTTCTTAACTGTAGGTGCCCTTTAACTGTGTTTTTTTAGGTATAGATCTACATTTTTTTTTTTTTAAACGTATGCTGCGGTGTTATAAACAAAGCTAACCATAATTTCACTTTAACTTTTTTTCAACACATACATACATACATCAATATAAAACAGTGGTAATTGTGATAGTTAAGTCAAACTTTTCTTTGGAGAGGCACTCTTTATTTTGCAAGTTACTGTAGAGCTGTTTAAGGAATCCGCACAAAACTTTTTTTTCACAGTTTATCTACTTTCCCTACTTCATGGAAAGTTTTGAGTTGATCCATCAAGTGGAGCTACACAAAAGGGTAAGGGGAACACAAACAGTGTGATTTCCCATTTTAATTCCCATAGGAAACTTTGCTTTTTGATACATAAAAACAGATAAAAAGAAGTGCATCAAGTTTAGAACTTTACGCAGAAACCATGCTTTTGTGATTTGATGTAAAAGAGTTCACCAGTTTTTGCGAAAGTAGCATTCAAAGAGAGGCTTGGGAGGGGCATGAATGAGTTAACTCTCAGAAAAAGTTAGAGATAGCTGGATGGTTGGTCCAGTGAGAGCAAAATTAATAAAATACTCAAAGCTGATTGGTCATGGGAGCTTTTCTCCCATCAGTCATGTTGTTACTGCAGAACCAGTACCAGTCCAGGAGTTCCAAAACATTTTGATTGTCTGGCCGCAACGTCGAAAAACGTAGTGGCGGACCTTACTCAACTCAGGCACTCAGTTTTTCTCGGTGGGTTGGTTGTAAGCCATGCCCTTTGGCCAACTCCTGCTCAGCTGTGTGCAGCAGGGGTTGGGCCCTCCTCAGGTAAAGGGTGCAAGGCCCTCAAATGATCAAATGTCATTTGAGATGTCATCAATGTAATTAACATGTCAAGAGTGTTGTAATATGTAAAGACAAAAGCAGTACATGATGGGGGTGGACGGGGGGGGCGTGGCTTGGCACGCCACGATGGCGGCTGTGTTTCACTGAGGCTCCGCGATCGGGCTGGCATCTTGCCTTGTTCCAGCGATCGTTGGGAGCCTCCGCTTCTACACTTGGCACCCGGGGTACCCCAGCACCCAGCGAGACCCCCCTTGGTGTGGTGCGAATCGCACTGCCGTGCGGTGACCCCTCTGGAAACTCCAGCCGGAACCGCGCGCCGGACTGTAAAATGGCGGTCGCGGCTCCGATCTGCTGAAGCTGGTACCGCTGCACGCCTGCACTGTCGGTTTGAGAGCATACCCGGAGCGGCCGACGGACTTTTGCGGGGGTCCGGGCGGGGGGCGCGGCCAGCCCCGAGCGACAGAGACAAGATCGGGCTCCCAGTTGGGGGATCCATGTTTGAGCGTAAAATGGCTGGCGCAAGTTGGAGACCCCACGTAACCTGCGCCTCACTCCAGACGGAGGTCTAGCCCAGCTGCTGCACCGACCCAGCCTGTCTCCCCGGCCCGACTGACTCTGCCGGCGGCGGCTCCAGCGGACAGCCACGTCTCGTCGAGGCGGTGAGTGCCGGCCCCCTCCCCCTGCCCGAAGGCTCTGGCTCCCGGCGGCCCCCTGCTCATCCCAGAGTTCGCCGGGTATCGCCTGGCCCTCCATCCCCCAGGCGGACGGCCCGGCTCAATCTGGGACCCGGAGGCGGCTCCCCGGCCAGATTTGCCTGACCCTAACATGGCGCCCGAGGGAGCACCGGCACCAAGCGCGCTGTAAGCCGCCATGTCCCCAACGTGAAGGCAACGGCGCCCCCAAGACAGCGGCGGACACCCGCCACACAGAGGTAGCCCCCCATCGCATCGAGACCCCCTGGACCCTCCAACGTTTCCCCTGGCCCGCCATCAACTCATTACTCACCCTGTGGTGGGGACGAGACTCTGCAGCACAAAGGGGGCCCCTGCCGGGACCTGACGTGAGGGTACGCCTTCCGGCTCTTCTGTTGGACACACACTTGACTCCTAGCCACCCCTTCGGAGCCACCAGAAGCCGCAGGCCGCCGACCTGCTCCGGCTCCGGGCCCTCCTGGTCTTCATCTTCCAGGTGTTTTTACACTATCGTGCACGCGGAGCCACTTGACCACACCGGAGCGCCAGCAGTCTCCGCTTTTGACACTCTTCTGCTGCTCGCCACGCCAGGGGGACGTGATCACAGCGCTGGAGGAGTCCCTACCTCACCCCCGCACCAACGCAGGCTGTATAACTAGCCCCTACAGAACTACTACCACCCCAGAGACCTGTTATCCAGCGCCGGCTATCCCCTCTAGCTACACGGCGGTGCAGGGCCCATTCCGTCGCTCCCATGGGGAAACCGAGAGGCCAGCAGGCGACCGCCGTCCCTGAAACGGCCCCCGAGAACATGCCGCAAACAAGGGCCTGGACACAGATCAGCACCCCACACACCGACCCCACGCTGTCAGCAAAACTAGATCAGGTGTTGGCAGCCATTGAACTGTCCCGACTCTCGATGGAGGAACGATTGGGAGTCCTGACGACTGACATAAGCCTGATCCGCGATGACCATCGTAAATTGGCGAACAGAGTGAAAGGGGGGGAGCAGGTTGTGGCCGAACTGCAGCCCAAGGTGAAGACTCAGGCGATGGACATGCAGGACATCCTGCGCCGTGTGGCGACCCTCGAGGAGCGTACAGTTGATTTGGAGGGGCGCTCGAGGAGATGCAACATTCGCGTCCTGGGGCTACCGGAGGGAATCGAGAACTCAGATCCTCTGACCTATATGGAATCATGGACCATTTCTTTCACCCCCGAGTCGGAGCGCTCGGCGTTCTTCTCCATCGAAAGGTCCCTGCCCAGGCACCTAAACCAGGTCTCCCTCCACGCCCCATGCTGGCCAAGTTCCTACACTTCCGAGACCGAGATGCAGTGCTCCGAGCGGCCCGGGCGGCGGGCCCCTTGCAGGTGGAAGACCAGCGGATCATGGTTTTCCCGGACTATGCCCGAGCGGTCCAACAACAGAGATCTACCTTTCTGGATGTTAAAAGACGCCTCCACGCGAACGATATCCAATACTCCCTGCTGTTCCCGGCTCGCCTCAAGGTGCTACACAAAGGAGAGGCCCTTTTCTTCACCAACGCGGATGAGGCACAGGACTGGGCTGAATTTCACTGCCCGCTGATTCCCAGAGCCAGGCCCCAACGAGAACACACTAGCGATCCGCGTCGATCCAGGAAACGAGGTACGAAGCGCACCCAGACGGGCTCATCCAAAAGCCAGGCCTCCTCCCCCTCGGGCTCGCCCGACCTCACACAAATCATGCAGGAGAGACGAGACGCTCTGAAGGCGGTGACAGATCTACACCTCTCCCCCCTTGCACCGGACCTTGAACGCCAACCGCACCTATTCACCCCTGAGAAGGACCGAGACAGTGACGGAACGATGACGGGGTTTTGCCCGATCTATTCCCCTCTCATTGTTGCGCACGAGATGGACGCTACCCTGATTGGACAACCTGACGTCTCTTCCTGAACAGTGAACTACCTACTACTGTATCCTCTTTCATTGCTCGCTTTTTGTGCTGTTTGTGAGCCAATGTTTACATGATTGATTGAATGTGTGAGCGCACGTGCGATCGATACTTCTCCTACAGAAGCCCGATTTGCGCACAGCCCAGCGATAACACATGCCGCCGCCCCCGCAGAATTTTACTTTATTTCTCCCCTAGTGGGACTCTTGGTTTGGATATGCCACCCCCGGTGATATATCCCTTGTATTGGGACTGTTTCCCACCTTTGGTTTTACCTGTTTTTACTCCCGACAGTTCCCCCACCGTACCTATGGAAGCAAGGCGCGCAGGAGCACACACGAGACACACAACCTCACTACCCTCGGAGATTACAAGGGGGCCAGGTTCACACGCACAATCCCTTAGTCATGACGACCCCACGGCCGGATGTTAGCATCCTCACACTCAATGTACGAGGTCTTCACACGCCCAGCAAACGTTACTCTGTCTACTCCTACATAAAACGCATGTCAACTAATATTGCTCTCTTACAAGAGACTCATATTAATGCTACTGAATTAAGCCGGCTGCAGACCAAATGGCGGGGGACCCTTTGTGCCACGACATATTCAGCGTTTGCGCGTGGCGCTTTGATATGGGTTAGGCCAGGTACCCCTTTCCGAGCACTCAGACGGGTGGTAGACAAAGACGGCAGATATGCACTACTGGAGGGTCTCTTGGACGGTCAGGGGATCCTTCTGGGAAGCATTTACGCCCCCAATACAGAGCAAGATAAGTTTTGGGATCACCTCACAGGAGTATTAGCCCAGTTCACTGACGTCCCATGGGTCTTGGGGGGGGACTACAACTGCACATTGGACCCTTCGTTGGACCGCTCACACCTCCCCCCTGCACGTTCCCCGATCCCCCGGCAAGCGGAACTATTCAGAGCGTGGACGGCACACTGGGCGCTCACTGACGCTTGGCGACACTTGTATCCCCATACCCGCATATACTCCTTCCACTCGATACCCCACAACCTCCGAGTCCGGCTGGACAGATTCTTATGCTCTACACCGATCCTCCCTAAACTGATCTCTTCGGACTACCTGGGTCGGATTGTCTCAGACCATGACGCCCACATACTACGCCTGTCCTGGCGCCCCCCGCACCCACCCGTTCCCACCTGGCGACTCCCTAAAGACTGCCTGACGGATCAGGTGTTCAGGGACTCACACCAACACAGCATACAAGAATACTTTTTACACATTGCAAACACGGCGACGTCAGCACTGGTGGAATGGGATGCGTTCAAGGTGGTGGCACGGGGAGAATGCATCAAACAGATCGCAGGTGTTCGCCGCACGTTGGAACAGACACTCACATCCACGGAACAGCGCCTAGCTACACTCAATAAACAAACTGATGATTCGGTAGAACACGCCGCGCACATAGCTGAGGTGAAGTCCACATACCAGGAGGCCTGTGCCGATCTCAGGAAATACAATTTTAGGGCCTATGCCGCCAGGGTCCACAAGGACAGAGACAAAACGGGTGCGCTGCTGGCATGGATGGCGAGGCAAGACACCGAGAACAAACAATCACAGACATCGCCAATCTGGCGGGGGTACTAGTACAGTCCCAAGCTGATATCCTCCTGGCGTTCCAACGCTATTACGCACAGGTGTACGGCGCCCCGACGCGATCCTCTCTGTCATTTGTGGACCACTTCCTTGACCCGCTGTCGTTGCCCACGATCTCGGATGCTGACAGGCGTGCGCTCGACACTAAAATAGCACCCTCAGATATCACACAGGCACTACGAGCCCTGTCTCGCAATAAGGCACCGGGCCTGGACGGCTTCCCACTAGAATACTACCAGACATTTTCCCCCCTAGTGGTCCATCGCCTGGCCCAGGTGTTTGCAGCGGCACTCGATGCAGGAGTACTTCCCTGTTCACTGCGAGAGTCGGTGATTGTCACCTTCCCAAAGCCTCACAGAGACCCACACCACATGGGTTCGTATCGCCCCATCACGCTTCTATCAGCGGATTGCAAGATCCTTGGGAAGATCCTGGCTGACAGGTACGCCCAGGTCATATGTCCACTGGTCCACCCCGACCAATGTGGCTTCGTCCCAGGGATAAATACCTCACAGAACATCCGCCGGGTCTTTCATGTCCAGGACCAGGTGCGAGACAGGTTCCCTCGCGCCGCCTGCCTCATCTTAGATCTAGAAAAGGCGTTCGACACCCTCACCTGGCTGTACCTTTTCTCGGTCATACACCGTCTCAACATCGGCCCGACGCTTACAGCATATACATGCCTACTGTACACCGATCTGACGTCGCGTGTCAGAATTGGGAAACACATTTCACCTGCATTCGAGGTCCGCCGGGGCACCAGACAGGGGTGCCCCCTATCGCCTCTACTCTTCGCCCTGGCCGTCGAACCGCTGGCGATCAGATTGCGTCAGGAGGGAGTATTCTGGGGCATCCCGCTCGCGGACGTCATGCACTGCGTTTCGTTGTACGCGGATGACCTCCTCATTTATGTCCGAGACATCGAGATTGATCTTGCCCCCATAGCAGTGGCGCTTACTGAATTCGCAGATGCCTCGGGACTCCAAGTGAATTGGGACAAATCCACGATCTACCCCTTTCACCCCGAATTACCGCCCGAGACGTTCAACTGGGGGCTCATAGGCTTGCATGGTCCGCAGAGGCCCCCCGATACCTCGGCGTCCGTCTGTATCACTCCACGGCCGACATCTTTGACGGTAATCACCGTAGGATGCTAGCTAGCCTTCGCACGACTGTTGCCTTCTGGACCAAGCTCCTGCTCGCCCCGATAGGACGGATAGCACTAGCCAAAATGGTAATGCTTCCCCGGCTCCTCTACCATTTCACCAACCTACCGGTGGTGCCACCAAGATCCTTCTTCCGAGACCTCAACTCCCTCTTGGGCACTCTTGTTTGGGGCTCGGGCCGACACAGAGTGGCCCTGAAAACCCTCCAACTCCCCACGACGCAAGGAGGGCTAGGGGCTCCCTCCTTCGAGTCGTATTTCTTAGCGGCGCAGCTCCAATGGTTGTCATATTGGACGGCGGACCGACACACCCAGGAAGCATGTACCCCGACTGGCAGAATTACAAACCCGGAGCTTATCCGTTTTCTCCTTCCGGGCACCAAACCACGACGTACATATCCCCTCCAGGTCGCGATAGCCCGCGAATGCATAATGCGGATCCATCGGATCTCCCCCAGAAGGGTTCCGTACTCCCCATCGCTACCGCTGGTTGGCTGCCCCAGACGGGAACTCTACTTCTCGGCTCCGATGCTAGCCGAGTGGACTCGCTGCGGCATCACGGACATGGAGTCGCTCTTTGAGGAAGGTCAGCTGAAGTCGTTCGACCGGCTGGCCGCCGAGTTCGCACTCCCCCCAGGTCAATTCCTCAAACACCGACAGCTACTTGAGGGCTTTCGTCCTTACCATAATCTCCAGTCCGGCGAACCAGACACGCATCCAGTCATACACACTATCCTACGTATGGGTGTGGGGCGCCACTTAGTCACCTGGCTCTATAAATCGATCCAAGAACTCTCGCAAACCCCGCTGACGACCCTACGGGCCAAATGGGAGGAAGACATAGGATGTGCATTACACGACTCGGAGTGGACCAAGGCGCTCGAGGCCCCGAAACGAGTCTCTAGGAACGCCCGTTTCAAAAACATCCAATATTACATACTACACAGGGCATACCTCACGCCGGCGCGACTGCAACAGTTCTACCCCACAACAACATTCCTGTGCCCTAGATGTCATTCCCCCGCTGCGGACTTTCGACACATGTTTTGGAGCTGCCCCAACCTCCACTCCCTGTGGCAGACGGTACATGACACACTGACGGAACTCACAGGCCTCACAACCCTGGCCTCCTGGGAGGCTAGTGCACTGGGCATCTTTCACATCACTAAACGGGCCCCAGCACACAGACGCTTTGTGTCCTTAGCACTGCTATTGGCGAAACGGTGCATAGCTATGCATTGGCGATCCCCGGAAGGTCCCCCCAAAGCGGCATGGTCAGGGGCGGTTTGTAAGTGGGCGGCAGCCGAAGAAGATGCCCTCCGGGAGGAAGAAGCTAAGGGCGCGCGTAAGCATCCCATTTCGATGGAATGGGCCATGCTCCTCCACAGCTTCCGGCAATCTCTGCGCGCCGATGCACCATGCACGCCTACCCCCCATTCCCCCCTCTTCCGCCCGCCCGGACGCGCCCATGACTCCTAGCTGACTCCCTTACTGCCAGTGCCGGATCCCGACACCACGTGCCCCCTTAGCGACAACTGCCCCCCCCCATGCCGACCGCCCTGCTGCCCCACGCATGGGACGGCCCCATCTACTGACAGCACTACCTCAATGTGAATGGATGTTGTGAAACCCCCTTGCTGCCTATCGCCCGACACCCGTCCCCTCCTGCTATGCTCCTGCTATCGCCTATATGCTCCCCCCACAGTATTGTCCCCCCAGTTGCATGACGCCACCACTATGCGAACTATACAGGCCCTGACCCAACGACCCCCATAACAGGGGCTTACACAGCTACAGTTCCTCTCTGTCCTCCCGTGTGGGGATTACTGCCTGCATCCCTGCTTACTTACTAGTTTGAGAAGCCTGTATTGTTCAGTGGATGAAATGCCAAATTGCCTAGATTTATATGCAGAAAAGTTGCGCGATTGGCTGACCGCGGCCGAATGTTGACGCCGCGCCAGCAGATGATTCATCCTGTTTTATGCTTGAAGATGCAACAATAAAAACAAGTTAAAAAAAAAAAATGATGGGGGTGGACGGTATAGTTCACTAAACTATAACTGGAAATTTTCTTTGTATTTTAGATGTCAGTTCTTATCTCATTTTACCACTAAACTATAGCGTAATATCACTATAACCTTTTTGTTTAAGTGAAAATCTATCTATCTATCTATCTATCTATCTATCTATCTATCTATCTATCTATCTATCTATCTATCTATCTATCTATCTATCTATCTATCTATCTATCTATCTATCTATCTATCTATCTATCTATCTATCTATCCATCTATCTATTTTATATAGATATACACATATATATATATAACTTAAATTTATAGATTGCTAGGTTGATTGATAACTAGTATATAACAAACATGCAACCTTCAACATATCCTCTTTCTAACAGTTGTCACTCCTCAAATCAACAAAATGAACAGCTACATTTGCTACTTTACTGAATAGAAGGTGAGTAATGTGATACACTGCCCATTAATGCAATATGGTGGGTTTATGTGGACCGGACGTTTTAAGTTATAGTGTTAATTTCTACCACTAAAAAGATGTTGTGTGATCCACTGCCCTCTTGCACACTTGGGACATGCATGATATTATAAGCTTTATCTCAGTACTGATGCTAAATTTCTCAGGTTTTGCTCTTTCTGGGCATCTGGAAGCTGTAAGGGGGTTTCTATGCACTCCTAGTGTGTTCAGTCCTTGCTGCTGTATCAGACAGAGATAACATAATTTCTCCAAGAATAAAATGTGTGAAATGCAGAAAATAGATTAGGTTGATGATGGGTTATGTGGGTAATGCGGCCTATCCATAATTATGCGGAAAACGCCAAGCTGCAGAATCGCACAATTCCAAAGCTCCTAGCTATTACTTATTTAGTGCTATGAGAAAAAAGTAAATTTCCATCTCCAGGCCCCAAAACCAATGAATTAACCTAAAGACAACCTTCTTCTGTTGGAAAACTAGCAGAGCATGAAGGCCCCTTTTTAGATCTTTCAAGTATTGCAACCTGGACCACAGCCACTGCTGAGGCAGTTTCTGAAATTGCAATTAGAAAGTGAATTAGCCAAGCGGAGATGTGTGTTCCAGCCTGTGAAGAAAATTTGATCGAAAAACATTGCATCGGCTTAGCGGTTCAAGGTAGATCCAGCTTCTTTTCACCTGCGTCAAGAGCTGCTGTCTGTTTCTGTTAAAACGCGCCAAGTGAGAGCGGTGGGGAGGGCTATGGAGCCTTGGCGCATTGGTACTCACCGCAGTGCTCCGCATTTAGTCTTTCATAAGACCGAGTCCACCAGAGTTTATCACAATGTCTATTGCTTTTCAATTTCCTTTTGCCATTGTCCCCAATGGAACTCTTATAGAGCGCTGTGAATTGATTTGATGATGTGTGTCAGAGTTCCATATGAATCATACAATTCCGCTGCCGTCACGAGCATGCTGTGACCTGCAGGATGGCGCTGTGAAGACCTCACTTGGATACAATGTTGTGCAGATACTGGGCTTTGTATGGGGCACCTAAATTCAGAGGACTGGATTGCCGCACTATGCTTCCGGATCTTTCTATTGGAAGCATCTAGAGATAATGTTTACCCATTGTGAAGATATGGAACACTGTCTCCTTCAACAGTAGGGTGGTCTTTATTCTTTTTTTACAGTTACAATATTTGTATAGTTACACAGCTGGCTTTTAGGGGCAATGACCTCATAGGGTTCTGATTTCCCTATATGCCAGTCCGTCTCTGCCTGTTTTCCTTTCCCTCGTCAATAAGTTTGCTTTTGGCCATGCACATTTATTCTGAGACTCTCCGAGCCCTCTTCCACTTTGTGTCCTTTCCTGCACAAAAACAATCCTGCCTGCAACGCACGCCCCCTTGCATCATGACGCAAGAATGTCTGCTTTGGTGCCATGCTGCACTGAGTGTGCCAGCACAAGGAGAGAGCAGCAGTGAGCATTATATATTGATACATATGGCACATTCCTCCACTCTGCATTCGATGCAGCGCAGTGGAGCACGTTGTCTTTCGGCGTTGTGCTGAATCAAAGTTTAATCAATCCGGACCATAATTCTTGTGATGGAGTCATGGGAGAGGAAGTTACTTTTAATGCCTGCATTGCACGAATACTTCGTTTGTGAATTTCTCTGCACCAGTGATGTGTTCTTTGTAATGCTATGTTTTTTTTGTAGACAAGATTTAATTTTTGCAGGCACAGGAATGGCATAGTTGTTTGTCAGTCAGTGAGTGGGATTTCTGCCATCTGTGTTTCAACTGACGGCCTTTTTGTTTTATCTCGTGGTGGTTTTGTTTGCACCAGGGGCTGTGGAGTTTTGTGTTGAAGATATTATTGTTTGTCAGTGAAGTTAAGATGACTGGTTTGTGTTTTATTCTGCTATTGTTGTAGTATGATGATAGGGATTGTTAGATACACCAAGTTTGGTAATAAGTGTGGAGTAAGTTGCGTGAAAGTTTAACCTATTTATTTGTTTGATATTTCTCCTTAGGGTGTGTCCCTGCTAGTGTTGCCTTGAGGGAAGTTGCTGTAAGATGAAGTGTTAAGAATATGGAAAGTTATCCTGGCTTGACCTGGCCATGAGGTGAGGATGAGATCAAAGTAGGTAGGTGAAAAGTTAAAGGTGACTATTTAGTCTACTCTATGACCAGGAGTGGGGACCATGTTGCTCTCCTGGGCTGTACATTGAGGGAGGTTGGAGGAAGATGCCATTTCCAATCCAGACTGCCCACCATCTACTTCACCAGGCTTGGAGGCTAATATTGAATCGGACATGGTTGCTGCAGGTTCACGCCGGATCCTGAACGCCATCAGCAGCTCTCTTAGTTAGTATTAGGGTAGAGCCATTTTGGTTGTGGGGGGTCTACCAAGACCTTGGCAGATATCTTGTGCAGGGTACCAAGGGTCAGGGGGTGGAGGGAAGCACGTTGCGGCCATGTACACTCAGAGGCTCTGCAAGGTCTTTGGCCTCTATCGTCATATCTAAGTGTAACCTTGCTGTGAGTTGGGAATGGGATATGAAAGAAGACATAGAGACAACAATGTCCTGAGTGAGACGCTTAGCAGGCCTAATGGTATGGTTATACTCTTGGTGGCCATACTAGAAGGTGGCATAAGTCAAAAGTAAAGTGAAATTAATGAGTCTGGTCCCCACCATCATCTACTGCCCAACCATGGACCAATTCTTTAAAAAACAATCAAAGACAGGACTCTGAAAAAATACAAAAATAAAGAAGCACTCTCTGAGCAGAGGCAATAACTGACTGGAAAGACCGAGCGGGCACTAAGAGACCTATGGTGCTCATGATGATGAACTTGGCAGGGAAAGATTTCCACAGACTTGTTAAGGATTGACCACAGGAGAAGAAAGAGGACTTACAGGCTCCATGAGCAGCTCTGAATGCAGCATTTCTAATCGAAAAGAACATAGACTAAGAGACACACATTTTTATTGCTAGGTCAAGAAGAGAAAGGTTTGTGGAGAAGTTTGTAAAGAGGCTGGTGCTGCACTAACTCCAAAACTCTCTATCCCTTGCATCATCTCATGAGTAGTTGGTGAATCAGACATGGATATAGCTTGGGTTGGCAATTTATTATTGGAAAGTCAGAAATTCCACTTCTTACTTTCTTAGGACCTTTGGTTAATTGGGTCCAGTTTGCAGACTAGTTTGGGAATAGTTTCCTTAAGACCTTCCTGTGTGGAGAACCAAAGTCATCTTTGGTGTTAAATTGACTCTTCTTTCGGATGGGTGAGGTTGCGTCCATAAATTCAGGGAAAAGAAAGTTAGGCTTGTTCCAAGACTTTAATAGTTGGAAACACATTGGAGGAAGGGCACTCTCATAGCTCTGTTGGTTCCATTGGTTCTATCATTTTGTTTAGGTGATGATCTATTTTGGACCCTTGGGTGCAGCTTCTTCTCCGGTCCTTGACTCGACAAACACTGGCTTGTGGGAACTCTGAGTCGTTAGTAAAACCGGCTGATATAGGTGTTGGCAGGAATCAGGACCCCTGTGCACTGATGGGATGTTTTCATTCACCCTACCCGTCATACTGCACCACCTACACCTGAAGCCCTGATACTGGATATTTCAGACTTAACCACATCCATGCGCAGGACGGTTCCCAGCCGTCATGAGTCACAGTAGTCGTGTGCTCATGACGGCCGGAAGCCGTCCGAACGTTGCCGCTCCGCCCATGCGCGATTATTTCCCTGCCTGTGTGGGAGAATTAATCAGTGGGCAGAGTTCAGACAGCTCCCGGCCGTCATGAGCACACACCCACCATGATTTATGACGGCCGGGAGCCGTCCTGGGTACCCGGGCGGCACACCCAGCCCTGCCCCCCTTGCACCACGGCGGAATTTGCCGTACGGCAAAGGGGTTAAGGGATCTCCCAATACAGAGGCTCTGGTCTGCAGTAAAGAGGCTCAGCCATTGAATGAGCAGTATTCTGTCCTTTTCATTGTCAAGGTATTTGCATAGACTGTCCGGAGAAGGGAGTCCGTTGTCCAAGCACGAGGGTACGTCTTTTCCAAGGCTGGCGAGGTTATCCTGGTAATCACAAAATGAGGGACAAGGGCTTGGTTGGTTCAGCATAGAGGCCCCTAGAAGGTATGGCAAAAACAGAGGTATGCAGTTCCTATGGGGGAGGAAATGGGAAGGGGGGGCTTGTAGTAGAGGAGAATTACAAAGATCACGCCGGCCCAACGAGAAGCTGCCTGATGATGAAGCATGACACCCTTCGGGGTGTGTGAGGGCCCTTGTTCCTCATTGAAGCGACTCCACCCACAGTTCCCCTTCTACACCTGGAACACTCTACCATCTACTTCCCCTATTCCCCCCTCCCCTAGTACAAACCCCCCCCGCCCCTTCCCGTTTCCTCCCCCTTAGGAACTACCTACCTCAGTCCTTGCCAATGTTAACCTGGTACAGTGGACTTAGGGCACAGAAGCATCCAATGAAATCAGAGACCAAAATATTGCACCACCGGAATGTCAGAAAAAGTGACGGTCCATTGGCGCAATGGCCTAGTAAATATGCCCTCTAGAATAGTAAGCACTGGGCGTGGAAAAGAAATCGGAGTAAAGGGACTACCTGCAAATCAACAGAATATTGCAGTTCAGAGATCTCAAACTGTCCTTGCTTGGTGAGTTAAAGTAGTCTATAAATTCTTCATTTAGAATTGGGAATAGGGAGATGGAATGCACCAAAACGACAAGTAAAAAACATAAGGATGGGATGAGCTCCCCCGCCTCACTTGGTACATCCCGAGGACTTAAGAGCACATATTGCATTGTTATGCACAGTATTTATTTCTTCGATTTGAAGAACACAGACGAAGGCAGCCACTGAATAGATAAGTGGGGAGATGACCTTGTAGGCGAAATGCAATTCAAATGACTTATGCTTGTGGAAATGTACCGCGCCGCGTCCCTTTATTCCCTCCCGTGGCTGCAGAAACCTGTTTCTGAAGAGCTGGGAGGACAAGGAGTCCCCTGGCAGCCTTGGTCTTGCATGGTTTCCAGGAATAGACACGTGTGTGCTGGTTCCAGGGATGCTGCTGAGGGACAAGGCCTGACCTGCATGATGCTGGACAGAGCCTCAGAAGTTCTTCACGGAAACACCTAACAAAAAGCCTGCATTCCCAGAAGAGCATAAAGGACTATTGGTTCAATGCTAAATCTGCTTTCTCCCATCACCTTTCGCACAGTGATGCCCCATTCGCTTCATTGCCTAATTTGTACATCGAGGGCCCTCGTCAGGTGACAACTGCACCCGGCACTATCAGCACTACCAGTTACAGTACCAACACAACCACTAACCATCATACTGGTGCAAAGGTGACAGTTCACATTATTCCAAGCACCCCAAAGCTATAAGAATGCCTTGGTTTAAAGGCATAATCCATTTTTGATGTATATTGAATCAATAAACAACTGTTGATGTGCTCATCTCTAAATTAGACAGACAGTGCCACCCTGTGGCAGACTGGCATATGGGCCGAAGTTGACAATTAAGTGCTGGAACCCAGTACCAGTACCCACCGGCTCAAATTAATCACTGATTGGCTCCCGCTTAAGAAGAGTGTGGATTTCAGTGTCCTCTATTCTTCCAAGGTTTATCATTGGCAAGCATCTTTCTTGCGTCACTTCATACGTTCCTTCGTTACCCCTTCTTCATCTTTTTACCCTCAAGTACTCCGTTTTCGCCACATCCTCATTATGTTATGTTATGTAATATAGCCTTATAGCCCGCCGTAGCGTGCTATACCAGATATTAAAGGCCCGCTCCCACATTAGAGGCCGAAGGCAAGGGAATTTAACAAGGGACGGGACTTTAATAGCCGGTATAGCCCTGCTACGAAGGGCTATAAGGCTAATAGAACATTCTGCCACATGAGGGAAGAATGTTCTAAAAAAATAAGACAAAGGCTTCTCGAAGCTCGAGGGGATTTAAATCCCGTTGGGCTCCGAGAGGCCTTTGTAAAACATTGGAATGTTGCTTTGCATGCCTTTACCACCCGTAGAAACAGGGAGCACTCAATTGTCTGCAATGGAGCTCCCCACATTCCAATATTCTAATGTGCATTAGTAGCGCTTGCTATCACCCGGTAGGGTATCCTGACTCCGAGCAGGTGAGATTCCAGCTCACCTTCTGTTCGAAGATCCAGGTCTTCAGTTTCTTTCAGAACTCAAGAAGAGGGGAGGGGGATCTGAGGTGTACTGGAAGGTATTTCTACACTTTAGGAGTGAGGTAGGAGAAGGCCTAACCTCTACACGCCTCTCTTCCACCGCTGCATGCCTCTCCTCTGTCTGCTGGAAGCACTGGAAGCACCCAGGCTTCTGGACTTTCCCAGCCAATCACTTTGCTGCAGAAGTCTGAGTGTCCTGTTTGGCCGCTCAGGCTGTGCCTGGGAAGGTTGGGCTTGTTCTCCACTGGGCTGTGCAACACAGCCCAATGGAGAATATGCCAAGTGCGCAAGACGGTTGGCCGGCCAACCTGTCATGTGCCCTTAGAGGAGTGCAAACCACTCCTCCCCTGCTCTGGCGTCACAGAGCCAGACCGCCCGACTCACGCATAGACAAAGAAAATGATAATAGCGTCATGTTTATTATCATTTTCTGTTTCTTTTTTGCACTTCTGCAATAGCAGAGGAGCCACCACTGTGTGGCATATTTACAGGAAGCTTGTTCCAGAGCAGGGAAGTGGCCACCCAATAGGAATCAATGAAAGGGAGGGGCCTGGTGACGTGCAGAAACTGAACTTCAGGTCTGACCTAGGGCTAGATGTAGGTAAAGCATATTTACCGACCCTTAAATACCGAATTTTACCGATTCGGTATTTAAGAGTCGGTAAATATGAAGGGGGGAGATGTAGGGAAATCCAGATGTTTATTTACCGAATCGGTCAAAATCGGTATTTACCGATTCGGTAAATACCGACTGGTAATGCCCATTCATTCCTATGGGCTTTGAAGCCCATAGGAATGAATGGGCATTACCGATTCGGTATTTACCGAATCGGTAAATACCGAATTTCACAAGGGTGCAGGGGGTGTCACTTTGACACCCTCTAGCACCCCCAAAAGAGGCTCGGGTGCCATGTGGCTGGCATAGGTGTGCATGCACACATGTGCATGCACACCAGAATCGATATTTTACCATCAAATTGAATTTGATGGTAAAATACCGATTCTGTAAGGCTTGTGGGACTCAGTAGAGTCCCACCTACATCTCAAAATGGTAATTTACAGAATCGGTAAATTTACCGATCGGTAAATTTACCGATTCTGTAATAATTTGCCCCCTACATCTCAAATTCCTTTTACCGGTCGGTAACGGCCGAATTCGGCCGTTACCGACTGGTAAAAGCCTACCTACATCTGGCCCCTAGTGCATTGGCCTGGAATTTATGTTTGATAAAGGATGGACTCTGTCCAGTGAGTGAAAAAATATGTTTAAACAGGATTGATGTGTTGTGTGCTCCCCGCTCCATTCCTGGAATACTGGGTAGGAGGGGGGTCCCCAAATGCCTAGGAGGGACAGGGCAATGCCATATTTCCATAGTACCCACTGACTATGCAAACGCCATCCATTTAGACTTGTTGTAATATGTAGGAGTCTATTATCTCCCCATGAAGTCATGTCACTTTGTTTTTTATTGTTGCACGAGCATTCTATTGTCAGAACATGTCTGTAATAAAAAACACAAGTCACTAATCGCCAACAATAGTTGATTACAGGCAAGTAGTGGTGACACTACGGAGGCCATTGCCTCACCGAAGGCCACAGAGAAAGCGGACAGGTAGGTGGTAGCAATGTGTCCGATACTTAAACAGTGCAGAGTCAGTGCGGTACACAATCTGGAACCGCACTCTGCATCCAGGGGCAGATTTACAAGCCCCTTGAGCTGCCAGTACGTCACTTTTTGTGACACACTGGCAGCGTATTGCACTGCCCCATATTTACAAGGACAGGAAAAGCCACCCTGCGAGGCTTTTCCTGTCATTGTAAATACGGCCTCTGTACATGCAGCACTTTGTGTGAAAGAGGCGTTCCATGGGTGTTGCTGACTGTGTTCCCCCGCAACACCCAACAGACACATTTCCAGATTTATGAGGATTCGAAACCTGGAAATGCGTCAGTATGCTATGCCACCCTAGGGGTAGCGTAGCAAGGCACAATGAGGAGAAATGTTTTCATTTCTCCTCGTTTTTTCCTCTTTCAAAGCCTGCTGCATTCTACAGCACACATTGAAAGAGGAAAATCCATGTAGTAATTGTTTTTGTGCAGGAAAGTGCCCCTTTCTGCACAAAAACAATCTCTCCATGATGCAGGCATCCTTCTACCATGGTGCAGGGTGCCTGCGTTGGCGCGTGTCAGATGTTTGTGCACCAGCGCAGGTTGAAGCACAGGAATGTGATGTATGATTGTAAATATGTTGCATTCCTTTGCTCTGAAAGTGCCGCAGCGTGGCGCGGCCAAAGGGCTAGCGATGCTATCCTGCAGCACCTTCTTGTTAATCTGCTCCACAGTGTGGTCACCCCTCCCGCCCCAGAGTTTGCACCCCATCAGTACCCTGCAACTAATAATAGGGACCTAAGTGTTTACTGTAAATAATGGGTGCGTCATCTCCATCCAAGAGCCTATTTCATTGCTTTGGTTTCCTTAACCCCTCCCATGCTCATAACGAGTTGCTCGTCATGAGCCACGGTCGCGCTGTGCTCATGTAGAGCTGAGCTCGTCAAAACCGCTGTGGCGCTCACACGCGGGGATAATTCCCCTGCTGTGCTGAGCGTTCCACGGAAACGGGTGTGGTCATGACGAGCTCAGATCGTCATGAGCACAGCGCCACCGTGTTGTATGACGAGCCGAGCTCGTCATGAACACCCGGGCGCTGCGCGCGCCACCCCTCCCCCCAGCACAGCGGGGGAATTACCCCCGCAGCGAAGGGGTTAAAGCCAGAGGGGAACTGGATTGATGGCGTGAGTGTTTAGCACATTTATTACCCCCATCTGAGGGACCATAACGTCTAGCGCTCACATGATGCTGATGTTTAAGGAGAAACAAACTGCTGACAGGCGTTACGATTCCGGTCCTGGGTCTCATCAGCACCCATGCTGTTTACATATTTCCAGTTTTTTAGAACTCGACAAATGAGTGACTTATTCAAGTCAGAATTGGTAGAAACTGAAATAGGCAAAAGTGTGCCTGCATGCTCATACCAGAAAATTAAAATAGGAGCCTGAACTCTGACAAACTTTGCAGCATAAATAACAGAACCAGGACCAGATGTACAAACATTAGGAATACCAATTTCCTAATTGCGATTATCTCCGAATCACAATTAGGAAATTTGTATTCCTACGTTTTTATTTCCAAATAGATCACCAATCTATCTACCTCTTGAATATTAATGAGATAGCTCGCATTTGCGACCCATTAGGAATCGCAGCCATCACAGGAATGGTGGCCTGTTGGTGTCTGCAGACCACCATGTCTGTGATTCCTTTTAAATAGAGCAATTTTGTTTTCTTTGGAAATGGAGATAGTTTTCCTATAACGAAAAGGGGATGCGTTTAAAAAAATAATTAGGAACGTTTAAGCTTCATTTTTTAAGAGCAGGCAGGTGTCTCTTGAACCATAGCCTGCTCTTAAAAATATTATTTTTTACATTCTCTTATGTTATGTTATGTTAATGCTGTTTTCTATAGCGCACATATCACCCGGGGGCATCTCAGTGCTGTTGAGGAGCATGATAGGGAGGTACAATGAATGTTAATACAGATAGGCTTTTAGTTGTTTTCTGAAATTACTATAAAAAGGAGTCTCACGGAGAGCTAAGGGTAACTAATTCCAGTACCTTGGGGCCAGATTAGAGAAGGCCTTGCCCCTGTGCGAGTTTGGCGTATTTGGGGCACACACAAAAGGTCTTGGGTGCTTGATCTGAGATTACGGGAAGGAGCATAAGAGGTAAGTTTTCTTTGAATGTAGAGTGGAGCTTTGCCCTTCAAAGCGTTTTAGGAGAGGCACCAGATTTTAAAGTAGGATCGCTTCTTCACAGGTAGCCAGTACAGTTCCCTCAGCAGAGGCGTGGAAGGAGTGCCCGCTGGGCAGTTCAAGATTAGTCTTCCTCGGTGTTCTGGACCACCTGTAGCTTTGTAAGCAAAGTCTCACCCACTTCGGCCAGCAGGGCATTCCCATAGTCGAGTCTACTGATCACCATTGCCTGGACAAGGGTTCTGCAGGAGTTAGTGGGGAGAAATGGAAACATTCTACGTAGGAGGCGCAGGTTGTCAAAGGGAAAAGGGTCCCATGAGGACCCCATCAAATTTGTGAATGGGTTACCACCAATTTGAAATTGGTGGTAAAGTATTACTGTTTTGTGACTGGAATCGGGTCGCAAAACAATAACACATAGCATTCCAATTCAGTATGTTGAAGGGACCCTCTAAAAAGTCTCTTCCACATACCGAATCGGTATACTACCTTAATCCCAAATAGGGAATCAGTGACATGTTACCGAATTGCAATTTGGGATTAATACATACTAAAATGCCTTTTTGCATTTACAAATGACCTTATTCTGCGAATCAGGCCTTTAGCGAATGCAAATAATCTTGATACATCTGGCCCTTAGTGCGTGCTGACTATGTAGAACCAGATTGTATCAGGAAAGCCCAAGGGAATCCATGATTCTCATTACCTGATTTGTAAACAGTAATTAAATCAAATCTGCTAAAATCTCTAAATCAGACAGTATCAGTAAATTCTGATGGTCACAAGATACTTCTGCAGTAAGGGCAGCTAACCGATCTGCAAACTCTGTATCAGAGACCTGCATTAATGGCAATCATCTATGCTGACGAATTGTTGCAGACTTTGAACAGACTGTGGCTCTCTGCTCTCCACACCTCCAAGCCCAGGGCACTCTCTAAGAGACCTTCTAAAAGGGTAACTTGCTAAAGCTCTCTGCTAACCTGCAAAACCCCTCATAATACCACTTGCCTCAAACCTTCCCTTTATAGAAATGTATGGTTTATTATGATGCATGTTAGGTGAAACCATAGGCCTTGCAATGTGATGATGCCGCATGGAATACTTATGAAGGAGCTTCGCCCATTGAGGGGGCATCACTCAAAGGAGCTCAGTAGAAGTTTGGAGTGGAAAAGCAGACTGGTGGATGGGTAGTTAGTAAAGAAATAAACATCTCCAACTATATATCAATCCTGAGACTTCTTGTGTAGATTTAACTATCCTATAGAAAGCCTGTGGAGGAAGATATTTCAAACTCATACTCAAAGCACCTGGAGAAACCCAACCTGCTACTAGCATATGACCATAGGACCTCGCTTCAGACAGCCATGCAGCGTTGAAAAGATGTCCTGATCTGGCTTCCACAACTAGAGGAGGACGTAGGTACTACATCAAGAACAAATAAGAGTAAACAACCCTGGTTTGATGTCAGGGCCATAATGAAAAGTATTTCCAGAGTGTGTCATAATTATGTCAAGCCCCCAAGGAAAAGGTAGAAGGTAAACTTTTATATATTGCTAATACTCTAAGTTAATCTGTATAGAAGCTCTAAATATCCAGGTCGATAGAGAAACGGAAAGAGGAGAAATTAGTGACGGTCTAGCACCAAAACATAACCCCTAGAGAGTGTTAAGTTAGTAATTCATTCTGAATATAAAACCATATTAAAAAACAATCTTTAGGCGAAGAAATGTGTAGAGCAGGCATATTGCATGAAACTGATTCTTAAATTGGCCTACAGCGTTTGATAATGAAACGGTTGGATTATCGCTAAATTACAATAAAACAAAGGCCATCTCTTTCTCTACAAACTCCAGCAGCCACAACAAAAAACATAAATGGTACGCAGCAGAGGGCAGTATAGAAAAGGTCGCTGCACACAAATATCTAGGGGCCTTATTTATGAAAGCCTTGCGCTGCCGGTGCGTCACTTTTTCCCATGTTAAAAATGACGCACCAGCGGCGCAAGGCCTTCATAAATCTGCCTGTAGGAGTGGTAGACTCCATGGGGCTCATTGCGTCACTTTTACGTTCCTGGTGCGTTACTTTTTGTGACGCATCAGCGGAGTAAAAAATGTGCCTTGTTGCACCATATTTACAAAGTGACGCATCTAGGTAGATGCGTCACTTTGTAAACCCCTGTGCCACATTATACCTGCGCCAGGTATAATGTATGCAAGGGGGGCGTTTTGACGCAAGAAAGCATCATAGAAGTGACGCAGTGAAATCTATAGGATTTCACTGCGCCATTTCTTGGACGCTAATGTGTCAAAATCTTACGCCTGCCTCATGGCAGGCGTAAGACTGACGCAGGCACTAACAACATGGGACTTGCCCATGTGAAAGTACACATTGCTGGAGTTGCGTCACTTTTGTGACGCACTCCAGCAATGCGTCACTTTTGCGCCTACAGATACGTCAGAAATACTGACGTATCTGTAACTCCTTGCGACATGATGCGTCAAACTGTTAATCTGACGCAGCGTTAGTGTCGCAGGGAGAGCACAGTGAAAGTGACGCATCGCTGTTTTCACGCAGCGATGCGTCACTTTTCATAAATGAGGCCCCATATTTACACTCAAAGACCATATAACCAAAAGACGAGCCCAGAGGATCAAACTGCACTTTGTACTAAACACACTACGATTGAAGTTAATGTGTCCATCTACTTCCCATCTTCTACAAGTAATTGCTGCTAAGTTTCTTCCAACGCTTACTTATGGCTCCGAACTATTTAAAGGCAAAGATGCACATTTTTTGAATTTACAACAATCTTGTCTTTTTAAACACATTTTTTGGATACCGCAATTTACCTCCTAGGCGCAGGTTTGTTTGGAATTTGGGCTATTCAACCAACTCCCGGTAAGGACAGAAGCAATACTTAAATTATGCTGGAAGATAAGAGCAGCTCATGAAGAATCCTTGATAGATCTCTGCTGGACGGGATTAAAGCGCAAGCCAAAAAGTAAGAAAGGATGGCCTACCGCGATTGAGCAAACGTTAACCACCCTCAACATGCATGAAGTATGAGGCTCAAACATCAACTTCCCCGTATTCAAAAGAATAGTAAATAATGCTGCTAAATACAAAGTCTGGCTACTGGATAAAGCAGTGCTCGCAAAGAAGAAACACGGATGGATGGGTTGAACCTTATATGGGGCCTGGTCACTGCAGCCGTATCTCGTACATCACATATCTCCAACAATACAGCACTTACTGCTCTTGACTCATCTGGGAGCTTTTTGCTCAAAAGTTCAAGCCCCAACATGGAAACAAACATGGCTGACTAGTCTGTGCCAACTCTGCGAAAATGCGGAAGAGTCCGTTTTACACTACCTGTGCATTTGCCCAGCCGTCACCCAATGGAGACAGCACTTTCTACTTCCAGCCATTCCATCTTTTCGGATAAGATCATGCTGACCTGCCGTAAAGGCATTACTAAATAGCCAGACGCTATAGGTTTCATGCAGGACAACTATGTTTTTGCAACAAGTCCGCAAACTGTTACAACTACATCGAACCCACTTTGCTGCATATAGATTATAATCTTACAACTGCTCTACATTGCATTGGGCAACTCTATAATTATTGAAAAAGAGGACAGTGCCATCCAGCACACTTTTGCACACAGATCTGAGAGAGCGCAAACTGATTTAAATGTATGAGTACATCACACTTACCTGTAGTAAGCACAAATCATGAAGAGAAATGCCATGAGTGCTAATAGTATCTGCAAATATATTCTGAATGTATAGTTAATATAGAGATTTAAGTAGAAGTGGAACTAATACAGAAATGTGTGACATTATGTGACTTTATTAGACGTGATTATTTTTGAATCCATGTCGTGAAGCTGCTAAAACATAAGATGGTATATGGTTAAAAGCAGAACGTGGTAGGCCTCAGGGCCAGAGCTGGAGTTGAAAGGGAAGGTGGTTCTTTTCACGACACAGATTGCATTAACGTTTTTGGTCATTGCATTAATAGACCATGATTTATAGAAATGTTTACTTAATAATAGAATAAGAGTATTAACATGCTTTAATTAAATGAAGAAGTTGAATGCTATAATCATAATGAGAAATATTGTAGGCCTGAAATGTTTTAGCATTGATTTATACGTACATGTCTGGGCTGAGAAATGTTGCAAGCCTTTTTAGAAGTCTATGAGAGTTGGGTTCTTGGCGGCAGATATCTGTCTGCAACAGGAAAGGGGGGATCCAATTATAAATGAATGAATAGAGGTTTGTTCAGTAGACGGCCCAGACATGGAGGAGGGTTCTGGAATGTTTAAGGGGTATCAGCGGGCCGGAGAAGAGTCTGAGAAGCAAGGTCAACTCTAACGTCTGAGGCCCAATACAAAGCATCATGGAAAAAGCCTGAAGTTGCACCACGTGAGAGGCGTTTCGCAAGGGGCGTCTCAAATGTTGTTGACTGTTTTGTATTAGGGACAGCACCCCTGGGTGGAGTTAGAGCAGAGACCTGAGGACCCTTTAGAGAGCGGATGGGTAGGCAGTGAGGGGTCATGACTGGAGAACTATAGGTTTTCACCAAGAGACTTAGAGTGGGTGACTTCCCTTGGGGGTCATTCATTGCTGACACCTTTGTTAGGTTGGGATTTGGTTAAGTAGGGATACCATCTAGAACAGGGTAGGGACGCCTAACCTGTGTTTGTTTCCTCCAACCTAAATGAAGGAGAGATATGCGTCTATGCTGATAGCTTTACTATTCTTAGAACTTGTGTTAGTGATTTCTGTTGCTCGTCTGAGGGCTTTTCGAGAGCACATGTATGTAATTGGACCTGTGTATCTCGTGAATCTCATTCTGAGATGCCTGTATTTGCAGCTCATTATATCTTTACAATAAACTTTTGAAAACTAGAAGTTGTCCGTGATCTTTGAGAGTAGAGTCCTTTCTTGGGTGAACTGGCTTGGAAATGGGTGTACTGTTTTCCTCCTAGACAGGCAACAAAGGTTCAGTCGACCAGATCGAGGTTTGGATCAATAGATATAAGGTATCGATCAAAATCTCGCCCTTTCAGTTGGTAGCTATAGAGGATGGTTGCCTTCTTGAGGACGGTGACCTAGGCCAGGTTAGCTTACCCCAAGGCCCCTAGAAATCGATGATCGGAAGAACAGCCCGCAGATGAAGATCCGGATGACGTGAGACAGAAAAAGCAGCAGTATCGGTCGAGAGTGAGTATAAAGGGTTATGCGTGTTAGATTGCGGTGTTTTTGTATTGTATCTATGTTGTAATGTCTGGCGGAGTTGAATGTCTGTAGAGTGACTGTGGAACAGGTTGTGAGCGCGCGCAACCGGTGGAAATCTTAAGTTCAAGGAGAGCTTAAGTGGTTCGGGTGTATCGGACACCCAGAGTAATTGTCAACTAGTGTGAAGGGGGTCATGAGGTACCATTGATCATCCGAGAGACCGAGATAGGGGGAACGTAAGAGTGAGTGCGTGAGTAACGGACGCTGGTCGGAAGTTACTGTGTGTGTAAGCAACCTATCAGAGAGACGATAGACATCTCGTCAGTTGTGTTGACAATTACAGATAGACTGTGGACGTACAGTCGAGAGAAGTGACCGCTTGGTCGGAAGTAGTCATTTTTCGGTGTATGAATGGGACGCATGCATAACCGGGAGACGAGTTGAGAAAGGAGGGGTGCTGCTGCGAAGCGGAGAAAAGTGACGTCAGGTGGTGTCGCGCAGTGATTGGCTGACCGGAGAAAGACCGCGCTGTGATAGGCCAGCTAGCGAACACGTCAGACAGGGTCGCGACGTGATTGGCCGACAGGAGAAAGACCGCGCTGTGATAGGCCAAGCTAGCAAAGCCGCGACAGGATTGGTGGATTGTCATCAGGAAGTAAACAGAGTAGCGAGGCTGGATTTTGTGCGCATAATTATGAAGTGTTTTAAATGGTTGAAAGCGCTGTTTAAAAAAGAGAAGCGGGGATCGTATGAAGGGGAAGAAGCCCCGCCGGAGGGTACGCCAGCTCGTTATATGGCAGTAAATGTTGGGTTGCATACGATCCTTTGGATATCAGAGTGGAGTAAGATTACTGAAGGAAATGAGGAACTGACGTTCCCGAAGTACGGGACGTTCAGATTAGAGGTGTTACATCGATTAAAATCAGTCATGACCTCAAAGAGACCCTTGCCTAGACCAACCCAGTTTGAAGCTCTTGAAGCATGGATTAGGGCAGCGCATGAAAAGAATATGAACAGACGACAAGAAAGGGTGAAACGCTCGGTAAGGGCAGTGCAGGATGCCAGGTGGGATGCGGATGCTAAAAGATGGAGAGTGCATAATTTGGAAATAAATAAACTGTACCCAGTGTTAGAGGCGCCAGTAAATAAAAGTCCCCTGGAAGAAGATGATGAGAGCGAAACAGAGGACAGCCTGATAAACAGATTACTGACAGACAGGCCACCCCCGTATAATAGAGCAGGGGGAGAGGTCGAGAATACTGAAGGAGCAAAGGGGGGCAATGCAGGAGAGCATAGACCGCTTCCCAGTTCAGAGTGGGATCCTGAGCCAAAGAAAGAGTTGTTCCAGCCTAGTCAGGTGCAACAGGTAGTCGGTAGGTTTGTGGTACAAAGAGCGCCGGAAACGGAAAGCGCCACATCCTACCCATTACCAGATGCACTACAGGTACCTGTTACCATAGGTCCTATAATATCGATATATGACCAAGAGAGAGCAAAAGGGGAAGAACGGAAACGGAAAGACAGAGAAAGAGCAGAGGAGGCAAGGAGGAACGATACCACTAATTCCCCAAGTCAGATGCCGATACCCAGAGAGTGGAGCACCCCGATGCACACAGCAGGGGACCCAGGAGGAGATCCTGGGGGCCCTAGATGGCCAATGGATCTGAGGGGATCGGGACGAAAATCCTTTCAAGAGCTAAATGAGTACATGAAGCAGTGGGATGAGGCAGTGAAGGCTCAAAAGTGCATCAATGCTGCGGAAGCTGAAAGAGAAAGTCAGGACAGCAGAGCACGGACTCACTGCGGGGCTGGGGAGAGTAGCCCGGAGTGGGACTGTAGAGGGAGTAGGGGAGTCACCCATTGGGCCCGGAGTGGAGGTAGAACAGACCTGGAAAACGGGGGCCCCGGGAGTGGAGGGGTGGCGCGCCCAATACTCAGTGAAGGGGAGAAGAGAGCACAAGAGTACAGAAACAGCTTTAAGTGTCCACACTGTGTGCCCGGCACCAGAGAACTGAATGGGAGTTGTGAGAGGTCGCACCATAGTCCCTGTGATGACAGAAATGAGCGCAGCCCAGGGAATATGGGGAACCAGGAAGGATCGTATCGGATACTGAGCGATACGAGGCAAAGGGAGTGTAGCGACCAGAGAGAAAATAACAGAGAGGTGTGCAGTGAGAGGAGAGAAGAAGAAGAGAATGGGCAGAGCCAGAATAGGGGTAACAGGCCCGTGTTCCATCACCTTCCAAGATCGGATGGCCGAGCATGGGACCTGGAGAGATGGGAGCAAGGGAGGCCACCCATTAACTCTCCTGAGCCCAAACGCAGAGCTCGAAGTTGGGATGGTAGGGAGACCAGCGAGCCCCCTTCGAAAGACATATTGCGAGCTGAGATAAAAGCCAAGAGACTTGATGTCTCCAGCTTAAGGTCAGATCTGGATGACATGGTAGATGGTACCCTGCCTTTAGAAAGAATGGAAATGTATGAACAGGATGAAATACTGTATATGGCAAAGGACATCACACGAAAGGCGAGAGCAGTCCATGAGAAGTTAGTCGAACTAGCAGGCAAATATATGGTGGACTTGTCAAGAACCAAAGCATTACAGGGTAACCACAGGCTACATTACTCAGATCGGGACCTAGATGAGAGGAGAACGATTGGGCTGAAAACACACATAAGGGAACTGATCACTGGAATAAGGACATGGAGGGCACTAGATAAGTGGGAAGAGAGGTGGTCCAAGAAAGGGACCGGCAGGAGAAGCATGATTGGTATGACACCAGGACAGCAGGGAATAGAAGCTTACCCTTTGCGGGAAGTTGCAAATGGGAACTATGTACATGTCCCTTGGAGTAGGGGAGATTTAGCTGCTTTTACCACCTCTTTCCCCAAATTACGAGAGAACCCTGTGGAGTGGTACAAGCAAGTCGAGAGGTTTGTAAAAATCTCTAAGGTCCTTTGGATAGATCTGAACACGCTGTTTGACATTGTAGTACCAGGCGATCTGTGGACAGCATGCAAGGTTAGCGCTGAGTGGCCCACAACGGAGCCAGAGAGAGATGCCAAGACTAATGGGCCGTCCGAGATTGTGATGGCAAAATTCGAGAGAGTGATGACTTGGCTGAAAGAGAAGGTGCCAATGCAAGACATAGATTGGGTCAGAATAGACCGAACAAGACAGGAACCCAAAGAGACAGTTCATGAATATTACGAGAGATTGCTGAAGGCGTTTAAACAGTATAGCGGCTTGGATGTAATGGATCCAAAAGACATAGGGCAATTTGTGTCCAAGTTCGTCCTGGGACTGAGACCGGATATTAGTTTAATGATTCAGCAACACTCGATTTGTTGGCAAACTAAACCCCTAGATGAAATACTGAGATATGCAAGGTACTGCTGTGATGAGATAGATTCCAAGGCTAAGAAACTAAAGGAAAAGTTGATGGTGGTACAGATGCAGGCAGCAGGGAAAGGGGGACAACAGCAACAGCAGCAAGGGACAGGTACAGGAGGAAAGAAGCAGTACAGTCAGAACAAGGGCAATGAGGAGAGTTCCACCTTTAGACCCAGAATAGACATAGCTGCCTTGAAGAAAACGACTAGGTGCCACCAGTGTAACGAGCTGGGGCATTGGAAACGCGAGTGCCCCTACAATGTAGAGATAGGAGAACTAGAGATAGAGGAGGAAGAGGTTCAGAGCGCGCCTACAAGAGGGGTAACGCCATACCAAGGAAAGGTGCTCAAAGGGGGGGCTCCTCCCCGAGCCCAGTTCCCGCAACCTCCTCGAGTAGGGAGTATGGGTAAGACCTATAGACAAATGCCCCTGTTTGTGGAAGGGGAAGAGTGCTATTATGTGGACCCATTAACCGGACAGAGAGTGGAAAGAGAAGACTGCACCCTTGGGGCAGCCTTAGAGGTAGATCAGAGGGGACCCTATGTGGAAGCAGAAGTAGCAGGGTGCCCTACGACATTTCTGGTGGACACAGGAGCCACTAGATCCACGATCAGATCAGCTGCAGTTCCAGACCTGCCCATGTCTGGAGAGACTATACAGGTGGTAGGGGTTGCAAACAGAAGAATAACCAGCCAATTGACAGAACCGGTGCAGGTGAAAATAGGGAAGTACAGTGATGAGCACCAGTTTGTGGTTTGCGATTCAAGCCCTGTGTGTCTGCTAGGAAGAGACCTGTTGTGTAAATTGAATTGTACTATATATTGTACACCTCAGGGGGTGGAGGTATTGACCAATGATGATGACGCAGATTTCAAAGTTGCAAACTCTAGAATATGCGTGGAATTGTACCCTACTTTAACAGTAGAGGAGCTTCCCTGGGACTTGAGAGAGACAGTGGCATCAGAAGTATGGGATTTCACTGGGGAAGAGATTGGATTGGTCAAAGGGGTGGACCCAGTGAAAATTGTAGTGAAACCGCATGCTGAGTTCCCAAGAACACCCCAATACAAATTGACTCCAGAAACGATTGCAGGCATAAAACCCGTGATCGAGTCCATGATTAAACAGGGAATACTGAAAGAAATCGTGGGTAGTCCATGCAACTCCCCGATTATGGGTCTGCAGAAACCAAATGGGAAATTTCGGATAGTACAGGACCTGCGAAAGATTAATAACATAGTCGTTTCATGTTGTCCAGTGGTACCGAATCCATCAGTGATACTGTTTCAGATTCCATTCCAAGCTGAGTGGTTCACAGTGATCGATCTTTGTCAGGCTTTCTTTTCGATCCCTTTGGACGAAGATAGCCATTTTCTTTTCGCATTTAAGCTGGAAAATCGCGTCCTAACATGGTGTCGTATCCCTCAAGGGTATACAGAGAGCCCATCGATCTTTAATCAGCTTTTGAAGAAAAATCTTGAAAGTCTAGTGCTGCCCCAGAAGTCAGTTCTGGTCCAGTACATAGACGACCTCCTTGTGGCGTCAGAGACAGAAGAAGCTTGCAGAGAAGACTCCATTGCTTTGTTAAATCACCTAGCTGCCAATGGGCATAAGGTGTCCCCGGGAAAATTGCAGTACTGCCTGACAGAAGTGCAGTACTTAGGACACAGAATTGAGAAAGGCAAACGAAAAGTGTCACCAGACAGGATAGAGGCGATCATGAAAATGAATGCGCCTAAGACACAAAGAGAGGTCAGGATGTTTCTAGGGATGGTGGGTTATTGCCGACAGTGGATCGTGAACTTTTCACTGAAAGCAAAGCCCTTGCAAAAACTGACGCACAAAGAGGTGAGTGATCCGGTACCATGGGACAAAGACTGTTTGATGGCGTTCCTACAGCTGAGAGAGGACCTGTGTCGTGCTCCGGCATTGGGAATGCCTGATTACAATAAACAATTTTTTCTTTACTGTTGTGAGAGAGAAGGTTGTGCGTTGTCTGTGTTGGTCCAAATCCATGGGAATGCCCGTAGACCAGTTGCTTATTTCTCGGCTACTTTAGACCCAGTAGCCGCAGCGTTGCCCGGATGTCTCAAGTCCGTTGCTGCAACGGGTGTCAGCATTGAAAGATGTGAAAATATCGTTATGGGGCACCCGTTAGAGGTGTGCGTGCCACATTCTGTTGAACTGTTGATGACCAGGACCAAAACACAGCATCTGACCAACAGTAGGCTCACGCGTTATGAGCAAGTTATTCTTGCTGCAGAGAACGTGACCCTCAAGAGATGCTCTGTTTTGAACCCTGCTACCTTGATGCCACTTCCAAATGATATAGATGATGATGATGAATGTACAGACCATGACTGTCTCGATGTGACTGAACTATGCACCAAACCCAGACCCGACATCGTAGATGAGCCACTGACCGACCCAGACGAAGTTTTCTTTGTTGATGGCTCATGTGTAAGAGACGAAGTTGGGCAGTTGAGAGCAGCTTATGCTGTTTGCACAATTGAAGGAGTTGTGGAAGCAGGGTGCCTGGAAGGAGTACACTCCGCTCAGGTAGCCGAGATTATTGCCCTGACACGTGCTTGCTTAGCAGGCAATCAAATTCGAGTTACCATATACACCGACAGCCAGTATGGGTATGGGGTAGTTCATGATTACGGGCAGTTATGGTCTCAAAGAGGGTTCATGACTTCTTCAGGCTCTCCCATTCGCAATGGAGAGTTTGTGCGCCTGTTGTTAGAAGCATTGCAATGCCCAGCAAGTATCGCAGTTGTAAAGTGCATCGCACATACCAGAAATGAGGACTTTGTTTCGAAAGGCAATAGATATGCTGATGAAGTTGCGCGGTATTGCGCGGAACAAGGTTACTCTTTCACAGAGGTGGATGTGGGTGGAATAAATGTAAGAACTGAATTAGCTATGATACTGGAAACTGTTGATACTTGGGATGAACTGTCAACCATGCAAGAAAATGCTCCTGATTCTGAAAAAGAAACATGGGAAAAGGCAGGATGTGTAATGGGTGAGACCCATTTTTGGGTCTCAGCAGACGGCAGAGCAGTGTTGCCCAATGAGATGGTGAGTCCAATGGCTAGACTCATACATGGTCCCGTACACTTAGGGAGAGATGCTATGCTGAGAGTGTTTAGACAGACTTGGTACAATCCTAAGTTTAGAATAGCAGCAGAAGCAGTGTGCCAGCGTTGTGTGACCTGCCAGCAGCTGAACGTAGGGAAAAGAACACCAGTTGCACTAAGTCACATAGGAAGGTCTGGAGGTCCATTCAATCGAATGCAGATAGATTTCATTGAAATGCCAAGGTGCAACCGCCTCCGCTATGTCCTGGTGGTTGTTTGTGTGTTCTCCAGATGGGTTGAGGCATACCCTACACGTAGGTGCGACACCCTCACAGTGGCCAAGTTACTGCTTAGAGAACTCATCCCTCGCTTCGGGGTGCCGGCCTTTTTGGAATCAGATAGGGGAACACATTTTAACAGCGAGCTTGTGAAGATGATCTGTGTAGCACTAAATATTGACCAAAAGCTGCATTGCAGTTACCGACCAGAAGCCTCAGGAATTGTGGAACAGATCAATGGAACAATCAAGGCCAGAATAGCGAAAGTGTGCTCCTCAACGACCCTGAGTTGGCCTGATGCCCTGCCATTAGTCCTCATGAGCCTTCGTAGTACCCCAGACAGAAGAACAGGGTTGTCACCACATGAGGTGTTAATGGGGAGAGCAATGAGGCTGCCATCTATTCCAGCTACTGCACTGTTAAATATCACAGATGATATGATCCTGGACTATTGTAAGGGGCTGTCTGACGCCATGCGTTCTGTGTCCCTTCAGGTGCAGGCTGCAGAGGTTCCAGCGTGCCAGGGCCCGTGCCATGACCTGAACCCTGGGGACTGGGTCCTGGTAAGAAAACACGTGAGAAGAAGCTGTCTGGATATTCGTTGGCGTGGGCCCTTCCAGGTCATCCTGATCACAAACACAGCTGTAAAGGTGGGAGGCCTGCCCAATTGGATCCACGCGTCACATACGAAAAGGGTTCCAGCACCTCTGGAAACAGCTCCTCTCTCGGATAGACGTCCAGCAGAGGACCGAGAAGCCATAGAGGGGGCTAGCCAAGCTGTAGAGGTGCCAGCGGAAGCAGGGAACGAGTCTGACCAAGCTGAGGACGGTCAGTACAACAGCGAAACAGAAGACGCTACAGAAGGAGAAAGTAGCTGGGAGTACGAGTCTGACCCTGACAGGTCTGAAAGAGAGCGAGAACAGACCAGAAGGAGAAGGAGTAGAAGGGCACGTGGAGAAGCTAATTGGCCGCAAAGAAGGAGCTCTAGCCTGAGGTCAACTCCAGAGTTAACCCTTCCTCCGATATCAGAAGACTCAGATCCAGAAGAAGGTGCTCAGGGCGCTGAAGCACCGGACCGAAGAAGGTCAAGAAGAGTGCGAGTGCCTAACAGAAGATACTCCACACCTGAGTGGACATATCTGGCGTCAAATGTCTGTGAAACCGGAGACAGGGAGGATCCGAGCGGTGGTGGTGTCCAGTTCTGAGCCCATTATCACCGTGGAAATACGACTGTTGGTACCCGGTGTCGAACAAGAAGGGTCACTAACATTCGTGCTCCCCAGACCTCCCCGCCTCAGCAAGTTAAAACACATGTTTCTTACAGAATTGCAATTCCCCGACTTTGGTACAACGATAACAGCACATGAAGAGCACAATCTTCGTTTGGAAATACTGAACTATGCTATTGAAGCTGCAACCACAAATCTGATAGTAGACTGTTAAAGGACTTTGTAAATAAAGCAAGCAGAAAAAGAAGATTACCTAGCGCCCAGGAAGCAGAGAATTTTAGGGAACTTCCCTTGAGTTGATGGAGAAGGGCTAGGGTTGTCTTTTTGAACTGTTAAAGGACTTTTGCGAAGAAGGTTGTCAGCCTCCAGTTGTGTGGATTCTAAGGACAAAAGGATTGAAAAGAGACTGTAAAGGAACGAGAGGAAAAGAACTTTTTGCAAAGATAAAGAGAGAGCTAGATTGTCTGACGAAATGGAGGCCGGCACCCCGAACCGCAGAGCTAAATGTATAATAGGTACACTAATAGTAGGAGTGATAATATTAATAGCTTTAGTGGTAACAATTTCTTATGTAAAGGGAAATGAAGAAGAGGTAAAGGTAACTGATGTGAGTTCTGTAGTAACGCTTACACCTATTGTTGCTGGTGAGAAAAGGGAAAACACTCAAGAGAAAGCGTTATTAGCTGCAGAAGCCCGCAGGTTACATGTAGACGAGTCCCAAGGAGACTTTAGGTCAAATGCTTATGCTAAACTTTTATATGAATACGTGGATGCCATGGAGGTTAAGGATTGCTACGTCTGCATGCAGTTGCCTGCGTCTGTAGATGAAGGAATTCGCTATCATCACCTCCCTCTGACATATGGCATTACATGTAGCTTATTGCTTAGTATATTTTATGAGAGAGATAGTTTTGAATACTATTTCTCTAATTATGATTCAGTGTTGCCAGAAGTCCCGAATTATAAGCAGATGAATAAATGGGATTACTGGAAGAGTGAAGACAGATTGGCCAAATTCTTCATTCCTTGGATTACCTTAGATACTTCACATGCCCGTAGAAATAACCTGACATGCAAGGTGTCAGAAGTCGAGAAGAAGTTCATAGGGCAGGTGGATGATCGTTACAGGAGACAAAAGATTTTGAAAAAATCAGGACAAGGGAAAATAGATTGGACCGAGGAAGAGAAGTCACACAAGAGAAAGGGTAGTAGTGGTCCAATAGCTTTAGATAAAGCGCAGAGAGGAAAGTTATGTCTTCACCGAGCCAAAACGTATTATGAAAATGTATACGTGGGTGAAGTTGACTGTGAGCATGCTTTTAATTTAGAGTACTACACTAAGGATTTCCTGAAGGGAATGCAAGTGATTCCAAATGTGTATTTTGTATGTGGAAGAAATGCTTACGTGAGACTACCTGACAACTGGTATGGATCATGTTACTTGGCAATTGTCTTCCCCAAAATATATCATGCACAAGATTTAGTGATCATTGAGGGTCAGACATCATCGAGGGGAAGGAGAGATGTAGGTGATGCCGAAATGGTTGGAGATGTCTTTGGAGCTATGTTCCCTCTTTTGGGAATAATCCTTAATGATGTTAAAATTAGACGATTGGCAACAGTTGTCGACAGGTTGTCTGCCAGCACTGCTCAGTCCTTAATGCTGGTAGAAGGAGAGATGCAATCGATAAGGGCTATGGTTCTTCAAAATCGTCTTGCATTAGATGTCCTATTAGCAAAAGAGGGCGGAGTCTGTAAGGCTTTGAAGGTCCAGGAATGTTGCACCTACATTCCAGACAATTCGAAGCCCCTTGAGAAAGTTATTAAGAACATAACTAGTATTCACAAGGAGATCGAAGACTTGGGTAGAGAAAATGTCTGGGAAAAGGTGGGCCACGGAATGAGTACAGTTGGAGGGTGGTTTTCCGCCTTAGGCAAAAGCTTTGTATGGTACATTCTAAAGCCTATCATCATAATATTGATCTGTGGGATAATATTGTGGGGATTGGTGAGGGTATTCAAATGGTACAGAGCAAGAAGGTCAGAAAGGGCCCAAAGAGAGCAGCTGCAGAGATTGGCTGCCATACAAGATAATCAGTACAGGAGCCTGAGAGCTCTGGAAGCGCAGAGAATGCCAGCAATAACTGCAGTTTAAATGTTAGTGATGACCCCGAGAGGTCATCAAAGGGGGGAACTGAGAGAGCGCAAACTGATTTAAATGTATGAGTACATCACACTTACCTGTAGTAAGCACAAATCATGAAGAGAAATGCCATGAGTGCTAATAGTATCTGCAAATATATTCTGAATGTATAGTTAATATAGAGATTTAAGTAGAAGTGGAACTAATACAGAAATGTGTGACATTATGTGACTTTATTAGACGTGATTATTTTTGAATCCATGTCGTGAAGCTGCTAAAACATAAGATGGTATATGGTTAAAAGCAGAACGTGGTAGGCCTCAGGGCCAGAGCTGGAGTTGAAAGGGAAGGTGGTTCTTTTCACGACACAGATTGCATTAACGTTTTTGGTCATTGCATTAATAGACCATGATTTATAGAAATGTTTACTTAATAATAGAATAAGAGTATTAACATGCTTTAATTAAATGAAGAAGTTGAATGCTATAATCATAATGAGAAATATTGTAGGCCTGAAATGTTTTAGCATTGATTTATACGTACATGTCTGGGCTGAGAAATGTTGCAAGCCTTTTTAGAAGTCTATGAGAGTTGGGTTCTTGGCGGCAGATATCTGTCTGCAACAGGAAAGGGGGGATCCAATTATAAATGAATGAATAGAGGTTTGTTCAGTAGACGGCCCAGACATGGAGGAGGGTTCTGGAATGTTTAAGGGGTATCAGCGGGCCGGAGAAGAGTCTGAGAAGCAAGGTCAACTCTAACGTCTGAGGCCCAATACAAAGCATCATGGAAAAAGCCTGAAGTTGCACCACGTGAGAGGCGTTTCGCAAGGGGCGTCTCAAATGTTGTTGACTGTTTTGTATTAGGGACAGCACCCCTGGGTGGAGTTAGAGCAGAGACCTGAGGACCCTTTAGAGAGCGGATGGGTAGGCAGTGAGGGGTCATGACTGGAGAACTATAGGTTTTCACCAAGAGACTTAGAGTGGGTGACTTCCCTTGGGGGTCATTCATTGCTGACACCTTTGTTAGGTTGGGATTTGGTTAAGTAGGGATACCATCTAGAACAGGGTAGGGACGCCTAACCTGTGTTTGTTTCCTCCAACCTAAATGAAGGAGAGATATGCGTCTATGCTGATAGCTTTACTATTCTTAGAACTTGTGTTAGTGATTTCTGTTGCTCGTCTGAGGGCTTTTCGAGAGCACATGTATGTAATTGGACCTGTGTATCTCGTGAATCTCATTCTGAGATGCCTGTATTTGCAGCTCATTATATCTTTACAATAAACTTTTGAAAACTAGAAGTTGTCCGTGATCTTTGAGAGTAGAGTCCTTTCTTGGGTGAACTGGCTTGGAAATGGGTGTACTGTTTTCCTCCTAGACAGGCAACAAAGGTTCAGTCGACCAGATCGAGGTTTGGATCAATAGATATAAGGTATCGATCAAAATCTCGCCCTTTCAGATCCAAACCTTATTGTTTTAGATGTAACATGCACAATTCCTTATTTTAAGATTGTCACATGAATTGGCACTCCTGCATATCAAATTTCAGTCTTGCGTTAGGCGTAAATTGCACCGCTCATGTTCATAAATATTGAAATGGAGGACAGTGGACATCTTGTGCATACTTGCACTTAGTTTGTTTCTCCACTTGATTTTAGACGTCACATGTATAATGCCTCATTTTAAGATCTGTGATTGAAATTGTCATTATTTATTAGCAGGGACGCTTTTAATACTGAAATGGCAATTTTTGCGGATATATGACGTTACCACGCGGTCTTTTACCACGCAGACCATTACCACGCATTTTTTACAACGCAGGATCCTTTACCACGCAGACCATTACAACGCTGGTATTTACAACGCAGGTACTATTACAACGCATACCATTACAACGTAATTATAGGTAAGTAAATAATATGGTAAAATAATTTAATTATGAATAATATTTTTTTAAATTAATAAATTATTATTTTAATATTTTATATTTTAATTATTTATATTAATATTTATTTCTTAATTTTTAAATATATATGTTAAAAATACCCCTGTACCCCAAAACCCAAACCCAGCCCTAAAACCTAAAAATACCCCTGAACCCCAAAACCCAAACCCAGCCCTGAACCCTAAAAATACCCCTGTACCCCAAAAACTGAAAACTGACCCTGAACCCTAAAAATACCCCTGCACCCCAAAAACTGAAAACTGACCCTGAACCCTAAAAATACCCCTGTACCCCAAAAACTGAAAACTGACCCTGAACCCTAAAAATACCCCTGTACCCCAAAAACTGAAAACTGACCTTGAACCCTAAAAATACCCCTGCACCCAAAAACTGAAAACTGACCCTGAACCCTAAAAATACCCCTTTACCCAAAAACTGACCCTAAACCCTAAAAATACCCATTTACCCAAAAACTGAAAACTGACCCTGAACCCTAAAAATACCCATTTACCCAAAACCCAAACCTAAAATATTTTAAATAAAATTATATACTTACCAATACTTACGTTGTAATGGTATGCGTTGTAAAAGTACCTGCGTTGTAAATACCAGCGTTGTAATGGTATGCGTGGTAAAGGGTCCTGCGTTGTAAAAGTTGCGTGGTAAAGGTAGGTCGTGGTAAAAGTTGCGTGGTAAAGGTTGTATACCAATTTTTGCACATCAAACTCTAGCCCCGTGGCAGATCTAAATTGTACAGCGCATCCCTACAATCACTGAAAATTAGGACAGTGGATACTTAATACATTTTGCACACAAAAGCGTTGCCTTGGTTCTTAGATGTAACATTGTTAATACCCCATTTTAAGAAGGTCGAATGAACTTGTAATTTTGTACATCAAACCCTTGTCTTCACGCAGCTATAAATGGCACAGTGTATGCACACATTCATCTAAAGCAATGATAGTGGACACTTCGCACACATTTGTACATAGATCCCACTTCAGTGCTTTGGACGAAACATGTATAAAGCCATAATTTAGGATTTTTGCTTGATAATATTTTAGTATCACCCCGACTGTGCCAGCTGTCGTTTCAAATTTTATAACCGCGTGGAACACCATAACATAAGGAAATAACGCCTCATGCAATGCTAAGTAAGCGCAATTTCAAAGTGTAAATAAGAACTCTGTTGTAGTTTGGTGTATTTTCTGTTAAACTGTAATGGTTTTAATTAACTACGCAATAAAGTTATTCTCACCATTGATTCTTAAATAAATGAAATCCAGCTTTCTTAGGGTTTTTTCATGCACTCCTTTCGGTACTCAGTGAGGAGTTAAAATCATTTAGTTGGAAAAAACGACCGGTCAAATGATTCATATTACAGCTTTACCTAACAGAAAAGGAATAGAGGGCCCCTATTCACAGAACTAACTTAAGACAAAATCCTAAACGTACTACCATTTTCGTATTCACAGAAGACACTTACTCATTTTGGTATTCACGAAGGCCCAAACTCATTTTGGTATTCACAGAAGACACTTACTCATTTTGGTATTCACAGAAGTTAGGACTCCTAACTTTAGGACTCCTAAATGCCTTCTGTGAATACCGAAAGTCTTAAAATTAGGATTTTTCTCAATTTAGTAGTAGTAAAGTTAGGTCTCCTAACTTTAGGACTCCTAAATGCTTTCTGTGAATACCGAAAGTCTAAAAATTAGGATTTTTCTCAGTTTAGTAGAAGTAAAGTTGAGAAAAATCCTAACTTTAAGACTCTCGTTATTCACAGAAGGCATTTAGATGGCCTAAAGTTAGGACTCCTAACTTCTGTGAATACCGAAATGAGTAAGTGCCTTCTGTGAATACCAAAATGGTAGTAAGTTTAGGATTTTGTCTTAAGTTCTGTGAATCGGGCCCAGAGTGTTAATACGAACCTTTTTTAACTAAATTTAAAACGACTAACAGTGAAGCAATGGAGAGCAAACAGGTGTCAAACTCATTTTTTTTTTTTTTTTAAATGAACACAATGTACGTTTAAACCAAATTATTAAAATAAAATTATTAAAAAGTGAGTTTCATAGTTAATGCGTTTTTCTTGCATACTTGATTTTTCAAAGCAAACAATTCGAAATATTAGTGCTAATTTTTTAATATCACTCCATTTCTCTTTAAAAAGATTTTTTTAAATGTTTTTACTGCACTGGTTTAAAAAAGAATGTTCGTAACAGTCTGAAAACTTTGCGCTTCCCCAGGGTTGATTGCTGCTTTCTATTCGAGTGGGGGTTTTATGCCACCCTTTATACGGGGCTTTAAGTGGGCTGTAAAACAGTGAGGGGTCTCTAAAAAGGGTGAGGCCTATGTAATTCAGGGTGTGGTTTAAAAACGTAAACTCACTTTCTATGATTCCCATAGTGTGCCATCCGATTGTAGTTTGGTTTCTCTGTGAGCCTTCTGTTATTGAATTCATATAAATAACACAACGACTTACATACATCTAAAACTAGACCGGACTATTGTCTTTGTCAATTCTTTAGCTGCTTAACCACTTGCACGCTAGCGGTTTTCCCGCTGTGCGCTGGAATTTCAAAATCAACATGTTGAGTGACGAGTTCACCTTGTCATCCGCACAGGGTAGGTAATGCTGATGACGAGCTGAGCTCGTCATCAGCATGGAAGGGGTTAAGATAAATGACTAACGACAAATCTAGGGGCCGATTATGATAGAGGATTTTCCGCCTCCTCCGGGGGAGGCGGAAAATCCTCTGCGGAGTCACCAAAGACCTACCGCCGCATTACGATGGCTGGTGGGTCTTGGATTCTGTCCGCTGCTTTTCCGCCGCGGTCGGATTACAACCGCGGCGGAAAAGCTCTCCTTTGGCTGGCAGTGTCTATCAGACACTGTCAGCCAAATTAGGAAGCATTAGTAAACATGCTTTTCCGCGGCGGTTTTTCCGCCGTGGAAAAGCATGTGTACTTTTGCTTTTGGGGGCCCGTTGCGGGCCCCCAGGGCGTAGGCGGGTGGGGGGTGCACATGGGGGGTACCTATGGTACCCCCCAGCATTTACATGCACAAAGCGGCAGGCACCGCACGGTGCCTGCCGCTTTGTGCATGTAAATGTTACACATGCACTTTTAACATTGCGGCGGGTGCTGCTTGAAGCAGCAACCGCCGCAATGTTAAATATCCAGGACGTGACCGCCAGGGTGGCGGTCACATCCTGATTTGCATGGAGGGACCTCCGCAGTCCATGCGGACGGTCCCTCCACCTCTGGGATGGCGGACGGACGCAAGTCCGTCCGCCATCCTAATCGGCCCTATTGTTTGGAAATAATTAATATTGAAAATATTTCAAATTTGAGTTTGAGATTGTGAATTCAACATTACTGAGATATGTGAAAGGGGTCTTCAGAGTTTCTCAATCACTCCTCTTATGTTCACTGGTAGGTAAGGTCACCCATTTTCGTTCCAAGTCTTATCCATCAGCAGATGTTACACCTCATCTCTTTCCTCTTCACACCCTCTTTTTTCACTCTGTCCTGCATGTACTTCGTTGCATCTCCTTCACTTCACCACCCCACAAACACACAACCCAACCGCGGTCCGTGCAGGTAACAGCGGTAAGGCGATGGCGGCGCATGGGGGGATTTTGAGAGACGATGCAGAGAGAAAATGATATAAATAATCAATTTTCCCTCAAAATCCTCCCCCACGCGGCCCCACCGGCCCACCGCTATTACCTGCATGGACCACGGCTGCCTCTCACTGGTAAGCACTGCATTTTCTTTTACAATTGTCTTGTTAATATTTTGACAACGGTGTACCTCATTCCTACTCATTTGTACAAAATCACAATTGCAACTGGAATACATGACCGTTGCTCTGTACGCTACGCAGAGAGGCCAAGGATTGGATGACCATGTATTCTGAACACCTTTTAGACCCACTGACATACATTGTGAGAATTTGCACAGCACTTCTGCCTCAATTCAAGAGCTCTCATTCGTGGCCCTTTATGAACACCTGGAGGTGCAGCACTATACAAGAATTATTTAAATGCGACTCGAAAATCAAATATCGAACACAACCTCCTGGAAATAGCAAACACTCTTAGGCAATGCAAGATTAAGTAAATCAAGTGAAATATAAATATGAACTAAATTGCTGACGTAGATTATCTTAGAGATTTTTTATAGTTATTGTTCAGAAATCAACCAGTGGTTTGTTTGCCTTTAGGGTTAAGAACACGACTATAGGGCCCAATAGGAGCCCGTTTCAATGTTTGTTTTTAATTACTGCTGGGAACTGGGGGGGACCCGGCTCACTTAAAACACACCTTTTTAAGTTTGGATAGGACTGTCTTATTGTCCAGTGAAGGGATGATAGACACATCTCATTTTACAACAGTGGGAACAGCCAATGTGCTCTTGGTAGAAAGACAGGGGTCCGAGCCAGCCTGCTAATGGTCACTTGGTGATGCATTTGCACGGATGTGTAAGCAGGGGCGGCCTTAGGCATGTGCAAGCTGTGCACCTGCACAGGGCCACCAAACCCCAGGGGCCGCCACGCCAATATATATCCTTAATATAATAATCCTCTGAGGATGGATACATATTGCGTGGCGGCCCCTGGCAGGGATTTGGCGGCCTCCGGCTCTGTTCCACTTCCAAACACCCTGACCACACCCCCCCCTATTCACTGGCCTCCGCGCTCGGCCCCGCCCGGACCCCCTCTTCCGGGGCCCCTACCTACGCTCCCTGCCCAGGGCCGCCATGAGCCTAGAGCCGCCCCTGGTGCAAGGGTCGGGATGTTGGGTGTTGGTGACTCCAGATGTGTGTGAAGTCCCGCCTGGCAAGTGCAGTATACAGATAGATTGACAGCAATTTGCATTGTCAATTTGATTGTCTTTTTTTCTCATTGATGGTAGTTGTTTGGCACTGCAGAGTCTGTGTTTGCCTTCATGATCATAGGTTCGTATCCCAGCTGGCCAACTCCGCCTTTCATCTTTCTCCGTATCAGAAGGCAAGTAAATGTAGATTTTCATTTCATTTAGCAGATCACAAACTCATGACCAATGCACACAGGGGTGTATTATATATTATGCAATCTAAAGGACAACATGTTACCTCATTTGTTTATCAGATCCCTTTCACCGACCAATTTGCCTCCCCTTTTTATACAAATCTGTAATGCCAGTGGGCCATTAAAACACTTAGAGGCCTTACTGGTTGAGTTTGCATGGGGGAGCAGTGCTGAATTTGTAAAAAAAAAAAAGACTTAAATGCAGAGTCATGCAGTCCTCCTGGGATTATACCAAGTTTGGGGGCGCAGAACAACACGGCCGCCTCTTTCTTCTACCGCTGTAAACACACATAACTTTCAGTGGTCTATGACCTGAAATCTCTTGGCATTTTTATGTCTTGCGTTAATTAAAATTATATCTATTATGTACTTTATATCTAGGGTATTTCAGCCAGCCCTCTTCATCCATTGGTCTGTTGTTCTGTCATTCACAATTTTCCTTCACCCACTACGGCATCCAGCATGGGGCACTGGGTCAGCCCACTTCAGCCATTGGCTTATTTGTCTGTGACTGACAACAGCTGCTCTATCACAATAAGCACATCACCACAAAGTAGTTCGGATGTATGACGTTACAACGCATACTTTTACAACGCCTACCTTTACATCGCAAGTTTTACAACGCATACCATTACAACGCATAATGCTTTTGGGTGCTGGATAGTGAATAGTTTAATTTACTATTCCAACTCCAGTCCCCGTGGATAGTAGGGAAGGTGTTGGATAGTACATTAAACCTATTCCCTATCCTAGAGCGCCCCCCAGCGCTATGCGTTGTAATGGTTTGCGTTGTAAAAGTTGCATTGTAATGGTAGTTCATTGTAAAAGTTTCGTTGTAAAGGCTGTATACCAGTAGTTCACTTCAGTGCAAGGGACTACTATGGCAATGTGTGCTGTTTGAGACCCCAAAAGAGTTTTCCATTAGGCATTTTTTTCTTTAGTAGTAGCCAAGCCCCAGCAGCTCACTCAGCAATAAAGCTCGACACAAGCCATGACAAAACACAACAAGCATTGCCAAAGCTAAAATACTGGTCCTATTAATTTTGCCAATTCTTGTATATACGTCTGGACTAGAGACACATTTCTTCTACAGACTTGTTAAAGGGGCTTTGGCAATGTAAACGTCTATTCTCTCATGTGGTGTTTGCTGCTGGAGGCAAATCCCTTTTAGGGAACTGGTTCCCAGGAAAATACAGAGATTTACCCAAGATCACATAATTTGATGAAGTTAGAATGCTGGGATTATAATTCCACTGCCTTGATTCTACAATTCGTGATTTTACCAGTAGACCACTTCAGTAGCTGTGTGTCCAGTCGTGAAACTGGGTCTGGGAGTGCCGTACTGAACCACGCGAAAGCATACAAAAAATATTGCACAAAGGCTTTATGGGTCCCACTATTACTGTCTTTCGATTGTGAAAGATTAAGGGGCATATTATCAAGGGGGTTTATCTCCGCTTTTTTGGCTTTAAAAGCCAAGAAAGCGGAGATAAAATTATCTCCCTATTACCTAGCTGTCGCTAACACCAGTTAGCGACAGCTAGTAGGAGATAGCGACCAACTTGGGCCCCACTTTGCATGTCAGTGATATTTATCACTAATGACATGCAAAGTGGGCGTGCCAAGATGTTAGCAACTGGAAACAGTCGCTAACATCCCTATCTCCTATTACCAACCTTTGGAGATATTCGCGCTAAGCGCGAATATCTCCAAAAGCTAACACCTGCCCTGAGCAGTTCTTAGCCATGTTATCCAATGGGAGTTGGATAACATGGCTAAGAGCATTAGCTCGGTAATGCATGAATATCGCGGACTTTTCAGCGATATTCATGCATTGCGGCCGTTTTTTATCGCATTTGCGATAAACCTTGGTAATACCAAGGTTAATCTGCGATAAAAATCGCCGCAGCTCAGCGGTAAAATTTTGTCTCTAGCCAAGCAATAGCGATAATTATCGCTATTGCTTGGTAATATGCCCCTAAAAACCTGTATCTGCCTGCCCGAGACATGCTGGTGCTGCAGCGCACCATTACCCGAAGCCACCTTAATGGCACCTGGACGAAGTGGAATTTGGATACTGTTGTCCTCTACAAGTGTCCCAGTGCCTAAGGTACTATTTCATTTCATCCATTTTTTATTTGATTTTATACAACATTTTGTCAAACAGCTCACATTTATTTAATTTCATTTGAATAACCAGATTACCTCCTTGTGCACATGACTGTCCAAGAACCACAATAGCACACAGGCAAGGTGCCCCTAACTTTAAAATGTACCCAAGTGCTTTTCTACTTATAGCTCAGACCAGATAATGACTCCATATAAAATTTAATTAAAAGCTTGTTGCCAGCTGGTGTCTGTAACTCTTTGTCCATTAAGACTTTATCCATTAATTTGTCAAGCACAGGATTTTATTTCACATGTATTGGGGGACGCCCTTGTTTACACAGGCCGCGCCACTTGTGGGGGTCTCTTAGATATGCCTCTTAGGCCACGCCTCTTTCAGAGCCTCTCCCACCTTTCTCATCCCACTTAGAAAATTATGCGTGACTCTTGTATTTTCGTGCCTGTTTGTTCTTATTTTACCTTGTCGTTCTACCTTCCATGTCTTTCATTTCCACGCGGCACTTACAATAGACTCTTTCATTGATTGCTTGTATAGCCTAGTATTTCTTCTGTGTCACTGTGCCGGCGTCAAGCAGCCTCTGCTGGCATAGAGTCCTTATAAACAATGTGGTATAGATCCTAAATGGTCCCTGAACCTGGGTATCGGTTATTATAAAGAAACAATGGTCCTGGACCAATTATTCAAGGAAGAGCTAGATTAACAGAATTATCAATTTGTAAATATATGCCCTTTACTTTTGTACACACTTTGAGTTCTCTTGACTCCTTATACACACTTGAGCACTCTTTCTTACAAGCTCCCTAGAACCTTCTCCTACCTTCTTGACCCTCTAATGATTGTTCCTTTAAATGGCTACATAAATATATTGTAATAATACTTAGTGGTTTTTCTGCACATTTATTTTCATGATTTACAGACGTTTGGGAGATGATTAATGCAAACTCAAATAAGTTGATAATTCTGTTAATCTAACTCTTCCTTGAATAATTGGTCCAGGCATAGAGTCCTGGCAGTCGCTGGTGTGGACGAGCTTCATTTGAAAAGCATGGTTTTATCGATTCTTGAAGAATCATAGGGTTAACTTTAGCAGATGGGTCAATGTACCAATGATGCAAAGCTCTGGTCCTCTGCTTTTCTTTTATAAAGCATTGTTTTTACGCATGCTTCAGAGATGGCGGTCTCTTCCAGTGCTTAATTTGTAAATAAATAAGTACCAGGGCCCTTGCCAGGAGGCCACCGCACCTTGCACCACCTATTGCACCTACCAACGCTACCACTGACAGTACCAAGATAGCTACCAAACATCATACACCCATGTTGTACACCTATAAGTGTGATATTTCAGATAATTTCAGACCCCCAAAGCTATAAGAACGTCTTGGGATGCAGGTATTAGTCATTTTTAATGTATATTGAATTAATTAACAACTGTTGTTGTGCTGATCTCTAAATTAGACAAGCAGTGCCACCATGTGGCAGACTATCATAAATGCAGTTGTTGGCAATTAAGTGCTGGTGCCGAGCACCGGAAACCACTGCTCAAATTAAGCTCTGGTCTCTGTCTGTTGGTCCGTCCAAACTAGGCGGTTGCATTATCTACGGAGAAAGTGGGGTGGAGCTTGAAAAATGAGAAAAAAATAACAACAATCTAAAAAGAAAAAACACAGGTGCCCGAAAGGCATAGTTCTTCTAAGGCATCAGTTGCTGTTTGCTGGCAATAGAACTGGAACAATTTTCAGTTGGGTGGGGTGGGAGGCTGCCTTCAATGTTATATCACTGAAGTCACACTGATTGTAAAAAATCAAAGAGTACAAAGAATAGGTGTAGCAAATGCATTTACCAGGAAAGTGGTAATGGTGCAGGGTGTAGCTGGAATACATAAAGCATGATGTGGGAGAACACTTTCATTTACACACAACACATTTTCTATTCAAATGGTCACTAAATTCACACACACATACAGCTTTCCTAATGAAACAATATTGCACACAAACGATAATGTGTGGAAACTGGGTTTCCGTGAATGGTTCATTTGTACATTTGCAAGTATATTGATTTGCTTTCATCCTGGTAAAATCGTTGTTTCCATCACACTTCAGAATTCCGAAAAAAAATATGTGCTTCCCTAATTGCTGATATATTCTGAAATATTTGTCCAGTCAGGTATTTAAATGTGGACTTGTGCTAGAAAAAAAAATGACACCCTAGAGCCTTTTCTTTCACACTACCTGCACTCCTGCAAGATTGTCACATAGTTCACTTCCCAAAATCCTCTCACTTTACGAGCCTTTTTACAGAATCATCTCACTTTACAGAGCCTTTTTACAAAAATCACCTCACTTTTGCAGAGCCTTTTTACAAAATCATCTCTTTACAGAGCCTTTTTACAAAATCATCTCACTTTCAAGAGCCTTTTTACAAAATCATCTCACTTTACAGAGCATTTTTTTACAAAATCATCTGACTTTTGTAGAGCCTTTTTACAAAATCCGCTCACTTTTGCAGAGCCTTTTTTACAAAATCCTCTCACTTTTGCAGAACCTAAAGCCCTTTCTTTCACACTTGCTGCACCCCAGCAAGATTGTCACATAGTTCACTACACAAAATCCTTTCACTTTATAGAGCGTTTTTACAAAATCGTCTCACTTTACAGAGCCGTTTTACAAAATCAACTCACTATACAGAGCCTTTTTACAATATCAACTCACTATACAGAGCCTATTTACAAAATCAACTCACTTTACAGAGCCTTTTTACAAAATCAACTCACTTTACAGAGCATTTTTACAAAATCAACTCACTTTACAGAGCCTTGTTACAAAATCCGCTCACTTTTGCAGAGCCTTTTTACAAAATCTGCTCACTTTTACAGAGCCTTTTTACAAAATCATCTAACTTTTACAGAGCCTTTTTACAAAATCATCACACTTTGCAGAGCCTTTTTACAAAATCATCTCACTTTACAGAGCCTTTTTACAATATCAACTCACTATACAGAGCCTATTTACAAAATCAACTCACTTTACAGAGCCTTTTTTACAAAATCAACTCACTTTACAGAGCATTTTTACAAAATCAACTCACTTTACAGAGCCTTGTTACAAAATCCGCTCACTTTTGCAGAGCCTTTTTACAAAATCTGCTCACTTTTACAGAGCCTTTTTACAAAATCATCTAACTTTTACAGAGCCTTTTTACAAAATCATCTCACTTTGCACAGCCTTTTTACAAAATCATCTCACTTTACAGAGCATTTTTTTACAAAATCATCTGACTTTTGTAGAGCCTTTTTACAAAATCCGCTCACTTTTGCAGAGCCTTTTTACACAATCCGCTCACTTTTGCAGAGCCTGGAGCCTTTTTCTTTCACACTTGCTGCACCCCAGCAAGATTGTCACATAGTTCACTACACAAAAACCTCTCACTGTACAGAGCCTTTTTACAAAATCATCTCACTTTACAGAGCCGTTTTACAAAATCAACTCACTTTACAGAGCCATTTTACAAAATCAACTCACTTTACAGAGCCTTGTTACAAAATCTGCTCACTTTTGCAGAGCCTTTTTACAAAATTTCCTCGCTTTACAGAGCCGTTTTACAGAATCAACTCACTTTACAGAGCCTTTTTACAAAATCAACTCACTTTACAGAGGCTTTTTACAAAATCATCTCACTTTACAGAGCCTTTTTATAAAATCATCTCACTTTACAGAGCCTTTTTACAAAATCATCTCACGTTTGCAGAGCCTTTTTACAAAATCAACTCACTTTACAGAGCCTTTTTACAAAATCAACTCACTTTACAGAGGCTTTTTACAAAATCATCTCACTTTACAGAGCCTTTTTACAAAATCATCTCACGTTTCCAGAGCCTTTTTACAAAATCCGCTCACTTTTGCAGAGCCTAGAGCCCTTTCTTTCACACTCGCTGCACCCCAGCAAGATTGTCACATAGTTCATTTCACAAAATCCTCTCACTTTGCCGTCAAGAAAGAAAAGTAAACATCAATCTCCAAGTTAAAAGAATAAGCAGTCATTTGTCAGAAGATACCCTGGCATTTGACCTATCTTTGAAGCACAGCAAATGTGAAAAGGTAAATACAAAATGTAAAGACATCTTTATTGCTCATTCCCCTTCTCTATCATGGTTTTTTGTGGGTTCCGCAGCACCACATGTGCCCCCTACTTCCAGCGCCTGTGCTAGTCCAGCACTCATCACCTAATTATGCCTCTGTGCTACACTCAAGGGGGCAGATTTACAAGCCCCTTGCGCCTCTTTCACGCCACTGTTGCGTCACTTTTGTGATGCAGCGGTGGCGCAAAACAAGCGCCATGCTACGGGGTATTTACAACGTGACGCATCTGAGAGATGCGTCAAGTTGTAAAGCCCTGCGCCAGAATTAGGTGTTCCTGCGCAGGGGGGTGGTCCGGCGCAGGAACGCATCCTTAAAGTGGCTGAGTGAAATCTACAAGATTTCACTCAGTCACTTTTGAGCTCATGCTGCGTCAAAACCCTGCGTCTGCTTGAAGCAGGCGTAAGGATTGACACAGCATTCTAAGGATAGGGCACCCGAGCGCTTGCGACGCAACTCCAGCAATGCGCCGCCTGTACAGCACAGACGCGCGTCGCGCATCTGTCCGTTTTTGCCCCATGGTGCGCTGCATTGTAAATGCGGCACATCCATGGTGGCGGAGCCATGACGCACAATAACTGGCGCATCCCTGCTGATATGCAGGGATGCGCCAGTTATTGTAAATCTGCCCCAAGGTACGTAGGATCTGGTGATATAGCCAAAGCTGCAGACTTTTGAAGTGGGGAACAGCTTAGAATCCCGGCGCCAGGTCACCATCCTGTGATTCTGGGTAAATCACTTACTCTCCCAGTGCCTCCAAAAATGATAATAACCTGACCTTTAGTAATGCAACTGGTACTCATATAAAGCGCTCCAATACCATTTGCCGATTCGACGCTATATAATACTTTCAAAATAAAAGTATTGACGTTTCAATTTTAGGGGAACAATGCCTTCCTTGCTAGTATTTGGAAACGCCTAGAAGGAACATTTTGATTTCAGAAAGCCATCGGGGTAATTGTATTTTTCAGTCAACTTGAATTGGAGGAGAGCACGAGGGGGATGCTGAATTACTGCCGCTTAAGGCTGAAAAGACAGCAATCTCCTTCCTCAACCAAGAACTTTGACGAGTTTTGAGTGGGTGATCTTGGGGAGAGACACAAAACATGCTACCTGTGCGGGCCACTAGATGGCGCTGCTGCACCCAGAGAGCGCGGCCCGGCTGAGCTCTGCCTGCCAGGTCCCTGGGCGACCAGGCCCTGTGTTTACCACTCACCCCAGAACCGCTGACACGTATTTGTTCCATTTACGTCTCGGCTTCGGGGAGGGGGGATGGGCGGTGAGAAATGTTCGTAAGAAGAAGCACGAGGCACCACCGAACTCTGGAATTATTTCCATGTCCTATGGAGGTCAGTAAGGGAGAGAATATGTTGTAACAACCAGAGCTGCAGCCTTTGGAACTTGGTGGGGGTGGGTGGGGAGGGGAGAGAGAAGGGGGAGGGGCACATTTATGAGCCCCTTGCGCCGCCGAAGCGTCACTTTTTGTGACACTAAAAGCGGCAATATTTTTTATCGCCCTATTAACAACGTAGTGCTAACATGCATTAGCGCATTTTAGCAGCCGTTTTCCTGACGCCTCACTTTGCATCTCTAATGAGATGCAAAGTGGGCGTATACCTGATGGACTACCTTGTAAAATATCGCGAAATGTATATCGCAATATTTACAAGGAGGCCCACGCATTTTAGCAGACGTCTGCTAAAATGCTGACTTACCTATACCTAACAATGGGGGTGGATTATGCTGATACGACCACAGGGTCGCATCAGCAAGGTTATCGCCGTTTTCCATGGAACACTGCTGGAAAACCAGCAACGTTCCATGGAAAACACCACTATCGCCGGAAAATGACGCCATTGCGCTATGCGTTGTTAATACAGTGATAGCATGGCGATAGTTGCCATCGATAGCCGGCGATTAATAAGTTCTCGCTAAAAGCGACCAGCGATAATTATTGCTGCCGCTTGATAATATGCCCCGGTGTTCCCACGCCACGCCCATGGATTTTAACACGTCCCCAAATTTAGAAGACGATGTAAACCTAGGGGAGCACCAAAACCTTACCCCGCCCGAGGTGAGGCGTAGCAAGGAAGAAAATCTCTCTTCCTCTTCGTTTATTTCTCTCTCCACGTGTGCTGCAGTATCAGGATTGTTTTTGTGCAGGAAGGTGCCTTTCAGCATAAAAACATTCCTGCCAGCAACACAGGCATCATAGTGCAAGGGTGCTTGCGTCGGTGCTAAACTGCCGAAACGGCACTGGGGAAACGACCCCAATGCACCGCATTAGATACATTCCTACCCTTTCACTTTGACATAGGGCAGTGCAGCAAGTTGACTTACTGTGATGCCCTATGTCAAATCCCAATAAATGAAGCCCTGGGTTCGAGTCCCAGCGTCTTTTCAACAGATTCTAGACAAATCATTTAGTTTCAGCCATCTCTCCAGTTAATAATCTGAGGTCATACATGCTAAAGTGAAAGATTCTCCATCCTGCAGTTGTCTGTGAGAAGCCGGTAGGGCTGGGGCCAACACATTCACCCTAAAATGTTACGAGCTGAAGCCTACTGCGTCTTTATTAATTACATGAAGATATTTATGGAGTGAACTATTACTTTTTTTTAAAGAACTAGTGGAATATAAAAGTGTGTGAGCCTAGTATTTAGGGAGCAGCGCGTTTTTGGGTCTGGCATAGTGGGTATATCGTTAACCCCTTCGCTGCGGGGGTTAATCCCCCGCTGTGCTGGGGGGAGGGGCGCGCGCACAGCGCCCGCATGCTCATGACGAGCTGAGCTCGTCATGAGGCACGGCGCTCCTGTGCTCATGACGAGCTCAGCTCGTCACAGGTGCATTACCTGCCGTGGAACGCTCAGCACAGCAGGGGGATTATCCCCGCATGCGAGCGTTCCACAGCTCATGACGAGCTGAACACGTCATGAGCTCCGGAGCGCCGTGGCTCATGACGAGCTGAGCTCGTCATGAGCCTCGAAGAGGTTAAAGAAGGGTATATTTACATCTCAAGACATGCAGGATTTTTACATATATATATATTGAGCTTCCATAAACGCCACCTTTATGATTGATTGTGAAATACTGTGTGGCTGAGTCCCACCAGAATATACATTTGGAACACAATCCTCTTACCCGCTCACTATTCTATTGTAAATGTGTGTATATGTATTTAGGAGACATTTTTGTATGGGCAGTTGTCTCTCTGTTGACCTTAAGGTATTCTGCAGATTCATATTTCTAACTTTCTCTAAGTACTCAGTAAATTGGGTGTAAAATCTGGAAGCCAACTCAGTCGAATACAATTATAGGGCAACCTGGTAGTGCCAGAGGGTCTTTTCTGTCAGGCAGTGTATGCGCCTTTTTGGGCCTGATGTATAGTCTGGTGGGCCTGTTTTTACTTGTGATTTCCCTGAAATTACCACAAACATTGTCTGTGGCAAGTACAAATGCATGTAGTCTCACCGTTCTTTGCATAACTCCTATACTGCCTGTCTGTACAAGTCCAAAACTACCACAAATTGCAAACATGGGCCACTCTTTTGGCTATTCGTAAATGGGGGTCACTTTTATTTTGGTGCCCGGTCCTATTTACGTTTCTTTCACTCTACATGTAGAATGTGTATAAGGATCTCTGGCCTCATTTATGAAAAGTGTTGCATCGCTGCGGTACAACAGCGATGCAACACTTTTCAGTGCGCCCTCGTTGCAACACCATGGATGCGTTGTATTTACTGTGCGGTGCTCCATGTCGCAGGGATTGACAGATATGTCAGGAAACCTGAAGCAAAAAATGACTCAAGTCCCAGAATGCATTAGTCTATTGAGTAAAAATCCAGGCCTGGAAACAGAGGGCCTGATTCACAAAGGGCCTCCGCACTCGGGCAGAATCTCTGTATGAGAGTTCTCGTGCCGGAAATTCTGCCCCCGCACCGAGACACCCCGCGACGGCAGGGACTCCGCTCGAGTGCGGAGACACCCCGTGACGGCGGGGACTCCACCCGAGTGCGGAGACAGCCTGCCACGGCGGGTACTTCACCTGAGTGCAGAGACATAGTGCGACAGCGGGGACTCCGGCCGAGTGCGGACACACCCCGATAGGGCGTGGACTCCACCCAAGTGCGGAGACATCTTGCGACGGCGGGGCATCCGCCACAAGTGAGAAGGCCCTTTGTGTATCAGGCCCAGTGTTCGTATTGACCTGGAGGCAGGTGGGCACCCTAGTGCAGTGTTTAATGCCACCTGAATCTTTTTTTTTTCTCTATCTGATCATAAAAAAAGTCACATGAGTATAATTATGTTGTTTGAAGGACCTCAAATCACAAGCCATTTACCGCTGCATGACATCAGATTGTGTTTAAAAGGGCAAAATCCATCTTTGTAAAGTGCTTTAACCTGACACACGAGTCCCCGCCCTGCCCCGCCCACACAACCTGGGGAAGCCCCTCAAGGACGAACAAATAATATGTGTAAACTGTATTTTCATCGCCTACAGGTCACGTGGTACGTCCGAGCTGTCCAGCTGCATACATAATCTATAGGGATAAGGCCTTAAGAGGATCCTGTGACGGGCGATAATGGGATCCCGGAGCCCAAGGCCCTAAGTGCCGTAAGATTGTTTATGAACCAGCTAAGCCTATAATTGTGAAGTTAAGTCTGCCGCGTACACCTGCCTCGCGCCCGCGAGCATCCTATGGCGGCCAGCACGCTGCTCCCGCTGGTGTAACTGTGCAAAGGGACGACTTGTGTCATGTGGGGCACCATCGACAGGGCTCGAGTCGGCTAACCACGTGGTTGGACGCAATGCCCTCACTTATTTTACCGGGTGGACACCGTCCCCCCTGCCAAACAGCTGGACTTCACTCTTTGGCCTCTCTGGGGCGAGATCGGAGCTCACAGCACGCTGCACACGCGCTGGCTTCTCAGATGCAATCGCATCTAAGGGGTGAGCGAGGGGAGGCAAGGGGCCCGATGGTGCAACCGACCTTTCGTGATGTCACTTCCTGTCGTGACGTCACTTCCGGTGACAGCGTTCCCCCACTTCTTTTTTTAGGATTTGTGCCCTGATCATCGAGATGAGTTTTTTTTATTTACACCTTTTATTGTATAATTTACAAGAAACATTGCAACAAAAAAAACCACTCCCAACCGCAGAACATAATCAGAAGAACATCGAACTCTCTACAATGTGCATGAATTGGTCATTATTTTCTCACAACGGGACCTGCTGATTCAGCATTCTCCATCCTTTAAAAACACATGCAGCAGTTCAAAGTCAGGGCTTTCCATCCCTTGACAGTGAAAAATACAATATTCTAATCAGCTGCATAAGGAGCCACAATTCATTAGTAAACAAAAATAGGTGCAGGGACATCTTTTAACAGCCACCTGTGCTGGTGAATGCCAGGGCTTCTTAGTCTGAATTCCACCTCATGCCTCTTTCTTCCACCACTCTACACTTCATGACTTGGAAGCTCCTTTTCACCCCCGCTTTCCCATCTGCCAGTCTTTCCCTGTGTTTCTTTTCCACCTTTCTTTTTTTAGCCTTTTCTGCCTTTTTCTCGCTTGCTATGAGCCTGTCTGATGATCCCTTGTTAGTGTAGGCTACAGTCATAATTTTTTTTATACTTGTCAGGAAGTGGCAAAATAAAGGTACACACACACACACACACACACACACACACGCGCGCGCACACACACACACACACACACATATATATGTATATATATATGTATAATTTGTATATGCAAAAAAAGAAGCAGAGAACTCTGGGTAGTTCCCAAGTTTAGGTGGGGAGCAGCTCCTGTGTAGAGCACCCTCAACACCATCGACACTCTGAGGGGCATATTTACAACGAAGTGGCGGAGCGCGGTGTTAGCCCCCTTGGCGTAACGCATGCTCCGCCACTTTAGAAACGCAGGGCTGCACCATATTAACAACAAAATGGTGCAGCCCTGTGTTTCCCCTGCACTGGCGTTAAACTTAGCATCCTAGCGCCAACGCAGGCACCCGTGCACCAAAGTTCAAGGATGCCTGCGTTGATGGGAAGATTGTTTATGTGCAGGAAGGTCTCCCTTCCTGCACATAAACAATCTTTAAATGCCATATTCTAACTTTTATGTGTGCTGCATAAGCAGCACACATTGAAGCTGCAAAACGTCATATTTATTTTTGATTGTTTATGTGCTGAAAGGGTCACCTTCCTGCACCAAAACAATCAATGGCAATTTGCTGTTTCCATGTGTGCTGCACAACGCAGCACACATGGAAACAGTAAAAATGAGGAGAAATAACTAAAGCTTTGCTTCTCGTTTCGCCTGTTTAAGACCAGGTTTTCCCTGGTCTTAATTTTGGCGCAGCGTCCTATTCACGCTGCTCTTGTAAATTGGGGGCAGCATCAAAATCAATAGGTGTTGCGGTGGAACACCCACCACAACACTCCTTGCCCTGCCCTTTCACACTAAATATAGCGTGAAAGGGTGCCTTATTGAAGTGGCTTAATGCTGCTTTGTAAATAAAGTGCAGCGCCTATCACCACCACAACGTACCTAAAAGTGATGTTGTGGTGGCGATAGGGGCTTGTAAATATGCCAGAGAATTTGCCCACCTCAAATTTCTGTTTTTCTAGCAAAGTTTTTAAGCATCGGATTCGCATCGGATTCGCCCACAGGATGAGGTCTTTGCTAATGATCCAAGTTTCGAAGCATTGTGGCCCGTTTCCTCAGCACGTTTGAGAAACTGTGGTCAATAATGTATCAATATTGATCAAAGCTGAAGTTGTTTCTAAGAAAATATTGACTGGGAAGGATGTGTTGGGTCTACTTCGAAAATGTCACAATTGATGTATTCGTTGTGAAGGAGGGCGAGGTGGCCCGTCACGATCTATTGCTTACCCAAGAGACGTCATCCTGTGGGTGATCAATGGGAAGAGGAGGCTGAGCAGGAAGCAGAACATGAAGGGGCCAAAAAGAATCAGATCCCAACAAGATGATCAAGGCCCAGGGAGAAGTCAAGAGCAACCTCCTGCTCTATGTCAAAGAGGTGGGTGAACGAGAACGAAGACTCATACAGGGCCCATTGGGGGGCCTAACCAAAATCTGGCATAGTGAAAGATTGTGGTCTCTCCAGAGATTATACAACTCACGCAGAGTATAGGGTAGTAGGGTACTCAAGAACGAAAAAGCTGTGGCAAATGGGGCCACAACAGGTCCACTTCCGGAACAGAGGTGAACCAGTGCCTGTGCCTTGCATCAGCGTACACGCTGAAGGTCGCAGTTGACGGCGCACCCGTCTGATATTCCCTTGTGAAACGCTGCATTTCCTAGATCTCCGGTCATCCGGTTCTTGACGACGCACCCGCCGCTCAACCTATTTCACAGGTGCTTTCTTCACAGGATCTCCGGTACACGTTTTTTCTGATTCCTTGACCTTAAGATTGATTAAGACTTTCCATTTCGCAACCCAGACCAGCTGGTTTGGAATTATCACCGGCAAGGCGGTTGCAAAGAAATTCCTATGTGTTACATCACAGCCCTGAAGAAGTCACAGGATACTTCCCAGTGTGACGAAACACGTGTTGGCTGGCTGTGCTTGTTAATGACAAAGATTAAAATAATTGAAGACTTTCTACAAACCTTGAATGGACCTTTAATGGAAATATTTGTGATACCACCGACTCTGCTATTAAGCATTTCTACCCAATAACGTGCGTCCGGGGTTTTGTTTCTCTGGGGTCACAACAGGTGTTTGGACGAAAACCCTCACATGCTTCATCACTGGGTTCCTCCAACACACTGGGGCCGCAAGGTACCCATTGTGGGCTACAACTTCCCCTCAGGAAAGGAGCAGGAGTGTTTTAAGGCGCACGTCAATGTTTAAATACCTCTTGGGTAGAAGTGAGAGGCAGAGTGCAACAAAAAATTGCAGCACTTTGCGTGAAAGGGGCGTTCCATGGGTGTTGCTGTGGGTGTTATCACGCAAAACCCATGGAACCAGACACATTTCCAGATTTACGAGAAATAGTAAACCTGGAATTGCGTCCGTCTGCTACGCTTTGGCGTAGCCAGGCACAACGAGGAGAAATGTTTTTGTTTCTCCTCGTTTTTTCCTCTTTCAATATGTGCTGCATCCTACAGCACGCATTGAAAGAGGAAAATGCCTGAAGTGATTGTTTTTGTGCAGGAAGATGTCCCTTCCTGCACAAAAACAATCTCCCCATGACGCAGGCTTCCTTCCTCCATGGTGCATGGGTGCCGGTGCATGGCAGCTGTTTGTGCGCCAGCACGGGGGAGAGCACAGGAATGGGAGGTTACTTCCCTCAAAGACGTGAGTGCGAATGTACCATTTGCCACGTGCACTACAAATCGGTGGCAAGCATTAGGCTTGTTATTTTTAATTTGTAGTGCATGTGACAAATGGTACATTCGCACTCACGTCTTTGGGGGAAGTAACCTCATTACGTCCCACCCTGACAAAAGCCCAGGGCTTATTCAGACCGATTAAGTAGGGCTGAAACATGTTGGTGTTGTTTTTAGGGTCATAGGACCATCACATCTTTTATACCCGTTCTTTGTATTTTAATCTTCCCTCCCACTCCATTATTAAAGATTTCTTTAGTAGTAGGTGAGGAATTTTATCTTTAATGGTACACCCCCTTACAAAATATCTCTAAGTGCTCCCTGAAACATGGTTGACCCAACCCCAACTGGTAGGAGTTGGGATGGCCCTACCATGAAGCATGTCACTATTAGAGTAAGTGAAGGCAATTAAAAGAAAAAGGGTTCCTTCTCCCTTTCCACCTGCAGTGGTGGGATGACTCCATATATATTCTCTTGTTCCTCTAAGTAATACTATACGAGAGAGAGTCACCATTATACATATAGGACGCCTACACCCTTTTTTTTTTTTGTCCCCCCATCCCTGGTGGGGTATAACAAAGGAATAACAGGAAGGATACTCTATTTTGTTAAAGTATATATAAAAGGGGGAGGACGTGTCCTTTCTACCCTCATAAATGAGGTCTTCTCTACCCATCCTGGACATATGTGGTTCTGGGAACTTGTGACATAGATTCCCACCAATACCTTGCGGTAACCAATATAGTCCCACCTCTTTGGCATTTATGACTCCCAACAAACACATCCACGGTCTCCAGATTTACTGTACGTCTAGATTTATTAAGAGTAGTAACTTCTGTTTCCCTTCAGTGTGTCTTATATTCATTGTACTTTATTTGTGTGAGGTGTCATAAGATACACTGATTTTACAAAGCAAAAAACTGAAAGCACCGTTTTAGATGTTTACTTTATAAAAGTGAATATTCACCCTGGGGCTTAGAGCAGCTCACCAACAATATTAGGGGCATATTATCAAGCACAGAGAAAACTGCAGCTAAAGCGGCGATAATGTGCTTGATAATATGCCCTTGTGAATTCCTTAGAGACTCTCAAGGGATGTATGTCATTACAACGCATGCTTTCACTCCGCATGCCATTACGACGCAACTTTTACTACTTGCGTTGGGGGGCGCTGGATAGTGGAATAGTTTAATTTACTATTCCAACTCCAGTCCCCGTGGATAGTAGGGAAGGTGTTGGATAGTAATTAAACTATTCCCTATCCTAGAGCGCCCTCCAGCGCAAGTCGTTGTAATGACTACGTTGTAATAGTTGCGTCGTAATGGTAGTGCGGAGTAAAAGTTGCGTTGTAAAGGATGTTTCCCCTCTCGAGGGCATATTATCAAGCCCATTATCGCCGCTTTAGCTGCAGTTTTCTGCTGCTAAAGCAGCGATAATTTTAACACCGTTTCTTGAAAATATGCCCCTCCGCTCTTTGGGGTACGGAGAGAGTTCAGACAAAGCTCAATTGGATACATAGGATTTGGGACTTTTTGGGCATGGTGCGCATGTCTTCCTTGCTCATATCTGAAGGGGATACCTTTCGAGAGTTATGGCGCCCATTTTAAGCACTCCTGTCACAGGAGTTTACAGAACTAACCTGCTCACTGTACCTTAGAATATTGAGACTGACTGGGGTCCCCCATTCAGGGCCCTCACTTTAAACTACAGAGGTTTTCTTATCCAGATCAATAACATTAACTTAGGTACACAGGCATCTGGGGGGGAGTGGGTGGCAGGAGTTGGATGTTATCCTTGTATATAAATGTTGCATCACATTCAATGAGGCTGAATGTTGAAGCTGATTTGAGCATATGGACCTTGCCTTACAGCTGGAACAACAATAAAACAAAATGTAAACACATAAAAGAGAATATGATTCAACCCACAACACAGATTATGTACAATTACATTTATAGTTCATTGCACAAAAAGTGTGGTAGACATATGCTCTGAGGGGCCAATAAAAAAAAGCATTATGAATACAGAAGTAGAACTACAGGAGTACTCTTACAGGCACTCACATAGAAGAGTGAATACAAATGTACTCGCGTGGTACTCCTGAAGTACTAGTCCCTTACTCATAAATGCTTATGTGAATCGCCCACCACCTCAAGTCTACATCTTTTTGAATCGGCTGAAACGTCCAAATCCATATTAGTAAGAGTGCAAAGAGGACACAGCCCTTTCTGTTTGTACTAATTGTATTTGAATATTCCTTGAATACTTTGATTGTATTACCATGTCATACTAGTTTAGAAGTGTGGGTGCTAATTCACAAAGGCATGCAAGAGTATGTAAAAAAGTACTACATGTTCCACAAACTAACCAGTGAGTAGTGGCGCAAGTGGGTTGAATCATTGTTTAAATTATTTTAATGAACTAAACAAGACGTTAGTGTTTCAGAGCCATCCTATAGGGGCATCCGTATGTAAAGAAACTCCACCTTACAGGAGAGTGTTGAGATAAGTGAGACAGAGTCAGAGAGGGTGGGAGAGTAGGAGGACAAGAGAGGAAGAGAGAGACCCAAAGACAGGAGAAAGAGAGACCGAGGAAGATATATGAGGAGAGAAAGGAAGCTACATAGGAATTGGAAGACATTGGGAGAAAAAAAAGCAGAAAGGGAGGAGTAGTATTAGTGAATAACTGTTAGGGCATACGTAGATATCAACTATACTGAACAACAGAAAGAAACACAAGAAATAAAAACAACTAAAGTGAACTCTGAATATGGCTATTTCATGCTGCAGCATCCATTGTAGAGTGGACTGACCAGGCGGAGTTTGGGTTTCAGGTGACATGGTCCTGGCTCATTGCTGACACGTGTGATCGTAAGCGACTCAGTTGATCTTTGTAAAGTTTGATCACCATCACCTATGTTTTAGGAACAGTATAAAATGAGTACTACTGCACACCCTACTCTATCTTTCTGCATTCCGTAAGTGAATTGAACTAGTATATTGCACACAGTGTGGAGCAAGCCACCCCTTGGGTCTGAATACCATACAACCTGCCCAGATTAAGGGGGAGATTTCCAAACATTTTGCACTGGATCAGCTACTTTTTTTGCTATTTACTTTCTAGCGCAAAACTTGTTTTGCGCTGGAAAGCACCCTCAAAGTAGCGCAACATGTGCATTCCAATGTAACCTCCCATGCCTTCTGACGCAAAACCATATTTACAAAGATTTCTAGACATGGTTTTGTGCCAAAAGTTAACGACCCTTCAAAGGAGGCGCTACCAGGAGAAATGGTTTCATTTCTCCGTGCTTTTCCGACTTTGCATGTTTGCTGCACTGTGCAGCATGCATACGATGCGGGAAAAGCTTTCCATTGTGTCTAGGCATAGTATTTTGTACAAGAAGGGTACACTTCCTGTACAAAACCTATGCTAGACTCACACACACACCCTAGCGCTATGGTGCTAAGGTGTGTGCATGGAGCACAGCGGCTGAAGTCAGCACCGGCGCAAGGAAAAGGGGAGGAGAGAGCCACATCTCTGAGGACCTGGCGCTCTCCTACTCCCTCCCTGTCGTGCAACGCAGCACGCCTTGTGGGGGGCTGAGCTGCATTGTGTGACTTTTTGTAAATCTCCCCCTGAGATGATGAGGTTTGGCAAGATTGCAAAAGTAGACATGATGACTCTCTGCTTTGATATTGGTTGGGGAGGGGTCTTATTTCAGTTCCAGCAGCACACCTCCCCCACCCCTCCCCTAAGGTGTCCCATATGAAAGGTGGGGTAGTGAGGGAACAGCCTATTAAAGATCACAGAGAATGGTTTAGGATATAGGAAGTAATGTATTTGGAAACATAGGGGCATATTATCAAGGGGGTTTATCTCCGCTTTTTTGGCTTTAAAAGCCAAGAAAGCGGAGATAAAATTATCTCCCTATTACCAAGCTGTCGCTAACACCAGTTAGTGACAGCTAATAGGAGATAGCGACCATCTTGGGCCCCGCTTTGCATGTCAGTGATATTTATCACTAATGACATGCAAAGTGGGCGTGCCAAGATGTTAGCGACTGGAAACAGTCGCTAACATCGCTATCTCCTATTACCAACTTTTGGAGATATTCGCGCTAAGCACGAATATCTCCAAAAGCTAACACCTGCCCTGAGCAGTTCTTCACCATGTTATCCAATGGGAGGTGGATAACATGGCTAAGAGCATTTGCTCGATAATGCATGAATATCGCGGACTTTTCAGCGATATTCATGCATTGCGGACGTTTTTTATCGCATTTGCGATAAACCTTGCTAATAGCAAGGTTTATCTGCGATAAAAATCGCCGATGTGCGGCGATAAGTTTTGCCTCTAAACAAGTTAGAGACAAAAATTATCGCTCGTTGTTGGTAATATGCCCCATAATTTGGAGCAGGAGTCTCGTTCATTAACCAATTCTTTTAGTTGAAATCTGCCCAGTACAGGAAGCCAGTGGAAGCCTCAGAGGACAGGTGGACACAGCAGAAAGGGTTTTACAATGAGTATCAATGCATCCAAAAGCAGTGAGTTAATAAGCGAGCTGCCCACAGTGCCCTGAAGATTCTTGGAATACTGGATGGAGGTAGACAAAGAAGGCCTCAGGTTCCAAAGGCTGCTTTGATTTGAAGAAGAGGATTTCGAGTAGAACAAATAGGACGAGAAGCTTCTGTATCAGAAGAGTCAGGGATGTGGAGAAGGGAAGAAAGCTTGGCAGAGGAAGAAAGGTATGTAGATATCTGTGCTAAGGCTGAAGATGTGGAGAAGGGAAGAAAGCTAGGCAGAGGAAGAAAGGTATGTAGATATCTGTGCTAAGGCTGAAGATGTGGAGAAGGGAAGAAAGCTAGGCAGAGGAAGAAAGGCATGTAGATATCTGTGCTAAGGCTGAAGATGTGGAGAAGGGAAGAAAGCTAGGCAGAGGAAGAAAGGCATGTAGATATCTGTGCTAAGGCTGAAGATGTGGAGAAGGTAAGAAAGCTAGGCAGAGGAAGAAAGGTGTGTAGATATCTGTGCTAAGGCTGAAGATGTTGAGAAGGGAAGAAAGCTAGGCAGAAGAAGAAAGGTATGTAGATATCTGTGCTAAGGCTGAAGATGTGGAGAAGGGAAGAAAGCTAGGCAGAGGAAGAAAGGCATGTAGATATCTGTGCTAAGGCTGAAGATGTGGAGAAGGGAAGAAAGCTAGGCAGAGGAAGAAAGGCATGTAGATATCTGTGCTAAGGCTGAAGATGTGGAGAAGGGAAGAAAGCTAGGCAGAGGAAGAAAGGCATGTAGATATCTGTGCTAAGGCTGAAGATGTGGAGAAGGGAAGAAAGCTAGGCAGAGGAAGAAAGGTATGTAGATATCGGTGCAACGGCTGGAGATGTGGAGAAGGTAAGAAAGCTAGGCAGAGGAAGAAAGGTATGTAGATATCTGTGCTAAGGCTGAAGATGTGGAGAAGGGAAGAAAGCTAGGCAGAGGAAGAAAGGTATGTAGATATCTGTGCTAAGGCTGGAGATGTGGAGAAGGTAAGAAAGCTAGGCAGAGGAAGAAAGGTATGTAGATATCTGTGCTAAGGCTGAAGATGTGGAGAAGGTAAGAAAGCTAGGCTGAGGAAGAAAGGTATGTAGATATCTGTGCTAAGGCTGAAGATGTGGAGAAGGGAAGAAAGCTAGGTAGAGGAAGAAAGGTATGTAGATATCTGTGCTAAGGCTGAAGATGTGGAGAAGGGAAGAAAGCTAGGCAGAGGAAGAAAGGTATGTAGATATCTGTGCTAAGGCTGAAGATGTGGAGAAGGGAAGAAAGCTAGGCAGAGGAAGAAAGGCATGTAGATATCTGTGCTAAGGCTGAAGATGTGGAGAAGGGAAGAAAGCTAGGCAGAGGAAGAAAGGCATGTAGATATCTGTGCTAAGGCTGAAGATGTGGAGAAGGTAAGAAAGCTAGGCAGAGGAAGAAAGGTGTGTAGATATCTGTGCTAAGGCTGAAGATGTTGAGAAGGGAAGAAAGCTAGGCAGAGGAAGAAAGGTATGTAGATATCTGTGCTAAGGCTGAAGATGTGGAGAAGGGAAGAAAGCTAGGCAGAGGAAGAAAGGCATGTAGATATCTGTGCTAAGGCTGAAGATGTGGAGAAGGGAAGAAAGCTAGGCAGAGGAAGAAAGGCATGTAGATATCTGTGCTAAGGCTGAAGATGTGGAGAAGGGAAGAAAGCTAGGCAGAGGAAGAAAGGCATGTAGATATCTGTGCTAAGGCTGAAGATGTGGAGAAGGGAAGAAAGCTAGGCAGAGGAAGAAAGGTATGTAGATATCTGTGCAACGGCTGGAGATGTGGAGAAGGTAAGAAAGCTAGGCAGAGGAAGAAAGGTATGTAGATATCTGTGCTAAGGCTGAAGATGTGGAGAAGGGAAGAAAGCTAGGCAGAGGAAGAAAGGTATGTAGATATCTGTGCAACGGCTGGAGATGTGGAGAAGGTAAGAAAGCTAGGCAGAGGAAGAAAGGTATGTAGATATCTGTGCTAAGGCTGAAGATGTGGAGAAGGTAAGAAAGCTAGGCTGAGGAAGAAAGGTATGTAGATATCTGTGCTAAGGCTGAAGATGTGGAGAAGGGAAGAAAGCTAGGTAGAGGAAGAAAGGTATGTAGATATCTGTGCTAAGGCTGGAGATGTGGAGAAGGTAAGAAAGCTAGGCAGAGGAAGAAAGGTATGTAGATATCTGTGCTAAGGCTGGAGATGTGGAGAAGGTAAGAAAGCTAGGCAGAGGAAGAAAGGTATGTAGATATCTGTGCTAAGGCTGAAGATGTGGAGAAGGTAAGAAAGCTAGGCTGAGGAAGAAAGGTATGTAGATATCTGTGCTAAGGCTGAAGATGTGGAGAAGGGAAGAAAGCTAGGTAGAGGAAGAAAGGTGTGTAGATATCTGTGCTAAGGCTGAAGATGCGGAGAAGGAAAGAAAGCTAGGAGAGGAGGAAAGGTATGTAGATATCTGTGCAACGGCTGAAGATGTGGAGAAGGTAAGAAAGCTAGGCTGAAGAAGAAAGGTATGTAGATATCTTTGCTATCGTTGGAATCCAATCCTCTCTTTCTTTTTTTCATTTCAATGATAATGATCTTTGCTGTCTAAAATGCAAGCTGAGTCTGATGATCTATAAAACTTTCCCTAGGTATGTAGATGAAAAGGTGGTTATCTTCAGCATCAAATATGAGCCATAATGATAAAAAGCAAGCAGAGCTAAATGCTTACTAGGAGGAATGGGGCAACGGCATGACGCTTGGTCACAAACTATTGCCATAGTCTTCAGACAGAGGAATCGAATCTCATTTTGGACTTGTCCAAGATGGTCTAAGGTCAAAGAGGCAAAAAAGGGATGCCCATCATCAGGGATTCGAAGATCTTTCCAGAGGCAAAAAGGGGCACATCCTTCATTCCATGCCCTGGATGAATGTATGAGGTATTCCGCAAGGCAGAATCCCACTGTGTCTTCACAGCGCCATCATTTAAACAAACACATCTTTAGTAAGCATTCGTTCAGCGTACAAATCATTATAATGACTTGCCTAGAGGCGCGCTGTATTTTGGAATAGGTTAATTTACTATTCCACTTCAGTCTGTGTAACAGTTGGGAAGGTGTTGGACTTTAAATCCAACAACATTCCACCAATGTGCCCCCCCTAAAGCTGGTCATTATAACAATTTGGGTGCTGGATGTACTAAAGACGCGTTCGTTCTATTGCCGGCACTGTGAAAGCACAGCGGGATGCCGGCTTCGTTCTAATGGACGTTTCCCACCCTGGATAGAAACCAGATTAAAAGATATGAAAACTGAGGAACTTTCCAAAGTTTGAAAGAGAACGGTTCCTGTTTTTCACTCCAACTTTGCTGAAACAGGAAGATTAGTTGTTGGAGGATAACTTCTACTTAGCGAAGAATGAACAGTGTGAGTTTCTTGAATATTGAGGGTGATTTTGTGGTAACATGACATAAGGAAGTGGAGAAGTGTGGCTCACTGGTTAGAGGAGGCAGACCTGGAAGCAGACCTGGAAGCAGAGGTCAGCCCGGGACCAGGGTTCAATTCCCGGCTCGGCGGGGTCTTGAGTCCTAAAATGTCCATGGACTCGACAATTCTCGCTCTGGTGCCTACTCGATTCACGGGTTCACACTCTGCGACTCTGGGCAATAGCTTGCTTAATCTCCACAACGGCCCCTCGCGGCATTGGCTTTCACCTTGCGGATACCCTGCCGGGGTTATCTCACAGGGGAATACCAGGACGGGTTCCCCAAGCAAGCGCTTAGAAACCGCTTGGTGATTTGCGCTATATAAATTCCTGTACATTTACATTTACATTTACAAGTCAATGCGCACACCTTTAATCAAAGCCAGAGAGAAGGATGAGGCATAACTGCCCAATCAAGGAGGTGAGGATAATGCTAATGCTCCATTCTATATGTCATGAGAAGGCCATACATCCACGTCTACCGACCTTCTAATGGATAACTTCAGGGTCCTCACCGTAGCGCTCTATGAGAAACACATCATCCTATTTTTCTTACCATTTAATGACCAATTGTACTAAAATCTTTTTCTCCTTTCCCTAATCGCACATCTTCTGTCAGGAATTGCATCAGCTTCAGCACCCCTGCTGACTGCCACTGGGTGAGGCTGTGTTGCCTCGTACTAATCGCATCCAAGCTGGCGATCCTCTATAAACCTAAATTGACGGAACAGAAAATGTATTCCTGACGCATACTTGACCAAACCCCTCCGTCCATCTGCATGATGCAACCGAGGTGCATTATTTGGTAGCCAAGGGCTCCTATCGCCTTTCACTATTGGAACTATGAGTATTGGTCACCTAACCCTCCCTCCGAAACATCTGGATAATCCATCCACTCCACCCGTCACGTCTTTAAACACTTTAGGCTGGAACAACTCAACTTTCATCTTTGACTAGCCTTCAAAGTTCTTTCCTTGATATTCCGATCTTTACACAGTCTTGTACCACTCTTCTCAAGAAGGCTTCTGACATCTTCCCTACCTAACATACACTCTCAGCAGAACCCCAGAGTCTCTCTGTTCCCAAACTACCTTGGACCTCCTCCAAATCTTCATCCTTCTTCCTACTAGTGCAACTTCATTGGAACATGCACCCTTGGAGGTCATAGGTCACCATCAAAGAAGCTCTGATGCCTCATACTCCTCTTTTCAGAGAGGAAGGCAACATGGGGCCCGATTCACAGAACTAACTTAAGACAAAATCCTAAACTTACTACCATTTTGGTATTCACAGAAGGCACTTACTCATTTTGGTATTCACAGAAGTTAGGAGTCCTAATTTTAGGACTCCTAAATGCCTTCTGTGAATACAGAAAGTCTCAAAGTTAGGATTTTTCTCAGTTTAGGAGCAGTAAAGTTAGGACTCCTAACTTCTGTGAATACCGAAATGAGTAAGTGCCTTCTGTGAATACCAAAATGGTAGTAAGTTTAGGATTTTGTCTTAGGTTAGTTCAGTGAATCGTGCCCAGAGTGTTCTGTCACTGGCGCATCTTCCACAATGTACCTGGACATGCCAATGGCAATGAAGGCCAGATGTATTCATATAGAGTGTCTCTTAATCTAACTCCTCCGATGCTTTTAATACATACAGCCGCAGGCTCATCTGACTGGAGCTTGCTTTAAAAGTGGCAGCGCTTGTAGTTGCAGTCAACACCGAGGGCTATCCACCTGTTCAACCTCATTCTACATACCTCTCAGTTGTACGTCAGATTATCATATACAGGACTACTGATCCATGGTGTTTACATTTTGTAATAATAACTCCAAGGGGGTCATATTTTGGTAATTAGTAGTTACAACAAAATATTTATGTGTGACGATATTCTGAGTACAATATTTTGGGACCACTCCCTCCTGTTGCCTTGTGTTTGATTAATTTAATTCAGCGGTAGTCAAATATCCCATGATAATGCCCATTTCCTGGGACAAAAGAGCCACAGTATGTATCAGTTCCACAGGAATATGTATAAAGTGTGCCATAGGAATTCCGTGCTCCCGCCCGCCACAGGCTCATTGCATCACTGTCTTAATAAGGTCATAACCTATTTCACCATCAATGTTCCACAAAGCAACCACCTGCTTGAAATCCACACCCTCAGTTTACAGTGAGCTGTTAAGTCACTAAGGGCCATATGTATCAAGGTACCAATTAGCGATTCTGTAATAGCGATTTTTAAGAAATCGCTATTTCAGAATCGCTAATTGGTATGTATCAAGAAAATCGCAATTTTTTAGCGATTTCTTGATATTCCTTAATTGCGAATTTGCAAATTGCGAATTCGCAATTAAGGAATACTTTCCCATTCATTTCTATGGGCCGGGATGCCCATGGGAAGGAATGGGAATTTATTCACAATTTGCGATTCACAATTTGCTAATCGCAAATTGAGAATAATTTCAAGGGTGCAGGGGTGTCAAAGGACACCCTGTTTCACCCTTGAAATAAGCATGGGTGCACATGTGGTGCACATACATGACCTAAGGGCATGTATGTGCGTCACATGGCACTTTGAAAAATGCAAAAATGGGCATTTTTCAAGAAATTCGCAAATTACCACCAACTTGAAGTTGGTGGTAATTTGCGATTCCTTAGGGACAATTAGCAATTTGTTTTAGCTTCATACATTGCATTTAAGGAATCGCAAAATTTGCGATTCCTTAAATGCAATTGCAAAATAAAGAATCACAAATTTTGCGATTCCTTATTTTGCACCTGATTTTCATTCATACATCCCATTTAGCAAATTCGTATTCGCAAAGGCCGAAATTCTGCGAATTTCAGCCTTTGTGAATGCGAATGTGTATGATACATATGGCCCTAACTTCTTTTAAGATGGGTTTGGGTGTCATTTCAAGTACATCAAACACCATACATACTACCATAGGTTTTTATTTAACAAATCAGTTCATTATGACGCTGTACTGTTGACACCTTCAACTGAACCACATAGACTGATGCACCTAGTGCTGAATTTTAAAAGGAGACCCCAGTACTACATAAGGAATTCCTGATTGACTAAGTTTACCCTGGCTTAGAACAGAAAGATTACTGACTCTATTAGGCATGGAAAGAAAGGCCAAATTTATGAAGAGTTGTATCCTTGCATTCTTAACACTCCTCCTGGGCTTACTCCAACGTAAAACACACAAAAGGTGATGGGCGACTGCTTGTAATAAGTCTAACCACTGGTAACCGGTAGGAGTAGTATTCCAACCAGTTGTTCTATGCCTACCATGTCACCTCAGCTTAGGGCCAGTCATATGCAAATCAGTCCTGACCCTACTCCAGTAGGAGCAATCCAGCCCAAATTGCCTGACCAGGTGCCCCCTGAACCCGAATCCAAGACTACTTTCCTCCTGATTGGGTCTTGCCATTTAGAGTAGCTTGGTTACATGTGCATAGTGAGTACGAGACCCACTTATGGGCATACCCTTGCCACTTAGGGCAGTACATCAAACACAAAAAAGGTGATCTGAGGAATGGTCTAACTACTGGAAATCGCCTGGGTCAGCATTCATACAAATTTTTATTTTACCCATCATGCCACCTCAGTTTATACCAAGCCGTATGCAAATCTGTCTAAACCCTGCTCCAATAGGAGCAGTCCAGCCTGAACTTTGACGTGGGTCCCGTGCTCACTTTGATGCAGGAACCAAGCTACACCCAACTGACGTGCCAGAACTGGAGTGAAACTGGTTACTTGTGTTCTGGTTAAAAGAGGACATGGTTTGACAGTTCAGGCTGCAGTTTTCCCATTGGAGCAGAATCAAGGCTGATTTGCATATAGGTAGGTCTAATCGGAAGTGCATTGTGGGCAAAAAACAAAGGAGTGGGATGCGGCCTGAGTAATTACCAGTGGCTCAGATTAATTCAAGCAATCCATTCATGACGTTTATGCCATACCCTAAGTGCCACCAGTGTGCCCAGACCTGGGTCTTGTGCTCACTTTGCCAGGAACCAAGCTATAACCGGCAAGCACCAACTAGGATGCAACCATTCTTGGGTTGCCTGTGTTCCAGTTCAGAGAGGACCAGCTTGGCAGTTCAGGGTGGATGGTTCCTAATGGGGGAAGGAACAATGCTGATTTACATTAAACTGGGTCTAATCTGTGGTATTATGGGCAAAAAACAAAACGATTGAATGGAATGCAGAACAAGTAGTTATCAGTGGCTGAGATTAATCCAAGCATCTCAGACATCATTTTTTGCATACTTTAAGTCCATATAAGAGTGCCTTTTCTGGCTGCACACCTTCTTAAAACTGCCTTAATCCGCCGGGAAATACCTGTAGTAAATAAAGCCATACCTCTTGGCTCGCGACAGTCTTAATGCTTCCTGAAGCCAGGAAAATTGTAATAAATGAGGCTATATTTCCTGGTTTAGGACTTTAGACTGTCTTATGGCTGCCTGGAGCGAGGTAAAATCCATAGTAAATAAGGTCAAGTTTATTTAGTTGTTTCCTGGCTTAAGACAGTTTTTAAAATGCCTTAACCCAGGTGAACCTGTAGTGAATGAAGCTATTGTTTCCTGACTTAAGACAGTCTTATGTGTGCTTTAATCCAGGGATAAATCGTAGTAATTAGTGTCATGTTCTGGTTTCTAACAATTTTAAAACAAGTCAGGGGAAAAAGTTTCAGTGAAAAGGATCCAGCCTTTGGTACATTAAGGGGATTATTTATGAGAGCCTGCGTCACATTTGCGTCATGTAAAGTGGTATATGCATGACTCAGGGCTCAGCATCAGATTTATGAAGCCTCGCAAAGTCGCCCTGCGTGGCTTTGTGTAGCCACACACACCTTGAGTAAAGCAAAGCGAATTGCTACATCGCCTTACACTGTGCTCGGGAGGCGTTCCATGGGTTTTGCGATGGGTGTTTCCATGCTATCCCATATTTACAAAATCATGTAAACATGGGGAAGCGACAAATCGGATGTATGACATCACAACGCATGCTTTTACAACGCATGCCTTTACCACGCAACTTTTACAACGCAAGTCGTTACAACGACTTGCGTTGGGGGACGCTGGATAGTGAATAGTTTAATTTACTATTCCAACTCCAGTCCCCGTGGATAGTAGGGAAGGTTTTGGATAGTAAATTAAACTATTCCCTATCCTACAGCGCCCCCCAGCGCAAGTTGTTGTAACGACTTGCATTGTAAAAGTTGCGTGGTAAAGGTAGTGCGTGGTAAAAGTTGCGTTGTAAACGCTGTTCCCCGACAAATCCTTACGCCTACCGAGGTGAGTCGTAACGAGGAGAATTTTTTTATTTCACCTCGTTTTTTCCTCTTTCCTTGAGTGTTGTATTGTGAAGCACACATAGAAAGATGAAAACACCTCTTTGGATTGTTTCTGTGCAGGAAGGTGCTCTTTCCTGCACAAAAACAATCCTGCATGCAACAGAGGCCCCTTGCACTTGCCGACATCAGCTCTAGGCTGCCGAGACAGAGCCAGCGCAGGAAGAAAGGATAGGAATGCACCATATTACATAAATATAGTGCATCCCTGCCCATTCACTTTGGCGTACGGCAGCACGCACGGTGACTTGCTGTGTTGCCCTACGCCAAATCCCATAAATAAGGGCCTGGGTGTTCTGGCAACTCTGCTTGAAGGATGGCTAGTTCGTACACGACCCGATTCAGCCAGGGGAATCTCAATTTATTGAGATATTTTGACTGTCTCCAGGCTGAAATTACCTCTGTTTCAATAGAAGTCAATGGGGGAAATACATTCTCCCAATTATTTTTTTAAAATCTCCCACTTTGCTCTTCGGAAATGTCGGCATGTATGCTAGTTGTGCCTAGGGGCGCTGGCGCTTCTGTGCCAGTGGAATAATCCAAGCTAATGAATGCCAGCAATCAACACTTGCAGGTTGGGCTCTCCTTAATGGGCGCCCCCTGCTGGTCGGTCCTTGATCTAGCCTGGATCAAGGCAGCTCATTATCTGGCAGGAAAGGCCTTCTTCTCAGAGGGTTGGCTCATTGAATCCAAACTGAATGTGTTAATGTGTTAATGATGTGACTGAAACCCAGCTTTCAGGCCTGCTCCAATCTCTGGTTGGCAATGTTTGGGTACAACCTAACTAGTAAACACATAACAGAAGCGAGTTTTTCATCATTAGCTTTCCGCGGCAAGAAACATACAGCAGACTTCCATGGAGAGTATCATTATAAATAAACAGACTCTACTTTTTATTCTATTGATTTTAGCACTGTTAAATTCAGTTGCCATGGGCAACGGTCTTTTGTACAGAGAGTTAGGGCTAGATGTACGTAGAATAGTAATAGCGATGACCAAATAACAGTTTTTTGCGAATCGCTATTACTAACGTACAAATGGGTTATTTAGCCTCTGTTCCCTGAATAGCGAATTGTAGTGAGTCGGAAATGGAACAACCTCATGAATATTAATGAGGTAGGTGGCAATTTGTGATCCACTACGATTCACAGCCATCACGGGGATGGTGGTCTGCTTTTTTAAAAAAAAATGCCACTGTTTTTCTTAAAGGAAAAGAGGATGCATTTAAAAAGAAAAAAATGAAACATTTAAGTTTCATTTAAAAAAAAAAAAAAGAATTTTTTAACCATTCTCAAAGGCCCTTTGTGAATGGTTTTCCACCAACTTTGAGTCGGTTGGTAAAGAGTGAATGTTTTCCGACCGCATTTTGATAGCAAAACATTAAAAAATCCCAATGTGAATCGTATTTGGAAGGATTGCCCTAAACATGCTCCTTTCCAAATACCGATTCGCAAACCCGAATTGAGATTTGGTAGTAGCTTACCGATTTGCAATTTGAGGTTTATACATTTGGAAATGCTTTTTGCGTCTCAATTTTGTGAACTCCCTTTTGATAGAAATTCTCATTGTTTAGTGCAGAGTTTTTAATATTTTTACCCACGCCTCCATGAAAAAGAAATTAGAGACTTTAGTACATTCAACAGGAGAGTGAGAATTATCCAAAATGTTCACACCTAATATCACACTTTGAAGGTATCAAATGCATCCATTGATTTGTAGAGTTATATTGGATTTTTCAAAAGGTCAAAAATGTTGGGTGTCCCTTTAAGAAGCAGAGCCATTTGGAAAGTAACAATATATACCATGGACATCCATCTCTTGTTTGATATCCTCCCTCTCCGGGTGTCCCCTTGGGTCGTGTTTCCATGATTTGCAAGTCTAACTTTACACTGTGAAGATCTAAATCTGATAGAAACAAAAGGTGCTCTCTTTTAATTCCTAAAACAACTCTGTTATTTAAACATAAGCTGCCTTGGGCATTAATATCATTTATTATTTAAAGACCAGGCCTGTACTCCAGAGAACATCCTGTTACCAAGAAAAAACACGTGTGTCTAATACAATAGCAGAAAAGCAGAGAATGGGGCAAGGCACACCGAGGGGATTCATCTGGCCAAAAAGGTATTAACCCCTTGCATGCTGATGACGGCCCCCAGCCGTCATGCACTACGGCGCTCGTGTGCTGATGACGGCTGAGGGCTGTCATGAACCCGCCCACTTGCCATTTTGCCGAACAGGCGTAGAATCGCAGCCGCATGCAAGAGGTTAAGGAGCTAAAAGACAAAACAATGGGAACTTCATTAAGTCTGGACTTTAATAGCCGGGCACAGAGCTATTGGCTTTGCCAATAGTTGTGGTCACGAAAGCATATTTTATCATTACATAGTGTTTCAAAATTCACAGCACATTTCCATGCCACGTGCTGGCCATCATAGAATGGTAACAAATTATAAGGAATGATATAGTTTGCCAAAACATTAAAGATTTCTGCTTGTGCATGCACTTGAAGGGACAGCCATCTTTGGATGGTAAACTATCAATAAATAATTGGAAAACAATTTAATGATGGCCAATCATAAAAATAGTGCCTGGTGCCTTGCGTGATTATGGCTCACTGCAAATGTCTCCGAAAGGGGTCCTTGCAAAAGAAAAAATGTAAAAAAAAGTTGTGAAAAGTAAAATATATTTTTTTTAGGTTTAAAGTATTTTATTCAGCACAACATACAAGGACCAACATACATCATCACGGGACATTCTGTTCAGGCGGGTAGAGCCTCAGCTCCAGCTGGAACTGTTAGGTGCAGTGTATGTGTACCAGTCCCCCAAAGCTGTACCTGGTATGCAGTGTCGCAGTATGAGATAACATTTCCATTGCAAACGCCCCCCCAGAACCCCCAACATCCCAACTCCCGGATCCCAGCCCCCCCTCCCCCCTCCCCACTCTACATCCAGTGCACAGACACTATCTCAAGTGGACACCAAAGCTACCTCCTGCAGAAGAAGTGGGTCTCCCATCAAGTCACGGGGCCTGTGCTGCTGGGCTCGTGAGTCGCATGAGGCGGAGGTACTTGGGACAGGTAATTTCTTTAAATTCTGTTAGCAGCAAGGAATGAAATGGCTGCCAAAGCTCAGAAAATTGCGATATATCCCCCGCCACTGTTAGCGACAACTTCTCCATGCCCAACACGTGCCACAATCTATGGAGCCAACCCGTGACAGAGGGTATCGTGGCAGTGCGCCAATGTATCAGGATATTTTGAACTGCGGAGCCCAGCGCAATGGCAATCTGCCTACCCCTACGGGATCTGAGGGGGTACATTAGTCCATTGGGGAGCCCTAGCAAGGTGTAAGCGGGGAAGCGTGGTAGTTCAATGCCAAAATGGGTATCAATGTCGTCCAGCACATCCCTCCAGTACGTTTCCAGGAGTGCGCAATCCCACAGAATGTGTGTAAGTGTACCTCGGTGCCCGCACCCTCTCCAACATGTGTCCTCCTTGCTACGGTCAAATTCGTGAACCCGTTCCGGTGTGTAGTACCAGTAGGTGGAGACCTTAGTCAATGTGTCAGTGAGACCCATATGGTACGCCGAATGCCTTGCTCTATAGGATATGTTCTCCCATTCCTTAGGGCTCAGCGTCCTCCCCAACTCCCTTTCCCATCGTTCTCTCCCCGGATTATAGAAATGTGTGGACGGCGGTTGTAGTAACTTATAGAGATCTGTAATCAATTTTGAGTCCGACGTACGCGTCAGCAGCCACTGTTCATAAGGTAGAAGCGGGAAGCTTTCTCGAGCAGGTGGACGATCCGTTTTGTGTTGTCAACCGTCTGTCTCCCCGGGACAAAACCGGCCTGATCAGGATCTATAAGACCGGATAAGTGAGGGGCTAAGCGAGCGGCTAGGATCCCCGTGTACAATTTTAGATCAACATTCAGAAGAGAAATCGGTCTGTAAGATCCACAGTGCTTCGGGTCTTTCCCGGGTTTGGGAATTACTGTAATGGAAGCCCGTAAAAGATCAGGCGGGATGGCCCCCGGTTCAGCAAATGAGTTGAAAAGACGAGTAAGGATAGGGGCCAGCGACATGCAAAACGTTTTGTAGAAGAGCGTAGTGTACCCATCCGGGCATGGCGCTTTGCCATGTTTAAGCCTGGCGATGGCAGAGATCACCTCTTCTATCCTGACATCCCGGTCCAAGTGTTCCGCCTGCAGGGGGTCCAGGGAGGGCAAGGTGACCGAATCTAGATATGCGGCTATGGCCGGTTCATCCGTCGGTTCCCCAGTGTAGAGATCTTCGTAAAACCGGCGGAAAACGGCCGCGATGTGGGCGTCCTCCGTCTCCACCGTCCCCGTAGGACTAGAGATCTCCTTCACTAGCTGACGCTGGCGCGCCACTCGGAGTCTGTTGGCTAGTAACTTGCCACAACGGTCTCCCCCTGTGTAAAAGGTGTGGCGCAGCCGGAGTGCGGCGTACTCCGCTCGGTCCAAATCCAGAGCCGCTAGGACCTTTCTCGCACCTTTGAGCTGCCGCCATATTATAGGGGCCCCCGTTCTGCGATGGATCTGTTCAAGCTCGCGGACCTTATCGGTGAGTTCTTCCCTCTTAGCCTGCCTCTCTTTATTTTCGGCCGAGGAGATTGCTAAGAATTCCCCCCTGAGGACCGCCTTCAGGGCCACCCACTGTGTAGCCCGGGTGGTGTCAGAGTTGTCATTTTGCGTTAGATATTCCCGGATTGCCCCCTCAATATGGTCCACCACCACTTTCCTGTGCAGCAGGGTGTCACGTAGGCGCCACGTCCGGGGGGAAGAGCCGCCGGAGGCAGACACATCGTGGCATCGACCGGAGCATGATCTGATAGGGACAACACTCCTATGTCTGATCCCGAGACTAGCGCCTGCACCGGAGACGTGACCAACAGGTGGTCTAGCCTCGCGTACGTCTTGTGCGCGTGGGAGTAGTATGAATAGTCTCTGTCAGCAGGGTGCAGGTGACGCCAGAGGTCAAGGAGACCCACCTCCGCCAGCCACTCCTTACAGTCGGTCGAGAACGCCCCTACCTGCGGACAGCGCTGTGCCGACCTGTCCGTAGCAGAATCAAAGACCATATTAAAGTCTCCTCCGATAATAACATGTCTGTCTTGCTAGGCAGTGATATCCTCAACCGCCGATCGTAGGAAACGTTCCTGTCGTTCATTAGGGCTATACAGGGACCCAATCGTAAAAATAAGACCCCCAGTCCTAAATCGATACGCTAACAGTCTACCTTCTGTTCGGTGAGCTTGTGGAGGACCTCCCCTTTACAGTGACTGGCTACCAGTATTGCCACCCCCGCAGTCTTAGTGGTGCTGGATGAGAAGAACTGTGACGGGAACTTACGGGAACGCAGCCTATGCGTGTCTTGTGGCAGCAGGTGCGTCTCCTGAAGCAGACATATGTCCGCGTGTGTATTCTCAAGGAGAGAGAGCACCGCTCTCCGTTTGACAGGATTGTTCAGACCCCTGACGTTCAGGGTAACTACCTTAAAAGTGTCAGGGGGCATAGGAAAAAATAAGGTGGGAGGCGTGGGGGACCCGCCCGTAGAAGGCGGGGCGCATGTGCGGCCAAAACGTCACCAAAAGCAGCAAGGCAAAGAAGGAAATGTATGTGTGCGCGCAGCTTCCTGGCTTGGGCAAACTAAGGTGTGTGACCGTCTCTAGAACCTCCAACAACCGTACTGTGCACTGGACGACCCTCCCCCCCCTCCCAACTCCCGGATCCCTTCCCCCTCTCTCAACTCCCCAACCACCCCCAACCCCGACCCGCAACTGGAACCACCCCAACAACCCCGTCCTTCCCCTCCCTGGTTCCCCAACTGTCCCCAAGATCCCATTGTCCCAGTCCGGTCCTCAACGGACAAGTCTGTGGAAAAGTACTAAAGTGGATGTCCAGCCACTACGCATCAACCCGCCCCCCCCCCTTCCCCCGGACCCTCAAACCTGCATTACAGAAGAAGCGATGTCGATCTCCCCCCGGAGTTCTTCTCACGCTGTCAGTGCAACATCTCCGGGCGCCGTGTCCCTGGCCACTCCCCGCACTGCGCTGTCCATCTCAGCTCGAATAGTGGGTGAATCCGGCCGCGCGGAAGAGGCAGAGGATCGGCGACCAGGGAACGCCTGCCAGCCATCTCTGGTGACGCGCCAGCGGCTCGGAGTGGGTGCTTCTTCGTACGTCGCAGTGATTCCCAGCACTCCACAGGTGTCCTGGAGAGCGCGGAAGATGATGCGGAAGGGGTGGCCCCACGAGTACCGAGTGTCATGCTCCCGCAGGAAGTCAGTTGCGATCTTGAAGGCCCGGCGCTTCTGCAACGTGACTGCCGATAGATCCTGGAATAGGGCCACCCGATGACCTCGGAAATCCAAGGATGGCTTCAATCACGCTTCCCGGAGGATCCTTTCCTTCAGAGGGTAGTCCGGCAGGAAGGCTAGGATATCAGGAGGAGGTGCCGAAGATGGGCGCCGCAGGCCCACTCTATGCGCCCTATCTATCCGGATGGAGAAGTCGGCTGGCTCCCCCAGAACCTCTCTGAACAAGTCTCTCAAGTATCCAGCCACGTCTTCCTCCTCTGCTCCGGAAGGAACTCCCCGGACTCGAATGTTGTTTCTCCGGGACCGGTTCTCAAGGTCCTCGGCATGTGCTTGAAGATCGATTTGCTGGTCCCGCAGCCGTACCACCTCCTGCTGCAGCTGTGAGATCTCCTCGTCCCGGGCGTTTCCGGCCTCCTCCATCGTGGCCACCCTCTCACCCAGGCCGTCGACCTCCCTCCGTACCTCTCGCACTTCTCCAGCCACCTCTTGCTTCAGAGTCTGAAAGTCCTCCCTCAGGGAGCTGAAGAGGGATTCCAGAAAAGATCTGGTGACCGGGGGTTCCCCTCCACTCGCTCCCTGGGAGCCACCCGGTGGGCTCGAGGATTGCTGCCCTAGATCCTGCCTCGCAGTGCTTTTGTTCAACATTTCTGGCAAAGTACGTTCCCCCTTCTTGGTCCCTTTGTTGCCGGCCATTCTGCGTGAGATAGCGTACTCCCGGACTGTCTATGACGTCGCCAGCCAGGCACTGCCGCTTCCCTTGCCCCCTGGGCACTACTCGGCCGGCCGTCGCCGCTCTCCAGGTCGTGCAGCCCCGCAGCTCCGTGCGCTGTGTCCCGCTCACCTCAACTTCCCGGCCGGGTATTGCTTCTGAGCCCTCGGTTTCGGTGCTGGGCCGGTCCCGGAGCGGCCGCGAGAGGAACTCCACTCTGTCCCTCCTGTCCGCACAGTGGTCCTCTGGGCTCTCGGGAGCTCTGCCCGCCGCGTAGGCCTCTTCCAAATCTGGCCGACTGCCAGAGGCCCTCCGGTGCTGTAGGCCAGGTGCTTAATTCAGTCTTTCGAGACCATAGAGGTCATGGACCATCATCATGTTTATAACGTAGGCCAGGCGCATGCAGCTCGCCTCCACTTCTGACTGCGATCGCGCAGGGGGGTAGCCCACACCACGTCGTCTGCTCCCTGCGCCACCCCTACGGTGTAGGTAACTGCGGGGCAGGCCTAGTCAGCGCCGAGCCGCCCTCAAGGCTCGTCTGTCCAAAGCACCAACTCCGTAGTCAGGGTCGAACTCAATAATGGGGAGGCCGAGCGGACCTTCTCCGCCCCACCCGAGGGGGACCGCCAGGCCGGAAGCGACCCACGAAGTGGCACCAGGACCCGAGGGGTAGGCCGCAGCCGCGGCGTCTCGCGGCACCACTCGGCTAGCAGTGTCGCAGTCCGTGACCGACCCCCTCGGGCATAGGTCCCGTCGCCGTAGTCACCTGCTGCTTCAAGGATAATGCAGGCCCCCGCCTGGGTCCGTCGGCAGCGTGCGGCCGGCCGAGGGCGCTCCCAAACCCCCACCAAGGCTCGGCGTGCAGGCCGCAACCCCGGCCTCTCGTAGGACCTCCGGCCGGGGCCCGCACCTCGGTCCCTCCTCTCTCGGGTGCCAGCCGTCTCGGGTTCCCGGGGCCTCCCGCGAGGCCGGGTCGGCGCCGCCGTCACCACCAAGCAGGACACGCCGGCTCAGGTACCTCCAGGCAGCACCACCTCCACGAGGCAGCTCCCGTCTCTGCTTCCGGCCCGTGCACCGGGCCGCCGTCTCTCTCGGTAGCGCCTTCGGAGCTTCCCCCGCAGCTACAGGGTCTGCATTCGCCCCAGGCGACGTCGCTGGGATCTCCCTACCTCCCGCTGCCGAGGCTCAGCAGCGTGGGGGGAGATCAGTGCTGAATGGAGGTCTAAGGGCCCAGGCTCGGAGGAGCTCGCGGCGAATGCGACTACTCACTCCGCCATCTTGGCCACGCCCCCAAATATATTTTTTTTAAAGAAAGGACAGTTCCTACGGCACTTTAGGGGAAGGTGGATCGTACATTTTGCGCAATCAAAATGCTAGTATTCAGAGTGACAGGGCTGCTCTATGGCTGAAGTGGGCTTTCCTCCCCCCCCCCTGATGTATACTGCTGCAGGGGAAGCATAAAATGAATGACTATTTAACAGACCATGAATGAAGGCTGGTGACCCAACCCCTTCTAATTATGTATATTGGACCATATTTATCATGGGGTTGATTTGCTTTTGTGCCACGTAATGTGGTACAAAAGTGATGCAATCCCCAAGATGTGATTTATCAAGCACACAAGGCCCACTTGCGTGGCCGTGAGTAGCTTGGTAAATCCAGAGTAACGCAACGCAGCTCAAATCTCTGCTTTGCGTTACTCTGCCCCAGGGAGGCGTTCCATGAGTGGTGCGTGGGTGCTCACACACAACACCCGTGGATTTTCATGCATTGCCAGGTTTATAATTACTGGTAGACCTGGGAATGTGCCAAAATGCTACACCTTCCCAGGTGAGACGTAACGAGGAGAAATATATTTATTTCTCCTGTTTTTTTCCTCTTTTTATGGGAGTTTCTATGTGTGCTGCAGAAAGAGGAAAATGCCTCAGATGGTTGTTTTTTTGCAGGAAGGTTCTTGCACAAAACCAATCCTGCTTGCAACGCAGTGTCTGTGTTGGCGCTAGGCAGCACATTGTGAGCCAGCGCTGGGAAAAGCCAGGAACGTGCCATATAATGTTAAATACGGAGCATGACTTCCCTTTCCCTGTCACGCAGCGCTGCAAGGTGACTTCTGCACCGTGCTGTGTCACTTCCTCATAAATAGGGCCTACGTTTTCTATTTCTGAGAATAGAAAAGTTTGATGAGAATGTTAAAGCTGTTTCAAAGCCCAGACCTACAATTAGCCATGAAGAATGCGATGTTGCACAGTGAGATGATTCACAAGCAAAAGCCAAGAGATCTGATGGACCAACCTTTGTGTAGCTTTGATCCAAGCTAGAATGTCCACAGCTTGGATGGTTTCTCTTTGTCTTCCCTGTGGTGTTCCTCTTGGGACAGGTGGAAGTGGGCTGGCCTCCAAGCAACACCACAGGGATCCTGCCACTCTTAACCCCTTCCATGCTTATGACGAGCTCAGCTCGTCATGAGGCACAGTGGAGCTGTGCTCAGGACGAGCTGGGCTCGTCATAACGGCGCGGCTCTCCCAAGCGTGGCAAATTCCACGCCTGTGCGGGAGTTCTATTGGCGTGGGCGGAGTCATGACTAGTACAGCTCGTCATGAGCACAGCTCCACTGTGCAGCATGACGAGCTGGACTCGTCACGAGCACTGCGGCGCCGCAGCCCCCCCCCGCGCCCGGGGGGAATTACCTCCGCGGTGACGGGGTTAAACTCAATTTACCTTGAAACACGCGTACCCAGCTCAATTATTATAACTTCTCAATGACTATTGGAGGATAACACGGCTTGGAACAGGACCCTGATGGTGAAATTCTTTGAACTCTGGGCAGAGCTCTTCTCATGACACAGACTCTGACTGCTGGTGTGACTGCTCCTTATTATGCATCTATGGTTTGCAAGTGTAAACAAAGACCTCATGTGACATCACCCATTCCCCAAAGCAGTAACAGAGAATACAATTAAAATCCCTGCTCTGGTTGCACTAGTGCCAAAGTTGTGTCATCTTAGACCAATAGCGTTGCAGGCTGTGCACTAGTGCACCTCAACAGAAAATACCACGAGCCCTCTCTGCTTGAAGCTGAGGAGCAAGGCACAAGTGTATGCCAGCAGACCCTCATGCGCACATCTCCTGCGCCAGTGCAGCCGATAAAAGTGTGTGAATGTGGAGCACAATTGGAATTTGTTTTACATAGAGAAGCAATGCAGCAGCAGCCGCCATCCGGCTCAGCACCTCCGTCTGAAGAGTTGCAAATAGTCAAGATGCACTCAACGCTCTACCAAGTTTTGGACTTCCATCTCTATCTGATGGTGAACATGTCTCACTGTGGGCCACTTAGAGAACATCTGTTCTAGTGCATTATGTCTCATCCCAGGTGTTGGTGGCATCTCTAGTTTAAAAACATCCCCAATACTCATACACAGGTTTAGCCTTGAGTTTACCATTCATTTTCTTTTCACTTGCTTTGATCACTCATATGCGTTCAACCACAAACTCCTCAAGGCATTGTGATATCACCAAGTATTCCGATGCAAGCTTGACCTCCTCTTAGTGAGTGGGAAGAATGGATCGATACTTTCGAGAATTATCTCAAGGCAATGGATGGTTTGAATTCTTCTTCCGGTTGCTAAAAGGCGCTATTACTTAGTCCAGTGAACATAGAAAGGCAGCATATTTTTGGATTCTCCAGAGGTAGTGTTTTGAAGGGTAAACAGACAAAATAGCGACTAAAAAATATCGAATGGACATAATATCGAGTACAAAATATAGGCTGGACAAAATATCGAATGGACAGAATATAGACATCAAAAATATAGTTTTGAGGGTAAGTAATGTAATATCGAGTTTTAAAATATAGATAGTCAAAATATCGAAGTACATAATATAGGTTAATAAAAATATCTAAAATGTAATAATATCGAATTTTTTATAGTGTATTTTATGTGTGAAAAGTGTTTATTTATGTTATAATGTAATTTAATTAATGAATTTAATGTTATTTAAATTTTGCGTAATTTAATTCTGTAGCGGGTTGTGGGTTTATAGGGGAAAAGGGTGGGAAGTAATTTAATTATAATTAATTAAATATGTACATGTATTTATTGGTATTTATTTATAATTAATTGTTAAATAATTGTTATTTGGTAATTAATTACATTTTAATTGACAATCAATTTTATTAAATTAATTAATTGATAATTATGTTAATTTTACTAATTTATTTTCTTTAGTGGGTTGTGGGTTTATAGGGGAATAGGGTGGGAAGTAATTTAATTATAACTAATTACATATGTTAATTTTTTTGTTGGTATTTATTAGATTTTAATTGTTAAGTAACTTTTTAATTACTAAATAATTAATTGTTAATTTGTAATTAATTAGTATTAATAGATAACTAATTGTAATGATTAATTTAAATTAGTATTTGTAATTAATTAATTATTATATTATATTAAATTGGTAATTACTTTCAATTATTTTTTTTATAGATATTAATATATACCTATCAGAGGCTTTACGTCCAAGTGGGGTACATCTTCTACCAAGAATTGTCCAGGGTGTACTTCAGACCTGGAAAATGAGGTGCATGTTGTATTCTTTTGTCCCGCCTATTTAAAACCTAGACGGACGTGGATCATCCCGTTATGTAGAAATCTGGGGATGAGGCATTGTTCGCAAGCATACAGAATTCTAAAATCGGATCTCTCTCCTGTTACGGTCTTTTCTGTTACTAAGTTTTTAGCAGCTATGTGGAATATTAGAAGGTTATTTGTGAACAATCCATAATCAGGGACAATGAACCTACAGTTATAGAGATACCTTGGTGTTGGTCTTTCAATGCCAGAAGGGTAGTAGCTAAAATACGACTTGTAGTAGTAAAAATGCATTGGCCATGGATTTGTGCTCTCATTTCCTGTTTTAATATTATTGTACTATATTGTATCCTTTTAAATGTTTTATCGTTGTGATTATTTTATGACAAAATTTTGTCGAAATAAAGATTGAAATGAAAAATATGAGTAAATGGAGCAATGACCCAGATGAGGAGAGGCCCGGATGCTCAGTGGCCACCCCAATCTTGGAATGATGGGACCTGCAGCTTATAGAGGGGGTGGGTAAATAGAGTTGAGGTTGGGATTGGTGGCAATAAGGAGTTGGATATTTGCATTGTCTTAGTTTTGTTGTTTGTAGTAGCTGCTAACATGCTAGAAAAAGTGGTAATAGTTGCCAGAAGTGGTCGTAAGGTGGGGAATTTTAGGGTTTTAGTAAGTGGATATTGACATTAGAGGTGGGAAGGGCTGTCTGGTGTTCGGATGGACAGGCCAGAAGACTGCCACAAACAAGTGAGACAACCACAAGGAGGAAAGAGACTCTAACAAAAGGGAGGTTGAACCACAGGGAAATCAGGATAGAAGGGAATTAGGAGACTTAAATGCTGAGAAAATCAAACTGAACTGCCTGGATAGGAAAAGAGAAGGTATTCAGGAGATTAAAACAACCGGTAAGTAGAGACACTATGGGGCATATGTACAAGCCACTATCGCCACAGGAACGTCACTTGTTATTTTTTATTTATAAAGTTTTATATAGCGCAAACTTGATCCCGAAGAATATCAGAGCGCTTTACAATTTGAGGCAAAGGTAACAAATCAGAACATTAGTCTGTATCTACTGTATCTCATGTTAGAAACCATTCACCAAAGTTGCAATCCATGTTGGTTTGAAGTTGTTGCAGTTCTCTCTCCATTGTTTGTTTCCTGTTGCGATAGGGGCTTCGCCTTAATTTCAAGGCAGTGTAAAGACACTTAACATGGCTTAACGCTGCCTTGTAAATAATGTCCCCTTTCACGCTATGCTTAGTGCGAAACGGGTGGGCAAAATCGCGGGCGCAGTAGAGGGGTTAAACCGCAAAACCCATTGATTTTGACGCTGCCCCCTATTTACAAGGGAGGCGTAAATAGGAGGCATTGCCAGAATTAACACCAGGGAAAACCTGGTCTTACCCTGGTGCAATGAGGGGAAATGTTTCATTTCTCCTCGTTTTTGCTGATTTCATGTGTGCTGCGTTGTGCAGCACACATGAAAACAGCAAAAGGCCAGTGATTGTTTATGTGCAAGAAGGTGTCCCATCCTGCACATAATCGATCATTTTTTTAAATGACGTTTTCCAACTTCTATGTGTGCTGCATTAAGCAGCACACATAGAAGTTACAAAACGGCATTTAAAGATTGTTTATGTGCAGGAAGGGGGACCTGCACGCAGACACCCTTACAATATGATGCAAGGGTGCCTGCATTGGCGCTAGGCTGCTAAGTGTAGTACCAACGCAGGGGGAAACGCAGGGCTGACCATATTCTTGAAAATATGGTGCAGCCCTGCGTTTCTGAAGAGGCGGAGCGAGGCGTTAAACCAGGAAGACTAACGCCTCACTCCGCCACTTCCCTTGTACATATGCCCTAGTGTGCTCTTAGTATGATTTAGGAAGTTCCAAGAGTGTAGGTGTCACCTAGGGGTGTGACATGCAGTTATCTGAAATATAGAACTACCCTTTTATATGTATAGGTTTGTGTGGCAAACAGCAAAAGTTGGCAACAGTTTTACTGTAAACTTTAACCTATAACATTAATACACACTTTTCCAAACTGTTTAATGGCGCAATTAAGCAGCAAAAATATTTTTAGAGAATTCGCCGCAACTACAATATGACTGAACAAAATGGCCGACAAATCTTTTGTTCACTGCCGATTGGTCAGATTCAGACTTATTTTTGCGCAACGGTGGAGCCATCCATGGAAGCTCTTCTCGAAACTTAATTTAAGAATCCAAGCCAGCAAGTACAAAGTTAAGATTAAAAGTCACATTGTGATGAAACCATTTTTCCAGTTTTAGATGCTGGGAAGATAAAAATAGCTCTGCCTGCAGAATACATTTTAAAGGCGTCTTTATGTTCTATAAGGCACGACAGCAGACATACTACTCTGTAATTAAGTTTGCCTCCGAATTTACCTCAAATAACCTTCTTTGCGAGGGTCCGCACATATTATGAGTAAGAGGCGTCCTCAGTCGACCACCTGTCAAGAAATCTATGCGGGTTGTGCACTGCAAAGGAAAATAAGCGCTACTTAGTTTGATGTATGTAATTTACGTCACACAAAATAATTATGGGTATGCTTTACACTCATAAAGGCATTTACTCGTAAATAACCAGTGTGCAGTAAACTTGGGTATGATCAGATCTCACTGGTGCCGGGATTGGTGGTCTAGGACAGGGACATCTTGAAAACTTAGGGGCATATTTACAAGCCCCTATCACCACCACAACGTCACTGTTCAGGACGTTGTGGTGGCGATAGGGGCTTTGCCTTATTTACAAGGCAGTGTTAAGCCACTTATTGTGGCCTAACGCTGCCTTGTACATAAGGCCCCCTTTCACGCTATACTTAAAGTGAAAGGGGAGGGCAATGGGTGTTGCTGTGGGCGTTCCACCGCAACGCCCATTGATTTTGACGCTGCCCAATATTTACAAGGCTGGTTTAAATATGGGTCAGCGCCAAAATTAAGACCAGGGAAAACCAGGTCTGCACCTGGCGAAACAAGGAGAAATGTTTAATTTCTCCTCGTTTTTGCTGTTTCCATGTGTGCTGCATTGTGCAACACACATGGAAACAGCAAAACGCCAGCAATTGTTTATGTGCAAGAAGGTGTCACTTCATACACATAAACAAATATGTAAAAAGAAATTATGTTTTGTAACTTCTATGTGTGCAGCATTAAGCAGCAAACATAGAAGTTACAAAACAGCATTTAAAGATTGTTTATGTGCAGGAAGGGGGACATTCCTGCACATAAACAATCATCCCCTGCAACGCAGACACCCTTGCACTATGGTGCAAGAGCGCCTGCATTGGCACTAGGCAGGTACATTTAGTGCCAGCACCATATTCTTGAAGATATAGTTCAGCCCTGCGTTTCTAAAGTGATGGAGCGTGTTGTTACCCTTCTTGGCTTAATAACACGCTTTGCCACTTTACTACTAAATATGCCCCTTAGTGAACATTCACAGACTTGTGAGGCTTTGGTAAGCACAGTGGCACTGGATCAATTTTTAGAGCGGGGAGGGGGATGGGGGCGGGCTGCTGTCAATGCTACATCCCTAAACTCATCCATATTGTGAAAACTCCAAATGTGACACAAACAACTATAGGGTTCCAAGCAATGTGCAAAAATTGGGTTTAAGGGAATATTTATAATTTGCACCACCCCAAGTAAAGTATTTTGATTTGTTTTGATCATATTCAGATCTTTGTTTCCATCACACTTTAGAATTACAAAATAAATGGGCTTCCTTTCTTCGAGTACATTTTTAAATATTTGCAGTTCTTTTTTACAGGTATTTAATTGCTGCTGTGTCTTAGAAAAAAAATGACATCCTCCAACCTTTCCTTGCACAGTCCCTATACCCCTGCACGATTGTCACTAAGTTAACTGTACACAACCCGCTCACTTGCATTCAGAGAAAGAAAAGTAAACACCCCCCAGGGTAAACGAATAAGCCGCCTGACCTCAGTCTCTGAACTCACAGCAAATGTGGCAAAATGAAAACCAAGGGGCATATTACCAAGGGTGGCGATAGGCAATTATCGCCGGTTTAGCGGCCGTTTTGGTCCGCTAAGCGGCGATAATTCTATCGCTCTATTAGCAAGCTGTAGCTAACTGATGTTAGCGACAGCTTTTAGGCGATAGCGAGCGGTTTGGAGCCCGCTTTGCATGTTAGCGAAATTTATCGCTAATGACATGCAAAGTGGGCGTACCCAACCTGTTAGCGACTGAAAGCAGTCGCTAACATCGCTATCACCTATTAGCAAGGCAGGCGTAGCGATGGAAATATTCCCGCTATCGCCAAAAACCAACGCCTGCCCAGACCAGTTCTTAGCCATGTTATCCAATGGGAGGTGGATAACGTGGCTAAGAGCATTTTGTCGCTAATGTGTGAATATCACTGTATTCTCAGCGATATTCACGCATTTCGCCGCTATCGCTGGATATTTTAGCACAATGGAGAAAAACGTTGCTAATAGCATGTTTTCGCCGCTAACATATCCAGCGATAGGCAGCGATAAAAAAATCGTCGCTAAGCCTATTTAGCGATAATTATTGATACTTGTTGGTAATATGCCCCGAAGTTTTAAGGCAACTGTATTGCACATTCACCTTCCAAACTCCAGCTTGGTTATTTTGGCAGCACCCCAACCACCACATCTACTTCCAGCACATATTGCTGAGCACCTTCCCACCCTTATACAATCGGAGATTTACACTTTTGATGTGAAGGATTAAAGGTGTACACAGGGTCAAAATAGGGAGTTAGCACCCCCAAAATATGAGGAGGGCAGAAGTTGATTTTTTGGATGTGTTTGAATTTTTTTTTTTTAAAACTGCAAGCCCAAATAGTTTTTTTTCCTATGCATTTCTATATGCATAAATGTGTTCCAGTTAAGCATATGTACATGTTTACTGACCGAGAGGTTTATTTACAAGCCCATTGAGCTGCCAGTGTTTCACTTTTTTTAACACACTGGCGGCGCAGTGTGCTTGCCCATATTTTCAAGGCCACGTAAAATCACCCTGCGTGACTTTTCACAGCCATGTAATTATGGGCCCCTTTTACGCATTACTCTGCGTGAATGGGGTGTTTCATGGGTGTTGCTGTGGCTGTTCCCACACAACATCCATGGAACCTGACACATCCCCAGATTTAGAACAATTTGTAACTGAGAATGCGTCAGAATCCTACGCCTCCCCAGGGGAGGTGTAGGAATGGCGCAACGAGGAGAAATACTTTTATTTCTCCATGAAAATTAATTCTTTATTTAATTCCCGCTCCGCATCGTCCCTCAAACACCCCCCACGCTGCCCCACCGCTGTTACCTGCACGGACCGCGGCTGAAAGAGGAAAGTGCCATCAATGTGCAAGAAAATCATCCCCGCAGCGCAGAAACCCTTGCAAAGTGACGCATGGGTGCCTGCGCGGGTGCATGGCAGCCAATTGTGCACCAGCGCTGGGGAAAGCGCAGGGATGCGCTTCGTCATTTTCTTGTAGATGAGACCCATAGAACTCCCAGAAAGTTGTCTGATTTCCCCAGGAATACTCCTGCAAGTGGCAATTAAATGGTAAATGTATTCCAAACATAGAAGTAACCCTATGAAAGTTGATATCTATTGTACGAATCAAGGGGCATATTATCAAGGACAGGTGATACATTATCGCCGCTTTTATCGGCAGGAAACTGCCAATAAAACGGCGATAATGGGCTTGATAATATGCTCTATAGAATTCCTATCTAAGCCCTTGTTAGATGTGCTTCGATAGGAATTCTATAAAGCATATTATCAAGCCCATTATCGCCGTTTTATTGGCAGTTTCCTGCCGATAAGAGCGGCGATAATGTATCGCCCGTCCTTGATAATATGCCCCACGTGAGTGTGTTTACTTAACACTTTTCATCCAACGAGTGGCGCTGTTAATGTTTACGTGCCCTCCTCTTTGGAGACCAGACTCATCCTGGCGATCGCCTAGCTCCTCGTAACCAACCACCTGAGTTTCAATTTTCATTATATAATTGAAATAATCATTTTAATTGTAACCTGTCTGTTTCTGTTGGCGCAGGGCTTCATTAGGGTAATTGTGAAGTAGTCTGTAGTGGTTTCTTTTCACAGAAGGAGTTACACCAATAAAGATAATTTAGATAAATGCAAATGGCCCATTGTTTTTGTTGCCTAAATAGAGCAGACTTGTTTTCTTTTCAGCTTAGAACAGCAAAGCTCCTTCCGCGCTCCCCTGCATTTTAATTTGATTGGAGGTTGTTGTTTGGGATTAAAGCTGAAAGCAGCTATCTTCTGAAAGGCTCTGGGATCCCGTTCATGTTCCACAACAGAAGTGGTTTCCGCTGCACCAATGTGACACGTTATGTTATGTGTATTTGTGGAGCTCGCTATGACCCGCGATGGCGCGCCCGCGCTGAGCGGGTGTACGTGCCTCGATCCGAGGTCGTGGGAGGTTACTCGAAGAGCCAAGTTTTCAACTTCTTGCAGAACTCCAGAAGAGAGGAGGAGGTTTCGATGTGGAATGGGAGGTCGTTCCACACTTTAGGAAAGGTTGTCTTTCTGCGGTGTGGGCGTGGCTCACACATAGAAATTTTTTATTTGGCCCTGCCTACAAATGGGTTTATTTACAAGCTCCTTGTGCCACCGGTACGTTACTTTTTCCCATGTTAAAAGTGCAGCCAAACAGATGTACCTCCATCACTCTAATAGCCGCTGGTCCAAGGATGTAACTGCGCCACCAATTTTAAAGATGTCTGCCATTGCAGCGGACAATCTGCCCCAAAATGGCTCATGCATTCATGGTGTGGCCATATTGGGAGGACAAAATTGAACCAAGTGCACGGTGACATGCCACCATGCGGGATCTGTTATCTCATAGGGCACTCACCACAGAGGGTGTCCATTTGGTAGAAATGTCCCTGATGCACTGGAATTATTCGCCAAGCCCACGGGGCTCATTGAATTTTTTTTCTGACTGTGACCATCATAATTTCAGTGACAATCCCTGACAAAAGGGATGCTGGTAGAAATTGCATCATACATGCTGCCTTTATTTCCCGAAGCCCTAGTTGGTGGTGACTCCACCATCAGGAACACCGCGAGCCTCTGAATGGGAGGTCTAGTCCCTATACTGGACCACCTCTAAATGAGTCCCTAAATATAAAGCAAAGAACATTATAGATAATTTCCTTCAACTAAAAAGTGTTAAAGGTCAATTTAAATATTTCCTAATTGTCTCTATTTAGGGTCCTCTGCTAGATTTTTCCAGTAGTCTGCACCTTAATTTAGGTGTACATAATGTGAGGGTTACGTAGATGCGATATCCTGAAAAAGAGATAATAGGGCATATTTTACAAGAAACTGGTGGAGAGCGGTGTTACGCTAAAATTGGTAACGCTGGGCTTCAATAGTTTCAAAATGCAGGGATTTGTTGTATTCACAAGAATGCGGCACAGTCCTGCGTTACCGCTATCACTGGCGCTAAAAAAAGCTGTCTAGTGCCAGCGCAGGCCCCCTAGCGCCATTTTGCTAGGGTGCCTGAGCTGCAGGGGCAATTGTTTATGTGCAGGAAGGGACACCTTTCTGCACATAAACAGTCTTTACAGGCAATTTGCTGTTTGCTAAAGCGGCGAAAATTCCCTATTGCCACCCTTGGTAATATGCCCCTTGGCCTTTGAAACAAAAAGTGTGTTCTAACACATGTTGACTAGAATTACACTTTGCTTAACTCAGGAGGAAGGGTTGTGGCACATCTAAAGACATGCACCCAAGCAAGCAATGTGAAACCTCTGTGTGTGGTGTCAGGGAGCCTTCCATACCTGTTATTTGCAGGTCAGCCATTTTCCTTATTTACTGCCCATCATTCTCGAGAGAAGTGAACAAACAACATATCCACAAACTAACTGTAGGCTAAGCACATTGGGAGCTACAACAGGTCCGTACAGGACTGGACAGAGTGAAGAACTGCTTTTGTTGTAGTCGATATTGCACTTATTAACTTCCTTCCATCTTTTTGTAAAGCGCTCTGATATCCTTCAGGATCTTGTTCCCGATATATAAAACTTTATAAATAAATAAATAAACTCTTTTGTTTCCTTAGTGATTGTCTGACGAAGAGTGGCACCTAACTAACATGTGAAAGGTGTATCCTTAAGAGGGTGCCAGTAAGGAGGAAAAAGACACAAAAGGCAGAAATAATCCACTTCTCATTATAGATAGTTCTTGATTGAAGATGAAGAGATTTACAAGAGTTGGGAAGTAAAACAGCAAGGCTAACCTGAGAGTAGAGAAGAGTGTAGCATAATCTTCCAGGTTAAAGAACACAACAGGGATAAGTATCAGCAGAAAAAAGACACTCAATATATCACAAAAGTATCTAAGGTGGGTTAAAAACAATGAAAACTAGGGGAATCAAATAAGTTGCAATTCATCTTTCTCAACTTCAAGCTCTGTTGTTTATGAGAAGAACAGGAAATGACTTCACAAGAAAATGATTGAGCACCATCTTGGACAGGGAAGCTCTGGCATTACAAATAGAGAAGGCAGCCATTTTGGTCCGGAATGAATATAAACTTAAGCATCAACTCAGGAAATTGGCATTCTGCTGTCTGCAACAATGTACAGGGAAGCTCTGGCATGACAAACAGAAAAGGCAGCCATTTTGGTTTGGCATGAATATAAACTTAAACATCTACACAGGAAACTGGCATTCTGCTGTCTACAACAATGTACTCCATCCTTTGAACTCCCAGGCTAATATCCAAGACCGTGAATACTGTGGTCCACTGCCAATGGAAACCTTTCAGAGATACTGCGGCCTGTGGTTCTGGGTGAAGCAGAAGAAGAAACCTTCCAGTACACCAGACATGCCATCTTCTCATCTGCTGATGTGGAACCAGGTGACCCCGCCATTGCCTCTACGAAACGAAGGGCACTCCCTGGTCAGATCTGTCTGCAGTTGTAACAACTTCAGTGCTCGGAAGCAGCTAAATGGACCTTCTGCAGAATATGATATTACGCACTCACACATTGGCCAAACATGAACATCTCTTTAATCGTGTATCAGAATAGGCAAATAAGACAAAAATGTGCACATATAGCTCCTGTGAGTGCAAGACATGTACAAGTTATGGTGCCCCACATTATATAAGTTGTATAGGGTATTGTTGGGTCTAACAGATGAGTAATACGGTCGGCTTGCAGTGCTACTACCACTCTGTATGGTATCGCTGCCATGGATCTATTTATCCTCCTGCTCCTCCTGACCCTCCGTGGTCTACTCTCCCTACATGTTTGCTCCTCGAGTCCTACGTTCTCTTGGTCCTTGTTTTCTTGGTCCTCCTGGTCACCTTCCATCTGGTCATGGTCCATCGGGTACACCAGGTCCTGCTCCTCTGGGCCATCATGGCTCTTATCCTCCTCTGCCCCCTGGTGTTGCTTTCCCCCCTTCTCCTTCTGGTCCTGATCATCCTGATCCTCTTAGTCATAGTCCATTAGTCTTGATAATTGATCCTCCTGTGTCTCCTTGCAGCTATCATGGTCCTTCTGGTCCAGGACCTCCTTCTCCACCAAGGCTTGGATCTTCTCCTCCCCCTCCTCCTGGTTTTCATCCTTATCTTCTTCCTACTCCTGTGTCTAATCCTCCTGGCTCCCCTGGTTCTGGCCTTCATAGTCGTTGTCCATCTGGTCTTTGGAGTCCTGTAGACCTCCTAGTCTAAGTCCTTTTGACCGTCAAGGTCCTCCAGATCCTTATCCTCCTCTTCACCCTGCTGGTCCTCCTCTTTTTCCTCCCTTCAGCTCTCTTCCTGAGGTCAGCCAGATCTTATTTACAAGCCAAAATAGTTTCCCTTTTTTTCTGCTTCTAGAGTTTTATGCTGCAGGGAGACCATGAAGGGCAGAAAAGAATCCACATCTGTTTTCTTGCTTTGCAGTTGCTAAGCTCCAGCAGGCGCAGCCCACTCAGTGCTTAATTTGAGCAGGTGGTTTCCAGTGCTCGACACTGGCACTTAAATGTCAACTCCGGCGCTTACAGCACAAACTTGACCCAAAGGTATTGGAGTGCTTTCCGTGAGCACTAGTTAAGGACGCATTCATTTTTTGTACACACGGGGAGATTAAGTGATTTGCACAGGATCACAGGATGTTGAGCCTACACTGAGACTCAAACCTGGTTCCCATGCTCCAAAGTCTGCAGCTCTGCTCATTATGCCACATCCTCTTGCCACTTGTAGGGTTTCATGGTTAGTAGTTAGTTCTGTTATAGGCAGGACTAATAGGAACAATGGGCTGGTGCAAGCTGCCTCCTGAGGAGAGCCCTGGCACTTATTTTTTCATATATTAAGAACTGTTCAAGATTGTTACATTTGGAGCTGTGAAAGATAACCATTACAACTGGTGGGAGCAGGTGAGCCCCTACCTGGCAGAACGTAGATACCTGCATCCTTTTTACACTGATTCAGCAGTAGGAGTCTCATGCTGAGTAGCACATAGATAATTTTCACATTAGTGCTTATTAAAAAAAAATGTGTTCAAAATGTTTTATTGAATGATTTTCTCAGATATATTAAACACAATACAAAGAATAATACCAACCAATAAGGTATAGGAACATACTGCAATATAAGGAATGTAAACATCCATTAGCAATGAAATAGAATACCTATAACAACATTACTAAATGCATAATAAATATAAATGAAATATAAACAAAAAAGGGCTGCATTGACCAGAGGTTGACTGATAAAGACGCAAATGAATATCTTAAATTGAAGAACACGCACTGATGTAGGAATCAAGAAATTTTATTTTATTTTAAGGAAGCTGTTTAAGGTTAAGGCTGAGGGATTCTACTTGGATATGAAGGTGGAGTCTGTTCCATAATCTTGGTCATAATCACCTCCATAAACAGCAACTTTGACCCTCAACAGGACCCCGTCACCGTTTCAAGTCAATTTCTCATCAGGGCTGCTCAATGAACTCTGACCTTGTAGCAAACTGGAAATGACCGCACAAGTCAATACTATCACTGCATCCGGCTTCCACTCCCTCAAGATGCTGAGGAAGATCTTCAAAGGGCTCCCAAGCAACAATACCAAAACTGTCCCTAAAGCCCTTGTCAGCAGCAAGTTGGACTATGCGAACGCCCTTTACACCGAGATCACTAAGAAACTCACTAGAAGACTATGAACCATCCAGAACTCAGCAGCCAGAGTCATCCTCAACCTCGCACACAAAACTAACATCACACCACACCTCAGGGAGCATCCCTGGATACCCATACACAAATGCATTAAATTCAAACTCCAGATACACATACTCAAAGCACTACACAACTCAGGCCCCACATACCTGAACAGTCACATCTCTTTCCACTACAACCAAGACACATCCGCTCCGCAGGACGCCTACTTGCACACATCCCACACATGCACAGAACCAGATCAGGAGGACGGGCGTTCTCTTACATCGCTCCTGAAGTGTGGAACAGCCACTCACTCCACATCAGCCTCCTTCTCTCTTCTTGAATTTCTCAAGTAGCTGAAAACCTGGCTTTTCAAGTTACCAATCAACCATAGGCAGGACTTGGCACACACACCTGCTCATGTTAAAAATAGCAATGTGTATGTACATAAGCGGCGTTCATTTGTGTTCATAGCACCCCTTGTTGTAAGCAGAACGGATATCGCTAAAACACTGACTGGGTTATCCCGCCAGCATAGACCCATGCACACATGTACATGACAGCCATTTTAGGTACCATGGTCTCCCTGTTCACGATCGCTCATCAGCGCACTTCCCTGACCCTGCAAGCATTCCCCCATGCACCCTGACTGCCCCCGCTCTCTCATGCACAAGTCATGAGCCCTCCCCTCCCGCATGACTCTGTCCCTAAGAATCGCACCCCGCGCCTGACCAACACCTCCTGTCCCTCCATGAATACCCCTCCTTTGATGACCTCTTCCTCTGAGCCTGAATGTCTGCACGGACCGCTGGTCATCCCTTAGCCTGAGGATACAGTTTATTGCCCACAACTGTATGCACTCGTCTCTCTTGAAAGAAGCCACTATTGATCATGGCCACCCCATCCCCTGAGATTCGATCAGGCACACACATTCCAATGGAATCAGCAGAACACTCAGCTGCGTGACAGCCCCCTCCTATTGGATGGAGGATAAGGGCCCCTACTGTAGCCACGTGTTGGAACACCTTCATACTACACAATGTGTTGATTGTAATAAAGGATGCCTGTGTGCCACAAACCTGTGTATAAAAGGCGAAGCCTCAGAGAAACTTGTTAGAGCACCTCCCGAAGACACTATGCGAGTGTCCCAAATGACAGGCTCTCCTCATGAGAAATAAACCTTTTTTTCCTTGTCTTCCTGCTTCCAGTGCCCGTCTCTTTATTTGGTAATTACTCTAGATGGAAACGAAGAGTCGCCCTGCACCAGCAGCCTGGGCATCGGGTGCGATCGGGGCTGACTTTTCTACAATTGGCGTCCCAACGCGGGGTCCATCAGCGACATAAGGTCCGGTAAGAGAGGTCCAGACGATGGGGTGAACATCTAAATGATTGGAGTATACCTGCCTTGAGAGGGCCCTCGTCCGGCTGCCGATTGAATGAACTTCACCGATTCCGAACGGACCTCTCTCAAGTGACCTTTTGTCCTGACTGGAATCCCACAGGAATGCTGCGGTAAAAACAAAGAGAAAGAGACCGATTGGGCGCTGGAAAAAGGAAGGCGAAGAACTGTCCACATGGTCCGGTCCGGGTAAGGTCGTGACACACGACAAATTGCGAAATTGATTGATTGATTGTTTGAAAATACTAGTATTACTTAGTGACTGTTTCTGAGAAATTCTCTATTTGCAAACAAACACAGAATCGCCATACTCTGTTTAGTCTTTGCAGATAGTGAAGGGTAGGCAACGCAAGCCTTTAACACGTCGTGCCTATTTTTTTCTCCCCATTGATTGATTGATTGAATCGAGCATTGAATTGTTCGAAGTTGGTTCTCTTAAGGATCTTCTCTGTCTGCAAACGGGGAAGAATAGGAATATTCTCTCTCCCTTTGCAGATAGTGAAGGGTAGGTAACGCAAACCTTTAACACGTCGTACCTATTTCATTCCTCATTGATTGATTGATTGTCCGAACATTGACTGTTTGGAATTGGTTCTTTTTGGAGGTATTCTCTATTTTGCAAACAAGCACTGAGTCGCCATACTCTAGTCTTTGCAAGTAGTGAAGGGTAGGTAATGCGGACCTTTGTCCCCCGTTGTAATCTGTCATGCCTATCTACTCCCCACTGATTGATGCACCAGTTTCACCCGGACCATTTACTAGAGGTAGGTCATCTGGCCCGACCAGAGAGCACCCCTAGTGAAAAGGGCATATATAATAATAACGAAGTGATCACTGTAACCTGTTAACAGAAACTTTAGCATGAAACAACCTGGAAAGAAAGGAATAGGAAAACGAAATCAGTAGGCCACTGATGAACTTTTTATTGAATAACGAACAAAGAAACGATAACAATACGTAATGATAAAACCTATTGCTGTCCTAGAACCAAGAAACGTTAGAAATAAACCCGTAATGAGAAACCTGAAAATAGTAAGAGAAACCAAGCGTGACATTGCAACGGCCACAAGGCAACAAGGCTTCATCGCCCCTCACTGCCCCAAACGTGTCTGTCCCACCGCCTGCCACGCCCAAATAACGGCAAACTAGGAAAGATACAAGTCAGCAGACATCCGCCCCTTTCTGGAAACTTCCAAAGTGCAACAGGTTTACGGCTACGCCCAGCCGGAAGCAACACATATAGGGCGGGTCCTGCTGCCAAGCCGTCGGCCAGGAAATCATCACGAAGGGTGTAGCCGGAGGAGAGGCCGAGGCCGAAGGGACCCGGCCAAGGGGACTGCTTCGACAACCCTGGAGAGTTGCAAGGGGGGGGAATGTCTGTGTCCTCGACCCTCCCCTCTCTCTCGCCCAGTCCGGCCACCATCAACCAGAGGCCGAGGCCGACGGGATCCGGCCGCGGTGGCGGTAACCCTGGAGAGTTGCAGGTTCGACCCTCTCTCTCTCCCAGTCTGGGCCAGCATCCATGGAGGGCCTGGGAGTGGAGAGGCCACTGCACGAAAGGCCCAGGAGAGGCACCACACGCCAAGGCCTGCCCCACCGGATGAGCCAAGGAACCCGTTCATGGGGCCAGGGCAAGGAGCGTCCGGCCACCATCCACCAGAGGCCCGGCCCAAAGACGGACGGGACATTTCTTCTTTCTTTAATAATGGCTGTGACAACCCTGGGGGGGGGATGTCTTGCACATGCCTCCGACCCCCCCCGTCCTCATCGCCTGGTCCGGCCATAACAAATGTCAAGCGAGACGCCGTGGGGTGCACTGGGAGGGAGAGACGGTGCGAACAAGCCTCTCCCGCCTCCCCAGGTGGAGGCTTCCCAGCTGCACCCTCAGCGCTCCAGGCGCCCGGAAAAGGGTTCTTCCACTGTGGCGATGCTGCAACGCCTCGCCCGGCAGGGTGGAGCCCGTCCGCTCATTTGACCCCGCGATCGCCGGTAGCTGCCGAACTTTCAAAATGGTGATCGACCTGACAAGAGCGGGCCCAGCATGATGGCCCGGTCACCAGTTGACTCCACCACCATAGTTCTCCACAACCTTGAAGATTCTAGAGGAGCCGCGGGGGTCCCCGACTCCCGCAAATACCCCCGATGGGGAATGACTGCCATGATTGCCCTCGGAACGATGGAAATGTAGCCGCAGGACGTCGGCGCTCCCATGCTGGCGCCAGCCTCAGTTTGAATGACTAGAATCTTGCAGACCACAGTTCGGATCAGTTCCGGTGAAAACACAGTATGACCCGGTAGGAAAATTGTTGCACCCCTCCCCTTTTGACTGATGGTTCAAACCACCGATCCCTTCTTTTTGCCCTTTAACGGAACTTTGGACTGCCAAAGGAAGCTCTGGGCCAACCACGAGTTAGTAGAGATTTAGACTATGCCTGGTTCTGCCTGACTGCACCCAAAATGACGCCGATGCAAATGACACTCTCAACTCCTTATTGTACCTCGATTGCTCAGCATTGGTGTCATAGGATACGTATGAAGTTTTTAAACATATAGATTGATATAGGATGTGTACTGATTATGAGTTCGGACAATGGATTGATATAGGATGTATACTGTCAGCTCGGACAATGAATTGATATGAGATGGGTACTGATTAGGTGTTCGGACAATGAAGGACAATGAATTGGCATAAGATGGGTACCGATTGAACATTCGGACAATGAATTGTTGTTGAGTTTGGCGTATCATGATTATTGAAAGTTCGAAATTTCGATACTTATGATATTCGCTCACACTAAAGATTCAACATGATTTTTATTGCACTTTGGCGCACTTTTTATGAAATAAACGACCACCGACTCCATTAAGTTGTTGCTAATAAAGTATCCCCACATCTACAGTTCCAGCCTGCTCCGTGGCCGGTCCACGAGGTTGTAGGCCCGTATTTATGCACCGACATTCTTATTAAAGATTTTTTGAGAAAGCAAATATAGTTGTCCGCATAAAATTGACGAGTCTTGAATGAATGATCACTATTTTCGATATAACTAAAATATAGGCGAAATGACTAAGCTCGATTAGATAAAGGGTTGAAAAGTATAATACGTAGAAATATTGCAAATATGAAGGGTCCAATTTTTAGTTGTGTATTTTTCCTTTTTTTACAGCCAAAAGTAACAGCTAAAGATTCTGGTATTTAGCCTATACTTTATATGCTACCTGCATAGGAAAAGTCACGCCAACGGTCCACCTGGGCTTGAACGCCCAGTTGGCAGTGACTGCGTCCCGTGGAGATAGGCCGAGTACGAAGTAAGTAAAAGCCTTTCTGGGTTTATGCGCGCTAGTGTGTCTATCAATGTAGTCCCTGCCCCCCCCTTCTTTTTCCCTCTCTCTGCAGGTCACATCGGAATGTCGACTAATGTACGAAGATGGTGATCCAGCGGACGACGAGACGGGAAAAAGACGTTTGAATTATGGTGCCTGACCACGACAAACCCCGAATACTGCAACGAAAAGTAACATACAATAATGAATACATTCCTACTTTTAATTAAAGTAGGGAAAAGTTTAGGGTATTTCGAGGTAAGGGTTACACAAGTACCCTCCGCCGAGAGGACTAGGGATATTGCCAAAATTTAAAAACATACTACCTCCTTCTCGAATCCTCTTAGACATGTAACAAAAAACTGCCCCATTGTTCTCCAATTGACACCAACCGTTGTCTCAGCCTGGAAACACATTTACTAAAAAGACTCGAAGGATACCACCGTGAGCATTAGCCCGACCAGGTCAGTTCATGACCAGTTGCCAACGGCGTAAGTGTGTACAATGAAAGCCACCAGTAAAAGGCAGCCAACGAATAAAAGAAAAGAAACGGGTAAAAAGAGCTTAGGATGATGAGGATGCGCAGCATACAGACAAGGATAATTTCGGCCAATAACTGTTTTATGTTTTGTCTTGGATCTTTGTATATAATACATGTCTCCCCCGTCTGAGTTTTTGTGTACGTGATGTATGGATCTATGTCGTCCCTCCGCCTGTGTTTTTGTGTTACTTAACCCCTGTTGTTCTGTGTTGTGCGCGCACTGAATGGCCCATTATTGTACACGTCTCTCTCTCTCTCTTTCTCTCTCCACGACATACGTGTACCGAATGGTTCGTTTAGAGTGCGAGTCTCTCTCTCTCTCTCTCTCTCTCTCTCTCTCTCTCTCTCTCTCTCTCTCCCTTTCTCTCTCTCTCACTCTCTCTCTCTCTCTCTCTCTCTCTCTCTCTCTCTCTCTCACTCTCTGAGGGTCCCCCTGTTCCCTCCTCCCTTATGTAAGAACGTTGTGCCCCACCGGCACGAACCTAATTGGGTTTTCTCGAACGCAAAGGTGTTCAGCAAAATTGACCAAAACCAAAACGATTGTGACTTGCCATATTACTACCTCTCTTTTCTGCAAAACGATAGAACCCGAGTTGGTAATGAACGAAAGGACAGGTAAGACGACGGATGTCCCCTAATCTGGCCTTTTATAAGGGAACTATAACGTCAATGGTCTTCTGTTTCTCAGTTCGTTAGAAATGCGATCCCCAATGCCCCGATTGCTCCACCCCCCCTGCACCTAAGTGCGGATGTCCAGAGTACCCCACGCGCCCCCGATCAACCCTAGCCTCATCTCAGTTACCCACGAAACGTAATTGATGACCTTGATTAACGGTCATTCCCCAGGAAAGCCATGTTTTACATCTGCCCCTTCCCCCTTCTTCATGACGATAACGCCCCTGCTTGCAAGAATTAGCCGACCCCGAAGGGAGATGTAAGATTGTCGATACTTGGGTTAAAAGGGAAGGATGAGTCTCTACATCAGGACTCGATTTTGAATTTGATGTAATACACTGTGTATAAAAAATTCCAACTTCTTTTATCATATGTTGCGAATGAACGCTAAGCAAGTCTATGAATTCAATAAGCAATGCCCTTCTCCAGACTCCCTAAGTGACGACCTCTGACTGTGACCGATGAACTTATCCCCCACCTACATAGGATTGGGGACGGAATTGAGATGTATAAATGTCTTCTCCTGCCAGTTTTTCTAAAACTTGTTTTCTACCCATTCAAAGATATAATCACCGGAGGAGAGGAGCTGGACGTGACGCACAGCCTGGCCACAGATCATGGAGCACGTGTGACGACCAAAGGTGGAGCCGCAGAGCAACGAGGCGCGGGATGAGGCATAACTTCCAAAAACTCAGCAGATGGAGGAATGAAGGGCTGCCTTGAAGCCCTCGACTCGCTGACCCTCTTGTGCCTGAAGTCCCCCGCCCCCTTTTTGAGTCAGACTGTTGGGCTTGCCTGCTCGTTGTCCTTTGCTCCCTTGGTCCCCTGGTGTGTTCAAAGATCTGGCCCCACTCCGCCCTCTCTTCCCTCGATTATCCAACAAACTCACCCTTTTTCGCATAAACTTTTGACTATAGAATGAGGTTTTGCCACGGAAAAAGAAAAAGACACGCAGGTGCCCAGCTTGAGGCACCCCTAAGAAGATAAGTTAGGAAACAGGACTGTGATCTAACAGCAGAGGACTGATCGCACCCTGCAACGTGTAAGGATGAATCCGAGCTGGACCTATAGCTCCACCGCCGGTGCTCAGCAGCGCCAACAAAAGAAGACGGACTCTGTTAAAAGACATTGCGACAAAGACCCCCCCCCCCTTTTTCCAGAACTTCCTACGTACCCCTCGACTAATTGCTTGGATCAAATTGAATCCCTCCCTCGACCATTTTTTGTATTGCCCTTTAAAAATGTTTCATCGGTCACTCATGTGGTTAGTTTTTCAAAAGTCCCCTATAGTACCGACAAGACCCGGAAGGTATCAAAGCGTTCTTCCTGTATGTTGATGTCACTAGAGAGAAAATGTGAACCCGATTTTTAAATGTGTCAGAACATTTTTTCTTGATTCTACACCGAGTAAACATTATGCCGATCTCTAGGCTTGTATGAAGAACCCGACAGGTGTAAATTAACATGTATTGCATTCCGCCAATCACATCGACTATGTAGAAATTGAACTTGCTTATGTAAAAAAGCGGCGACTGTTAAAAATAGCAATGTGTATGTACATAAGCGGCGTTCATTTGTGTTCATAGCACCCCTTGTTGTAAGCAGAACGGATATCGCTAAAACACTGACTGGGTTATCCCGCCAGCATAGACCCATGCACACATGTACATGACAGCCATTTTAGGTACCACGGTCTCCCTGTTCACGATCGCTCATCAGCGCACTTCCCTGACCCTGCAAGCATTCCCCCATGCACCCTGACTGCCCCCGCTCTCTCATGCACAAGTCATGAGCCCTCCCCTCCCGCATGACTCTGTCCCTAAGAATCGCACCCCGCGCCTGACCAACACCTCCTGTCCCTCTATGAATACCCCTCCTTTGATGACCTCTTCCTCTGAGCCTGAATGTCTGCACGGACCGCTGGTCATCCCTTAGCCTGAGGATACAGTTTATTGCCCACTACTGTATGCACTCGTCTCTCTTGAAAGAAGCCACTATTGATCATGGCCACCCCACCCCCTGAGATTCGATCAGGCACACACATTCCAATGGAATCAGCAGAACACTCAGCTGCGTGACAGACCCCTCCTATTGGATGGAGGATAAGGGCCCCTACTGTAGCCACGTGTTGGAATACCTTCATACTACACAATGTGTTGATTGTAATAAAGGATGCCTGTGTGCCACAAACCTGTGTATAAAAGGCCAAGCCTCAGAGAAACTTGTTAGAGCACCTCCCGAAGACACTATGCGAGTGTCCCAAATGACAGGCTCTCCTCATGAGAAATAAACCTTTTTTTCCTTGTCTTCCTGCTTCCAGTGCCCGTCTCTTTATTTGGTAATTACTCTAGATGGAAACGAAGAGTCGCCCTGCACCAGCAGCCTGGGCATCGGGTGCGATCGGGGCTGACTTTTCTACACTCATCACCAGTATACCTTTGTAGGTGATAGTGTGTTTTACACAGACACATAACACAAAGAAGTAGAAACCGCCCCTGCTAGTGTGACTGAATATTGGCAGCTACTGACAGAAATAAGAGTTCTCTCCAGGGTCACCTGTCTATTTCTTCAAAAAAAACACTTGTGCATCAGATACCTTCAGCAGGATGGCTGAGTGAGTTGAACTCTCAATGCTAGCATAGGTTGTGGTCTTTACTTTGCAAGTTTGAAGACTGTCGAAGCATCCATCCTTCTGAGATCACTAAACTGAGAATGATCAAGGTATTTAACTGTTATTTACAGTGCTAATAAACAGCGGAAGTGCAGAATTAATCGTTATATAGCATAGCAAGCTGTTACATAAGGGATAAAGTACCCCCATATGTACATTTTCAGGATATTACAGGTCACTGAGGAGTACCACAGAGGAACAAAGAAGGTTAAGTTCCTTCATAAGGTATGGGACCTCCGAGGTAATTTGTAATATCCTTATCAGGTACGGCAGGAGGTACTTTATCCCAGCCGCGGCCGGTAGTGGGAGTACCGTCTGGGCAGTGACGTGGGGAGGGGGAGGGGCAGGGTGGGGGGTAGTAATGTATGGATTACGGACTTTAACGCCTTAACCGTGGTGGTTTTTCTGCCGCGGTGTGGGCGTTCTAAAGAGCGGGCGGGGCTGCGTCGGCCATTGGACGTGCGCAGCACCAGCGAGGTAGCACTCGTGACGTTCAGCGGCCGACGGCAGCATGGAACGGGTTAATAGGTAAGTAAACATAAAAATAAATAAAACGAATTTCGTTGCTTGCTATGCATCACCAAATGCGATGCAGTGCGCGCAACAAAATTAGTTTTATTTTTTTTATATGTTTACTTACCTGTTAAACTCCGTAATCCATACATTACTACCCCCCACTCTGCCCCTCCCCCTCCCCACATCACCGCCCGGCCGGTACTCCCACTACCGGCCGCGGCTGCTTTATCCCATCTAATGCATGTGGACACCATCACCTTTCCACAAACCACTTAAAACCTTGGTTCATAGCTTTTTCATATGAAAAAGCAAGCATATTATCAAACATGAAGAATAAAAATAAAACCTCTAGTGCAAAATTAAACTCATCAAAAACCTGTTAGATATTTGTTACAAACAGATATTAGAAACAGTTCAATACAAGTCAGTTAAAAATTTTAAAAAGCTTCCGTAGCTGAGGACGTGTAGAAACATGCAGAAAGGTTCTAGCTTGTCTATATTTAAGGATTGCAAAAAATAAATATATTTTCTCTGCTTGTCATTGTAAGCTATTAAAATAAAGCAGAAGAAATGAAAGCAAATGATGCTCCGTGCTCTGATCTACCCTTCCCTTCAGCTGCTGGCAGCAGGACTTGTGATGTCAGAACTTTACTGTAATAACTTATAACAGTCGAGTTCTGACGTCTTTTATTTATAGTCACAAGTCAAAGATTATAAAGTAATCAGAGACTGACGTTTTGACAAGGTTTAACTAAATCCCATGTATTATATTATTATTACTCGGATGCCACTCTGGTTTCCACCGGAAATGCATATCAGACAGAGAGTCTAGTGTTCTTAGGCCAGTGACCAGCCGACGCCGGACGTGGGCATGTTGTCCTCTGCGTAGTTCTGAGCTATGTTTATTTTACATCCTCAGATTCCCTGCGTTGGCGTAGTGTACTTGCCACAGAAATAGAAGGAGGCGAAGTTGGTCTGAATGGCATGAATCACTTTCTTTCAACAGGATGCTGAAACAAGATAATTTTAGTAACCTGGGCGGTCAGTGGGTGAGAGCGAGTGATTCATTGGGAACAGCGGTGTCCAACGTTGGTCCAGGAGGCATTCCGGAGTTTCAGTCTAAGCCTAAGAAATACATTTTGGTGCAACGGGACAAATTAAAAAAGCTATTTGCATGTGTAAGTACATAGCCAATTGGGCTTTGCTGCGTATCAAGCCACTTCTGATCTCCACAAAAGGTGCTTTTACTTTCATAAAAACAGTTACACATACAACAGTTTTGTTGGGAGTAAATGTACTCTCAGGGGTGGAGGTTGGTTGCTTAGGACAGGAAGACCCTGAAAGTTTCTGCCCACCAGTAAAGATACTTTGGGGCAGATTTACAAGCCCCTTGTGCCTCTTTTACACCGCCGTTGCGTCACCTTTGTGATGCAGCGGTGGCGCAAAGCCAGCACCATGCTGTGGGGTATTTACAATGTGACGCATCTGGGAGATGTGTCACATTGTAAAGCCCTGCACCAGAAGGAGGCGTTCCATCGCAGGGGAGGGCGTTCCCGCGCAGGAACGCCTCCTAAAAGTGGCTGAGTGCAATCTACAAGATTTCACTCAGTCACTTTTGCGCCCATGCTGCGTCAAAACCCTGTGCCTGCTTGAAGCAGGCGTAAGGATTAACGCAGCATTGGACAGATATGGCCCCCCAGAGCATTGCTGGAGCTGCGTCACGCTTGCGACGCAACTCCAGCAATGCGCCGCCTTTACGGCACAGATGCATCATGCATCTGTGCCGATTTTGCCCCAAGGTGTGCCGCATTGTAAATGCGGCGCACCCATGGTGGCGGAGCCGCGGAGCACAATAATTGGTGCATCCCTACTGATATGCAGGGATGCGCCACTTATTGTAAATCTGCCCCTTTGTGTGGGTATTAAGAACATTTTTCCTGACAATTTCTTCCCTGGGAACGGTCTGAGGTTTACTCCTGTCAAGGGCAGGGGGTGTCCTTTCCAAGAGTGGAACGCGCAGGTACCTTTCCCAGAACTGGGTGTTGCTGGAGTGTAAGAATGGGTTTCCCCATGTGCAAAAATATTTACTTCTTGGGTATTTTTTTTTAAGTTAGCAAGTGCTTTTTACTGGCTCATTGTAAAAAACACAGTTGATGGACAGAATGTAGAACAATGTCATACATTCACCCCAGTACAAGGATCTGGGCCTAAATCCATCGTTTTTTTGCACTCCACACCAACTGGGGTGGCAGAGTGGGCTAAAGAACGGTGATGGAAGAAACCCAGATCTTTTGACTGGGTGTGAGTGTTTGATTGATTCAGATGCTCCGTCCATCACCACCCCCTTTTGTACCGCTTTTGGCCGCCATAAGTGTGGCAGGGTATGCTCAGACGTGAGTCCCTTGCTCACTTTGCCAATGGATTCAAGCAAGCCGGGCTGAAGACGGCTGGAATGCCAGAAACCGGTCCTCGGAAGCTTGTTTCCGGTCCAGGAAAGACATGGCTTGGCAGTTCGGGCTGGACTGTTCCCATGAGGCACAGGGTCAGACTGTTTTGCATATAGCCATGTCTGAACTGGGGTGGCAGAGTGGGCTAAAGAACGGTGATGGATCAAACCCAGATCTTTTGACTGGGTGTGAGTGTTTGATTGATTCAGATGCTCCGTCCATCACCACCCCCTTTTGTACCGCTTTTACTGGCTCAGACATTTTTCAACGGTAAATTTATGTGTGCTGGCGTGAGGATCGGATTCGCAAACGGGGTACTAAAGGGAAAACTCGTGCTAAGCTTTGTGAGTTTCAAATATATTGCAAATGTACTCAAAATGTATGAGGAAACATTGGGAAATCATCGGAATCATTTACATGGTTATATTATCCCCAAAGTGCGCCCTCTCTCTCTGGCCCTTGTGGACCAACATTGGACATCCTAATCTTGGAAGGCCGATTAAACTACTTATCACATGAACTGTGATTACTTTCGAATCAAAAAGTCCCTGTGTAACGTCAGAAAGCGGTAGGAAGAAGCTGGGAATTAATTATATAAGTTAAGTAACGAGTCAACCGGAAACTATGATTGTAGAACTAATGTTGCTGATCCAGGTTGCGGTGCCCTAAGTGCCAACTTCTGTTCATAGGACTAACCCAAAGAATACCCGGTAAATAAACAGGGCTGGCAGGGGAATCCGTGTAATCAAGACACCATAATCCAGCACTTGCTTTTTTTCTTTATTGGTTTGTTAGTCTAATCAGTTTTATCGATGTGAAACAGGACTACAACTCCCAGGATGCAATAAGTTATTTAAAGGAAGCCCTGAGCTGATAAAACGAGTGCCCGTTGGCTGTGGCGTGAAGTACAATGATGGGACCCCTCTGCATAACATGAAGGTCAGCCCCTGATTCTCCCATATTTCACATATATTCATTGGTCTTAGGCTAAATATGGACTCGAAGGGTTGGGATGGAGACAGTTGGTAATCTTACTGGTGACGGAGCAGCACCTTGGGTGGGTGGGGGTGCTTAAGAATGGACCAGGTTCTTATGAGACGTTCATGTATGTGTCATACCAACCCTTCAGAAAACTGCGACTTCGGCCTCTTATTCATTTCTGCAGATTTATATTGTATTGTTTTGTATTGTAATTGCATTTATATAGCGCTTACTACCCCTGATTGGGTTTTGAAGCGCTTTTTCGGTGAGTAGAACGCTACTCTGGAACCATAAAGTATTAGTGGTGAGTTAGTATAGTGAAATATGAAAGTAATTAAAGTGGTGGATAGGTTAGTCAGTTATTTGGATTCAGAAGGATAGGGGAAGGCTAGAAGAGGAAAAAAGGTTTGTATTTATATAGTGCTTGTTACCCCTTGATGGGGTGCTAAAGCGCCTTTTTTTTGTTTTTGGGCAGTAGCACACTGTTACATTCTTCCTTTCATTGCTTTCTGTTGTTATAGTTATTTCTGTGCACTGCTTACTGGAACGTGGAATGTAGTGATGCTTGCCTGCATCTTACATTTCAGGTTCTAGGTTCCACCTCGGGCAGTTAACCTGTATTTCTTTGTATAGCTAGACGTGCTGTGCTTTATCTCCTGATCATAAAATAAATACTTCGTTTTTATTGGATATTCGGAAGTCTATTCTTTTACACACGCTACTCCGGAAACCCATAAAGAATTAGTGGGAATTAGTATGGTGAAATATGAAAGTAATTTGATTGGTGGATATTAGTCCGTTTTTGGGAGTGAGAAGGATAGCAGAGGGATAGAAGGGAAAGAAAGTTTTGCATTCAGATAGTACTTGTTACCCCTGATGGGTGTTGAAGCGCTTTTCTGGCGAGTAGCACTCTACTCTGGAACCCATAAAGGATTAGTGTTGTAAATGAGTGTAGTGAAATATGAAGTAATTTGAGTGGTGAATATGTTATTCAGTTATTTGGATAGAGGAGGGTAGCAGCAGGATAGAAGAGGGAAAGAGGTTTGTATTTATATGGTGCTTGCTACCCCTGACGGGGTTTAAATCGCTTTTTTTGGTGAGTAGCTCGCTACTCTGGAACCCATAAGGATTAGTGTTGAATTAGTATAGCGCAAAAAAGGCCCAGTGGGTATCTCCTCGCCTCAAATAAATCCAATTTCAATGTACAAAGAGCAGTTTACATTAGAAAAGCTCGAGTTTCCCATTAGACCCGTTTCATAACTGTCTTAGAGCGCTTTACATAAGAACAGTTTAATCCTGCTAGGAGCAGTGTGCATATGGGCAGTTTGACAAGAATCTTCACGTACGAACTGTTTCATGGCGGTCTCAGAGCAGTGCACGTAACAATAGTGTAACATGAATTCACTAGTAATAACAGTTATGTCGTTGCATAAAACCAGAGCATCAGAACACATTTACCATTTGAGGAATGACAAGAAATGTCATGCAAGCAACACCTCAACCGGGCAATTCACGGGTTTAGAGTGAACCCCATCACATCCGGCCATCGGTCTGTCCAGCACCACTTTTTGGCTCAGATCTGACTAGAGTTTCAGTAACAGAGCGAGTGTTATTGGCACCTTCTATCCCTGATATTCACTCCCAGGCCTCAGTCTCCTGCCATCACCTAGATTACCTTTGGGTCCTGACCCAGACATAAAGACGACTTTTACATTTTTGGGCTTATTTATGAGCCCTTGCGTCACTTTCTGTACCGGCGGTGCGTCACTTGTTGTGACGCACCAGTGGCGTGAAAAATGTGCCTTGTTGCACCATATTTACAAAGTGATGCATCTAGGTAGATGCTTCACTTTGTAAACCCCTGCGCCACATTATACCTGCGCCAGGTATAATGTATGGAGGGGGGTGTTCCAACGCAAGAAAGGGTCGTAGATGTGATGCTGCGAAATCTATAGGATTTCACTGCGCCACTTTTAGGACGCAAATGCTTCAATATCTTATGCCTGCCTCATGGCAGGTGTAAGACTGACGCAGGCACATTTGAAATGGGACTTGCCCATGTGAAAGGACACATTGCTGGAGTTGTGTCACTTTTGTGACACACTCCAGCAATGCGTCATTTTTGCGCCTACAGGTATGTCAGAAATATTGACGTATCTGTAACTCCTTGCGACATGATGTGTTATACTGTAAATATGACGCATCATTGGTGCTGCAAGGAGGGCGCAATAAAAAGTGAAGCACCGCTGTTTTCTCTCAGCGATGCCTCACTTTTCATGAATTAGGTCCTTTGTATTTATATATGTCAGGGAGGCCAGGTCTTCTGACACATTGCTGCTTACTCTTTTAATATGGACATTTTTTCTTTCTTTAATTGCAAAGTGAGAGGATTTTTTAAGGTGAATAATGTGAGAGTGTTGCTGGAGTGCAAGGAGCGTGAAAGCCTATAGATGTCATTTTTCTGTAACACACAACAACATTTAGCTACCTGTAAGTGAAGTGTACACATATTTCAGAATATATCAGCGTTTAAGAAAGGAACAATAAAGCACGTTATTTTTTAATTCTGAAGTGCAACGGAAACAAAACAAAACAAGGCATTTTTATTTGGTGATGTGGAAATGATAAATTGTCACTGAAACCCAAGTTCCACACATTATCATCCGTCTGCTTTATAGTTTAATCAGTAAAACTGTATGTCTGTGTAAGTTTAGTGGCCGCTTTAATGGGAAATGCGTGGTCTGTAAATGCCCGTGCACTACCACAGGATGCTTTAGTAAGATATTTGGAATAGTGTGCTCTGAAGTGCACCACCAGCCTTACCACTCTCCTGCTGAATGAACTTGCTACACGTTGTGTAAAGCTAGGGGCCTCATTTATGAGGCCTTGCGTCACTTTTACGCCGCCGGTGCGTCGTGACGCACCAGTGGCGTAAAAAATGCTCCTTGTTGCGCCATATTTACAAAGTGACGCATCTAGGTAGATGCGTCACTTTGTAAACCTCTGCGCCACATTATACCTGCGCCAGGTATAATGTATGCAAGGGGGGCGTATTGACGCAAGGAAGGGTCGTAGAAGTGACGCAGTGAAATCTATGTGATTTCACTGCGTCACTTTTAGGACACCGTTGCGTCAAAATCTTGCGCCTGCCTCACAGCAGGCTTAAGACTGACACAGGCCCTTTCACATGGGGCTTGCCCCATGTGAAAGGACGCATTGCTGGAGTTGCGTCACTTTTGTGACACACTCCAGCAATGCGTCACATTTGCGCTTACAGATACGTCAGAAATACTGACATATCTGTAACTCCTTGCGACATGATGCGTCATACATTAAATATGACGCATCAGGAATGTCGCAAGGAGTGCGCACTGAGAAGTGACGCATCGCTGCTTTCACGCAGCGATGCGTCATTTCTCATAAATGAGGCCCTAGGAATTTTGTCACAATCCCTATGGGCCTCATTTATGAGAAGTGACGCATCGCTGCTTTCACGCAGCGATGCGTCACTTCTCAGTGCGCCCTCCTTGCAACATGATGGATGTGTCATATTTACAGTATGACGCATCACGTCGCAAGGAGTTACAGATAAGTCAGTATTTCTGACGTATCTGTAGGCGCAAAAGTGAAGCATTCTTGGAGTGTGTCACAAAAGTGACACAACTCCAGCAATGTGTCCTTTCATGTGAAAGGGCCTGCGTCAGTCTTACGCCTGCTGTGAGGCAGGCGTAAGATATTGACGCATTTGCACCCTAGAAGTGGCGCAGTGAAATCTACAAGATTTCACTGCGTCACTTCTAAGAGGCTTACTTACGTGGGAATGCCCAACCTGCATACATTATACCTTGCGCAGGTATAATGTAGCACAGGGGTTTACAAAGTGACGCATCTGCTTAGATGCGTCACTTCGTAAATATGGCGCAACAAGGCGCATTTTTTACGCCACTGGTGCGTCACAAAAAGTGATGCACTGGCGGCGTAAAAGTGACGCACAGCCTCATAAATGAGGCCCCATGTCTTCAGTGATGTAACGCTGATGTCACCACTGCCACTCTGACGATTGTTCTAGCGCCACTGATGAAAAGGAATTGAACTATACCCCTAAGTTAGTTTTAAAACAAACCCTTGCACGTATTCCCCAAGCAAGACTCTGGGTGACCCATCCAGTACATTTTGCTCTTCTTTTTTAAATTCGCAATATTATACTCAACAGATAGAGTGCTCACTATACGTAATCCTATGTAATCATCTCACTTCTATATGACTTTCACACCTAAATTGTGAAATAGCAATGTGGCTAACAGCTGGCGCCGCTGGCCATGGATCTGGGGACCCAGGTCTGAGTCCTGACATTGGCTCTGGGCAAATCACTTAATCTTCTGTGATTAAAATAAAATGAATTTGCCCTTATGTAATGTAATTTAGTGCTCCTGTAAAGCTCTCCAATGACCCTGGGCAGTTTTTGTGCTATAGAATATGTATATATTGTCCACAATGCACCACCGGGCCTCATTTTAACACAAAAATGGATATGATGCCTTTATCCTATGCCCTGCTGCAGAACTTGTTTTGCTTAAATTACTGATATCAACACCAAGATTTTTTAAAAGCCTTGTGATGTTAGCAAACAGATGCTACAGGCCAGCACCCAAGTCTGTAAATTATTCCAACCGAGTAGCGGCTGCGACCGGATGGGGGTGGTGAGGCGGGGGTTTCATTAACAGAAAATAAAACACTTACCTTAGAGGTGCCGGCCGGCTACCGCCCCTGCATCCTCTTCCTTTCTGCAGACTGGCCGGTAGCAGGAAGCACCCGGCACACAGGCTCCCCAGAGCCAATCACAACCAGCGTTGTGATTGGTCTGAGCACCGTGGATTGGCGCTCAGACTGGATCATGGAGCATGTGCATGTTCTTCACGAGGCTGTGTAATGCTGCCTGTTCGGGAACATGCAAAGTGCGCATGAACTGTTTGGTCTGCACAAGAGGGCTGGCCAAACAGTTCATGCGCACTTTTGGAGTGCAAACCACTCCTCCCCTGCTCTAGCCAGCCCCGCCCGCACCACAGAGGCCTCTGACTTCATGCAATCGGAAAAATAAAATTATAATAAAGATATGTTATTGTCAATGTATTTGTCCTTTTTGCACAGTGGGGCAGCGCTCCTCCACCCTAATGGAGGAGCCGCCACTCTTCCAACCCTAGTGCAGTAACCAGTTCACCATCTGCCACTTTTGTCAGTAGACCAATATCTTGGCCACAACCCAATAAAGACTTATCGAAAGGTGTGGTCAAGGTTGAGACATTTACAAAGCATTACTGTTATAGAGGAATGCAAACAATTGTTGGGAGTATGGCATTTTGGTAATTCATAGCATTTTGAAAGCATGTCTACTATTACATTAACAAATTGACCCCGCCTCATGGCCATTAAAGCTAGGTGTGTTGTGAAATGTAGTTGTTCTGGTTCTAAAAAGTTTGGGAAACACTGGCCTAGATCATTTCTACAAGGGTAGTGAAATTGCTCTCAGCTTCCAAGGCGGGACTGGGGAACCAAAAGCAGCCCTAGCAAAAACGCACAAACTGGCCCGCCTCCCTTTGTCTCATTGCGCAACCTCTCTCTTTCCATCCATCCTCTCTCCTTCTCTCCACTCTCTTTTTTCCTTTTTAGGGCTCGCCTGCTGATGCGCTTCAGCGCATAGCTGGCGAAGCTCTATTGTGGCTTAAACAGAGGTTAACCACCACTGGCGATTTCACTGGCGATTGCATGTAGTGCATGTGCTTTTTAGGTCATTGCGCTTGCGCAAGCCCTAAAAAGCGCGTGCACAATGCCACCAGCCGCCTGCCTGCCTGCCTCGCATTACCACATCAAAGGCAGCCCTCCGAGCGCATTTCTCACCCCCTAATTATTCACTACCGGCCGGCAGGCACATCAAAGGCTGCTGCTGCCGTGACTCGCATTTCTCCTCCCTCCTCCCCTATCACTGCCCAGGCCGGCCGTACTTTCTCTTTACACGGGCGCCCATTCCTGAATCACTTGAAATCTCTCCACATTATTTGCATTTTGTTAATTAAAAAAATAACGCTATCTGTTCTGAACTTTACCAAGGTGCTCGGCCCCTTCTTTCTTCATTTCTTACTGACACGTGTCAAATATATTTTAAAAATTTACGTTGCGTAGTATATTTTTGTCATTTTTGCCCAGTGTTTTATCACGGTATTGACAACATCGAGTCTGCTGTGTCCTAGAATAAAAAAGATTTGGCGTTGTGGTTATGCAAACACTTTCCTTTTTTGATAGCATAAGTCATATGCTTGTGTTTTGATGTGGACATTTTGCATTTGCAATGCCAGCTTCCATGCACGTTGTGAAGGAGGGCTGCCGCCTTGTCCACGTTGACGATGATGCTTGATGGGCGCATGCGATTTGTCCAATGCGCTATTTTCCATAATCGTGGGTTCTCCCGTTTCAGTTAAACAGTTACAAGCTGTCTCTGGAATGCGGCCATGAATCCCCCAACGTATCTGGCTCAAGGTTGCAGTAGGAATGTTTCTGTTACATTTGGCAGCAGTGCGATGACATCGTGCTGTTGTTTTGCTTCGGTAGAAAAAAACAGGTCGGGGAAGGCAGTACCAGAGGATGCTTTGCTAGGGTACTCCCAATTCAGGCATAGGACGCACGCAAGGGCTGCATGTGCAGGCATTCTCCACGAGGAAAGATTGTATGGCTTGGAGCGAATGTTAATTACATTCTGTTTTTGCATGCCGTGTGTCTCTTGCTACATTTCATAGCATCTCGAGGTGTCGAAGGTACATCGTAACCCATGTAGAAAAATTATTTTCCATTTCCATGGTGGCCTATTGTTGAAAAATCCTTACTTCACCCTTAGAAGTTAAAACAAAACTGGAGCTTGACAATAATACATTTGATTCATGATTGATGCTACAAGAAAGCTAAGTTTTTTTTTCTGAAATAACTAGTATCGCTGTAGTTTAATTTGAACCCAATTATGAAAATGTTTCTTATTTGATGTTTGCATTTTGTGTTTAAGGGTTCTTCCGAGGCCTATTTAAATGAAGCGTAGCCACCACAGTTTAAAGGCCACAATCTCCACCCTCACTCACCCTCACTCACCCTCACCCTCACTCACCCTCACTCACCCTCACCCTCACCCTCACTCACCCTCACTCACCCTCACCCTCACTCACCCTCACCCTCACTCACCCTCACCCACACTCACCCTCACCCTCACTCACCCTCAATGCCTCACCCTCACTCACCCTCAACCCCTCAACCCCTCACCCTCACCCCCCCTCAACCCCTCACCCTCACCCACCCTCAACCCTTCGCCCTCAACCCCTCACTCACCCTCACTCTCACTCACCCTCACTCACCCTCAACCCCTCAGCCTCACCCTCACCCTCACCCTCACTCACCCTCAACCCCTCACCCTCACTCACCCTCACCCTCACTCACCCTCAACCCCTCACACTCACTCACCCTCACTCACCCTCAACCCCTCACCCTCACCCTCACTCACCCTCACCCTCACTCACCCTCAACCCCTCACCCTCACCCACCCTCACCCACCCTCACCCTCACTCACCCTCAACCCCTCACCCTCACCCACCCTCACCCACCCCCACCCACCCTCACCCTCACTCACCCTCAACCCCTCACCCTCACCCTCACTCACCCTCAACCCCTCACCCTCACCCTCACTCACCCTCAACCCCTCACCCTCACTCACCCTCAACCCCTCACCCTCACTCACCCTCACTCACCCTTGCTCACCCTCACTCACCCTCACTCACCCTCAACCCCTCACCCTCACTCACCCTCAACCCCTCACCCTCACTCACCCTCAACCCCTCACCCTCACTCACCCTCACTCACCCTCACTCACCCTCAACCCCTCACCCTCACCCACCCTCACCCACCCTCATCCACCCTCACCCTCACTCACCCTCAACCCCTCACCCTCACCCTCACTCACCCTCAACCCCTCACCCTCACTCACCCTCAACCCCTCACCCTCACTCACCCTCACTCACCCTCAACCCCTCACCCTCACTCACCCTCACTCACCCTCACCCTCACTCACCCTCAACCCCTCACCCTCACCCACCCTCACCCACCCTCACCCACCCTCACTCACCCTCAACCCCTCACCCTCACCCTCACTCACCCTCAACCCCTCACCCTCACTCACCCTCAACCCCTCACCCTCACTCACCCTCACTCACCCTCAACCCTTCACCCTCACTCACCCTCACTCACCCTCACCCTCACTCACCCTCAACCCCTCACCCTCACCCTCACTCACCCTCACCCTCACTCACCCTCAACCCCTCACCCTCACTCACCCTCAACCCCTCACCCTCACTCACCCTCAACCCCTCACCCTCACTCACCCTCACTCACCCTCACTCACACTCACTCACCCTCACTCACGCTCACCCTCACTCACCCTCACTCACCCTCACCCTCACTCACCCTCACTCACCCTCACCCTCACTCACCCTCACCCACACTCACCCTCACCCTCACTCACCCTCAACGCCTCACCCTCACTCACCCTCAACCCCTCACCCTCACCCTCACTCACCCTCAACCCCTCACCCTCACCCTCACTCACCCTCAACCCCTCACCCTCAACCCCTCACTCACCCTCACTCTCACTCACCCTCACTCACCCTCAACCCCTCACCCTCACTCACCCTCACCCTCACTCACCCTCACCCTCACTCACCCTCAACCCCTCACCCTCACCCTCACTCACCCTCAACCCCTCACCCTCAACCCCTCACTCACCCTCACTCTCACTCACCCTCACTCACCCTCAACCCCTCAGCCTCACCCTCACCCTCACTCACCCTCAACCCCTCACCCTCACTCACCCTCACCCTCACTCACCCTCAACCCCTCACACTCACTCACCCTCACCCTCACTCACCCTCAACCCCTCACCCTCACCCTCACTCACCCTCACTCACCCTCACCCTCACTCACCCTCAACCCCTCACCCTCACCCACCCTCACCCACCCTCACCCTCACTCACCCTCAACCCCTCACCCTCACCCACCCTCACCCACCCCCACCCACCCTCACCCTCACTCACCCTCAACCCCTCACCCTCACCCTCACCCTCACTCACTCTCACTCACCCTCACTCACCCTCACTCACCCTCAACCCCTCACTCACCCTCACTCACCCTCACCCTCACTCACCCTCACCCTCACTCACCCTCAACCCCTCACCCTCAATCACCCTCACCCTCACTCACCCTCAACCCCTCACCCTCACCCTCACTCACCCTCACCCTCACCCTCACTCACCCTCAACCCCTCACCCTCACTCACCCTCAACCCCTCACCCTCACTCACCCTCAACCCCTCACCCTCACTCACCCTCACTCACCCTCACTCACCCTCACTCACCCTCACCCTCACTCACCCTCACTCACCCTCACCCTCACTCACCCTCACCCTCACTCACCCTCACTCACCCTCACCCTCACTCACCCTCACCCACACTCACCCTCACCCTCACTCACCCTCAACGCCTCACCCTCACTCACCCTCAACCCCTCAACCCCTCACCCTCACTCACCCTCAACCCCTCACCCTCACCCACCCTCAACCCTTCACCCTCAACCCCTCACTCACCCTCACTCTCACTCACCCTCACTCACCCTCAACCCCTCAGCCTCACCCTCACCCTCACCCTCACTCACCCTCAACCCCTCACCCTCACTCCCCCTCACCCTCACTCACCCTCAACCCCTCACACTCACTCACCCTCACCCTCACTCACCCTCAACCCCTCACCCTCACTCACCCTCAACACCTCACCCTCACTCACCCTCAACCCCTCACCCTCAACCCCTCACCCTCACTCACCCTCACTCACCCTCAACCCCTCACCCTCAACCCCTCACCCTCAACCCCTCACCCTCACTCACCCTCACAACACATATTGTGTTACAATAGGTGTCACATTTGCGAAAGATAAAACTATCTAGGGATGTAGCATAACGACCAGAGCTGCCATATAAGTCACGTAAATACAAAACATGTTGCATTCCAAATGCTCTAGGTGTCACATTCGCGAAAGTTATAACTATTGGCATTGTAAATGACAAAGCCATCAATTTAGCAATTTTAACAATGAAAAAATAAATAAATTGTCATTTACAAGACCAATAACTACAACTTTTCTAATGCGAGACCTATTGCATTCCAACCCACTCATCCACGCAACGCCACTCACACACGCAACGCCACTCACACACGCAACGCCACTCACACACGCAACGCCACTCACACACGCCACTCATCCACGCAACGCCACTCATCCACGCAACGCCACTCATCCACGCAACGCCACTCATCCACGCAACGCCACTCATCCATTTGCAAAACGAAAAATGTCAAACTCTTCTATTGCGAGACCTATTGCATTTTCAATGCTTGTTTGATCGTTTCTCTCTACCTCCCCCTTTCTTTCTCTATTTGTCTCTCTCTTGAAGCCTCCCCATGTCTTCTGCAATTAATTTCTTATCTTGGGGAAAAACTGACAGAGAAATCATGGGGCATATTATCAACGGCCAACGATAATTATCGCTGGCCGTGCTTAGCGATAAATTTCTTATCGCAGGCTATCTCTGGAATTCATCGCCCTGGTAGCGTGTTATTAACAATGCATTTCCCGAGGGCGATACAAATTCCAGAGATAGCGAGGTTATTGCACTTTTGCAGGGAACATTGCTGGTTTTCCAAAACGGCGATAACCTTGCTGATACGACCAACATGGCCATATCAGCATAATCCACCCCCTATGTTAGGGATGGCTAAATTAGGATTTTAGCAGACGTTAGATTTTGGCGAAAACGTTAGTTTTTGCCAAAATCTAATGTGTGCTAAAATTACGTGGGCTGCCTTGTAAATATCGTGATGTAAACATCAGCGATATTTGCAAAGTTGTCCATCTGGGGTACGGCCAGTGACGCCCACATTGCATGGGTAGCATTGGGAAAAAGGGTGCTAACATGCGATAATGCATGTTAGCACCCTCTTGTAAATAGAGCGCTGGTTTTATCTCCGCTTTTTTGGCTTTTTAGGCCGAAAAGGCATAGATAAAGCCCTTGTAAATATGCCCCCAAGAGCGACTCCGCTATCAAAACCGACCTCCAAGGGCTGCAGCCCACTGGTGAATTAAAAGGCTTGTCCCGCCCTGTCCACTTACCATGTTTCAAGAGTCAGTGGAAGTCCTCTTCTTCCATATAGTTGTTTTTCGTTTTGACAAAGGAACAGAAACCTATCATTAATATGAAGGAGTAAAAAAAGAAAAATTGGGAAGCCTCATGCAAATGAGAGGCGTCAATCCCTGAAGACCAAGCAGCATCTGCTGTATCCCAGGACTCAGGTGGAGGCATCTATCTGCGTTATGATTAAGCAGGATTAATGACACTCTTCCCGACTCCCTTTCGTCAGTGATTCTGGTCTTGTATCGTGCACCAGGCCGGCGCCATCTTAGACGCGTTGACTCTGTCAAGGTGGAACGCCATGTCATTTATTAACAAATGGGCTGAGCCTGGGCCGCTGGCGGCCATGTTGCCCGTGGCACCTGCGCTCCCTCTGGCACCATAATGGATCCAGGCTTGACCATCCATCAGGCATTATATTTGTCAAGGTGAAGATCTTCCTCCTTTTTCGGGCCAAGAGCTTGTTATTATTGCAAGTGTCGTAGATTAGCGATGTTCAATGTCGCGCAATAATATTATAAAATGATACATGGTTCCTGAGGCTCCTATGCATCGCAAACTAAAATGCTTCCTTAGCTTAGACTCTCTGCTTCAACATCTAGTCTGGAAGTATTGCATTAGCCAGGCTAGCTAGAATCAGGTCCTTGGTAACTACCACTTGCTAGAGGTGTGTGTACTGACGGAGCCACCCGGCCCGTCCACACACGCACACACGCACTTATACAGCCTGGGGGCGGGTCAAGCCCTCAGGTATAAATAAACGGGCACGAGACCGTCTCGGTGTCTTCGGCCCCTAGCATGTAGCCAAGTGTCTGTGTCGTCATTCACAGAAAGTGTACTGTAGGCCCCACTCTGAGGCATAGGTATCCCTTACCTCTGGCCAACTCTACACTGGCGACGAGGCGGGTACTTTGCCCACGCCTCGCCCCCGCGGAGGTGATTGCCATGCCCCGCGGTGTGCTCATTGCCGCGCTCGCGCTGCCTGCGCTAGAGCCCGCGGCTGGGGCCCAGTTACCTCGTGGGTGCCGCCGCTGAGTCGGCCGCTCCAGCCCACCTGCGGCCTGCTGTGTCTTCGCGCCCGTGGTGGTGCCAAAGGTGAGCCCTCCCGAGGGCTGGCGTCCACCGCCCGCCTCACGACAGCGGCTGTACCCTGCTGCGCTCCCCCGAGGCCCTGCTCCGCCTCTCTGCCTCCCTAGCACGCCTGCCCATCCGCACCTGGGGGGGGGGGAGGTGTCAAGCGGCGACGCATTCCGTGTCTATCGGGGGGAGTGAATCGGCCCTCGCCGCTCTCCCTGCTCCCTCTCACGCATCTCGCGGATGCGGAGGTCACACCCTACCGATGCTCAAGCATCTCGCGGAGCCATCGTGTCCCGCGTTTTGAAGACAGGCCACGCCCAGGGACGTGCAGATCCGAATCTCGGGGCCCAGGAAGGTCCGCTAAGGCTGGGAGGCCCCAGGGAACACGGATTTGGCCCAGGAGGGCAGGACAGGCTCGCCCAGCTGCCACCACAGCAAGCCGCCACGCACTACAGACACACACCTGCATCAGTGCACAGCCCACGTGCCACCACGCGCCAGGGATGAGTCAGCAAGCAGGCGCAGGCACTGCGGCGGCCGACCCAACCCTGCAAGCCCCGGCTCAACAGCTGGTGGTGCCGCAAAATGTGCAGGCTCCTGCCCCAATTGTCAACGCCACGCCAGCTCTGCCGGGACACGCCATGGCAGCTCCACTCCCGCCATTCAGCGAGCTGTCAGACCCGCCCACAGCCGCTGCATGGTGGCGCCTCTGGTTAGGCCGGCTGGAACATTATTTCTTTGGGGTCAGAGAAACAGACGCGAAAGTCAAACGCTCGTTGCTCATGTGCTACGGAGGCGACAAGCTGTATGAACTATTCGAGACCCTACCAGACAGAGGGGACGACAGCGACTACACGGCCGCAATCACGGCGCTCAATCGCTACTTTGACCCCCGCGCAAACCCGGACTATGAGTGGTTCAAGCTGCGCCAGGCCCGCCAAGCAGAAGGCGAATCAATCGACGTCTACTACGCGAGACTTCGCAAGCTGGCGACCTCCTGCGAGTTGCCGGACAGAACACTGGAAATCAGAGCGCAGCTCATCCAAGGCTGTCGGTCGGTTCAGCTGAGACGCCTCATCCTACGGCAGCCCCGAATAAGCCTGGACGAGATCCTGGTGTTGGCCAGGTCGCATGAACTCTCAAATGCCCGAGCGGACGAGATGCAGGCCGCACTGGACAGGCCTGCGATGCCAGCCAAACACGCGTCCATTAAGGAGGAGCACGTCGACGTCATCCGCAGAAGACTGTTTCCGTCCAGCCAGAAAGGCCAACAACAACCGGGAGCCTCGCGCTCCGCATGTGTGAACTGCGGAATGGACCACCCTTCGAATGACCGGTGCTTCTCACGTGGGAAAACATGCTCCAACTGTGGAAAGATGAATCATTTTGCGAAAGTGTGCTGCAGCAGTGGCAGCCGACGTGCCGGTCCAAGTGGAAGGGATGTCAGTCAAGGAGTGCGTCAAATCTCGCTCGAAGACCCCGGACCCTGCGGCGACACCGCACAAGCTGCATTTCGAATGGACGAGGAAGAGGACGACGACGTATTCTTTGTCTCTTTCGTGGGTCGTGATGGATCAAGGAGACGACCCCTGCCAATGTGCGAGGTCCAGATCAAGGGTTCCCCGGTACAAGCATTGATCGACACAGGGGCATCAGTGAACATGATGGACAACTCACAGTACGAACAACTGTCCCCCCGCCCGTCGCTGTCTCCCTCAAACGCCAGGATATACACGTACGACAGCGACGATCCATTGCCTCTACGAGGAGTAATCGACGTGACAGTAGCATGCAACGACCAAGAAGTGAACACGAAATTTCACGTGACCGGAGGCAAGCGAGACACGCTCCTCAGCTGCCACACCGCGGAGGACCTCCGATTAGTATTTTTCGCCAACCAGATACACGAGCGGCACGCAGACGCCATGTTGGGTGAGTTCCCGGCGCTCTTCCAAGGACTAGGCCGCCTAAAAGGAAAAATGTTCAAGCTACACATCGACTACACGGTGAAGCCGACAGCATTGCGCCACAGGAGAGCGCCCTTCCACCTACGGCCGCAGGTGGAAGAAGAACTGAAAAAGCTTGAGGAACTTGGGGTAATCGAAAAAGTGTTGGGCCCTACGCCCTGGGTGTCGCCCCTCGTGGTGGCCCCCAAGCCCAAACAACCAGGCGCCATAAGACTCTGTGTGGACATGCGCCTCCCTAACAAGGCAGTCAAGAGGGAGCGACACCTCACGCCAACTATGGACAATATAGTGGCAGATCTAAATGGAGCCCGGTGGTTCTCCAAACTGGACCTAAACGTAGGCTACCACCAGCTTGAGCTACACCCCGACAGCCGGAATATCACAACGTTCTCGACCCACATCGGCTCCGCAGGTATAAGCGCCTGAGTTTTGGCGTCTCTTCTGCCGCCGAAGTGTTCCAAAATGCAATCAAAGAGACACTATCGGGGTGATCAACCTAAGTGACGATATTCTGGCCTTCTCTAAGACGCTTGAAGAGCATCATGGACACCTTCGGGCCACACTTCGAAGGCTGGCTGACCACGGACTCACGCTACACCGCGAAAAGTGCTCGTTCTACAATGAGTCGGTGGAGTTCTTTGGGTACATATTCTCCCGCGACAGTCTGAGAGTAGACCCGAAGAAGGCTGACACCATCCGTGCAGCGCCCAAGCCGACGTCCGCAACCGAAGTCCGCAGCTTCTTAGGGATGGCCACGTATTGTGGCCGCTTCATCCGTCCCTGTCGGAACCTCTGCGCGCACTCACCAAGTAGGGCCACCCATGGACGTGGTCCGTGTAAGAGGACGAGCCATTCCGGGCAGTAAAGGACGTCCTCATAGACGACAAGGTCATGGCGTACTTCAGGCCACACAGACAGACGGAGGTCGTCGTGGACGCTAGTCCGGTAGGACTAGGGGCAGTCCTGATGCAGAAGACAGAAGACCTAAAATGGGTGCCCACGGCCTACGCCAGTCGGGCGCTAACAGGGACGGAGATGCGCTACGTGCAGATAGAAAGGGAGGCGCTTGCCATAAAATTGGCATGTCAACATTTTCATTTGTACCTGTTCGGTCACGAGTTCAAGGTCGTCACGGACCATAAGCCACTGGTGCCGCTATTCGGGGGGTCGGCCAGGCTGGCGCCGCCCGGATTGAAAGGTGGGCCGTCCAACTTCAAACGTACAGATTCGAGGTCATTTTCCGCCCAGGAGCAGACAACCCGGCGGACTTCCTGTCACACCATCCGGGGCACCTCTCCCTCGCATCAGAACTGGACGATCTGGAAGACGTGGAGGAGTTCGTCAGGGTGCTGTCACAAGATGCATGCCCCAAGGCCCTCACGCTGAAAGAGATTGGAGCAGCCACGGACCGGGATGAATGTCTCCGCCGGGTGAAGCCACGCTCGAGAATCGCAACTGGAAGCGCTTCCTGGATGGAGTTAGCGCGCTGACGCAGGAGGAACAGACATTTTGACAATAGATGTGGCGGGCCCAAAGTGAACTCTGCACGGGACCACACGGGGTGGTCCTGCGTGGTGCCACCATTGTTATCCCCTCCAGCCTACAGCGGGAAGTAGTCCGCCTTGCTCATCAAGGTCATCAGGGAGTGGCCAAGACGAAGGCTCGTTTGCGCGGCAGGGTGTGGTTCCCGGGCATCGACGGTGCTGTGGAGGACGAGATCCGCAACTGCCATTCGTGTGTCATCGCAAGCCAAGAGCCAACGCCACACCCTGTCATCATGGAAGACCTTTGTGACATTCCATGGTCAAAGATAAGCATCGATTTTGGTTTGTTCCCCGATGGACGGCAAGCCCTGGTGCTGATCGACTCGTGCTCCAGATTCCCGGTGGTGGAGGTGGTACCTTCCACCGCATTCAACCACGTGAAGCCAGCGTTTGATCGGACATTTGCCATGCTAGGTTTTCCTGATGAAATAAGGTCAGACAACGGGCCACCCTTTCAGGGAAGCGACTTCAGGACCTACCTAAATAGGCGAGGAATAAACCATCGGAAGATCACGCCACAGTGGCCTCAAGCTAACGGCGAGGTCGAAAGGTTCATGCGGACAATGAACCGGGCATTGCAGATCGGCGTGGAGCAAGGGGAACTGCCAGAAGAGTGTCTGGCGCAGTTCCTGAGCGCCTACAGGCAAACACCACATTGCACCACCGAGGGTGCTCCGGCGCACGTCATGTTTCGGAGGACACCACGAGACTGCATACGAACGAGCCCGGCGTGGCTATCCCCAGAGCTAAACCATGAAGCAACCCAAGACAGGAGGCGACACACTAACGAAAGAGCAAGCCGGGCGAGGGGGGCCCGTTTCAGACCACTGGCTGTTGGCGACCACGTGGTGCTGAAGACTCGACACCGCAACTGGAAGTATCAGACGACGTTCGAACCCGAAGTGTGGGAGATCGTGAACATCCATGGCACAATGGTATCAGCTTCCCACGGCACGAGAGCCGTGACAAGAAACGTGTCGTGGTTTAAGCATGTCTCCACGGAAGGGATCCCGAGAGGACCGACGCCGGAAGATATGGAGTGCGGTGATGATGACCCAATTCTCCCCGGGACGCCGGAAGGTCATCAGGACCGAGAACTGTCACCATCCAGGCCGGCAACAGAGCCAAGTGTCACCCGGGCAAGTCCCGCACGCAATACCGAAGAACCAATGAGCGAAGAAATGACAGGAGGGCAGCGAAGTCAAAGGTACCATCTCCGACCAAACCCGACCCCCAGTCAGAGACTCAAAAACCACACGAGGAGTCTCCGTGCTGCTGAAACATCCAAGTAGCCGGGACTAAAGAACTGTGAGTTTGGAGGGATGTACTGACGGAGCCACCCGGCCCGTCCACACACGCACACACACACGCATACAGCCTGGGGGCGGGTCAAGCCCTCAGGTATAAATAAACGGGCGCGAGACCGTCTCGGTGTCTTCGGCCCCTAGCATGTAGCCAAGTGTCTGTGTCGTCATTCACAGAAAGTGTACTGTAGAACTCACTCTGCGGCATAGGTATCCCTTACCCCTGGCCAACTCTACAGTGTGTACTGTTTCATCTCCCAACCATCACAGGTTGATTGACTGTTGCTCACCCATGTGTGTGGGAGTATTGGTTCAATCCTACGCAGTACGGGTAAGCAGCAATAAAAGCTTATGGGCGTGGCTTGGTAGCTAGTTAATCGCCATCCCTTAATCACAACCAGTGTCTCCATGATTTATTAAACTGAATGCACAGGGCCCCATGGTACAGTAAGGGGCCAACTGTACAATGGCAACCAGGCCGATACTTGACTCCGCCCCCTGCAACCTTCTGACGCTGTTGGTTTCATTTGGAGCTGCCTGCCCACTGCGTCGTGGGAACATGGCCTTGCCGACAGGATCAGCCCCTCTGCATTGGCCTGCCCCCAACCCTGCGTCCTGCTTTCAGTGTGCTGATCATGCCGTGCTGCATTGACCCAACTGGGCAGGCACAGCGTGCAGCAGCACGTCGTCACAGGCGGTGAGTGCCCCCGCTAATCATTAAACTGGCCACGAACACGTGCACCCGAGCCCTTTTATTAGCAGGCTCACTTCACTCGTGACGCCTATGAGGGAAGTGTGTGGGAGTGCCAATGTGACCACTTCCATAGGGGAGTGGCTATAAACCCTATGCCTGTCGAGACACAAGAACGTGTCTCGCAGGACATAGGCAGAGGCCACCCCACCCGCCGGACGTACGACGCCGCCACCCTCAACGCACTCAACACCGGCCGAATCCCGGGATGCTACCGAGCCACCCCGAGACGCACCCACGGACCCTTCAGCTGCCACGCCTGCAAGTTCACCTGCATCCGGACCTACACCGCACCAGCACCCACCAAGCCGAACACCAGCAGCAACCACCTCAAGTGCATCCTGCTCAACACCCGCTCCGTCCACAGACACGCCATCGAACTCTGGAACCTCCTCGACACCACAGCTCCTGACGTTGCCTTCCTCACGGAAACCTGGATGAACGACTCCTCAGCGCCCGACATCGCCATCGCCATCCCAGAGGGCTACAAGATCACCCGGAAAGACCGCGACAACCAGTCTGGAGGAGGCATCGCCATCATCCACAGGGACACCATCCGCATCACGACCAACACCGACGACACCCTGACAATCGCCGAACACCTGCACTTCCAGATCCACACCGACCCCAAGACCACCCTCAGAGGCACCCTGATCTACCGACCCCCGGGACCACGCACACCATTCAGCGAAGACATCGCCGACTTCATCAGCCCGCACGCCCTCCCCTCCGCCGACTACATCCTCCTGGGGGACATCAACTTCCACCTGGAGAACGACAACGACCGCAACACCACCACCCTGCTTGACAACCTCGCCACCCTCGGACTCAAGCAGCTGGTGACCACCCCCACCCACCTCGCCGGACACACACTCGACGCCGTCTTCTCATCCAGCAAAGACATCGCCTTCAGCCACGCCACCGGACTCCACTGGACGGACCACAGCTGCATCCACTTCACCTTCAGAAGAACCACGATCCACCACCACCAGCAACAGGTTGCACGAAGAAGCTGGAACAAGATCACAGCCGACCAGCTCGCCGCTTCCCTGAGCCAGCACCCTCCCGCCAGCTCAGCGAACCCAAGCCAGGCCGCCGACAACCTCACAAAGTGGATCAGCAACTGCGCGGACGAACTCGCCCCACTGAAGACCCCGCCCAGCAGACCCGGCAGCAAGAAGGCCCCATGGTTCACAGACGAACTCAAGAGCTCCAAGAAGAACTGCCGAGCCCTCGAGAAAGAGAAGGGAGCCAACACCGGACAACATGACCACCCTCAAGACCGCCACCCGAAAGCACCATCAACTGATCCACGCCACCAAGAAAACAGCATTCAAGGACCGGCTGGACAACAACGCACACAACTGCAAGGAACTCTTCAACATCGTGAAAGAGCTCTCCAACCCCAACGCTGGATCCAACTACATCACCCCATCGCAAGACCTCTGCAACTCCCTCGCCTCCTACTTCCACACCAAGATCGCCGACATACACAACAGCTTCAGCACTCAACCAACGCTCCCCACGACCACACCAACGCCCCCCACCACCACCCTCAGCGCCTGGACCCCGATCAACACAGAAGACACCATCCGCACGATGAACTCTATCCACTCCGGATCCCCGACCGACCCCTGCCCGCACCACGTCTTCAACAAGGCCGACGCCGTCATCGCACCCCACCTGCGGGACATCATCAACACCTCCTTCGACACCGCCACCTTCCCTGAGAGCTGGAAGCACGCCGAACTCAGCGCTCTACTAAAGAAACCAACAGCGGACCCCACCGAACTCAAGAACTACCGCCCCATCTCGCTCCTCCCGTTTCCAGCCAAAGTCATCGAGAAGACCGTCAACAAGCAGCTGGCCGCCTTCCTCGAGACGAATGGATCCCTCGACCCCTCTCAGTCTGGCTTCCGAGCCAACCACAGCACCGAGACCGCCCTCATCGCTGCCACCGATGACATCCGAGCCCTGCTGGACAACGGAGAAACAGCGGCCCTCATCCTCCTAGACCTCTCCGCAGCATTCAACACTGTCTGTCACCGCACCCTAGTGCAGCGCCTCAGCAACGTCGGAATCCAGGAGAAGGCACTGGAATGGATCATCTCCTTCCTCGACGGAAGGACACAGAGAGTCCGCCTACCACCGTACAAGTCAGAGGCCACCAAAGTCATCTGCGGCGTCCCTCAAGGGTCCTCGCTCAGCCCCACCCTCTTCAACGTCTACATGAGTCCCCTTGCGGCCATCGCACGCCAACACAACCTCAACATCATCTCCTACGCCGACGACACCCAGCTGATCCTCTCCCTGACCAACGACCCCGACGCCGCCAGAACCAACCTACACAAAGGGATGAAAGACGTAGCCGAGTGGATGACGACCAGCCGCCTGAAACTGAACTCAGACAAGACGGAAGTCCTCATCCTGGGCTCCTCGCCCTCCGCCTGGGACGACTCCTGGTGGCCCCCCGCCTTGGGCACCGCACCCAAACCTACAGACCACGCACACAACCTGGGCTTCATCCTGGACTCCTCCCTGTCCATGACCAGACAAGTCAACGCCGTCTCCTCGTCGTGCTTCAACATCCTGCGCATGCTACGGAAGATCTTCCGGTGGATCCCCATCGAGACCAGGAAGACGGTCACCCAGGCCCTCGTCCCCAGCCGACTGGACTACGGCAACGCCCTCTACGCCGGAACCACCGCCAAGCTCCAGAAGAGACTCCAGCGGATCCAGAACGCCTCAGCCAGACTCGTCCTCGACATCCCCCGACGCAGCCACATCTCCGGACACCTGAGAGACCTGCACTGGCTGCACTGGGAGAGCTCACCTGTGATTTTAACCTCTTAAGTGCTGCGCCTATACCAACGGCCGACGGCACCACTACCTCGGGAGTGCTGCCGTCGGCCGTTGAACGTTCCAACTGCACCTGCGCAATGGAACGTTCAGCACTGGAGCTGGACGTTCCAAAGCAGCTAAGGTGTTAAAAATTGTTTGTTTGTTTTTATTGTTATCTTGTGCACTGTGGAGAAACCTTTGGAATCCTTTTTAAAAACAAAAACTTACCTTTGAAACCGAACACCAGGCACGGGGAGCGGACTCTAACGCTACCGCGTTGCCTGACATTGCTCACTCCCCCCTCGACGAGCACCGTGAGGACGCAGGCCACGCCCCCAATTTAGGCCTCGCCCCCTTTCGCCGTCAGTAAGCACCTATAAAATGTGCCTAGGGCGGAAGCGCAGCGGACGAGCGCAGCGGGAGCGCCGTTTGCGCGCCGAAGGCGCGCTTAAGGCAAGCCCGTCTGCGCCCGTCCGCGCCAGACCAAGCCCAGAGCCCATAATCTCTGCCTCTCCCACGCAAACCAACATCAACTACTCTAATAGTACCCTGCAAAGACTAAGAGACCTACCAGCGGCCCTATGTAACGGCTCTATATCCCTAGAGGAGGGACACTCTCGATGCTTAAACTGCCCCTACAAGCTCAGTCCCAATCTACTCTTGAAGGGTTCGGACATAGAAGCACTCTTCCTTACAGAAACCTGGCTCACGTCAGGTTCAGAACCAGACATTATCCAGGCACTCCCACCGGGCTACCATTTAAAACATCATAACCGACCCGTGGGTATTGGTGGGGGTTTAGCGATTATATACCGAGATTATCTGTCCTGCCAACTCAAAGAAAGCCCTGTTTTAGACTGCGAAAATATTCTTTTCTCCATCCACCGTCCGCCTTCGACCACCCTTTCTGGGCTACTAGTGTATCGCCCCCCGGGGCCGGTACGACGCTTTAACTACTCCCTAATTGAATCCATATCCTCCCTCGCTTGCGTATCCCCTAACTTCACGCTACTGGGAGACTTAAATCTCCACTTTGACGACCCCTCTAGCAAACCAGCTGCTGACCTTAAAGCAGACTTGGGCTCCATTAGGCTTGAACTACTAAGCAACCTTCCTACTCATGTCAAAGGACACCTGCTGGACCCTGTTTTCTCCAACCTCACGAGACTTACAATTCAACCCCCCACCCCTCTTCCCTGGTCAGATAACTTCTTGGTCCCTTTTAAATTACAAATCCTGGCTAAGGCCCTCGCAAGGCATCCACCTCAACCCCCTTCTCGCCCATGGAAAAACCTGGACACAAACTCCTGGGCCCAAGCCTTATCCTCCACTATACCTATACTGGACTCAGATCCCTCCAGAGCTGATGTCCAAGTACACGAGTGGATCAACCAATCTCTAGACTCCACTCTGCCACTCAAACCCCTCCCCAGTAAAAAAAAAACGGTCAAATCACCATGGTTCACTCAGGAACTACGAAATCTCAAAAAAAGCAGCAAAAAACTTGAGCGAGTATGGAGAAAAAACTGGACGGCCGAATGCAAAAAAGAGTATAGAGCCGCCATTAAGCTCTATAAAAACTCTATAAAAAGTACACAAGCTACCTTCTTTGAAGGAAAGATAGCTGCAGCAGCTAACTCTGCAAAGGAAACATACCGCATTGTTCGTCTCCTCACTACAATTCAAGACCCCCTACCCCCGCCGGACCCAGAGGGTGCCAGATGCAATCAGATGGCCGAATTTTTCTCTGCAGAAATCGAGAAAATTCTGACCTCACTTCCAGTCCCCACCCCCCCCACCAACAGCTACTCCCTCACCCCCCTTACAGAAGTTACATGCCTACGATCTTTTCCCCAGATTACCACTGAGACTTTCCTATCCACCCTACAAACTGTAAAAAGTGGCTCCCCTTCAGACCCAGCCCCCATCAGCAAGTTAAAACTGGTCGCCCCCACTGTAGCCCCACCCATCACCAACCTCATTAACGCCTCCTTTAAAAAGGGCTCTGTTCCGGCTAACTGGAAGAAAGCTATTGTCAAAGCTCTCTTAAAAAAAACCCTCCTAGATCCCATGGATCCTGCCAACTTCAGACCCATATCGCTTCTCCCCGGTATCAGCAAAGTGGCCGAACGTATCGCAAACCGTCATCTGTCCAACTTCTTGGAGGCTAACCACCTACTACGTCACTCCCAGACCGGGTTCAGACCGGGACAGGGCACCGACACCGCCCTGCTTGCCGTGGTCGAAGAGGCGAGAAGCATCATTGATGCAGGAGGATCAGTGGCAGTGATCCTCCTTGACCTGAGTGCCGCCTTCGACACGGTGGACCACGCTATTCTTGTCCACCGGCTAAGTCAGATTGGAGTCGCTGACTCCGCCCTGGCCTGGATCAAATCCTTTCTCGAGGAAAGATCCTTCCAAGTGTCAGATGGCACCACCACGTCCAAGGCCCTCCCCCTACAGTGTGGGGTTCCTCAGGGATCATCCCTGAGCCCCACACTTTTTAACGTCTACATGTCCCCCCTTGAGGACATTATTACCCCCTTCGGCGTCAAAACAGTAATGTACGCCGACGACACCCAGCTGGTGGTCTCCATCAACCAGTCGAGTAACAGCTTAGACAACTTGGCCAGCTGCCTAGATAGGGTCTCCCAATGGATGTGTGAATCTCGATTAAAACTTAATGGAGACAAATCGGAGATTCTTCTCCTGGGTAACCCTAACAAGCTTCCCACCAACCTCTCCTGGCCATCTTGTATGGGAACTCCCCCAGCACCCAAAACCGAGGTCAAAAGTCTTGGCATTTGGCTGGACCAGGACCTGAATTTTAAAACCCAGGCCAGAAAAACATCAGGCACCTGTTTCGGCCTTATCCGCATGTCCCGAAAGATTCTCCACCTGATTCCCTTTCAGTCGAGGAAGCTACTGATGCAGGGGCTGGTCAACTCCAGATTGGACTATGGCAACATCTTGTACCTGGGGGCCCCCGCTTCAGTTGTTCACAGACTACAGGTGGCTCAGAACGCGGCGGCCAGAATCCTAACGGGAACTAAAGCAAGATGCTCGGCGAAACCAGCTCTCAAAAGCCTTCACTGGCTCCCAGTGAAGGAGCGAATTATCTTCAAGACCCTATGCATCTCCCACAAGATATTGCACGATAAAGGCCCCCCAATTCTCAAACCTCTGATGAAACCCCATCAGTCCTACAGGCAACTAAGATCTGACTCCCTCGCCCTTGCCAGCATCCCAAGGATAAGAAAGGCCAGATCCGGTGGCCGCTTGTTTTCCTACAATGCCCCAAGACTCTGGAACACCCTCCCATTGGCCATGAGGAGTGAACACAACCTCCTCATCTTTCGGAAACAATTGAAAACCTGGCTCTTCCCGTAATTCATCCCATCTCACTCCCTCTCTTCTCCCCTGGATACAAGGTCTTGTCAGCGCTGGGATGCCCGAGGGTAGCTACGCGCTTTATAAATCCCAACTCAAACTCAAACTCAAACTGGCTCCCCGTCAACAAGAGAATCACCTTCCGTCTCCTCACCCACGCGCACAAAGCCCTACACGACCAAGGCCCGAGTTACCTCAACAACCGCCTCAACTTCTACGCTCCCAAACGCCATCTCCAATCTACCAGTCAAGCCCTCGCCGCCGTCCCCCGCATCCGAAGAGCGACAACAGGAGGAAGGTCCTTCTCCTACCTGGCCGCCAAGACCTGGAACTCCCTCCCGACCGACCTGCGCCTGACCCAAGACCACCTCTCCTTCAGGAAGAAGCTCAAGACCTGGCTGTTCGAGCAGTAGCGGACCCCCTCTCCCCAAGCGCCTTGAGACCCTCCGGGTGAGTAGTGCGCTCTATAAATGTCTTTGATTGATTGATTGAACATTCAGCATCAACGGGGGCAGTGCCGGGCTGCACTCCTGGCCCCGGAGGGTGCTTTGAAAAGCGAGCCCCGCCCCCCAGCAATTACTGTGCGATTGAGCATCAGCCCGAATTACCAAGAGGGGCACGTGAAGTTTATTATGCATACATGCCCCGCCTATCGTCCATCCTTTCTCACGCTAAGGCACAAAGCCTGTTTGCCCATAAGGGTGCAAGTGGCAACAACCAAGGAAATCCGGCTGCTACATTGCCCACCCCATGCCTCCGGAGTAGCTGGTGGTCCTGTTTTAAGCAGCCCCAGGGTAAGGAGGCCCTCGGACAGGTGGCTGTGCCACACCACTTCTTGTGACTCTCAGCGTTCGTGCCACTAGGCACCACAGACTAACCCTGAGAACTGAACTCCACTCCGCTGGCAGAGTTTGTGGAATTTTGCATAATCCAAGTTCTGCGGAGAACGCAAATTTCCTGCAAAACTGTCGACTCCGCAGCGGGAGCGGAGTTCAGCCCCGGACCCTCGTGCCTCCCAACCCCACAATAAATATTATCTAAATACAATTTACAATTAAATTACTTAACTTATCGCGTTGTCCCGGGCTACCCTCCTCATCCTTGCCGTAATCCCCTACATCAGACATACGTCTTGGTAGTACTGCGCATGCGCGCACAAATGCAGTCCTACCATGACGTATGGGATTACGGCGAGGAGGAGAAGGGCAGCCCGCAAAATGGGTGGGAGGCACGGAGCGTAGTGGAGTTTTTGGCTAACTCCATAGAGCTGCCAATTAAACTTGAACCATTTAATGTTGTCCAACCACACCACAGTCCAGCAGCTCGGAAAAAGCCTCTAGAAAAGCACAAAGACTGTGAATATTGTGAAGGACCTCCTCACAAGCTAGCAGAGTGCCCCACAAAAAGAAAGATATGTTGTACCTGTTGAAAATATAACTACTTCGCCAAAGTCTGCAGGTCCTCAAAGAGCAAGCCTCGGAAGGATACCGTCCAGGCTACAGCCGGTAGCCTCACCACAAGAGAGGACATGTATTTATCAGTGTGAGTGGCTGGGTATTAGTAATTATACAACTTTCTATGGTTTCTTGTAGCTTTGCAGTTTACTGCCTGAATGTATTTGTACCCCACATATATGGATTGTGTTGATAATGCAATTAAGTCTTCACACCGCCAATAATTTTTCTTGTCTTTTTTTCTTTCAGGAAACACCTTCTTCTTCTGTCCAGAGTGTCCTTCAGAAAGAAGAGAACAAGTGGCCAGGTTTACCAAGATTTTACATTGGGGTTGTGTCACTTTGGGGCGCAACCCCAACTCAAAATTCATTTTGGCATTTACTAAGCTACACAAAGTCAATTTGCGTGGCTTTGCGTTACTTTTTATCAGGTAGCTGTTACTTGGATGGAGGGTAGGCGTTCACGTGCAACCACCCATGATTTTTGTCACAAACCTAGATTTACAAAGACTTGTAAACCTGGATATGTGTCCTAATGGTGTGTCTTCCTAACTGAGGCGTAACAAGGAGAACTATCTTCATTTCTCTTAGTTAGTTCCTCTTTCCAAATGTGCTGAATTCTGCAGCACACATGGAAAGAGGAATATACCTTTAAGGATTACTTCATTTCCTGCACAAAAACAATCCTGTCCGTACTGCAGGCACCCCTCTGCAAGGGTGCAAGCTTGCCTGTGATAGTGCTAGGCTGCACACAATGCACCAGCGCTAGGGGAGAGTTAAAGTGCGCCATATCCTTGTAAATAATGCGCAGTTCAGCTCTTTCCCTTTCACGCAATGCAACAAGGCAGCCGGAAACTAGACTGAATCCCTCCACTGCAGCTTTCAAACGGGAAGTAAAAGGCATTCTCATGGCAAAATTATCTTAAACACAGACCCTTGTTTTTCCGCAAGTACATACGTACATGGTATCAAACTAGCCCACCTAAGCGAACCTATCTGCTGTTACCATTTCTCCTCAGTTCGTTATTATCATCTCCTTGTTGCTCCTCTTTTTGTCGTTCTCAATGATGTTATTTCTATTTTCACTTACTTACCTGGACTGTATTACCTTCACTCTTCAGGTCACTTCCTACTGCCCTGCTCTATGATTGCCCTTTGGCATTATGTACTCTTCTTGGACTTATGTTATCATTATCCCCATGTACTGTAAAGCGCTCTGATACCCGCAAGGGTCTTGTCCGCGCTCTATAAAACTCTGAAAATAAATAAATCTCTTCCTACCCTGCAAATCTTAGTAAATATGCCTCATGCTATCTGGTAATTTACAGCCTGAACAGTAATAAAATAATATTTTCTTCTGCCTAAGCCTCCTGTTTATATTTTGTTCTAGATCTCTGAGGTTGTGGGTTTTCTTTTCTGTCACCTTCCGGGCAGGGCAGTTAGGAAAACCCCATAGATAAAAATAACCCAATTACGGGAAAGAAAAAGTCTCCAAAATGAATTAAAGCAATTCACTTAACCTCTATGGGGCTTATTTACAAGCCCCTTGCGCCGCCAGTGCCTCACTTTCCCCTATATTAAAAGTGGTTAGGGGGGGCAAGGAGGCTAACAGCCTGGTCCGGGGAGCAACACCCCTTTCCAGCCACCAGTCAAGGGAGTCATTAACTAAGCTGAAGGCCAGTGTGGTTGACTCGTTCTCAGCTACACCAGCGGCTTGGCCAACAAGTCACCAAAGTTTATTTTATGGCCTAGGTATTAAAAGCACACTTGATGAAAAAGTGCCGCCATCTTAACTCCCTGTGACTCAGAACCGGCAGCCAGGCTCTTAAAATACTGCTCCTTGATTTCAGTCAATTTAAAATGACTTGCAACCTGTTACAGATAGTCATGAAACACAATAGGAAACTGGAAGATTGGATAAATATATTCCAGGAATTGAATAATTATCACGCATAAACTAACGATCAGCATAGGAGAGAGTTTAAATGGAAACTCAAAGGTGCTGCTACCAATGAACATTTTATTATCGGAAGTGGAGATTGAAAGAATAACCAGCATAGTCAGAATCACCACTACTTGCCCTGAAGAAGTCCTTTTGGACGAAACGCGTTGGCTAAATTTTGTATGAAGAATAAGAATAAAAAACTTTTAAAGCCCTACTGAACGGATTCTAAACTTCATTTGTTTACTATTGTTCTTTGTGGAAAGTGCTGGACCATTGTGTTTTATTGACAATAGGAAATTGTATTAGGTGGAGACATCTGCAACTGGATGTTTTTGTAATTGTCTGAGATTGCAGATGCATTGCTCTGTAATGCCAGTCACCAGATATAGGCATGCAAGCAGAGACACCATCGCAATGCCAGATGCATTTTGGCAGTGGCAGCAGCAAGCACAGTCCTCGCAAGATGTACAACATAGGGGTTTGCGACTGGCAAATACAGCGGACCGTGAGGAGAAGACCAAAGCGAGGAGGGCAGCCCAGAGATGCCAGAGCAGGTAAGTGTTTATTTGCTACTTTTTAAATTCATTGTAGATGGAGGGGAGCAGAGAGGAGTTCCACAGAGTTTTTTTCAACTCCGTGGAACTCAACGTAGAGGCACTCCGCCCATCCACAAAATATATATTTTACCTTCAGCACAAGCTAACTTCTCTTCTCCAAGACCCCTCATTCTTGGTATCCTTCTCTCTCCATCTCTCTATCTTTCTAGGATGGTGAGCTGGTCTGATGTTTATAAAACCTGACAACTGGCACAGACTTAAAGATAAGAAACGAAGAAGAAATGCAGTATGATAAAAAACATATGCAAAATTGAGTCGAAATTAACTGTCAAAATGTATCAATTGAAGGTGAATACAAATAAGGTGACAGAAGGAACTAGAGTTCAAAATGGCTCTTGCTATCCCTGTCTTTGCTTTGCTCCCCCTGTCACTGCTTTGCTCTCCCTTTCACTGCTTTTTTGAACTCCTCACCTCTGTTTTACTTTGCACTCCCTGTCTCTGCTTTTTTGATCTCCTAACCTCTGTTGTACTTGCCCTCTTTGGGGAAGATTTACAAGCTCCTTTTGACACTTTTAAGCTGCCATTGCATCACTTTTGTGATGCAGCGATGTCATAAACAATGCGCCATGTTGCGACACATTTGCAACGTGACGCATCTAGGGAGATGCGTCAGGTTGTAAAGCCCTGCGTCACATTAAACCCGCGTCAGGTATAATGTATGCCAGAAGGACGTTCTGATGCAAGAAAGCCTCATAAAAGTGATGCAGTGAAATCTACAAGATTTCACTGCATCACTTCTACGGCACCTCTGCGTCAAAACCTTACGCCTGCATGAAGCAGTTGTAAGGAGTGACGCAGCATGATAGGAATAGGCATTCCTGAGCATTACTGGAGTTGCGTCGTGCTTGCGACACGACTCCAGCAATGCATTACCGTTACGCCAACAGATGCGTGGCGCATCTGTCAATCCTTGCACCACAGTGCGCCACATTGCAAATGAGACGCATACATGGTGGCACAAGGTTTTTTTTTTGCGTGATGCAATTAAACTGATGCATCTCTGCTAAAATGCAGAGAGGCGTCAGTTTCTTGTATATCTGCCCCTCTTTCTCTGCTTTACTTTGCTATCCCTCTCTAATTTACTTATTCCTCGTGCTGTCTGTGCTCTCCTTTTGATTCTTTATTCCACCTGTCTCTGATTTACTTTGCTTTCAATAGCCATTCTTTAGTTTGCTTTCCCTGTCTTTGCTCTGCTTCCCTCTCTCTCTCTACTTTGCTCTCCTTTTTTCTGCTTTACTTTGCTCTCCCAGCCTGTGCTTTACTTTGTTCTCCCAGCTTGTGCCTTACTTTTCTGTCTTTGTATTTTCTCCACATTGTTCTTCTTGTCTCTGCTTTTCTTTGCTCCACCAGCCTGTGCTTTACGTTGCTCTCCCTTTATGTGCTTTACTTTGATTTCCTATCTTTGCTTTAATTTACTCTCTCTATCTAAGCTTTACTTTGCTCTCACAATCTCTACTTTACTTTCTCTCCCTCCCTCCCTCTCCCTCCTTTCCTTGATCTCCCCATCTCTGCTCTACTTTGCTTTCCCTGTCTGTACGTTGCTTTATTCTCCCTGTCTAAGGTTTACTTTGCTCTCCCTGTCTAAGTTTTACTTTGCTCCCCCAGTCTGAGCTTTACATTGCTCTCTCTGTCTCTAATCTACGTTGCTCTACTTGTCTATGTCTAACTTTGTTGTTCCTGAGTCTGCTTCGCTTTGCCTTTCCAGGCTCTGCTTTAGTTTGCTTTCCCTGTCTTTGATTTACTTTGCCACACTCATCAGCTTTTCTTTGCTTTCCCTGTCTCTGCTTTATTCTGCCTTCCCTGTCTCTGTTTTACTTTGCCGTACCTGTCTCTGCTTTACTTTGCATTCCCTGTCTCTTCTTTAGTTTGCTTTCCCTGTCTCTGATTTACTTTGCCTTCCCTGTCTCTGCTTTACTTAGCTTTACCTAACTCTGCTTTACTTTTCTGTCCCTGTCTCTGCATTACTTTGCTTTACCTGACTCTGCTTTACTCTACTTTACCTGACTCTGCTTTACTTTGCTCTCCCTGTCTCTGCTTTACTTTGCTTTCACTGACTCTGCTTTACTTTGCGTTCCTTGACTCTGCTTTTCTTTGCTTTCCCTGACTCTGCTTTACTTTGCTTTACCTGACTCTGCTTTACCTTTGCTTTCCCTGTCTCATCTTTACCTGACTCTGCTTTTCTTTGCTTGGCCTGACTCTGCTTTACCTTGCTTTCCCTGTCTCTGCTTTACTTTGCCTTCCCTGTCTCTGATTGACTTTGCTTTCCCTGTCTCTGATTGACTTTGCTTTCCCTGTCTCTGCTTTACTTTGCATTACCTGTCTGTGCTTTACTTAGCTTTACCTGACTCAGCTTTACTTTACTGTCCCTATCTCTGCTTTACCTGACTCTCCTTTACTTTGCTTTACCTGACTGCTTTACTTTGCTGTCCCTTTCTCTGCTTTACTTTACTGTCCCTGCTTTACTTTGCTTTACCTGACTCTGCTTTACCTTGCTTTCCCTGTCTCTGCTTTACTTTGCCTTCCCTGTCTCTGATTGACTTTGCTTTCCCTGTCTCTGCTTTACTTTGCATTACCTGTCTGTGCTTTACTTAGCTTTACCTGACTCAGCTTTACTTTAGTCTTTACTGTCCCTGTCTCTGCTTTACCTGACTCTCCTTTACTTTGCTTTACCTGACTGCTTTACTTTGCTGTCCCTTTCTCTGCTTTACTTTACTGTCCCTGCTTTACTTTGCTTTACCTGACTCTGCTTTACTTTGATTTACCTGACTCTGCTTTTCTTTGCTTTACCTGCCTCTGCTTTACTTTGCGTTCCCTGTCTCTGCTTTACTTTGCGTTCCCTGTCTTTGATTTTTTTGCTTTACCTGCCTCTGCTTTACTTTGGTTTAGCTGTCTCTGCTTTTGTTTGCTTTACATGCCTCTGCTTTACTTTGCCTTCCCTGTTTCTGCTTTACTTTGCTTTCCCTGTCTTACTTAACTTTGCTTTCCCTGTTTCTGCTTTACTTAGTTCCCCCCATGTTGTCACTGAAAGCTGCTGCACTGGTCCATGCAGTGAGTGTTCTGATGGGTTGTATGACAGAGGCATGCGTGGTACAATGCCGCCCGAACAACGAATGTGTCTTAACAATGCATTCCTTTACCACATATGCCTTCACCAATCATGCGTTCAGCAGGTGATTTTGCGGTAAAGACATGACTGGTAAAGGGATTTGTGTGGTAAAGATCACAGCCCAGCCCCCTGCCCTGAACCCTAAACACAACCCGAACCCCCTATGAGCCCTAAAAACAACCCCAACCCCAGAGCCCCATAATCAACCGTACCCCCCAGCCCTAAAAACAACTGACCCCCTCCACCAAGCCCTAAAAAAAACACCGACCACCCCTAAGCCCTAAAAGCAACCTCAACGCACCCCAATCCCTAAAAAAACGACCGGAGCCCTGAAACCAACCCCGATCCCTCCGAGCCTTGAAAACAACCCAAACCCCCCCAGAGCCCTAAGATCTACCCCCAACCCTAACATGACCCTCCCCCCAAATCCTGGCCCCAGCCCCATTTACCAGACCACATTCCAGAGCTCCCTCTCCCTATCCTTCCTCTTCATGTGCTTGCCAACCCGCGCAGCTAGACCACGCACTGCCGAAACCACGCATATGCGTGGTTTCGGGGAGCATGGTTCTGGTTGCGGGAAAAATGGCCAGCGCGTGGCTCAGCCTGCGTTGTAAAGGACGTTTCCCGTTCTGATGGTGACAGATGGACCTGCTTGATTGATCACAAAAGCTGCAGAAAGTAGTCCAGTGTCTATATTGCACTTCAATCATTCAGTCAATCAAGTGCATTGCTTATGATTGTTTCCATAAAACACAACCAGTGCACAGCACACATAATGAATTCTTCATGAAAAGATAAAGAGCACAGATCCTTGCAGATGCAAAGTGATTCAAAATGATGTGGTCAGACATATAATGTTCAGCACACAGAAGGGGTTGAGAGTGATTTAGCATCAGTGCAGGAGTGCCCCATTATTGCCAAAGGACACCCGCATCCATCATCCGTCCATTAGGCCCTAAGCCGTAAAGTGCAAGGTGCATAATCTTTCGGACAAGGCAAACAAGGAACTTAATATCAATCAACATCTACATTAAGAGGGATTAAACGAATCACATGATGAGAGAGACAACTAACTCTTCATTTGAGAGCTCAAAATGATAGCAAGCCTGATTAAATGTAAGAAAAAGCCAAATCACATAAGAGTAAATAAAAGCAAATAAATAAAAGCAAAAAACTCTCATAAAGAGAGATTTGTTCATCTGAAAAAATGTCACAAAAGAATCTCTAGAAGGGGTATCCATCTAAGGTCCAGAAGGGCTATGTCCATTACATATTTTCATGATATGCTTATATGATCTTTTAAATACAATACAACTAAATGGAAATCATTTACATAATCCTTGGTTATTCTAAAGAGCTGGCATGGATCTAAAAGTTTACTGGCACTGCAACAAAAACTAAAATGATTTCTCGAAATGGAAAAAGCTTGAGGTGAATTTGAATAAACTCCCTTCAGACACACAGCTCCGGTGCCATAGAAATAATTAAAACGTTTTTCGTTATCTGCTTCTCAGACTACAATATAGAGGGCCCAGTAAATGAAAAATGATGCGGAGCTCATTGGTTGGATTGGAACAAAAAAACTCGCCTACATTACCTTACTCTTGGGCTTACTTGTAAAGAGAACATTTTTCAAAATTAAAATGTGTGGTCTTGTTAATGTTTTTGTTAGACCTAACAGCGTTAGGGTGGACTTTCCCCAAACATTTTGCCTCATTCCATCATATTTTCTGATCTCGTTTTTGGTGGCCTTAGGACTCAGTGCACTTTACCACTACTAACCAGTGCTAAAGTGCATGTGCTCACTCCTTAAAACATGCTATCATTGGCTTATCCCCCAATTGGCATAGTTAACTTACTCATAAGTCCCTAGTAAAGGTGTACTACATGTACCCAGGGCCTGTAAGCTAAATGCTACTAACGGGCCTTCAGCATTGATTGTGCCACCCGCTTAAGTAGCCCTTTGAAACTAATCTCAGGCATGCCATTGCAACATGTATGTTCAGTTTTAAACTGACTTTTCGACCTGCCAAAATCAACCGTTTGCTAGGCCTAAAGCTTCCTTTTTAATACATATAAATCACCCCTAGGTTAGGCCCTAAACATCCCACAAGGCATAGTGTGATATATTAAAAAAGAATGACATGTACTTTTAAGTTTTACATGTCCTGATACTGAAAAACTCCAAAACTCGTTTTTCACTGTGCAAGGCATACTTCTCCCATGTGATAACATTGGGGTTGCCTTATTACATTTAGTAAGGATAACACCAAAATGAACTGTCCTCCTGTTCCCATTTGGAAGTCTTTGGAATTGTAATAAAAATCCCGTTTTATGGTAAACTTGGATTTTGAATTACAATTATGAAAATGCAACTTTTCCTGCCATGGGCTTTTGGTGATGCAGGCTATTTCTGGGTCACATGACTGGGTGTAGTTGGCAGTTAGTTGTGGACTTCCCCCCAGACAGCCACACACAATAGAAAGCTTAGGTGTGCCTGGATTTACCATTACTGGCAGGATGGGGAGGCAAAGCTGGGCACAGCACCACTTACACCCAAATAGGCTGTGTCCTGCCTTCACACAAAGGATTGCATACCTCATGGAGTATGTCTGGATCAGGGCAGTGGAGGAAAGAAAACCGAGTACTACAAAGAGAATCCTCTAGAAGATACTCCCACTTAAAAAAAAGGCACCAGTTATAAATATTGGACCGTAGACACCAATTCTTCAGTACACGTCTATACCGGGACACCTCCTGGCGAGGTAACTGTTCGCGCTTTTAGAAATATCGTTATTATTATTATTATTATACCTATGGAAGACTCTGCCAGGAAGGACTGCTGGGCTGCTGTAACGACAGCCACTCTGCTGGGCTGCTGTCACGATCGCTCTCGCCGCTACGGTGGGAAGAAGAAGAAAGGACAAAATAGCGCGGTCTCTCTACACGGACTACATGTCCCAGAAGGCTAAGCGACTCTGGAGAGCAGGAAAGAAGGCTGAGCCTATATAGCTCCTCCTCTCCAGCGGGTCAGTGCTTGACAATTGTTATGGTGTTTTTGGTAAGTGGCGGATGGTGTTGACCCCGCCGGATTAGTACCCAAGAAACCCAGCATAGCCGACGAAGAGCCTGCGTGGTCAGTAACTCAAGCCGACTCAAGCCGACGCCGAAGAAGAGCCTGCGTGGTCAGAGACTCAAGCCAACTCAAGCCGACGCCGAAGAAGAGCCTGCGTGGTCAGAGACTCGAGCCGACTCAAGCCGACGCCGAAGAAGAGCCTGCGTGCTCAGAGGAGTGAAGTAATTCTTCCGACAAGTCGCAAGTACCCTGAAAGAAGAACGGGATCGTTCTTCTTTTCCTGTATTTACTTTTCTGCCAAGCTACCCGCGTATTCCGTGTTCAGATAACATTTTACTTTTCAGAAGTTCCCGAGTGCGATAAGATAGAGTCTTATTCGGATTGCTTGTTTGGAGTGCCCCATTACAATACGATTGTTCCCAAGAGTTATTGAGAACAAGGGTCTAAGAAGCATACATACTTTTCTGCATTTAGGAGTAGTAGAGCCTTACAGAGGAAGACGGCAATAGAGGAAGTGAAAGGAACTTTCTCTTTGCCTATCAACTCATCTCGGATTGAGGGACAGATTGTTTTCGTTTGAAACAGAGAGAGTGTTATCTCTGGTAAGTGCCGTTACTTGGGGCCAGGGAAGGGAAGCGACCATAAACAGACAAGGTACTCATACCTGTCGTTTGTTTCTCCACGCTGCAGTACGTCCCTCCACCGAGTTCTTGCGGATCGCCCAGACCCAGACGACAGCATTCTACAACCTAGCTCTCCTACACCCTTATTTCTCCCGGCTTCTTGAATACTCACTCAGACGGTGATTTCCACGTCACCGCTGGGTGTGGTGTTTAAACAAGTTGAGAGGACTGTGCATCTCATCGTTCCTGCTGGCCAGCTTCTTCAGGTTAGTGGGGCGCGACTGTATTTGCGCCGCTTGCAATCCCGACAGCTGCTGCCGTAAAGGACTGCTGCCCTGCTCACCTGCTGCTCTGCTCTTCTCTTACCTGGGTGATAAAGACTGGGCCTGCAACTTGTAACCAGGACCACCAGAGTGACTTCAAGGGCTAGTCTCTTGTAACCATTACCTGGACTCTACAACTGTAAGTCCTACCCTTCCATGTGGCACTATCCCAGTCCTGGACTCTTGGAAGTGGGCCTGAAGGAGCTCTGCCAACCCATCTGTGGATCTAGCAGAAGTGATGCATCTCATCAGCTGCGCAGAACAACCCTGAGCAGAACTGACACGTTGCTTCTCATGCGACGACTCTCTCAGCGCAAGGACTTCCCATCGCCCACGTAGCCCACAGTCTTGTTGGAATCACCACTGTGTGATGCATCCCCGACGCAGGCTCTCGCATCTCAAGCCTCTCGTTGATGGCATCCTCGACGATGACACAGGACTTCACATCACAAGCCCCGCAGCTTCCTCTAAACCAGCTGGTGCACGACGCATCCTGGATGCAGGACTTCGCATCGGCAGCCCATTCTTGGGGGCGAAAGTGGGCCTGGGTTGCAAGTGTTCCAGTTCAGGGTGGACCTGGCCCGGCCGTTCAGGCTGGACTGCTCCAATGAGGTGCAGGGTCAAGACTGATTTGCATATGATTGGGTCTAATCTGAGGGGCATGGTGAGCAAAAAAAAGTTGGGTTGGGATGCTAGCCCGAGCTACCTGGAGCGATTGCCACGGGTTACACAAATAAGCATTTCTTCCATCAACTTTTGTGTGCGCAAGAATCCCACATGCCTTCTAATACTTCCAAGTACAGGTAATGAGTCAATCTCAATGGGCAACCGATGGTGGTTCAGAGGGACTCAGGAACCAGCATGACTACTGTGAGGTGTCTGATGGTGTCCTTTCACCAGGTCCTTCTTAATACATGTCACCAAGTCATAGTCACAGACAACCATGAGAGACACTGACCGGAGTTTCTGGATCCCTTTGAGCGGAGAGGGGGTCTTAGGCTCTCTAAAAGTAGCTGTGAGCCCTGCCATGCCTGTAGATTGTCTGTTGGGCAATGCTCTAGAGCACACTATCTGAAAAGAGGTGGAGCTCAGATCACACTTGGAGATGCTAGGATTGACTGAATGGTTAAGGGATGCAGGAAACCAGCTCCTGAAGTTCCTGTGATTCAGGCTGATGTGGAACCCGAGGAGGATGCTCCTGAGCCTACCAGGGATGACATTGCTGCTCAAGGAGACCTGCCCGAGCTTGCTGGATGTTCAGGTTGAATATGGACCCACCAGGCAGACGTTCTGCAAAGCACAGAAGGATTACCTCAGTCTAGAGGACTTGAGGGTGCAAGCTGGGGCCCAGGCATCAGGTAATAACCCTGGAGAGCACCTTGTCTATTAGGAGAATGCCCTTGTTTACAGACAGTGAGCTTAGGTTTCTGGACCTGGGGCAGCCAGTGTGATGGTGGTCCCTCAGTGTTAAAGGAACATCCTACTGGGGTTGGACATGATATCTCCCAGGCAGTACATTTGGAGTAACACAAGACCTTCGCCAGGATATTCCCCCCATTTCCATTGGCCCAGAATGAAGACAGCCTCAGATGCATTCTGTAGGTCCTGTCCCATCTGCCAGGCCAGTGGGAAATCAGGGAAAAAGATTAAGGCTCCCCTGACAACCTTACCTGCCATTGACACTCCCTTTGAGAGGGTGGGCATTAACATTGTTGGACCCCTGGACCCCAAGACAGCTTTAGGCAACAGATTCATCCTGGTCTTGGTGGAACACGTCATCCGCTACCCAGAGGCCATTTCTCTGAGGTCCCTGAGGTGGCTAGGGCCCTGATTGGGATTTTTACCTTTGTTGGGTTCCCATTGACAGAGGCGCTAACCTCATATCAGCATACATGACGTCCATGTGGGATGAGTGGGGAGTGACTTTCAAATTCTTCATGGCTTATCACTCTCAAACAAACAGGCTTGTGGAGGGATTCAACAAGACCCTTAAAGGCATGATAATGGGCCTACATGAATCCATAATGCGTAGGTGGGACATCCTCCTACCATGCCTACTGTTTGCCTTCAGGAAAGTGCCACAGAAGGGGCGTGAATTTAGCCCATTCAAGGTCGTCTCTGCACACCCTATTAGGGGACCTCTCAGCCATCTGTGAGAGAGGTGAGATCAAGCTCTCAGGAAACCCTCTCAGGATGTAGTTAGTTACATGCTGGCACTGCACAACCAGATACAGCACTTCTGGAAAAAGGCGAAGGACAATCTTTAGGCCAGTCAAGAAGTGATGACGCTCTGATATGACCAGAAGCCCCAATATACACCTCTTGGGTTTCCTACCACAGCCACGAGACTCCTAGTCCGACATACTGTGATACAAAGGATTTTGAAGGAACAGATTTTCCGTGGGGACCCATGGTCGTAGAGCACTGTTCATAAGACATATAGAGTGTGTAACAGGAGTGAGAAAGAGTTCGCTGAAGCCAGAGGCATTGTCATCGCAATACTAAGTTTGTGTCTGGAACGTGAGAAGGTCCACCAGGCACCTGCTACTAAACAAGAGGCATCAACTGAAAAATATTGATTATTCCTGATCAACAGCCGTTTGACTCTGGAGGAGATACTTACAGGGTAGCAAGAAGGAGTTCATTGGCTGAGGACTGTAGGCTGCAGTGTGGCATACTGCTACGCTGACGTTTCAGCCTGGTGTTGTCTCTGGTGGAAGCAGCAAGGACTTTTTTTGGAGCTGAATATTTATGTTAGGCAACAACACTTGGGTACACTCAAGCCTCCTACTAGGCTTTAGGCCCCGTAGAGGGTTCATGCAATCCTCTACAGGACCTAATGAGTTTAGCTCCTTTCCTAGCCTTGGGACTGAAGTATTTTGAGGTGTGTTTACCCTTTGTTCTTCTCTTCCTCCCTTTTCCTATGCTGTGACAAGGGTTTTCTTTTCCATTATAGCGAGCATTATGTGCACAAGATGGTTAAAATGTTATAAGGTGGTAAGATTCTGATGTGTTTTATCACAGTAGTCTTTATACTAATGTACTTGATTACCCTCAATAAAAAGGTTTGAACCATAAGTATAATTTAGGAAAAGCCCACATACCAATAAAAAGTCTTGAGATATATTTTCACATTTTAAACTTATATATGGTGGTTTAGGTCTATATTTCAAAGGGAGAAAAATACTAGATTTTAGTTGTTTTTAAGATGTTTTTGCCTATCTTGGCATGAAAATATGGGCCAAGACACCAAAAACTGGTTATGTGGAAACACTATTTTCACTATACAGTACCCGACCCATTGTGAGGCTATTTAAATTTACAAGGCTCCTGTAACTTAAAAAATGGAATTGCTTTTAGGAGTTTTTAAGGTGTCTTTTCTTTCTTTTAGGAGCCTACACTTAGACTGATGAAACACCTCTGTAAACAACTGGGGTGCAAATGGAGATTGAGCCAGGACAATATAAAAAGGAGCTCATTCAAATCCATACTGAGATGCTACCACCAAATGATCTGGACCACCAAAGGCGAAACTCAGTGGAGCCCATTGCTGCCAACACCAACAGAAGCAAAGAAATCTTCCCTTTGTAAAGGATTTTATCTCACCAGCGGCCACCTCCATCTCAGTCACCCCTTCCCAAACCTCTGCAAATATCTCTCTTAATTGTTAGCAACACACGCACAGACGTTTATAACAACTTCAACCCACAACAAGACCCGACAGACCTCGCCAAAGTCTGTGCAAGCTTATCAAAAGAACCAATACTAACCACATGGTCTAATATCACCCCAGAAGAAACCGCCACTATATGACGTCCATCCACCTGTGGCCCCTATCGGACACCTTCCCCACCATGACTACTCCAGGGAACTGCAACCCATCCTACACCCATTCTGAATTTCTCCACCTCTTCGGTTACCTTCACAGATGCATGGAAACATGCAACTTTCTTCCCGTTGTCGAAGAAATCCTCCACGGACCCTTCAATGCTCGTCAACTACAGACTGATTTCCCAGCTACCATTCCCAGCCAAGGTCTTGAAGAAAATCATCAACAGTTACCTCACTGAATACCTCTGCGATCACCCACTGCTCAACAACACTGGTTTCAGACCCAACCACAGCCCAACAACTGTCCATATGGCCTCCGAGGATGACATCCGCATGACAATGTACAAAGGTGACACAGCGCCCTCATCCTCTTGGACCCCTTTGCAGGTTTTGACATGGTCCCCCACCTCATCCAGCACACACATGACATCGAAATCCAAAGAGACACACTCCGATGGATCTGCTCCTTCCTGGCTGGAAGACCCAGTCGATCAGCCTGGTACCGTACACCTCGGACACCCGCTACCGCATCTGTGGCCTTACACAAGGTTCCTCCCTGAGTCACTGCATGTTCAACACATATATTATCCCTCTAGCCAGGATCATCCCCTCTCGCGATTTCAATGTCCTCTCCTGCACCGACAACACACAACTCATTCTCTCTATCACAGACACCATGCACAGTACCCGGATCAAGCTTAATGCCTGCATGACTAAAATCACTCACTGGATGAAGACCAATTGTCTAAAGCTGAACACGGACAAGAATGAAATCGTGATCTTCAGGAAGAGCACTTCGCCCTGGATCTCCACCTGGTGGTTAACAGAGCTAGGACCATCACCCACCCCCACTACCCACTCCAAGAACCTCAGGATTGTCATCAACAGCAAAGTCCGTCTAAGTAAACACCGTCATCCCTTCATGATACCATACCCTAAAGATGCTGAGGGAGATTTTCAAATGGTTCCCAATCAGCATCCAGAATACCGTCACACACTCCCTGGTCATAAGTAACCCTGGGGGGAGTTCGTGAAGTAGCGCTACGCATAGCTACGCGAAGTGCACTTCGCACTACGCGAGCTACGCGTAGCTACGCGAACTGCGTAGTGCACTGTGCAAAATGCTGTTTGCACTGATTGCACAGTGCTGGATGCTTGTCCGCACTGTGCAATCAGTGCAAACTGTATTTTGCACAGTGCAAGCGGTCGTTTTCTGCTGCTCGAGTAGATTTCTACTCGAGCTGCAGCTTTCTCAACGCGGACTGGTAGTTTCTCATCGCGAGCTGTCGCTAGCATACGCGACCACTCGCAATGAGAAACCTGACCTCCCTGCATTGAGAATCTCGCTGGGAGGTTTATTTTCCACCCTCACGATCGGCAACTTGATGTTGCTGATTGCGAACGAGAAAAAAGTCTCGCCGGGATGTCATTTTGCTTGCTTGCGGTCGCCAACTTGACGTTGAGGACCGCGAGCAAGCAAAAAATGACCACTGCGCTAAGCTACGCATGTTTGCTACGTGCAATTCGCATAGTGCGAAGTATCGCAAACTACGCGAGCGTAGCGTAGTGCTTCGCACAGGGTTAGTCATAGTTAACCTGGTCTATGGGAACACCCACTTTTCTGGGATAAACAAAATCTCACCAAAAGGTTGCAGACCATTCAGAACCCTGCAAACATAACATAACTAGGGCTCCAGGTTTTACGGTATTTTAAAAAACATTTCAGTCTGTATTTAACAATATTTATTTTTGGCCAATTATATTGGTATTTGTTCATATTTACTCTATGATTTGAGGATAAATTGGGTCATAAATAGCAAATTAATCAGCTAAATATAACAAACCACAACAACAAGAAGTAAATAATATTAACAAATATATGGTAACATATGCCTGTATTTAAGGGAATCTCATCCTTTTTTTAAATCCCCATGCTGTCCATCTGCTTAGTGGTCGATCTGCAACTCATGAAGGACAAAAAGGAGAGTCGCTCACAAGAAGCACAATTTTCTGTATTTTTCCACTTTCAAAAATAAACACAGACAGGAAATAGGTTGTTTTCTGTGTATATTTATTGGTAAAAATCAGTAAAAATGGAAAACTGGAAGCCTTAAACATAACATAACACAAAATAACATATAACATAACATAACTACAGAGAAACATGAACTGCTGTATAGGAATACTCTAAGTGTATAATTTTAATAAAATGCCAGACATGGCATTCGTATGTGATTTTTAATGTTACAACAGGCATTGCTGTTTGTTTGTGCATTAAATGCACTCAAGTGTGTAATAAAAGTATAGGGCCTAGTAACAGGCCTGCTGATTTCTAACAAGAAATTTTTAAATTGTGCAACTAATAAAAATGTGTGATTCATTATTACGTTTTTTGTGGCTCAAGTTAACAGGCTGGAGAAAGCGTAATTTCTATTATCTGATGCTGTCGAATAAACAGGCAGCTGAAATGTGTCTACTTTAAAGACGACCTTACAAGTTCCACCTTGAAGGAAGGGAAGAACAAAAGTAAAAGTGAGCTTTTAAATACTTCCTGTATTTTGAACTAAAATATAGTTTGTCCGTTCTGTCTAACAAAATATGATCTAAGCACAAGAGGACCTCTCCTCGTTCTATACAGCACCATGTTAAGAAAGGTGTATAAGGTACCGGTGTTCGCCTTGGGGTTAGACACACAAGGGCATATTTACAAGGGCATCGCGCCACAGGAACGTCTCTTTTACCGATGTTCCTGAGGCGCAATGCCCTGCTCCATAGTTACAAAGAGGCGTTAAACCACTTTGCATGGCTTAACACTGCTTTGCAAACATGGCACCCTTTCATGCAGGTTTTGCATGAAAAGGGCGTGCAATGGGTGCTGCTATGGGCGTTCTACCGCAACACGTATTGCTTTTTGACACTGCCCCAGATTTACAAGGATCCGTAAATCTGAGGCAGAGCATTAGTATAGCGAAACGAGGAGTAAAACTTTTATTTCTCCTGGGTTTTGCTTTTCCTATGTGTGCTGCATTCTGCAGCACATATAGAAAGAGCAAAAAGACAGGAATTATTGTTTATGTGCAGGAAGGTGCTCATAAACAATCATTAAATAATGACGATTTGCTACTTCTATGTGTGCTGCACAATGCACAGGGCCGCTAAGGTCCAGTGAGCAAGCAGTGGAACAGAAACAATTGAGCCACAACTGGAGCTGATAATGGAGCCCTAATATATAAGATAACAGGACATGACATCACTCTAAAGGAAAAGGTTTGGCCATCTTGGACTATGGAGAAGAAATTGTAAAATATGGCTTTTTTTTCTTAAATTGACGCCTAACCTAAACCTGCTGTTGCATCACTGTTGCAGAGAGAATCAGCATGGCCCAAAAATGCCAGGAGCTGTTCACGCGGTGGCTGAAGAGTAAGACAGCCGATGCGGCATGGCCCGCATGAGGTCAAACGGTAAGGAGAACGCCTTACACTAAGCAAAAAAAAAAAAAAAAAATCTGTTTAAAATTAGCACATTGCACTTCCTCTCCTTCTCTGATTTCACTTCCTGTTTCAAGGGTCGAAGGAAGGCCACAGATTGGCGATAGCCTAAGACTCTCATGACCAGAGGCCGGGTAGTTGGTGTGGTATGTATCACACATGATAAACCTCAACTGTGCTGAGATGGAATTTATAGGTTTTGATCAATAAAGCATGGATTACCTTTTTTAGGGGGGAATAGCAATCAGATTTTGCTACTTACCGTACCAAAATCTGCATTCTTCGGTAGGTCTGGGCATTTCACTCCCAAGGGGAACATCAATTACAACGCAACTTTTACAACGCACTACCTTTACGATGCAACTTTTACAACGCAAGTTAATACAACGCAAAGCGCTGGGGGGCGCTCTAGGATAGGGAATAGTTTAATTTACTATCCAACACCTTCCCTACTATCCACGGGGAATGGAGTTGGAATAGTAAATTAAACTATTCACTATCCAGCGCCCCCCAACGCAAGTCGTTGTAACGACTTGCGTTGTAAAGGCATGCGTGGTAAAAGCATGCGTTGAAACGTCATACATCCCTCACCCAATAACTTTCGCCCGGTTTGATCTACTGATATTTATCACAAACCTCTGTGCGCAGCAATAGTTACTGCACATATCGCAGCTCTTCTCTACGAAAAAGGCAGTGGCGGCTGCCGCACAACTCAAGTGGTGGGTGAGGAGTTGGGGGGGGGGCAGGAGATTAGGGAAATAATATTATTTTTTTTTAAATGTACGTGTCCTGCCGCCAACGCTGCCGGCCGCCTCGGTGCTCCTCCTCTCCTGCTCCCCACCCAATGCTGGTGCTGCTCTCAATAGCATGAGCATTAAGTATAATGGGGTGACCCAGTGTCCCTCAGAATATGTGCTACACTTGGTTCTGTCGGGCAAGAAATTGCTTTACAGTTTCATCAATATTTGTACAGAAAGAAAGGGAAAAAACACCTGGCTTGAACCAATACAGGTGTGTTTCCCTTGCTGTCTGTACATATATTGATGAAACTGTCCGACTAGATTTTTTATATACACCCAGAAACCATGACTTCAATGCCAAGGAAGGAATTTAAACTACTGTGCATGTCACATTTAGAGTCCTGAAGAGCTGTAAATGAAATGAAGAAATGTACGGTAATCCAGCATCAACTGACTTTGGTTACTTTAAGTATACAACCCTACCTGGTCTAGTGCATTGGAGGGTACGATAGATTTGTTCTAGCTAGCTTTAGGTTTGACAGTTTCCATCGTTTAGTAAGCTTTCCTGGTCGAGAGATCTTTGCCACTGCCCATGCGACAAGAAGTCACCTCAATCAACAATACATGTGATTTAATTCTGTAAATTTTACTCAACTGAAAGAGCAAGATGGATTTTGGCATTTTTAAAACGAGGGGGTTGGAAGCAATGTCGCCCTGCCTTTTTATATTTGCAACTGTTGGAAAATGTTTATTGCGTGGGCCTTATGACTGGACTTTAGAAAAGCATATTAAGATAAAAGAAAAATGATCGCTGGTTAATAACATACCGTGGAACTATATACCGTGGAGAACTTTTACTAATTATCTCGGCTGCATGTTAAAATTAATTCATGGAATCTATATGAATGTGACTCATGTTTAGATGGAATTGTATTGGTATTTTAATCATATTAATGTTTTATATGTTACTTTGATGATTTTAAAATGTCTAAAATCGAATAAAGTATATTCTGATTTTTCTGATTCTGATGAAACTGTAAAGCAATTACTTACTCGACAGAACCAAGTGTAGCGCATACTCAATAGCATGAGCGCAGCACCAGGATTGGTCTGAGTGGCCTGGTTTGCTGCGTAGACAGTGCCTGGAAGTCTGTGCTGTTTCTCCAACCGGGCTGTACAACACAGCTGGGTTGGTGAAACCTTAAGTGCGCATCTGTTTTTGGCTGGCCTAAAATGGCTGGCGAAACCGACATGCACACTTTACAGTGCACATACCACTCCTCCCCCCGTCATGGCCCGGTCCCGCCTCAAGACAATGATAATTTAGTTTTATTATCATTTTATTTTTCGCTGACTGTCTCAGTGGGCCATTACAAAGGAACTGCCTAAAAAATAAGGTAGATGGGAATCGTTAATGAACAACACGGCAGAATTTAAAACATTAATACCAAGGAGCAACTTTTTTTTTTAATTAAAAGAGAGTGGTTCATTTCAGATCGCAAGGTGTAGAACCGTCATCTCCTTGTGTTTGCTTTGTTTGCCCTAAGTTGGCAGGGTATGCCCAGACGTGGGTCCCTTGCTCACTTTGCCACTCGATTCAAGTTAGCCGGGCTGAAGACGGCTGAAATGCCAGAAACCGGTCCTCGGAAGCTTGCTTCCGGTCCAGGGAAGACATGGCTTAGCAGTTCGGACTGGACTCTTCCATGAGGCACAGGGTCAAGATTGATTTGCATATGGCTGGGTCTGAACTGGGGTGGCGAAGCGAACTACAGAATGATGATGGATTCAACCGAGATCTGTGACTGGGGGGTGAGTGTCTGAAAAGTTCTGGCGCGCCGTCCATTATCTCCTTGTGTTTGTGTAGAACCAGAAACCTACTTTTTATACACATATCCCGCCTCAAGCTCTTTTAAGCAGGGCTTAAACATATTTGACATTTCTCAGTCTTGGTGCTATAATCTGAATAAATTGCATGTTCATCCTATTGCCTCGTTGCTCTTATCAGACTATTGGCTTCCCATTACAGTTTTGCTCTAAGCCTTGTTTTAATGGTCACTTATAAACCAAACCATGTGAATCTGGGACAGCATCTTTTTAGGCACTTCCTGCATTCTTTTTACTACAATTTAGTCCTCTGCAAGGCATGTTCCCTTTATAGCACTCTTGTATCTCAATAAAGGAAGATTGAGCTACTCACACAGTAAGAGCTGTTTTCCAGTGATGAGCGCATAACGATGATACCCCTACTGTAATATTGTATTGTAATGTATTAATTGCATTTATATAGCACTTATTACCCCTGACGAGGCGTTGGCGCGCTTTTTGGTGAGTAGCACGCTACTCCAGAACCCAAAAAGGATTAGTGGTGAATTAGTTTAGGTAAATATGAATTAATTTGTTAGTTGGGTGGAAAATGAGAATATTTCATTTAATTTTAGCAGCTCTGTTTCATTTTTGTATCGCATAATTATGTGATTCTCGGCAAATCATTCTGGATTGATTCTTAAGGTTAAACGTAAACTTTTTTTTTTTTTTACAGTTTTATATAGAGCAAACTAGACCCGAAGATATCAGGTATCAGAGCGCTTTACATGAGCACCAGTTTCGTTACAGAGGGACACATTCATTTTCTTTTTGTTGGCCACGGGGAGAATAAGTGATTTGCCCAGAATCGCAGGATGTTGAGCGTCGTTGCCAAGACTCGAACCCGGGGCCTCATTTATGAGGCTATGCGTCACTTTTACGTCGCTGGTGCGTCACTTTTTGTGACGCACCAGTGGCGTAAAAAATGCGCCTTGTTGCGCCATATTTACAAAGTGACGCATCTAGGTAGATGCGTCACTTTGTAAACCCCTGCGCTACATTATACCTGCGCCAGGTATAATGTATGCAAGGGGGGCGTATTGACGCAAGAAAGGGTCGTAGAAGTGACGCAGTGAAATCTATGTGATTTCACTGCGCCACTTCTAGGACACAAATGCGTCAATTTCTTACGCCTGCCTCACAGCTGGCGTAAGACTGACGCAGGCCTATGTGAAAGGATACATTTCTGGAGTTGCGTCACTTTTGTGACACACTCCAGCAATGCGCCATTTTTGCGCCATACAGATACGTCAGAAATACTGACGTATCTGTAACTCCTTGCGCAATGATGCGTCATACTGTAAATATGACGCATCATTGGTGGTGCAAGGAGGGCGCAGTGAAAAGTGACGCATCGCTGTTTTCACGCAGCGATGCGTCACTTTTCATAAATGAGGCCCCCCGGTTCCCCAGCTTTGAGGTCGACCTCTCTAGCCGTTAGGCTACATCCTCTCTACAATTTATATTAAGTTTGCTAATTTAGTTCTATACTACTCCGCACTTACTATACTTATGTGTGCAGAGTCGTTTGCACCTGGGCACTCCGCAGTTGGGGCAGGAAGGAAACTCCACACACAAGTAGCGGGAGTGCAGGGTTGTAAATCTCCGCACATGGTTTGTGAATTGCATTTTGTAGCACTGCAAAACATACGACAATCCGGCCCTAAGTGTGTGATTTACAGTTGTGTGGTAGAGGGAAATCCTTGGATTTCTGGAGGAAGTGGAAAATCAGGGAAGAAAAAACACCCTGGACTTTCCTCCACCAGTATAGTATGTTGAAGGAAATTCCACTGTGGATTCTCCTTGAGATTACGCATTTCCTTCAGAAATATGTGGATTTTCTATTATCCCCCAGCTCCAACCTCCTGGTGCTTCAAACTCTAAATGTGTGTGATGTCATTGTGTCATGCAAGTTTGTAAACCTCAGTAGATGTACAGGACATTGAATTGCCTCCCACACTCTCCATTGCTGCACAGTGCTTGTTACTCGCCAGCTTGATGTGTGCCTTATAAATATATGGCATATCCAGTCTGTGCCTCCCACCTCTGACAGGATCCTTTTCACCGCCTGACAGTATGTGACTTGGGCCAAATGAGATAGGTTGACCCCTGACCTTTTCACTTTCTCGATTGACGGAGAGCTGACAGCCAGGAGTTAGCCGTGCTCTGCTCAGGTTGTGCAGACTGCGGGAGGGGTGTGCTCTCTCATTCCTAAACTCAGCTAACCCCCTCTGGAAATCAAAAGGGTTTGTCCTTTAGCCACCTGTTCAAATGTCATCTCTTATATGAATCACAAATCCCTGCAAAGAGGATTATGGAAAGCCAGGGGGGGTGGGAGGGTCTCCAGCTGGTGCGGGCTGGTAAATGGCTCCTTGACACTGATGCTGTGGGCTGGGAAATTACCTTGCTTGACAGCGGCACCCTTGCCTCTGGCGGTAGCCACAAGCTGATGAGACCGGTGCTGTTGCAGCTACTGGTAGCCATGGGCTTCAGAATACCTTTCCTTGGCAGCGGCATCCTTGCCTCTGCTGGTAGCCGTAAGCTGATGAGACCGTTGCTGTTGCAGCTACTGGTAGCCATGGGCTTCAGAATACCTTTCCTTGGCAGCGGCATCCTTGCCTCTGCTGGTAGCCACAAGCTGATGCGACCGGTGCCGTTGCAGCTACTGGTAGCCATGGGCTTGTGAATACCTTTCCTTGACAGCGGCACCCTTGCCTCTGCTGGTAGCCACAAGCTGATGCGACCGGTGCCGTTGCAGCTACTGGTAGCCATTGGCTTGTGAATACCTTTCTTGACAGCGGCACCCTTGCCTCTGCTGGTAGCCACAAGCTGATGCGACCGGTGCCGTTGCAGCTACTGGTAGCCATTGGCTTGTGAATACCTTTCCTTGACAGCGGCACCCTTGCCTCTGCTGGTAGCCACAAGCTGATGCGACCGGTGCCGTTGCAGCTACTGGTAGCCATTGGCTTGTGAATACCTTTCTTGACAGCGGCACCCTTGCCTCTGCTGGTAGCCACACGCTGATGCGACCGGTGCCGCTGCATCTACTGGTAGCCATGGGCTTGTGAATACCTTTCCTTGACAGCGACACCCTTGCCTCTGCTCGTAGCCACTAGCTGATGCAACCGGTGCCACTGCATCTACTGGTAGCCATGGGCTTGTGAATACCTTTCTTGACAGCGGCACCCTTGCCTCTGATGGTAGTCACAAGCTGATGCGACCGGTGCCACTGCATCTACTGGTAGCCATGGGCTTGTGAATACCTTTCCTTTGCAGCGCACCCATGCCTCTGCTGGTAGCCACAAGCTGATGCGACCGGTGCCGTTGCAGCTACTGGTAGCCACGGGCTTGTGAATACCTTTCCTTGGCGGCGGCACCCTTGCCTCAGCTGGTAGCCGCAAGCTGATGCGACCGGTGCCGTTGCATCTACTGGTAGCCATGGGCTTGTGAATACCTTTCTTGACAGCGACACCCTTGCCTCTGGCGGTAGCCACAAGCTGATGCGACAGGTGCCGTTGCATCTACTGGTAGCCATGGGCTTGTGAATACCTTTCCTTGGCAGCGGCACCCTTGCCTCTGCTGGTAGCACAAGCTGATGCGACCGGTGCCGTTGCATCTGCTGGTAGCTATGGGCTTGTGAATACCTTTCCTTGGCAGCGGCATCCTTGCCTCTGCTGGTAGCCACAAGCTGATGCGACCGGTGCCGTTGCATCTACTGGTAGCCATGGGCTTGTGAATACCTTTCCTTGGCAGCGGCATCCTTGCCTCTGCTGGTAGCCACAAGCTGATGCGACCGGTGCTGTTGCATCTACTGGTAGCCATGGGCTTGTGAATACCTTTCCTTGGCAGCGGCATCCTTACCTCTGCTGGTAGCCACAAGCTGATTCGACCGGTGCCGTTGCAGCTACTGGTAGCCATGGGCTTGTGAATACCTTTCTTGACAGCGGCACCCTTGCCTCTGCTGGGAGCCGTAAGCTGATGCGACCGGTGCCGTTGCAGCTACTGGTAGCCACGGGCTTGTGAATACCTTTCCTTGGCAGCGGCACCCTTGCCTCAGCTGGTAGCCACAAGCTGATGCGACCGGTGCCGTTGCATCTACTGGTAGCCATGGGCTTTTGAATACCTTTCCATGGCAGCGGCACCCTTGCCTCAGCTGGGAGCCACAAGCTGATGCGACCGGTGCCGTTGCATCTACTGGTAGCCATGGGCTTGTGAATACCTTTCCTTGGCAGCGGCATCCTTGCCTCTGCGGGTAGCCACAAGCTGATGCGACCGGTGCCGTTGCATCTACTGGTAGCCATGGGCTTGTGAATACCTTTCCTTGGCAGCGGCACCCTTGCCTCTGGCGGTAGTCACAAGCTGATGCGACCGGTGCCGTTGCATCTACTGGTAGCCATGGGCTTGTGAATACCTTTCTTTGGCAGCGGCACCCTTGCCTCTGCTGATAGCCACAAGCTCATGCGACCGGTGCCGCTGCGTCTACTGGTAGCCATGGGCTTGTGAATACCTTTCCTTGGCAGCGGCACCCTTGCCTCTGCTGGTAGCCACAAGTTGATGCGACCGGTGCCGTTGCAGCTACTGGTAGCCATGGGCTTGTGAATACCTTTCCTTGGCAGCGGCATCCTTGCCTCTGCTGGGAGCCACAAGCTGATGCGACCGGTGCCGTTGTATCTACTGGTAGCCATGGGCTTGTGAATACCTTTCCTTGGCAGCGGCATCCTTGCCTCTGCTGGTAGTCATAAGCTGATGCGACCGGTGCCGTTGCATCTACTTTTAGCCATGGGCTTGTGACTACCTTTCCTTGGCAGCGGCACCCTTGCCTCTGCTTGTAGCCACAAGCTGATGAGACCGGTGCCGTTGCATCTACTGGTAGCCATGGGCTTGTGAATACCTTTCCTTGACAGCGGCACCCTTGCCTCAGCTGGTAGCCACAAGCTGATGCAACCGGTGCGGGTGCATGTACTGGTAGCCATGGGCTTGTGAATACCTTTCCTTGGCAGCGGCACCCTTGCTTCTGCTTGTAGCCACAAGCTGATGCGACCTGTGCCGTTGCATCTACTGGTAGCCATGGGCTTGTGAATACCTTTCCTTAACAGCGGCACCCTTGCCTCTGCTGGTAGCCACAAGCTGATGCGACCGGTGCCGTTGCAGCTACTGGTAGTCATGGGCTTGTGAATACCTTTCCTTGATAGCGGCATCCTTGCCTCTGCTGGGAGCCACAAGCTGATGTGACCGGTGCGGGTGCATGTACTGGTAGCCATGGGCTTGTGAATACCTTTCCTTGGCAGCGGCACCCTTGCTTCTGCTTGTAGCCACAAGCTGATGCGACCGGTGCCGTTGCAGCTACTGGTAGTCATGGGCTTGTGAATACCTTTCCTTGACAGCGGCACCCTTGCCTCAGCTGGTAGCCACAAGCTGATGTGACCGGTGCGGGTGCATGTACTGGTAGCCATGGGCTTGTGAATACCTTTCCTTGGCAGCGGCACCCTTGCTTCTGCTGGTAGCCACAGGCTGATGCGACCGGTGCCGGTGCATCTACTGGTAGCCATGGGCTTGTGAATACCTTTCCTTGGCAGTGGCACCCTTGCCTCTGCTGGGAGCCACAAGCTGATGTGACCGGTGGCGTTGCAGCTACTGGTAGCCATGGGCTTGTGAATACCTTTCCTTAACAGCGGCACCCTTGCCTCTGCTGGTAGCCACAAGCTGATGCGACCGGTGCCATTGCAATCCACTGGTAGCCATGGGCTTGTGAATACCTTTCCTTAACAGCGGCACCCTTGCCTCTGCTGGTAGCCACAAGCTGATGCGACCGGTGGCGTTGCAGCTACTGGTAGCCATGGGCTTGTGAATACCTTTCCTTAACAGCGGCACCCTTGCCTCTGCTGGTAGCCACAAGCTGATGCGACCGGTGCCGCTGCATCTACTGGTAGCCATGGGCTTGTGAATACCTTTCCTTGACAGCGACACCCTTGCCTCTGCTCGTAGCCACTAGCTGATGCGACCGGTGCCACTGCATCTACTGGTAGCCATGGGCTTGTGAATACCTTTCTTGACAGCGGCACCCTTGCCTCTGATGGTAGTCACAAGCTGATGCGACCGGTGCCACTGCATCTACTGGTAGCCATGGGCTTGTGAATACCTTTCCTTTGCAGCGCACCCATGCCTCTGCTGGTAGCCACAAGCTGATGCGACCGGTGCCGTTGCAGCTACTGGTAGCCACGGGCTTGTGAATACCTTTCCTTGGCAGCGGCACCCTTGCCTCAGCTGGTAGCCGCAAGCAGATGCGACCGGTGCCGTTGCATCTACTGGTAGCCATGGGCTTGTGAATACCTTTCTTGACTGCGACACCCTTGCCTCTGGCGGTAGCCACAAGCTGATGCGACAGGTGCCGTTGCATCTACTGGTAGCCATGGGCTTGTGAATACCTTTCCTTGGCAGCGGCACCCTTGCCTCTGCTGGTAGCACAAGCTGATGCGACCGGTGCCGTTGCATCTGCTGGTAGCCATGGGCTTGTGAATACCTTTCCTTGGCAGCGGCATCCTTGCCTCTGCTGGTAGCCACAAGCTGATGCGACCGGTGCCGTTGCATCTACTGGTAGCCATGGGCTTGTGAATACCTTTCCTTGGCAGCGGCATCCTTGCCTCTGCTGGTAGCCACAAGCTGATGCGACCGGTGCTGTTGCATCTACTGGTAGCCATGGGCTTGTGAATACCTTTCCTTGGCAGCGGCATCCTTACCTCTGCTGGTAGCCACAAGCTGATTCGACCGGTGCCGTTGCAGCTACTGGTAGCCATGGGCTTGTGAATACCTTTCTTGACAGCGGCACCCTTGCCTCTGCTGGGAGCCGTAAGCTGATGCGACCGGTGCCGTTGCAGCTACTGGTAGCCACGGGCTTGTGAATACCTTTCCTTGGCAGCGGCACCCTTGCCTCAGCTGGTAGCCACAAGCTGATGCGACCGGTGCCGTTGCATCTACTGGTAGCCATGGGCTTTTGAATACCTTTCCATGGCAGCGGCACCCTTGCCTCAGCTGGGAGCCACAAGCTGATGCGACCGGTGCCGTTGCATCTACTGGTAGCCATGGGCTTGTCAATACCTTTCCTTGGCAGCGGCATCCTTGCCTCTGCGGGTAGCCACAAGCTGATGCGACCGGTGCCGTTGCATCTACTGGTAGCCATGGGCTTGTGAATACCTTTCCTTGGCAGCGGCACCCTTGCCTCTGGCGGTAGTCACAAGCTGATGCGACCGGTGCCGTTGCATCTACTGGTAGCCATGGGCTTGTGAATACCTTTCTTTGGCAGCGGCACCCTTGCCTCTGCTGATAGCCACAAGCTCATGCGACCGGTGCCGCTGCGTCTACTGGTAGCCATGGGCTTGTGAATACCTTTCCTTGGCAGCGGCACCCTTGCCTCTGCTGGTAGCCACAAGTTGATGCGACCGGTGCCGTTGCAGCTACTGGTAGCCATGGGCTTGTGAATACCTTTCCTTGGCAGCGGCATCCTTGCCTCTGCTGGGAGCCACAAGCTGATGCGACCGGTGCCGTTGTATCTACTGGTAGCCATGGGCTTGTGAATACCTTTCCTTGGCAGCGGCATCCTTGCCTCTGCTGGTAGTCATAAGCTGATGCGACCGGTGCCGTTGCATCTACTTTTAGCCATGGGCTTGTGACTACCTTTCCTTGGCAGCGGCACCCTTGCCTCTGCTTGTAGCCACAAGCTGATGAGACCGGTGCCGTTGCATCTACTGGTAGCCATGGGCTTGTGAATACCTTTCCTTGACAGCGGCACCCTTGCCTCAGCTGGTAGCCACAAGCTGATGCAACCGGTGCGGGTGCATGTACTGGTAGCCATGGGCTTGTGAATACCTTTCCTTGGCAGCGGCACCCTTGCTTCTGCTTGTAGCCACAAGCTGATGCGACCTGTGCCGTTGCATCTACTGGTAGCCATGGGCTTGTGAATACCTTTCCTTAACAGCGGCACCCTTGCCTCTGCTGGTAGCCACAAGCTGATGCGACCGGTGCCGTTGCAGCTACTGGTAGTCATGGGCTTGTGAATACCTTTCCTTGATAGCGGCATCCTTGCCTCTGCTGGGAGCCACAAGCTGATGTGACCGGTGCGGGTGCATGTACTGGTAGCCATGGGCTTGTGAATACCTTTCCTTGGCAGCGGCACCCTTGCTTCTGCTTGTAGCCACAAGCTGATGCGACCGGTGCCGTTGCAGCTACTGGTAGTCATGGGCTTGTGAATACCTTTCCTTGACAGCGGCACCCTTGCCTCAGCTGGTAGCCACAAGCTGATGTGACCGGTGCGGGTGCATGTACTGGTAGCCATCGGCTTGTGAATACCTTTCCTTGGCAGCGGCACCCTTGCTTCTGCTTGTAGCCACAAGCTGATGCGACCGGTGCCATTGCAGCTACTGGTAGTCATGGGCTTGTGAATACCTTTCCTTGATAGCGGCATCCTTGCCTCTGCTGGGAGCCACAAGCTGATGTGACCGGTGCGGGTGCATGTACTGGTAGCCATGGGCTTGTGAATACCTTTCCTTAACAGCGGCACCCTTGCCTCTGCTGGTAGCCACAAGCTGATGCAACCAGTGCCGTTGCAGCTACTGGTAGTCATGGGCTTGTGAATACCTTTCCTTGACAGCGGCACCCTTGCCTCAGCTGGTAGCCACAAGCTGATGTGACCGGTGCGGGTGCATGTACTGGTAGCCATGGGCTTGTGAATACCTTTCCTTGGCAGCGGCACCCTTGCTTCTGCTTGTAGCCACAAGCTGATGCGACCCGTGCCACTGCATCTACTGGTAGCCACGGGCTTGTGAATACCTTTCCTTAACAGCGGCGCTGTTGGCTCTGCTGGTTGTCAGGAGCTAGTGAAGCATGTTCCTTGACACAGTCACACTTGCTGTAGTCATAGCCCAGGGGAATATGACTCGTTACAACCCGAGTCATCACAACGCGTGCCATTACAACGTGGCCGTTACAATAACCGGGTTGTTACCAAGCAATGCCATTACTAAGCAAGTCATCACATCGACTTGCAGTAGATGGTGTGCTGACATTAGAAATGTATAATTTACTATTCCAACTCCAGCCTACGTAACAGTAGGGAAGGTGTGGGAATAGTAAACTACACTATTTCTAATGTTAGCACGCCATCTACTGCAAGTCGATGTAATGACTTGTGTAGTGATAGTATTGTGTGGTAACAACGCGGTCGTTGTAACGACCGCGTTGTAGATGTGATGCCCGCGTTGTAGTGGCTGTTTCCCAGCCAAAGGCTGGCAAATAGGGTCCTTAACAAAGGCTCCCTTGCCCCTGCGTGTACCTATGGGCTGGTAAATTACCTTCCTTGTCCCCGTTATACCTTGCCTCTACTGGTAACCGCATGCTTTTAAAGGCCATGTGTTGACTTCTTGTCTTCTGGTAACTGTAGCAGAGGCGAACGCCTTTACTGGAAGCCAAGAGCATGCATATGGCTTTCCTTGACACAGTCACCCCCATAACTATTGGTAACCAAAAGGCTGGTAAGTTACTTTCATTGAAAGAAAATTCTAGCAGAGGCTAGACACAAGCATGCCTCTACTATCTAGAACTGGTAGAGGCATTGTTGTTTCTATAAGAACTCGCGATCTCATAACCTACCTTCCTTGACACTGGCGCCCTGGCCTCTTCTGGTACCTCCGGCCGGTACCATAAATGAACTTCCATGCCACTGGTGCCCTCACATTTTCTGGCACTTATGGATGGGTAAATTACCTTCCGTGCCACACTTATGTTCACCTCTACGTGAACCAACACTCTGGTAAATTACCGTCCATGGCAATGGCGCCCTGGCCTCTTCTGGTACCTACAGGCTGGTGAGGTAACTTATGTGACATCTGTGCCTTTGCCTCTACTACTACCCACAGTCCTTGACAGCGGTGCCCTTAACTCTTCTGTAACATAAAGGATGGTAAATCACCTTCCTCGACAAAAGCACCCTTGCCTCTAGTGGTACCTACAGGCTCTTTTGGTACCCACTGACTTGTAAATTAACTTCCTTGTCTCAGGTGCCCTGCCTCTTCTGGTACATATAGGCTGGTAAATTACTTTCACGGACATGACACACTTACAGCCACTAGTTCCCACAATCTGGTAGCTTGCCTTCCTTAACTGTGGAGTCTTCAGGTTTGTGCAGGCTGGAAAGTTACCTTCCTTGACAAAGGTGCTCTTGCCTGTACTGGTATCTACTATCTGGTAAATGACCTTCCTTGACACTGGTGCCCTTGACTATTTTGATAGCTAAGGGCTGGTAAATTACCTCCCTTGCCGATCCGCAGACCGCGCCCTCACCGCCGTCTCCTGCATTAGAATAGTGACCGCCGGCAGCAGATCATTCTCCCACCTCACCGCCAAGACCTGGAACACCTTCTCCATCCGCCTACGGCTGACCCAAGACCTTCAGACCTTCAGAAGACTCCTCACGACCTGGCTTTTCGAACAGTAGCAGCTTCCCCCCCGACCCCCACCCCCCAGCGCCTTAAGACCCTCACGGGTATGTAGTGCACTTTACAAATGCTAAGATTGATTGATTGATTGATTGCCACCTTTTCTGGTATCTACAGGCTAGTAATTTAGCTGTGTTGACATCAGCACCCTTGTTTCTGCTAGTAACCACGATTTGGTATATTACCTTCCTTGACACTGGTGCACTTACCTCTTCTGGTATCTACAGGCTAGTAAACTAGCTTCCTTGTCATCAGCACCCTTGCCTCTACTAGTAGCTACGATCTAGTGCGTCACCCTCCTCGACCCCAGCGTCCTTGTCTCTTTTGCTACCTACAGAATGATACATTTCCTTCATTGCCCCTTGCCTCTCATGGTAACCCCAAGCAAATAATTGGTATTGGTTGACTTTTATTTATTTATTTGTTTAATGTGATTTTGAATAGCCAAAGGTGTCAGAGCGCTTTACAAAAGAACCAGTTGTGTTACATAAGGAGTTTGTATTACATGAGTTACATAAGAGATACAAACAGAAAAAAATTGCACATGTACAAGGTGTAAAGTCACTCAAGGAAGAGATAAAAACAGGAACAAATTGCACATGTACAAGTTGAAAATTACTCAAGGAAGAGCTACAAATGGATAAACTCTAAAATCACATCGAAATGGTAGTAAGTACAATAGTCTACTACATATACTAGTGGTTAGAGTTCTATATATGCAAATAGTAAATTCACACAGGATTACATTTTAACAGCAATTAGGCTTGGACAATTATATAATACATATTTACATATATATATATATATATATATATATATATATATATATATATATATATATATATATATATATATTCCTCCCAACTTGTCCTGTAGCTGCAGGATCGCACACAACGGGGCATTTGTGAACCCTCCGGTTTTTCTTGCCTCATGCTGCTTGCCTTTGATTTGCCCCACATTGATAGCAAGCCGACGCGTTTCGAGGCTCTGCGCCTCTTCTTCCTGGGCTGGGACAAAGGAAACTGAGAGCTCACCTCCTTGTTGTTCCTTCTTTTATTTCTCGTGTCCCCGTGACATTACATTCATCACTAAGCATTGTGGGACATCGAGTTCAGGTGGTGAGTATGTCATTCATCCCTAAGTGGGTTCAGTTTCCCATATGTCCGTCATTAAAGCTTCATTAAATCCTTTTAGTAAGGCTGGCAATTCAAAAGCAGGCTTCGTTCTGCATACAAAGTCCCGTGCAAAGCGTCAGTGAGATCGTCTCACTGGCGCGCCTCCAACAACACTGGAGTGGTGCGGCTCCTCACGACCAGGACGGCCGTGCATAACATTCCTCCCAACTTGTCCTGTAGCTGCAGGATCGCACACAACGGGGCATTTGTGAACCCTCCGGTTTTTCTTGCCTCATGCTGCTTGCCTTTGATTTGCCCCACATTGATAGCAAGCCGACGCGTTTCGAGGCTCTGCGCCTCTTCTTCCTGGGCTGGGACAAAGGAAACTGAGAGCTCACCTCCTTGTTGTTCCTTCTTTTATTTCTCGTGTCCCCGTGACATTACATTCATCACTAAGCATTGTGGGACATCGAGTTCAGGTGGTGAGTATGTCATTCATCCCTAAGTGGGTTCAGTTTCCCATATGTCCGTCATTAAAGCTTCATTAAATCCTTTTAGTAAGGCTGGCAATTCAAAAGCAGGCTTCGTTCTGCATACAAAGTCCCGTGCAAAGCGTCAGTGAGATCGTCTCACTGGCGCGCCTCCAACAACACTGGAGTGGTGCGGCTCCTCACGACCAGGACGGCCGTGCATAACATTCCTCCCAACTTGTCCTGTAGCTGCAGGATCGCACACAACGGGGCATTTGTGAACCCTCCGGTTTTTCTTGCCTCATGCTGCTTGCCTTTGATTTGCCCCACATTGATAGCAAGCCGACGCGTTTCGAGGCTCTGCGCCTCTTCTTCCTGGGCTGGGACAAAGGAAACTGAGAGCTCACCTCCTTGTTGTTCCTTCTTTTATTTCTCGTGTCCCCGTGACATTACATTCATCACTAAGCATTGTGGGACATCGAGTTCAGGTGGTGAGTATGTCATTCATCCCTAAGTGGGTTCAGTTTCCCATATGTCCGTCATTAAAGCTTCATTAAATCCTTTTAGTAAGGCTGGCAATTCAAAAGCAGGCTTCGTTCTGCATACAAAGTCCCGTGCAAAGCGTCAGTGAGATCGTCTCACTGGCGCGCCTCCAACAACACTGGAGTGGTGCGGCTCCTCACGACCAGGACGGCCGTGCATAACATTCCTCCCAACTTGTCCTGTAGCTGCAGGATCGCACACAACGGGGCATTTGTGAACCCTCCGGTTTTTCTTGCCTCATGCTGCTTGCCTTTGATTTGCCCCACATTGATAGCAAGCCGACGCGTTTCGAGGCTCTGCGCCTCTTCTTCCTGGGCTGGGACAAAGGAAACTGAGAGCTCACCTCCTTGTTGTTCCTTCTTTTATTTCTCGTGTCCCCGTGACATTACATTCATCACTAAGCATTGTGGGACATCGAGTTCAGGTGGTGAGTATGTCATTCATCCCTAAGTGGGTTCAGTTTCCCATATGTCCGTCATTAAAGCTTCATTAAATCCTTTTAGTAAGGCTGGCAATTCAAAAGCAGGCTTCGTTCTGCATACAAAGTCCCGTGCAAAGCGTCAGTGAGATCGTCTCACTGGCGCGCCTCCAACAACACTGGAGTGGTGCGGCTCCTCACGACCAGGACGGCCGTGCATAACATTCCTCCCAACTTGTCCTGTAGCTGCAGGATCGCACACAACGGGGCATTTGTGAACCCTCCGGTTTTTCTTGCCTCATGCTGCTTGCCTTTGATTTGCCCCACATTGATAGCAAGCCGACGCGTTTCGAGGCTCTGCGCCTCTTCTTCCAGGGCTGGGACAAAGGAAACTGAGAGCTCACCTCCTTGTTGTTCCTTCTTTTATTTCTCGTGTCCCCGTGACATTACATTCATCACTAAGCATTGTGGGACATCGAGTTCAGGTGGTGAGTATGTCATTCATCCCTAAGTGGGTTCAGTTTCCCATATGTCCGTCATTAAAGCTTCATTAAATCCTTTTAGTAAGGCTGGCAATTCAAAAGCAGGCTTCGTTCTGCATACAAAGTCCCGTGCAAAGCGTCAGTGAGATCGTCTCACTGGCGCGCCTCCAACAACACTGGAGTGGTGCGGCTCCTCACGACCAGGACGGCCGTGCATAACATTCCTCCCAACTTGTCCTGTAGCTGCAGGATCGCACACAACGGGGCATTTGTGAACCCTCCGGTTTTTCTTGCCTCATGCTGCTTGCCTTTGATTTGCCCCACATTGATAGCAAGCCGACGCGTTTCGAGGCTCTGCGCCTCTTCTTCCTGGGCTGGGACAAAGGAAACTGAGAGCTCACCTCCTTGTTGTTCCTTCTTTTATTTCTCGTGTCCCCGTGACATTACATTCATCACTAAGCATTGTGGGACATCGAGTTCAGGTGGTGAGTATGTCATTCATCCCTAAGTGGGTTCAGTTTCCCATATGTCCGTCATTAAAGCTTCATTAAATCCTTTTAGTAAGGCTGGCAATTCAAAAGCAGGCTTCGTTCTGCATACAAAGTCCCGTGCAAAGCGTCAGTGAGATCGTCTCACTGGCGCGCCTCCAACAACACTGGAGTGGTGCGGCTCCTCACGACCAGGACGGCCGTGCATAACATTCCTCCCAACTTGTCCTGTAGCTGCAGGATCGCACACAACGGGGCATTTGTGAACCCTCCGGTTTTTCTTGCCTCATGCTGCTTGCCTTTGATTTGCCCCACATTGATAGCAAGCCGACGCGTTTCGAGGCTCTGCGCCTCTTCTTCCTGGGCTGGGACAAAGGAAACTGAGAGCTCACCTCCTTGTTGTTCCTTCTTTTATTTCTCGTGTCCCCGTGACATTACATTCATCACTAAGCATTGTGGGACATCGAGTTCAGGTGGTGAGTATGTCATTCATCCCTAAGTGGGTTCAGTTTCCCATATGTCCGTCATTAAAGCTTCATTAAATCCTTTTAGTAAGGCTGGCAATTCAAAAGCAGGCTTCGTTCTGCATACAAAGTCCCGTGCAAAGCGTCAGTGAGATCGTCTCACTGGCGCGCCTCCAACAACACTGGAGTGGTGCGGCTCCTCACGACCAGGACGGCCGTGCATAACATTCCTCCCAACTTGTCCTGTAGCTGCAGGATCGCACACAACGGGGCATTTGTGAACCCTCCGGTTTTTCTTGCCTCATGCTGCTTGCCTTTGATTTGCCCCACATTGATAGCAAGCCGACGCGTTTCGAGGCTCTGCGCCTCTTCTTCCTGGGCTGGGACAAAGGAAACTGAGAGCTCACCTCCTTGTTGTTCCTTCTTTTATTTCTCGTGTCCCCGTGACATTACATTCATCACTAAGCATTGTGGGACATCGAGTTCAGGTGGTGAGTATGTCATTCATCCCTAAGTGGGTTCAGTTTCCCATATGTCCGTCATTAAAGCTTCATTAAATCCTTTTAGTAAGGCTGGCAATTCAAAAGCAGGCTTCGTTCTGCATACAAAGTCCCGTGCAAAGCGTCAGTGAGATCGTCTCACTGGCGCGCCTCCAACAACACTGGAGTGGTGCGGCTCCTCACGACCAGGACGGCCGTGCATAACATTCCTCCCAACTTGTCCTGTAGCTGCAGGATCGCACACAACGGGGCATTTGTGAACCCTCCGGTTTTTCTTGCCTCATGCTGCTTGCCTTTGATTTGCCCCACATTGATAGCAAGCCGACGCGTTTCGAGGCTCTGCGCCTCTTCTTCCTGGGCTGGGACAAAGGAAACTGAGAGCTCACCTCCTTGTTGTTCCTTCTTTTATTTCTCGTGTCCCCGTGACATTACATTCATCACTAAGCATTGTGGGACATCGAGTTCAGGTGGTGAGTATGTCATTCATCCCTAAGTGGGTTCAGTTTCCCATATGTCCGTCATTAAAGCTTCATTAAATCCTTTTAGTAAGGCTGGCAATTCAAAAGCAGGCTTCGTTCTGCATACAAAGTCCCGTGCAAAGCGTCAGTGAGATCGTCTCACTGGCGCGCCTCCAACAACACTGGAGTGGTGCGGCTCCTCACGACCAGGACGGCCGTGCATAACATTCCTCCCAACTTGTCCTGTAGCTGCAGGATCGCACACAACGGGGCATTTGTGAACCCTCCGGTTTTTCTTGCCTCATGCTGCTTGCCTTTGATTTGCCCCACATTGATAGCAAGCCGACGCGTTTCGAGGCTCTGCGCCTCTTCTTCCTGGGCTGGGACAAAGGAAACTGAGAGCTCACCTCCTTGTTGTTCCTTCTTTTATTTCTCGTGTCCCCGTGACATTACATTCATCACTAAGCATTGTGGGACATCGAGTTCAGGTGGTGAGTATGTCATTCATCCCTAAGTGGGTTCAGTTTCCCATATGTCCGTCATTAAAGCTTCATTAAATCCTTTTAGTAAGGCTGGCAATTCAAAAGCAGGCTTCGTTCTGCATACAAAGTCCCGTGCAAAGCGTCAGTGAGATCGTCTCACTGGCGCGCCTCCAACAACACTGGAGTGGTGCGGCTCCTCACGACCAGGACGGCCGTGCATAACATTCCTCCCAACTTGTCCTGTAGCTGCAGGATCGCACACAACGGGGCATTTGTGAACCCTCCGGTTTTTCTTGCCTCATGCTGCTTGCCTTTGATTTGCCCCACATTGATAGCAAGCCGACGCGTTTCGAGGCTCTGCGCCTCTTCTTCCTGGGCTGGGACAAAGGAAACTGAGAGCTCACCTCCTTGTTGTTCCTTCTTTTATTTCTCGTGACGGACATATGGGAAACTGAACCCACTTAGGGATGAATGACATACTCACCACCTGAACTCGATGTCCCACAATGCTTAGTGATGAATGTAATGTCACGGGGACACGAGAAATAAAAGAAGGAACAACAAGGAGGTGAGCTCTCAGTTTCCTTTGTCCCAGCCCAGGAAGAAGAGGCGCAGAGCCTCGAAACGCTTCGGCTTGCTATCAATGTGGGGCAAATCAAAGGCAAGCAGCATGAGGCAAGAAAAACCGGAGGGTTCACAAATGCCCCGTTGTGTGCGATCCTGCAGCTACAGGACAAGTTGGGAGGAATGTTATGCACGGCCGTCCTGGTCGTGAGGAGCCGCACCACTCCAGTGTTGTTGGAGGCGCGCCAGTGAGACGATCTCACTGACGCTTTGCACGGGACTTTGTATGCAGAACGAAGCCTGCTTTTGAATTGCCAGCCTTACTAAAAGGATTTAATGAAGCTTTAATGACGGACATATGGGAAACTGAACCCACTTAGGGATGAATGACATACTCACCACCTGAACTCGATGTCCCACAATGCTTAGTGATGAATGTAATGTCACGGGGACACGAGAAATAAAAGAAGGAACAACAAGGAGGTGAGCTCTCAGTTTCCTTTGTCCCAGCCCAGGAAGAAGAGGCGCAGAGCCTCGAAACGCGTCGGCTTGCTATCAATGTGGGGCAAATCAAAGGCAAGCAGCATGAGGCAAGAAAAACCGGAGGGTTCACAAATGCCCCGTTGTGTGCGATCCTGCAGCTACAGGACAAGTTGGGAGGAATGTTATGCACGGCCGTCCTGGTCGTGAGGAGCCGCACCACTCCAGTGTTGTTGGAGGCGCGCCAGTGAGACGATCTCACTGACGCTTTGCACGGGACTTTGTATGCAGAACGAAGCCTGCTTTTGAATTGCCAGCCTTACTAAAAGGATTTAATGAAGCTTTAATGACGGACATATGGGAAACTGAACCCACTTAGGGATGAATGACATACTCACCACCTGAACTCGATGTCCCACAATGCTTAGTGATGAATGTAATGTCACGGGGACACGAGAAATAAAAGAAGGAACAACAAGGAGGTGAGCTCTCAGTTTCCTTTGTCCCAGCCCAGGAAGAAGAGGCGCAGAGCCTCGAAACGCGTCGGCTTGCTATCAATGTGGGGCAAATCAAAGGCAAGCAGCATGAGGCAAGAAAAACCGGAGGGTTCACAAATGCCCCGTTGTGTGCGATCCTGCAGCTACAGGACAAGTTGGGAGGAATGTTATGCACGGCCGTCCTGGTCGTGAGGAGCCGCACCACTCCAGTGTTGTTGGAGGCGCGCCAGTGAGACGATCTCACTGACGCTTTGCACGGGACTTTGTATGCAGAACGAAGCCTGCTTTTGAATTGCCAGCCTTACTAAAAGGATTTAATGAAGCTTTAATGACGGACATATGGGAAACTGAACCCACTTAGGGATGAATGACATACTCACCACCTGAACTCGATGTCCCACAATGCTTAGTGATGAATGTAATGTCACGGGGACACGAGAAATAAAAGAAGGAACAACAAGGAGGTGAGCTCTCAGTTTCCTTTGTCCCAGCCCAGGAAGAAGAGGCGCAGAGCCTCGAAACGCGTCGGCTTGCTATCAATGTGGGGCAAATCAAAGGCAAGCAGCATGAGGCAAGAAAAACCGGAGGGTTCACAAATGCCCCGTTGTGTGCGATCCTGCAGCTACAGGACAAGTTGGGAGGAATGTTATGCACGGCCGTCCTGGTCGTGAGGAGCCGCACCACTCCAGTGTTGTTGGAGGCGCGCCAGTGAGACGATCTCACTGACGCTTTGCACGGGACTTTGTATGCAGAACGAAGCCTGCTTTTGAATTGCCAGCCTTACTAAAAGGATTTAATGAAGCTTTAATGACGGACATATGGGAAACTGAACCCACTTAGGGATGAATGACATACTCACCACCTGAACTCGATGTCCCACAATGCTTAGTGATGAATGTAATGTCACGGGGACACGAGAAATAAAAGAAGGAACAACAAGGAGGTGAGCTCTCAGTTTCCTTTGTCCCAGCCCAGGAAGAAGAGGCGCAGAGCCTCGAAACGCGTCGGCTTGCTATCAATGTGGGGCAAATCAAAGGCAAGCAGCATGAGGCAAGAAAAACCGGAGGGTTCACAAATGCCCCGTTGTGTGCGATCCTGCAGCTACAGGACAAGTTGGGAGGAATATATATATATATATATATATTTAAGGCCCTCCTGCAAAAAGCGAAAAACGATCAAGGGTCATCGGGAGGAGTCGTGAGGGAAGAAGGAACGGAACAAAGGTCAGACAAAATGGCGGGTCCGGGTCGTGGGTATAGACCTCCGGCTCAGTTGCCTCTACTGGCAGCTGCGGCCAGTGCTGTGCCTTGTCTGTTACTCAGGAGCTGTAAATGGTGCTCCTTCTCACAGGTGCACCTCCCTCTAGTGGTACCAATGTCAAGGATGGGTTGTATGTCGAAAAAACGCATGCTTTGGTCACGCATGCTGTTACTCAGCAGTCTTTACAAGAAATGCGTCTTTACCATGCGTTCCTTTACTGGGCGTACCATTACCACGACATGCCTTACGGAAACGCTGGACTTTGGAGCGCTATAATTTACTATTCCAACTACAGTCTGCACAACAGCAGGGAAAGTGTCTTTAAATGCCAGCGCTGCTTTCCCTAAGGCACAGCATTGAAACAACATGCGTGATAAAGGAATGTGTGGAAAGATGCATTTGTTGTAAATGCAGCACGTGGTTCGGCCATTGTGGTAAAAGGTTGTTTCCCTCAAGGATGCAACAAAGATCTGATATGTAATACTTTCCCACCCCATGTCACTATCCTTTCTTATTTCATGTGTCCTCACACCTTCGGGCCAGTTCTACACTATACAACATGGCCTAAATGAATAACTAATGATTGACCATAGTCCCAACACAAATTGGCAAAGCGAATAGGTCTTGTCTTTGGTACCTCTTGGCTTTTTTAATGCCTTTTTGGCATGCTGTACAGCAATGGGAGGATACTGTGCAGCACATCTAAGACCTAATAAAGGAGTGCGATGACACGGCTGCGTGACCGTGTCACCACATTATTTTGTAGGCACGGGGATGCCCTGTTACACATAAGGGGTTAAAATATGCCGCAGGTACCAGGATGGGAGGGGGAGCAACAGTGAGTGGGAGGAGGCAACAACAGGGAGCTTGAGTGTAGGAAGGAGCAGCAACAGGGAGCGGTGGGGGAGGGGGAAAGCAACACATGAGGGAAAGACACGCAAGCGAGAATGCAATGCAGTGGGGAGAAACACACAAGAGTGAGTGCAACACAGAGGGTACAGGGAGAAGCAGAAAGGTCAACTTGGAGCACAGCTGAGGGCAGAAGAAGAGGTGTACACAAGGGAGACAGCTAGAAAACACATGCTCTTTCATGGAGTGCTTAACCAACAAAAAAATTTACCTCCTGGAAAATAAGCCGTGGAAGGACACCAGTAAAGAGGCTATTCTCCAGGGTACAGAGTATTAATATCGACGTAGAAATATCATCTGACATTAATATCTCCGCAGAAATATCGAGTTGAATAAATATTGAGAACAAAAATATAGTTTGACGAGAATATCGACTGACAGGTAAGTAATATCGATAACAATAATATAGTTGTAATAAATATCGTTTACAAAAATATAGTTTACAAAAATATCGATTTATTAATAATGTTATGTATTTTAGTGTTTTAAATGAGAATTGTTTCTTATTTTATTATATGTTTTGGAATTGTATTAGTTATTAATGTATTTTATTATCAATTTTGTGTTATTACTTCCGTAGCGGGTTGTGGGTTTATAGGGGAATAGGGTGGGAAGTAATTAAATTATATAAAAGTAATTGATTAATTAATGTGTTAATTAATTAATAATAGTTTAATAATTAGTTGTTAATTAATTTCAATTAGTCAATTAATAATAATTATGTTAATTGTTTAATTAATTTTAGGTGTGTCTTGGGGAGTTCATATGTGTAAATGGTGTGAAGGGTGGTCATTAATTAATTTATTATTGATTAATTAATAAATCATTTTTTAATTCATTACCATTAATTAATTAGTAATTATTATTTGTAAATGTGTAATTAATTTTAGGTGTGTGTTGTGGTGTTTTTAAGTGTATATGGTGTGAAAGCTAGTAATTAAATAAACAATTAATTAATTAGAAAAAACATTACTTTTCATTAATTAATTAGTAATTATTAAATGTAATTGTGTAATTAATTTTAGGTGTGTGGTGGCTATTATAGTTTTAAATAATGTGTAATTAAATATTATTTATTATCTTTGTTAATAATAATATATTTAAATGTATATATTAATTATGTTTATATTGGAAATTAAATAAAAAAAGTGATAGTTTTTTTAATGTTTTGTGTTCCCGCGCTTTCCTTACTATTGTATTCACTGGAGTGGGAATAGTCCTTTTTACCCCTACGCTATCCAACGCTTTCCCTACTGTTGCACTCTCTGGAGTGGGAATAGTAATTTTCACCCCTACGCTACCCAACGCTTTCCCTACTGTTGCACTCTCTGGAGTGGGAATAGTAATTTTCATCCCTACGCTATCCAACGCTTTCCCTACTGTTGCACTCTCTGGAGTGGGAATAGTAATTTTCACCCCTACGCTATCCAACGCTTTCCCTACTGTTGCACTCTCTGGAGTGGGAATAGTAATTTTTACCCCTACGCTATCCAACGTTTTCCCTACTGTTGCACTCTCTGGAGTGTGAACAGTAATTTTTACCCCTACGCTATCCAACGCTTTCCCTACTGCTGCACTCTTTGGAGTGGGAATAGTAATTTTTACACCTACGCTATCCAACGTTTTCCCTACTTTTGCACTCTCTGGAGTGGGAATAGTAATTTTTACTCCTACGCTATCCAACGCTTTCCCTACTGTTGCACTTACTGGAGTGGGAATAGTAATTTTTACCCCTACGCTATCCAGCGCTTTCCCTACTGTTGCACTGTCTGGAGTGGGAATAGTAATTTTTACCCCTACGCTATCCAGTGCTTTCCATACTGTTGCACCCTTTGGAGTGGGAATAGTAATTTTTACCCCTACGCTATCCAACGCTTTCCCTACTGTTGCACCCTCTGGAGTGGGAATAGTAATTTTTACCCCTACGCTATCCAACGATTTCCCTACTGTTGCACTCTTTGGAGTGAGAATAGTAATTGTTACCCCTACGCTATCCAAAGCTTTCCCTACTGTTGCACTTACTGGAGTGGGAATAGTAATTTTTACCCCTACGCTATCCAACGCTTTCCCTACTGTTGCACTCTCTGGAGTGGGAATAGTAATTTTTACTCCTACGCTATCCAACGCTTTCCCTACGGTTGCACTCACCGTAGTGGGAATAGTAATTTTTACCCCTATGCTATCCAACGCTTTCCCTACTGCTGCACTCTTTGGAGTGGGAATAGTAATTTTTACACCTACGCTATCCAACGTTTTCCCTACTTTTGCACTCTCTGGAGTGGGAATAGTAATTTTTACTCCTACGCTATCCAACGCTTTCCCTACTGTTGCACTTACTGGAGTGGGAATAGTAATTTTTACCCCTACGCTATCCAGTGCTTTCCATACTGTTGCACCCTTTGGAGTGGGAATAGTAATTTTTACCCCTACGCTATCCAACGCTTTCCCTACTGTTGCACCCTCTGGAGTGGGAATAGTAATTTTTACCCCTACGCTATCCAACGATTTCCCTACTGCTGCACTCTTTGGAGTGGGAATAGTAATTTTTACACCTACGCTATCCAACGTTTTCCCTACTTTTGCACTCTCTGGAGTGGGAATAGTAATTTTTACTCCTACGCTATCCAACGCTTTCCCTACTGTTGCACTTACTGGAGTGGGAATAGTAATTTTTACCCCTACGCTATCCAGCGCTTTCCCTACTGTTGCACTGTCTGGAGTGGGAATAGTAATTTTTACCCCTACGCTATCCAGTGCTTTCCATACTGTTGCACCCTTTGGAGTGGGAATAGTAATTTTTACCCCTACGCTATCCAACGCTTTCCCTACTGTTGCACCCTCTGGAGTGGGAATAGTAATTTTTACCCCTACGCTATCCAACGATTTCCCTACTGTTGCACTCTTTGGAGTGAGAATAGTAATTGTTACCCCTACGCTATCCAAAGCTTTCCCTACTGTTGCACTTACTGGAGTGGGAATAGTAATTTTCACCCCTACGCTATCCAACGCTTTCCCTACTGTTGCACTCTCTGGAGTGGGAATAGTAATTTTTACTCCTACGCTATCCAACGCTTTCCCTACTGTTGCACTCACCGTAGTGGGAATAGTAATTTTTACCCCTATGCTATCCAACGCTTTCCCTACTGCTGCACTCTTTGGAGTGGGAATAGTAGTTTTTACACCTACGCTATCCAACGTTTTCCCTACTTTTGCACTCTCTGGAGTGGGAATAGTAATTTTTACTCCTACGCTATCCAACGCTTTCCCTACTGTTGCACTTACTGGAGTGGGAATAGTAATTTTTACCCCTACGCTATCCAGTGCTTTCCATACTGTTGCACCCTTTGGAGTGGGAATAGTAATTTTTACCCCTACGCTATCCAACGCTTTCCCTACTGTTGCACCCTCTGGAGTGGGAATAGTAATTTTTACCCCTACGCTATCCAACGATTTCCCTACTGTTGCACTCTTTGGAGTGAGAATAGTAATTGTTACCCCTACGCTATCCAAAGCTTTCCCTACTGTTGCACTTACTGGAGTGGGAATAGTAATTTTTACCCCTACGCTATCCAACGCTTTCCCTACTGTTGCACTCTCTGGAGTGGGAATAGTAATTTTTACTCCTACGCTATCCAACGCTTTCCCTACTGTTGCACTCACCGTAGCGGGAATAGTAATTTTTACCCCTATGCTATCCAACGCTTTCTCTACTGTTGCACCCTTTGGAGTGGGAATAGTAATTTTTACCGCTACGCTATCCAGCGCTTTCCCTACTGTTGCACTGTCTGGAGTGGGAATAGTAATTTTTACCCCTACGCTATCCAGTGCTTTCCATACTGTTGCACCCTTTGGAGTGGGAATAGTAATTTTTACCCCTACGCTATCCAACGCTTTCCCTACTGTTGCACCCTCTGGAGTGGGAATAGTAATTTTTACCCCTATGCTATCCAACGCTCTCCCTACTGTTGCACTCTTTGGAGTGGGAATAGTAATTTTTACCCCTACGCTATCCAACTTTTTCCCTACTGTTGCACTGTCTGGAGTGGGAATAGTAATTTATACTCCTACGCTATCCAACGCTTTCCCTACTGTTGCACTTACTGGAGTGGGAATAGTAACTTTTTACCCCTTCGCTATCAAAGGTTTTCACTACTAATGTTTGTATTTTGTTATTAAATGTATGTATTATTTTTTTTTAAATACTTTAATGTGTTAATTAAATATAGAATATTATTTTTTATTCAAAATGCTTTATATATGTGTTTATTTTATTTTTATATAATTATTAAAGTTTATAAATTAAATAAAGATAATAATAAAATGTAATTAAGAAAATATATGTATATGTACACATTTATTGTGTTTATATTCATTAAATTAAGTTTATTTGTTATAATTAGTTAAAATATAAATGTAAATGTAATTTAATTTATTTTGTTAATAATATTAATATTATTTAATTAATTAATTTAAGTTATATTATTTTTTAAAGTTGATATTTTTTACATCTATATTTTTTACATCTATATTTTTGAGTCGATATTGTTGTACTTACCTGTTTAGGATAGGGATTCGATATTTTTGTAGTCGATATTTTTACATCTATATTTTTGTTAACGATATTTTTGTTAACGATATTTAAACATGGAACCATCCTCCAGATGCCGAACAAACACATAAAAAGAAGGCAAGACGGTACAAGGATACAAATTAAAAGCAAGCTATTAAGAGTTACAAGAAAGCCAACCTATTGTACGCAGTGGGTGGGCTCTATGCCCTCTGTGAGGTCACAATAGGCTTTTTCACAACTAGCCAGCTTGCAGTGTCTAGTAGACTAGACCTAAAAACTCAGAAGTGCTTCCCGCGCTCCTTCAGAAAAGGTAAAAAGCCTTATGGAGAAGGATTCCCACATGCTTTGCAAACAGATCCCCACCAGGCAATTGCAGAGTAATAACTTCTACCCAGGAACGAACAGAAGGCTCCTTGCTGCATACAAACAGGCTGTATTTTAAAACACACATTGTAGGTTTGCACACACACGCCGACTGAAAAACTCACTAGAACACAACCACCCACAGACTGCAGATCAGACAGGCTCACGGGCTTACACATAGCGACACGCCGACACAGAGGCACCAACGGGACAGAAACACACAGGCACGTGTGTTCTCAGCCTGCATGGTGCTTCCTCCACTTCCTTTGAGAAGAGTGTTGAATGAAATGAGACATGAGAAAAATGTAGCCTATAATGTAAATATCAACTGAAGTCAGTAAACTGTAATGCATGGTATTGAAAGAGACCTGATATGTATATCCAAAAATATGCAGCATTGGAATCAAAGCAACTGCTTCAACTTGAAGGTCACTTCCTGGGTGTGTGATAAGTCATGGCTGTAAACTACATCATGTGCAGTGAATCGCATTCTGGGCAGAACTGAATGTCATGCAGAAACTTTCCGCCCGACTCCTTCTCAGAATCGGATCCGACCGACTCCCGATCGCCGGTTCCGCCCGACCGATTACGATGTGATCGAACACCATTTGGTCGGAGTCCAATTGACTTCTATGGGAGCCCGTGTTCCGACTTACAACACTGGCTCCTATGGTGAAATGGGGTGTTTGCGGAAAAGCCTGCACCTTGTCCTAGGCACCCCATTGTGCCTGCCACACAGTGCATGGTTTTACAGGGGGGTCCCTCGGCCCCTAACCGGAGGCCGCAGGATGATGGGGGGCCTAAAAGGGGCCCCAACAACAGTTTCCGACAGCCTAGAAAAAGGCTATTTCAAACCGACATCGTAATCGCTCGGTCGGAAACGTCGTCCGTAGAGCTGTATGATGCGGCTTTGACCGAAACGGATACTCTGAGAGCCAGTCAGAACCGATTCGGAATGACCAACCGTGAACATCGTAATCGGTCGGGCGGACTGGAATCCAACCGAGTCGGGCAGAAGGGTTCCGACACAGCCTAGGAGAATCGTGGCCTTGGCCCATGATGCCCTCTTGGCATTGGCCTAGAATCCCCAGTTAATCTAGGATTAAAGTCACTGGTTGACTCCATGACACCATTTTAGTCTAGTTTTTCCTCTGCTAACCTAGACCAGTCCACCATTTGATTTAATCAAGATGAGCTTGATCTACAATTCCAAGAATATATTGGATGTTAAAATAAATACACAAAATCATACACCAAAATAGTCACCCTACAAAGCAAAGATCCTTATTATCCTAGGTGTCACAATGGATCTTTGAAGCTGGATGACAGTACGTAATTGTGTTCTCACAAAATTGTACATTTAAATCCATTAAAAGTTCAAGGAAAATATGTTTTTATATCAAACAAACAATTCTCCCTGCTCACACTCAAGAGGGCTGGAAAACACAGAATTGCTTCCACCTGGTGGGAGCAAATTAAAAGCTGTTCCCACATCAATGTTGAAAATGCTATGGGGTGTCCTAGGTGGGCACTGGGACACCCCACTATTTAAAAAACAAACAATTTATAATTATGCTCCTGCACTTGCAGGGATCCGCTGGGCCATGGAGGCCCAGAATAAATGAATAATAAATGAGTGGTAAAAGCCGCTCATGTATCAGCCACTGCTCCTGCATGGATCTCCCCATAATGCCCTGATAAATTTTTTAGATCATGATGGTGCCGACTAGAACAGGCAGGGGCATCTTCAAACTTTTGTTTAATGTCGTGGAGGTCTGCAGGAAGTGCAGCAGCCCCCTAGCAACATTTAAAAAACAAAACAGTAAGCCTCCGGGATCATTAAATCCATGACACTATGGGACCCATTAGGATGTCGGGCGGATTGCCCCCGCCAGGCTGGCGGTAGCCGCCGCCAGCCTGGCGGGGGCAATCCGCCCGACTTCCTCACTCGTTTCCCCCCCCGCCATATTAGTATGGCAGGGGGGACCTCGGCAGACGGAAAGACCGTCTGACGCTTTTCCGCCCCGGTCGCCTTGCGGCTGGGGCGGAAAAGGAATAATATGGTGGCGGTGTCTATCAGACACCGCCAGCCATATTACAATGGGCATTTTACAATGCCTTTCCGTGGCGGCAATGCCGCCACGGAAAGCCATGCGGTCTTCACTCTGGGGGCCCCCTGCGAACCCCCAGAGTGAAGGAGGGGTGGGGGCTGCACACGGGGGGTACCTGTGGTACCCCCACACATTTGCATAAACAAAGCGGCAGGCACCGCGCGGTGCCTGCCGCTTAGTTTATGCAAATGCTGAAATACATTTCTAGCATTGTGGCGGGCGGTGCTCAGAGCAGTGGGGTCTGCTGATGGTTTCTTCAGTAGATCGCTGAGTTCGGCGTGCTTCCAGCTCTCCGGGAAGGTGGCTGTGTCAAAGGAGGTGTTGATGATGTCTTGCAGATGGGGTGCGATGATGGAGTCGGCCTTGTTGAAGACGTGGTGAGGGCAGGGGTCGGTTGGGGACCGGAGTGGATGGAGTTCATCGTCCTGATGGTGTCTTCGGTGGTGATCGGGGTCCAGGCGCGGATGGTGGTGGTGGGGGGCGTCGGTGCTGTTGTGGGGTGCGCTGGTTGTGTGCTGAAGCTGTTGTGTATGTCTGCGATCTTGTTGTGGAAGTAGGAGGCGAGGGAGTTGCAGAGGTCTTGCGATGGGGTGATGTCGTTGTTTCCGGCGCTGGGGTTGGAGAGCTCTTTGACGATGGTGAAGAGTTCCTTGCTGTTGTGTGCGTTGTTGTCCAGTCGTACCTTGAAAGCAGTTCTCTTGGTGGCGTGGATCAGTTGGTGGTGTTTTCGGGTGGCGAGCTTGAGGGCGGTCATGTTGTCTGGTGTCGGGTCTCTGCGCCATGCTTTCTCGAGGGCTCGGCAGTTCTTCTTGGAGCTCTTGAGTTCGTCGGTGAACCAGGGTGCTCTCTTGCTGCCGGGTCTGCTAGGCGGGGTCCTCAGTGGGGCAAGGTCGTTTGCGCAGTTGCTGATCCACTTCGTGAGGTTGTTGGCGGCCAGGCTGGGGTTTGCTGAGCTGGTGGGTGGGTCCTGGCTCAGGCATGCGGTGAGCTGGTCGGCTGTGATCTTGTTCCAGCTTCTGCGTGCAACCTGTTGCTGGTGGTGGTGGGTCGTGGTTCTGCTGAAGCCAAAGTGGACGCAGCTGTGGTCCGTCCAGTGGAGTCCGGTGGCGTGGCTGAAGACGATGTCCTTGCTGGAAGAGAAGACTCCAATGGCATGGAGAGCACAGGACCGACATCCGGGCATACCCTGTCCAACCTGGGGTGACAAATGCAAAAACAACAATTGATGGACAGAATGCAGAACAATGTCATACATTCACCCCAGTACAGGGTGATGTCCTGAAACCGGTCCAAGGATGCTTGTTTCCGGTCCAGGGAGGACCTGACTTGGCAGTTCGGGCTGGACTGTTCCCATAAGGAACAGGGTCAAGACTGATTTGCATGTGGCTGGGTCCAAACTGGGATGCGTGGTGAGCAAAGGAATGATAGATTAAACCCAGATCCTTATGACTGGGGGTGAATAATTGCATTCTCCAGCATTCCGTCCATTAATTGTTTCTTTTGAGCTAGAGAAACATCCAGAGACAGTGAAGTTTTCAAAAACTTTACTATCTCTGACTTCAACTGATCCAGTGCTGGGGAGGTGCTAAAAATGTGCGCCAAGTCTACCCCCTGGCTTTGGCATCTCGGGCAGCAAATACCTGCATTCCCACCCCATATAGCAATTTGTGCCAGTGTATAACAGAGATCGAAAGCATTTTATAATACTGCACCTTAGCAATAAAGTGCGGCCCAACTTCAATTATTCGTAGAAGCTGCAATCTGTAATACTAAGCTTATTCTGCCACTTGCCCATATGTTTTTCCAAATCATCAGGCAAACAAGAGCCCGGAAAACTTTACATTTGGCTAATTGTGTAATTAGCGTTATTACCAAAAATCTCCATCAAAGTTAGCTTAACAAACCCTCTCTCTTACTTATAAGAAAATCCCGAACCTCAAGGTATTAAAAAAATTCCCTACTGTCACTCACATAATCTTGATGTAATTCCTCAAACGACGCACGTTTTGCCCCTGTAAAGAAATATCCTTATCCCCTGGACTCCCACCTCAGACAATAAGAGTCATGAAAAAGCGAAGGTAGGATTTGAGATCCTTCTATTGGGGAATCATAACTGTATCAATCCCAATACCAATTTTTTTCCACATGATCGCCCAAATCTTAAAGGCTGCGGAAAGAGTATGGAAGCTACCTTTTGTGTGATAACTTGCCTCAACAATCTTTAAAAAGAAACTCATGGCATCTTCTCTTATTAATTTTTGGGTGGGGGTTCTCTCCCCCTCTACAATCACCCCGCGGACTAAGGATTTCATATATTGTAGCGCTGCCGTCTACTGATAATATTTAAAAATGGAGACTAACCAGCCATCTCTCTCTCTAGGTAGCATCAGATGCTTAAGAGCTCTTCTGGCTTTCGCATAAGACCAAATAGAACTGCTCACCATGCCTTTCATCATTGTAAACCATTGATTTTCATATTCAAGTGCTATTGCCCTAAAGAAATAGAGGAACTTAAGAAGAAATAACGTCTTAATTACGTTGCATTGGCAAAAAATTGAACAGTGCAGATTATACATCCTTCGCAGGTCCCTTTAGCCTTATAAATTACCTGCTCCAAGTTAGATTCGAATATCTGGTCTATATCTGACTCGATACTGCTGTTGTCGGTAGATTGTATCGGTTTGTTAACAACAAATTGAGTCTTGCTCTGATTTAAGGAAAACTATGATAATTTTCAAAAGTGCAAGGCCTCCTTTTCTATCTCCAACATTGATACCTCTGGGTCTGGCGTCACTATTAGTACCGTTGCAGTGAAATCGCATGGGCTTAATAACCAATTTTTTAATCAGATGTATATATAAATGACAAACACTAAAGGAAATCAGGGGCATCTCAGTCTTGTTCCTCTTCCGATTCGGACAGAGGCAGATTGCCCTCCCATAATCTGGATCCTTGCAGAAGAATTTCTATACACTACTTGGATAACATTGATTAAGCCCTCACCGAATCTGTACAACCTTATGACCATCCAAAGATAGTTCACGGCTACCCTGTCAAATGTTTTTTCTGCATCTAAGAGCAAGGGCCATGGGGCCTTCAGAGACGGGGAACATCCTTTACAACGCAACTTTTACAGCGCACTACCATTACGACGCAACTTTTACAACGCAAGTTATTACAACGCATTACGCTGGGGGGCGCTCTAGGATAGGGAATAGTTTGATTACCTTCCCTACTATCCACGGGGACTGGAGTTGGAATAGTAAATTAAACTATTCACTATCCAGCGCCCCCCAACGCAAGTCGTTGTAACAACTTGCGTTGTAAAACCTGCGTCATAATGACATGCGTTGTAAAAGCATGCGTTGAAATGTCATACATCCTTCAGAGACAGTTGCTGCATAAAACAACGTTATGAGCCAGCGGATATGGTCCGTGGTTCCCCTCCCTAGTATAAAATGATGCTGTCTTGGTGCAGCCAGCTTTTTAATTATATGATTTAACCTTGTAGCTAGTACTTTAGAGCAGAGCTTCGTTTCGCTATTAATTAATGTGATAGGTCTGTACAATCCGGGCTCTTGTGAAGTGAATGCTACTATGTTAGTTAATGCCCAGGATTCAGGTATATTTTGGCATTTTTGAGCCTCCACAAACAATCTTGAACCAATCGATCTCTAGGGCAGAGAAAACAACGTTACAGTATATTCTACATCACACATATAAAGAGGAATATGCCTCAGGAGATTATTTTTGTGCAGGGAGGTGTCCCTTCCTGCACATAAACAATCTATTAATGGTGTTTTGAAACTTCACACATAGAAGTTGGAAAACATCATTTTTATTGATTGTTAAGTGCTGAAAGAGATACCTTCCTGCACCTAACAATCAAAGGCCTTTTGCTGTTTCTATCAGGGCCGGACTGGCTAACGGGCGTTTTGGTGTGCTGCCAAGTTGGGGGCTGATTTCGTTGATGTGTACCTGCGTGTGCTGAAAAACATTCGCTTTGCTTTGTTTATTTAGAAGCACATGCAGGTCCCCATCAACGAAATCAGCTCCCATCACAGTGAAATCAGCCCCAGCTTGGCAGCACACCAAAATGCCCAGTAGCCAGTCCGGCCCTGGTTTCTATGTGTGCTGTTAAACGCATCACACATGGAATCAGCAAAAACGAGGAGCAATGAAACATTTTTCCGCGTTGTGCCTGTTTAAGACCAGATTTCCCCTGGTCTTAATTTTGGCGCTGCCCCATATTTACGCCACCCTTGTAAATATGGGTCAGTGTCAACATCAATGGGCGTTGCGGTGGAACGCCCACCACAACACCCATTGCCCACCCCTTTCATGCTAAGCATAGCGTGAAAAGGTGCCTTATTTACAAGGCAGCGTTAAGCCACATTAAGTGGCTTAACATTGCCTTGTAAATAAGGCGAAGCGCATATCACCACAGGAACATCACTAAAACTGACGTTCCTGTGGCGATAGGGGCTTGTAAATATGCCCCTGCATGAGTTGATCCCAGCGCTTTAGAACAATCACCATTATAGAAAACCTCTCTTTGTTCCCTGCCAGTCATGTCTTCCTTGGTGCAAAATCAACCCTTAGGATTTCACTGGGACCATACTGCGGAGGAGAGATGGCCTAGTACGTGAAGGCATCCAAAAAACAGTAAACTGGCTCCTCTGAGAAGGCAGCCACTATTTCAACACAGCTGGTTGATGTAGAGCACTGTTCATCGAAGCTCCCTCAAATATCCAGGATCCAGCCTGGATTTTTCTAGATTAAAGAAACAGAAAACCCTCTCTTTATGTTTTTCCATCTGTGCTCCTTACCTATGGAACTGAGGGGCATATTATCAAGGGGGTTTATCTCCGCTTTTTTGGCTTTAAAAGCCAAGAAAGCAGAGATAAAATTATCTCCCTATTACCTAGCTGTCGCTAACACCAGTTAGCGACAGCTAGTAGGAGATAGCGACCATCTTGGGCCCCACTTTGCATGTCAGTGATATTTATCACTAATGGCATGCAAAGTGGGCGTGCCAAGATGTTAGCGACTGGAAACAGTCGCTAACATCGTTATCTCCTATTACCAACTTTTGGAGATATTCGCGCTAAGCGCGAATCTCTCCAAAAGCTAACACCTGCCCTGAGCAGTTGTTAGCCATGTTATCCAATGGGAGGTGGATAACATGGCTAAGAGCATTAGCTCGGTAATGCATGAATATCGCGGACTTTTCAGCGATATTCATTCATTGCGGCCGATTTTTATCGCATTTGCGATAAACCTTGGTAATACCAAGGTTTCTCTGCGATAAAAATCGCCGCAGCTCAGCGGTAAATTTTTGTCTCTAACCAAGCAATAGCGATAATCATCGCTATTGCTTGGTAATATGCCCCTCACTTCTTCCCATACTGAACTCAGCAGCCTCCATCGACTCCCTGAAGAAGGATTTCACGATTCTCCTGTTCACACGCTGAATTCCAGACCCAATTTTAGTTTTTTTACCGAGTTTTATGTAGGACGAATTGCATCGAAGGTATCAGGTAACAGAGCACTTTACATAGCACCAGCTGTGTTACATGAGGACACACATTAATTTTTGTTCGGCACGTGGAGATTAAGTGATCTGCCCAGAATCACAGGATGTTCAGCGTCATTGCGAAACTCGAACCCAGTTACCCGGATTCGAGGTCGACCGCCCTAGCCATTAGGCCAACTCCTCTCCTTTAATTCTGTACTTGCACTGCTGTTCAGATTCATCCTCTAGTACCATGTTGTGTTATGGTATAGTGGCTTTTCTAGAGTGCATGGCTGCCCAAAGGTTTCACAGCGCTAAGCATAAAATACTGTACAGACAGCTGGAGAGGAGATTAGCCAAACTGGTGGTACAACCAGGTCTTCAGATTTTTTCTGAAGGTCGATTCTGTAGCCAGGAATCTAAGGCCCAGATGCATCAAGCTAGAATCTTTTGCATTTGGGATGCATCATCCCAAATGCAAAAATCGCAATTTAAGAAATCGCAAAATTGCGATTACTTAAATTGCTATTGCATTTAAGGAATCCCAAATTGAGATTCCTTAAATGCAATGCATTAAAGTAAAAAAATGAGCGATTTCGCAAATAGGGGGGCGCAAATTACCATGAAGTTGAACTTCATGGTAATTTGTAAAAACTTTGAAAAATGCACTAAAGTGCATTTTTCAAAGTTCCATTTTACACACAAACATACCCTTGGGGCATGTGTGTGTGCAAGATGTACCCATATCTTCAGATTTCAGGGGTGCAACAGCGTGTCCTTTTGACACCCTGGCACCCTTGAAATTGCAATCTCAATTTGCGATTCTCTAATTGAGAATCGCAAATTGAGATTGTCTGCCCATTCATTCCTATGGGCCTTTGGGCCCATAGGAATGAATGGGGAGGTATTCCTTAATTGCGAGTCGCAATTAAGGAATTTTAAGAAATCGCTATTTTTTAAGCGAGATCTTCATGCATAGCATTTTGCTATTCCTTATTAGCGAATCCTTATTTTTCGCTAATAAGGAATCACAAAATGGATGCTTGATGCATCTGGGGGTAAGTTCCCATGGTAGCAAATTCCATAGCTTGGGTGCCATATGGGAAAAAGAACTTTCACCCCATCTGGCTCTTTTTATTCTGGTTGAATGCTGTCAGTGTTTGGGTACCCATGGTTTTATAGCGCTTTATACATGTGAAGATGATGATGAAGACCTCTGACTTCTGCCACTATGAGGGCAGTGGTTGTGACCCACTTCCGGGTGGTGGGATCTTTGTTGATACTGTGCTGTTGTGTGTGCCAAGCCACCACACAACCCACCAGTCTGCCTTTCTCCCATCTTCCCTTCCTCCTAAAGGGGCACGTGGACATTTGAAGATGCCCCTCTGCTTCTCAAGACCTGGCATTGTTTAACCCCTTCGACGCTGATGATGAGCTGAGCTCGTCATGAGTTACGCCTCTCGTACGCTCATGACGAGCTCATGTAACGCGCGTTTTTAGAACCGCCGCGCACAGCGGGAAAAGCCGCCGCGCGCATGCGGTTAATATTCGTGTATATCATCAACTACAATGGCCTGCGAGCCTGCATCTCTTCCTGCTTCACACCAATCTGTTCTCTGGGAGCTGGTATGTGCACAGAGACTATTTTTAGATCTCCCTATGCCAAGTGCACAATGCTACCTTGCTATTTTATGCTGCGTCTAGCTGTGACTGTGCCGTGCACTCATACATGATACATCTTTCATTTATCACTTGTGGCTGCTTCAGATTTTCTTGCTAATTAGTAGGAGTATCAGTAATGTGTCTTATTAAAATGATGACACTTTATTCAGCCTTCTCTTACCCTTGGCTCTGGTCTATGTTATATAAAATCACAAAATAAATAAATATACGTGTGCCTGAATGCAGCTACAGGGGTGGCTCCTCCATGTGGGCGGAGGAGCGCCGCCCCACTGTTTTCTCGCAGTGCGAGAAGCAGAAACATAAAATGGTATTATGAATAATACGGCGAGAAATCAGAAGGATATGTTATTTTATTTTTATATAGCGCAAATCACCACTGGTCTCTAAGCGCTTCAGAGAAGGAGCAGGGCACTGCATGGCTGCAGGTCGGAAGATTAAACAGATGTCAGTGTTGCTCTAAACAGGTGGGTTTTTAACAGCTTTCTAAAGTGGAGCAGGGCTGATTCCTTGCGCAAGGTCTCTGCTAGATCATTCCAGATCCGTGGCAGGAGGACCGAGAACGCTCTGCCCCCTTTGGTCTTAAGGCGGTATCTGGAGGAGGCTAGCCTGCAGGTCTCTGAAGAACGCAGAGCCCGTCCAGGCACGTACTTTTGCACTCTGTCTTTTATATATTTTGGTGCATCTCCATATAAAGCCTTATGGGCTATACACAAGCTCTTGTTCGATAGGCAGCCAGTGCAATTTATAAAGTAGGGGGGTGGCTCGCGTGCACCTAGGGAGGCTAAAAATAAACCTGGCTGCATCATTTTGTACAACCTGCAATCTCCTCAGAAGCTTCTTTGGGATGCCTAAATAAAGGGCATTCCCATAGTCCAGCCGGGAGATGACCGTAGCTGTGACAATTGAATGTAGGACAGAGGTGGATAGGAGGGGAACAAGTCTCCGTAATTGCCTAAGTAGGCCCATACAGATGCCGGATTGGTGTCAGTACAACGCGTTGTATTACAACGCATTCCGTTACAACGCAGATTTTACAACGCGGGATCCATTACAACGGATGTCATTACAATGCATGGCATTACATCGCAGATGCTATTACAACGCATGGCATTACATCGTAAGTATAGGTAAGTTGACTTTTTTTTAAAAATGTTATTTAGTTTATTGTAATTAATTTTTTTTAAATAATTTAATTAAAAGACATTTAAAAATTGTCATTAATTTAATTTAATAAAATAATATCTATTTAATAAATGTAAATATAATAAAAATTTAAATTTATTTAATTTAATTAAAAAAAGTAATTAGTTTAATGTACATATTTTTTATAATGAAATTAAATTAAATTAATAATATTAATGTATTTAATTTAATTAATTTAATTAAAAAATGTAATTAATGTAAAATAATTAATTTAATTTATTAAATATATTTCAATTAATTTTAAAATGGTAAATATAATTTAATTATCCCTAAACCCAAACCCTGCCCTAAAACCTAAAAACACCCCTGTACCCCAAAACCCAAACCCTGCCCTAAAACCTAAAAACACCCCTGTACCCCAAAACCCAAACCCTGCCCTAAAACCTAAAAACACCCCTGTACCCCAAAACCCAAACCCTGCCCTAAAACCTAAAAACACCCCTGTACCCCAAAACCCAAACCCTACCCTAAAACCTAAAAACACCCCTGTACCCCAAAACCCAAACCCTGCCCTAAAACCTAAAAACACCCCTGTACCCCAAAACCCAAACCCTACCCTAAAACCTAAAAACACCCCTGTACTCCAAAACCCAAACCCTGCCCTAAAACCTAAAAACACCCCTGTACCCCAAAACCCAAACCCTGCCCTAAAACTTAAAAACACCCCTGTACCCCAAAATTCAAACCCTACTCTAAAACCTAAAAACACCCTTGTACCCCAAAACCCAAACCCTACCCTAAAACCTAAAAACACCCCTGTACCCCAAAACCCAAACCCTGCCCTAAAACCTAAAAACACCCCTGTACCCCAAAACCCAAACCCTGCCCTACAACCTATAAATACCCAAACACCCCAAAACATATACCTCAGTACCCCAAAACATATACTCCTATACTCATACTTATTTAAAAAATCACTTAAATTAATATATTTAATTTATAATATTTAAAAACTAAAATAAATATTTTTTTTATAATTAATAATAATTAAATCAATTAAATAATATTAAATGAAATAAAAAAAAATTAAATACTTACCAATACTTACGATGTAATAGTATGCGTTGTAATAGCATCTGCGATGTAATGCCATGCATTGTAATGACATCCGATGTAATGGATCCCGCGTTGTAAAATCTGCGTTGTAACGGAATGCTACGTAAAAGTTGCGTTGTAGGTGTAACATACCACAGATGCCCACCACCGCCGATACCTGGCCAGACATCGACAGATCTGAATCAATTTTCAAGCCCAGGCTCTTTACTACTGGCACTGGCATTGGTGCAACTCCTAGTTCTGAAGGCCAGAACAGCACCAAGGCCTGTTTTGAGCTGGAATAATCAGCACCTCGGTTTTATCCGGGTTGATTTTTAACGAATTGGCTGCCATCCAGTTAACAGTGAACCTAAGAAGATTTTTCACTGATTCTTGTGCCTGGCTGGTGTTGTCAAGACGGACCAGGAGTTGGGTGTCATCTGCGTAGTTAAAGACCTAGCAGTCTCTGCCTGTGAGCGCCTCCACCAAGGGCTGCAGATAGATATTAAAGAGAAGTGGTGACAAAGTAGAGCCCTGGGGGACTCCACAGGACAGGGAGCCCAAGGTCGACACTTGTTCCCCCATTTGGACTCTCTATAAATGTAAATGTCATGGTACTTATAGAGCGCACTGTCACCAGACGGTCACCTTGCGGTGTCGCCTATGCGGTTTCCTGGCGCTGATACTCATACCGCTGTGGAACCCCTCCTGGCTTTCCCTGTGAAGTGTCCACTCCTGGGCACCCCCAGGGTGAAGCCAGGCATCCTTAGCGCTGTTGGGGCCGTTGTGGAGGCTAAGCAAGCTATTGCCCAGAGTTGCAGCGTGGGGCCCGTGATTAGAATAGGCACCGAGGCGAGAATTAACAGGTCCGAGGAAATTGAGCCCAAGACCCCGCCGAGGCGGGAATCAAACCCTGGTCCCTGGCCAGAACTCTGCATCAGGGTCTGCCGCTCTAACCATTGAGCCACACTCCTCCACACTGGTAAGGTCGGTCAGGAAGGATCTTAGCCACTGAAGTGCTTGCCCCTTTATGCCCAAATTCGACAAACGGTTCAGCAAGATGTTATAGCTGACCGTGTCGAAAGCCACTGACAGATCTAATAGAATCAGAGAACTCGGATGTTTATTATCGGCTCTGATTCTAAGCTCGTCCAGAACTGATACCATCACCAGCTCAGTGCGTATGTGGTTGGGGGCGGGTGGGTGGGTGGTTCTGCTCCAGCGCAGCGGAGGAGTGGCTTGCGCACTGTTGTGGGCACTTGCTGTTTGGTTGGGCCAGGGCCGACCAAACCAGTCATATGCACTCTCCCTTTTCTCCATGAATGCTGTATGCAGCCTACATGGAGAAAATGGCCTCCCCATAGACGCCTGTGTGGATGGCGTCCCAGCCAATCACAATGCTGCCATTGCAGCACTGTGAGTGGCTTAGGGGAGGAGCGGGAGGTTGCCTGCTTCCTGCAAGGACTCGGAGCAGAGATGACGTGACGCAGGACCAAACGGCCTGGAGAAGGTACGTTTTTATTTTTTATTTAAAATTAGCCCCTCCACCGCGTGACCCCCCCTCCCCGCGTTGTCAGACAGATCTTGCGGCCATTATGTGCCTCCGAATTCCATATTTTATTTTGTTCATATTGAAAACATAGGAGGAACACCTTCCTGCACATAAACAATAATTTGTGGCGTTTTGTACTTTTTATGTGTGCCGCAGAAAACGAGAAGAAATAAACGTATTTCTCTTCGTTTCGCCATACTAACGCCGGCCCTTGCATGACATTAGCTTTTGGAGCTGCCTCAAATTTACAGAGCCTTGTAAATCTGGGGCAACGTCAAAAAGCAATGGGTGTTGCGGTGGAACGCCCAGAACAACAATGCGTGCTCCTTTCACGCAGATACCTGCGTGAAAGGGGACCATATTTACAAAGCGGTGTTAATCCACAAAAAGTGCTTTGTAAATATGGAGAAGAGCATTTCATCACCGGAACGTGGGCAAAAGTGACGCTCCAATGGCACAATGCCCTTGTAAATATGCCCCTGTCACTCTACCTCTTGTGAGTTCTTGTCCATCCCTGTTTTCTTTCTTTGTCATTGTTTTCCTATGGTTCACTTTCTCTCTCTTCCTCTGGATCAAAGTCTGATGCTGAAAAATTAATCCCATTCCCTAAAAGTGAGTGCCAACTGCCAAGGCCCCCCCTCCCCCCCCCCCCACCTCCCCGGCAATCACTGGCACAATTTAAGCACTGCCAGAAGGATCTTCCGGGCTTCATCTGTTTCTTTACCAAACTTTTGCACACTGTGCAGAATTGCATCTGCGAAATGTTAGCAAGCAGAAAACGTCGGCTTCCCTCAGCTGGAGGGAATTGTTCCTCTAGATGGAGTCAGCGAATGAGCGGCTCAGCTAAAAAGGCAGAAAAAAACCCAGCTAAATTAAAATCTGCTGCTACATATGTACAGTAATGCGAAAAAAATGCCAGTGAAACTAGCACGAACCACAGAAACAGGTGTGCAATCTGTCCCAGTCCCCCGCCCCCCTTTCATTGCCTTGGATCTTCCCTCCCCCTTAGCCCAGCTGCTCCCTGACCAATAGAGGAGGGTGGAGGGAAGGAGAGGTGTCAACAAGAGGAGGAGATGCGAGGTGCACATAACTGCTATAACCAAGCCAAAAATAGCCATTGAAAATTCAAGCAGACGCAATATGTGTATGTGTGTGTGTGTGTGTGTGTGTATATATGTACATACATACATATATTTATGCAAACTTGTGCATGTGACTTATGTATACTCATATATATATATATATATATATACACATATATATATATACATACACAAATAGAAATAAATATAAACATACATACATATATAGATGTTTATATGTATATATCTATAGCTATATATATATATATATATATATATATATATATATATATATATATATATATATATATATATATATATATATATATATATATATATATATATATATATATATATATATACATATATATGCCTCTGTGTCCATCTCTATATAGCTATACATATAACTCTATATAACTATGTATCAAGAAAGATTAAAAAGCTCGGTGAAAATGTGAGTCTAAGGATCAGCATTTCTTTTCATAGTTGTTGCCGAGGGCTTATTCTTTTTGGGGGGAATTTTTATTTGATCTTAAGACCGTGCCTGTGCCATGCCAACATGTTGTGTTCCTTGTTCTTGCTAGAAGGGTGATGCTCATGGCCTGCCTAAAGAAAGACCCAATGTTGTTGCCCTTCAATGGGCACAGAGTCATTCAGCTTGCTAGGCGAATGGAAAATTGTGCACCCTCGTGGTTCATCAGTGTAATCTTGGGGGCGGGTTTTGCTTTTCATCGTGCAGGGTTGCGGGGAACGAAGTAGGTGTGGTTACGGTCATAGGGCCAGATGTAGGTGTCAAAATACCAGTCGGAATCGGCCAAAAATACCGATTTTCGGCCGTTTCCGACCGGTATTTTGACATTGGTATGTAGGGGCACTGAAAACTTACAGATTCGGTAATTTTACCGCTCTGTAAAATTACCAAATCTGTATTTTCCTATGTAGGTAGCACTTCTAACAGTGCTACAGGGCCTTTAGAATTCGTTATTTACCATGCAATACAATTGCATGGTAAATAACGAATTCCTGTGTACATGCACATCTGTACACCTGTGCCATGTGGCACACAGACATGCCCTTAGGGCATGTATGTGTGCCACATGGCACACAAGACAGAAACAGGGGTACAACAGGGTGTCAAAGTGACACCTTGTCCTCCTTGTAAATTCGGTAATTTTACAGATTCGGTAATTACCGAATCGGTATTTGCTTTTGAATCCTATGGGCTTCAAGGCCCATAGGAATCAATGGCAAATACCGATTCGGTAATTACCGAATCGGTAATTACCGAATATTACAGATTCGGTATTTTTACCGAATCATTTACCTACATAGCAATTACCAAATTGTAAATACCGAATCGGGAAAATTCGGTATTTACCATTCGGTAATGTGCTATTACCTACATCTGGGCCCAAGTCCCTTGACAAATGTGTGACTATAGGGACTGTCCTGCCCCCATTCCTTGTGATGCCTACCTGATAGGTAGTATTTTCTAGAAACAACAGTCCCTCACAACAAATACATTTTTAAATAGATACATATAGATGCCCTGAAAACGTTTTGGTGTTCTTCGCGCACACAGCATTACCTTTTTGGGCGCTTCTTGTTACACTCTAGCACACCCGCAGCAGTTTGTGCGACTATTTCCTTGTCTCAAATGGTCACCTAATCCATTACTCAACCACAATGAGTCTGGGTTTTGTCTAGTGTATCACCTGCCCGTAACGTGGTCTCTCCCATTTATCACCAGGACTTTTTCAGGGCATTGGCCTCAGGCATTAATTTATCTGTCCTGATGATGATCCCAGTATTTTACTCTGAGGGGTCGAAACGTTGTCGACTGCTCGCACCTTGACACAACTATATATTTTCTACTATGATGTACTATGGTGCAGTAATCTATCTTTGCTGTCCATACTAAGGATTGTGTTTCTGGCCACGCTAGTTTACATTTCTGAGCTCTTGTTCTTTTATGTATGTTGCCCCACTTGTATGCCCTTGTCTTAACCAACTAATTTTAAACGATTTTGTCTTTAGACAGCCAAATATAGAAATCACTCTATTTCTATAAGTATCTATTTAAAAAGGTATTTGTTGTGAGGGACTGTTGTTTCTAGAAAATACTTTGTGCCCAAAGGTCCCTGACCACTGAATTGGGTTCCCTTATTTTTGTATGATATATAACTGACACATAGGCCATCTCAGACAAAATCAAGGGAAGAGTCCTAATAATAGACTGTATAGTTGCGTGTATGCTTTACTGAATTGTGTACGAATGCATGTATGATTGGTTGACATTAGCAACCACACCACGTAGGGAATTAAGTAATACTATACTAATCCGGAAGAAAGCCGATTGACCCACTGGGCACTAAATGGCTGAAATATGTCGACCTCAGATGTCTAGGGCCATCATACCCTTTTGGCATCCCACATTTTTTTAACCTTGCCTAAGGACCCTCTCAATAAATACTAACTGAGATCCAGCAGGCAATTTTAATCCACTTTCAATCCCTAGGCCGTAGTTTAAGCGCTCTACTTACAATCACGTTGAGCCCGCCCACTCACACTAGGTGAGGAGGATGTGGGTCAGATGATGAAGCAGGCCACAGGGGGGACCTGTGGGTGAGGACCCAACATAAATATCCTAGAGATGTGCTGACCACACCGATTCACCAGGGTGTAGCTCTCAATTAATCGTGAGAAATACTGTGGGCCACAAAACTACCTCATGAAATAATATGATTTAAGGAAGACCGGTTAACCCTCCATAGTGTAGTTACGGCGGGTTATGAAACCTGCTGTTCAGGTGCTCGTCAAAGGATGCAGGGTTCGTAATTTGTTGACCTTTGAATAAACTGGTTAACAACATGGGTAACGATGTAGGAAACAAATGGGTTAGGGAGTGAGGGGCAGATTTACAAGCCCCTTGCGAAACTTTTGCGTCATTTTTAACATGGGAAAAATGACGCAAATGTGGCGCAATGGGCTTGTAAATCTGCCCCTGAGTATCTAAGTGAGTCAGACACTTTTCACCACTGACATTAGGTTCCCGGGCACGCTTTTTGTGGTTAGTAGAGCATGGGTGTACTTTGGCATTTATATCCAAGAGGTTGAGTGCTGTGCCACTGCAGAGGAGTCCAATCTCCTTCCTCCTCAGGCTCTGGCATATCAGTCAAAATTGAACAAGACTCAGAAATAAATTATTGTCAATGGGCCATCTTAATCTGGTGTCTATCCCCTAGATTCATCATTGTCCCGTTTTGCGAGTCCTTAATAGCGATTATTAAGGAATCGTTATTAAAGACTCGCAAAACGGGATTCATGTAGAAATCGCAAAAAAATTGCGATTCCTACAGCCTCCTTATTTGCGATTAGTGCTGCTTCGAAAGTAGCGGCGTGGCTACGTGACTCCCCATTCATTCCTATGGGCCTAAGGCCCATAGGAATGAATGGGGAGTCATTCCTTATTTGCGATTAGCAATTTGCTAATCGCAAATAAGGATGCAATTTCGTCTTGTTGCGTTGGAGGACGGGACGCCACGCCGCTACTTTCGAAGCAGCACTATTCTGCTGTGTTCCATTTACCCATCAAATATCCTTTTGAAGTAACGAGATTACAAATGGATTAAACTGTCCTCCTCTGCTGATGTGTACCATACATCACGTATTTTAAACTACCTATATCAACACAGATAAGCTATACTCGCAAACCACTGATACTAGTGGCGACTTTCCAATATAAAGTATCTCACTATTACGTACAGATACTGTACATGCTACCAACGCCGTCCTAACTAATAATACAACAGGAAAGTTATATATTTTATCAGAAAACTGTTCTTTATCGAGTGACTTCTCGTTTATCCATATTTGAAGATGTCATCTACCCTGATGTAATGCTATGAAATACTGCTCTGAATGATATCATCTATGACTCCTGAAGAAGGTGTTTTCTGCCGAAACGCGCGTCGAGTTTCTGTTCTTCTGTATTTTAGTCACCAATTATAACTGTGAATGTATTTTTAACTGTATTGCATAATTCATCTGTAACGTAATCTCTTTTAACTTGTTGTTCATTTTGATGTATGTCTTAAGATACTTACCTATGCTTATCATATAGTCTGACTTTTTTCTATATGATTGTTACTATGCTAATTAAAAACATGTTTTTTATATAATTTTATCTTTGATTGTTCCTTCCACTACTGGGTCTGGTTAATTGTTCACCTATCTTAGTGGATGGCCTAGGTTATTTTACTCTCATACACTGCAATTTCAAGGGTGCCAGGGTTGTCCAAAGGACACCCTGTAGCACCCCTGAAATGAAAATGTAGACTGATGTTGCGCACACACATGTCCAAAGGACATGTGTGTGTGTAACATACAACTTAGAAAAATGCACTAAAGTGCATTTTTCTAGGTTTTCGCTATTTACCACGAAGTCAGACTTCGCGGTAAATAGCGGCCAAAAATTGCAAATTCGCAATTCTGAAATGGTTCATGAATTGCATTTAAGGAATCTCAAATAGAGATTCCTTAAATGCAATTCCTCGCAATATAGCGATTTCGTATTTTGCGATTTTTGCATTTGGGATGATGAATCCCAAATGCAAAAATTGCGCTCGCAAAGGGCCAGATTCTCAGAATCTGGCCCTTTGCGAGCCGGATTTCCTTTCATGAATCTGGCAGTATGCGTCTAACAGATGCTTGCTTATACCACAGCAGGCAGTCAGAGAGCTCTAAAAATCTGTCACATAGGCTCACCAGTTTCTCACATGCCCACAACAGACCTTTATGTAACACCCACCAGCCCTTAATATATAAGGCACAGACCCGTAGGTATGTCTCAGTAGACTCTTCCAGACCTCCCAACATATTACCAAACAGGCCCTTTTGAGGGGATGCAGTGGCCAAAGAGTAGGGTTTTCGAATTGGCACTGTTGATCTTCGCTCCTGTTGCCTTTCCAAACACGATGCATGTCCTCTCCAGTTCCTTCACAGAGTGCCCATCGCACCAAAGACCGAGACGGGGTCCGTGTGGAGGGAACATTTAACTTTGTCCTTCCCGTTGCTTTCTGGTACTGTCATTCAGCAAGGATCTCTATAACACAGATGAACAAAAGAGGTGAAAGAGTGGACAGTCCTGCCTAATACCCAACAGGACAGGGAAGAAGTTGGTTTTCCATCCATTAATCAATGCCATGCCAGAACTATCTCTATTCATTGTAGTCACCAAATTGCAAAAGAAGTTGTCCAGTCCCAGTGCTTTTAGTGTCTGGCCCATGAACTTCATGGTAGACACTTTTTTTTTTTAGATCAGAGTTTTGTCTAGTGCCATTTTTTCTATTTTTATTGAGAGATCAGCTCAAAATACAATTTGTAAATGCAGAGTAAAGTACAAAGTGCAAAATGCATAAATGCTCGAGATGACTTCTGATTAATGGTGTGACGATAATATATAAATATGTCAGTCTAAAAAAATTCAACATTTATAATTCTTAAGAACACTGATTATCCATAAAACATGGTATATTGCACAATTACTCAGGTAACAAAGACACAACGAAACAAAATAAAGTGCATAGGAGACACTGTGGAACGGCTTTTCCTGGCCTAGACTGACAAAGGCCGTTTGAACCTTTGCGCTCGTGACATACTCAGCCGAGTTCCGAACAAGGGCAAGACTGTCCATGAAATGCCAGACTGGTATCCCAAAGGACTGGTAAAGGTTAACTATCTTTGCTATTATTATCCTTAGACAGTTGGCCATTACATTCGCAAAGAGTTTGTAGTTCACATTGAGGAGCGAGAGGGGCTTCCAGTTCTAGAGGTCCTCTCTATCTCTCCTGTTTATAGAAAAGCTTTATTATGCTTTCAGGCAGGGATTAGGGCCTACTGCCCTTGTCCACCATTTCCCTGTCGAGGTCTAGCAAGTCAGGGCTGATCAGGTCCCTCAGTTTGCCATAAGGTTCCACTGGTAGACCATCACTTCCCAGGGTCTTGCCTCTCCTGGAGGTTGTAGGGGCCAAGTGCAGCTCTTCAAGGGTGAAGGGCCCGTTCATGACTCAGTGTCTTCAAGATGCCCTCCAGCAAACTGCCTGCCTGGGATCTCTCTGATGACTTGGGTGAGTAAAACTTGCCATAAAAGTCAGACACGAGTCTCATGACTTGCTCTTTTCCAACTTTGGAGATTTCCCTCCGAGTCCCGAAGGACTACCAGTGGACTGTGGGCCAAGTGATGTTTCTTAAAGACAAACAAGTTGCATTTCCCCTCCCAATCAAGGTTCTCTGCTCTGGTCCGGTAGAGGATTTTCCTGGATTCTTCCCTACAGTGCTACACAAGTCCTTTTTGGGTTTCCTCCTGGCTGTCATCCACATCCTATCCCCCGAGCTCGAGTTCGAACAGTTGCAGTAGTCTGCTTTGCAGCCTCCCGTACCCACACTTCTTTTCCAGTGCAGAAGCTCTACATTCATCAAGGAAGAGGCTCCAGAGTCTGTCCCAACACTCATCAGTCTAATGAAAGAGGTTGGCTGATTAGCCAGAAACCGGTCCCAGGATGCTTGTTTCCGATCCAGGGAAGACATGGCTTGGCAGTTCGGGCTGGACTGTTCCCATAAGGAAAGGGGGTGGTGATGGACAGAGCATCAGAATTAAACAGAACACTCATACCCAGTCAAAAGATCAGGGCTTGATCCATCACCGTTTTTTAGCTCACTGCACCATCCCAGTTCAGAACCTGGCTACATGCAAATTAGTCTGTCCCTGGCCCAGTGCATCATGGGAACGGGGCAGACCAAACTACCAAGCCAATTCTTTACTGGAAAGGAAACAAGCTTCTGGGGACCGGTTTCTGGCATTGCAGCCGTCTTCGGACCGGCTTGCTTGAATCCTGATGGTGCAGTGAGCAAGGGACTCATGTCTGAGCATACCCTGCCACTCCTATAGTGGCCAAAATGATTCAGAAAAGGGGGTGGTGATGGACAGAGCATCTGAATTAAACAGAACACTCATACCCAGTCAAAAGATCAGGGCTTGATCCATCACCGTTTTTTAGCTCACTGCACCATCCCAGTTCAGAACCTGGCTACATGAAAATTAGTCTGTCCCTGGCCCAGTGCATCATGGGAACAGGGCAGACCAAACTCCCAAGCCAATTCTTTACTGGAAAGGAAACAAGCTTCCGGGGACCGGTTTCTGGCATTGCAGCCGTCTTCGGCCCGGCTTGCTTGAATCCTGATGGTGCAGTGAGCAAGGGACTCATGTCTGAGCATACCCTGCCACTCCTATAGTGGCCAAAACGATTCAGAAAAGGGGGTGGTGATGGACAGAGCATCTGAATTAAACAGAACACTCATACCAAGTCAAAAGATCAGGGCTTGATCCATCACCGTTTTTTAGCTCACTGCACCATCCCAGTTCAGAACCTGGCTACATGCAAATTAGTCTGTCCCTGGCCCAGTGCATCATGGGAACAGGGCAGACCAAATTACCAAGCCAATTCTTTACTGGAAAGGAAACAAGCTTCCGGGGACCGGTTTCTGGCATTGCAGCCGTCTTCGGCCCGGCTTGCTTGAATCCTGATGGTGCAGTGAGCAAGGGACTCATGTCTGAGCATACCCTGCCACTCCTATAGTGGCCAAAACGATTCAGAAAAGGGGGTGGTGATGGACAGAGCATCTGAATTAAACAGAACACTCATACCCAGTCAAAAGATCAGGGTTTGATCCATCACCGTTTTTTAGCTCACTGCACCATGCCAGTTCAGAACCTGGCTACATGCAAATTAGTCTGTCCCTGGCCCAGTGCATCATGGGAACAGGACAGACCAAACTACCAAGCCAATTCTTTACTGGAACGGAAACAAGCTTCCGCGGACTGGTTTCTGGCATTGCAGCCGTCTTCGGCCCGGCTTGCTTGAATCCTGATGGTGCAGTGAGCAAGGGACTCATGTCTGAGCATACCCTGCCACTCCTACAGTGGCCAAAACGATTCAGAAAAGGGGGTGGTGATGGACAGAGCATCTGAATTAAACAGAACACTCATACCCAGTCAAAAGATCAGGGCTTGATCCATCACCGTTTTTTAGCTCACTGCACCATCCCAGTTCAGAACCTGGCTACATGCAAATTAGTCTGTCCCTGGCCCAGTGCATGGGTCCCCGGAAGCTTGTTTCCTTTCCAGTAAAGAATTGGCTTGGTAGTTTGGTCTGCCCTGTTCCCATGATGCACTGGGCCAGGGACAGACTAATTTGCATGTAGCCAGGTTCTGAACTGGGATGGTGCAGTGAGCTAAAAAACGGTGATGGATCAAGCCCTGATCTGTTGACTGGGTAGGAGTGTTCTGCTCAATTCAGATACTCTGTCCATCACCACCCCCTTTTCTGAATCGTTTTGGCCACCATAAGCGTGGCAGGGTATGCTCAGATGTGAGTCCCTTGCTCACTGCACCATCAGGATTCAAGCAAGCCGGGCCGACGACGGCTGAAATGCCAGAAACCGGTCCCCGGAAGCTTGTTTCCTTTCCAGTAAAGAATTGGCTTGGTAGTTTGGTCTACCCTGTTCCCATGATGCACTGGGCCAGGGACAGACTAATTTGCATGTAGCCAGGTTCTGAACTGGGATGGTGCAGTCAGCTAAAAAACGGTGATGGATCAAGCCCTGATCTGTTGACTGGGTAGGAGTGTTTTGCTTAATTCAGATACTCTGTCCATCACCACCCCCTTTTCTGAATCGTTTTGGCCACCATAAGCGTGGCAGGGTATGCTCAGATGTGAGTCCCTTCCTCACTCCACCATCAGGATTCAAGCAAGCCGGGCCGACGACGGCTGAAATGCCAGAAACCGGTCCCCGGAAGCTTGTTTCCTTTCCAGTAAAGAATTGGCTTGGTAGTTTGGTCTGCCCTGTTCCCATGATGCACTGGGCCAGGGACAGACTAATTTGCATGTAGCCAGGTTCTGAACTGGGATGGTGCAGTGAGCTAAAAAACGGTGATGGATCAAGCCCTGATCTGTTGACTGGGTAGGAGTGTTCTGCTCAATTCAGATACTCTGTCCATCACCACCCCCTTTTCTGAATCGTTTTGGCCACCATAAGCGTGGCAGGGTATGCTCAGATGTGAGTCCCTTGCTCACTGCACCATCAGGATTCAAGCAAGCCGGGCCGACGACGGCTGAAATGCCAGAAACCGGTCCCCGGAAGCTTGTTTCCTTTCCAGTAAAGAATTGGCTTGGTAGTTTGGTCTACCCTGTTCCCATGATGCACTGGGCCAGGGACAGACTAATTTGCATGTAGCCAGGTTCTGAACTGGGATGGTGCAGTCAGCTAAAAAACGGTGATGGATCAAGCCCTGATCTGTTGACTGGGTAGGAGTGTTTTGCTTAATTCAGATACTCTGTCCATCACCACCCCCTTTTCTGAATCGTTTTGGCCACCATAAGCGTGGCAGGGTATGCTCAGATGTGAGTCCCTTCCTCACTCCACCATCAGGATTCAAGCAAGCCGGGCCGACGACGGCTGAAATGCCAGAAACCGGTCCCCGGAAGCTTGTTTCCTTTCCAGTAAAGAATTGGCTTGGTAGCTTGGTCTGCCCTGTTCCCATGATGCACTGGGCCAGGGACAGACTAATTTGCATGTAGCCAGGTTCTGAACTGGGATGGTGCAGTGAGCTAAAAAACGGTGATGGATCAAGCCCTGATCTTTTGACTCTGGGTATGAGTGTTCTGTTTAATTCAGATGCTCTGTCCGTCACCACCCCCTTTTCTGAATCATTTTGGCCACTATAGGAGTGGCAGGGTATGCTCAGACATGAGTCCCTTGCTCACTGCACCATCAGGATTCAAGCAAGCCGGGCCGAAGACTGCTGCAATGCCAGAAACCGGTCCCCGGAAGCTTGTTTCCTTTCCAGTAAAGAATTGGCTTGGTAGTTTGGTCTGCCATGTTCCCATGATGCACTGGGCCAGGGACAGACTAATTTGCATGTAGCCAGGTTCTGAACTGGGATGGTGCAGTGAGCTAAAAAACGGTGATGGATCAAGCCCTGATCTTTTGACTGGGTATGAGTGTTCTGTTTAATTCTGATGCTCTGTCCATCACCACCCCCTTTTCTGAATCGTTTTGGCCACCATAAGCGTGGCAGGGTATGCTCTGATGTGAGTCCCTTGCTCACTGCACCATCAGGATTGAAGCAAGCCGGGCCGACGACGGCTGAAATGCCAGAAACCGGTCCCCGGAAGCTTGTTTCCTTTCCAGTAAAGAATTGGCTTGGTAGTTTGGTCTGCCCTGTTCCCATGATGCACTGGGCCAGGTACAGACTAATTTGCATGTAGCCAGGTTCTGAACTGGGATGGTGCAGTGAGCTAAAAAACGGTGATGGATCAAGCCCTGATCTGTTGACTGGGTAGGAGTGTTCTGCTTAATTCAGATACTCTGTCCATCACCACCCCCTTTTCTGAATCGTTTTGGCCACCATAAGCGTGGCAGGGTATGCTCAGATGTGAGTCCCTTGTTCACTGCACCATCAGGATTCAAGCAAGCTGGTCCGACGACGGCTGAAATGCCAGAAACCGGTCCCCGGAAGCTTGTTTCCTTTCCAGTAAATAATTGGCTTGGTAGTTTGGTCTGCCCTGTTCCCATGATGCACTGGGCCAGGGACAGACTAATTTGCATGTAGCCAGGTTCTGAACTGGGATGGTGCAGTGAGCTAAAAAACGGTGATGGATCAAGCCCTGATCTGTTGACTGGGTAGGGGTGTTCTGCTCAATTCAGATACTCTGTCCATCACCACCCCCTTTTCTGAATCGTTTTGGCCACCATAAGCGTGGCAGGGTATGCTCAGATGTGAGTCCCTTGCTCACTGCACCATCAGGATTCAAGCAAGCCGGGCCGACGACGGCTGGAATGGCAGAAACCGGTCCCCGGAAGCTTGTTTCCTTTCCAGTAAAGAATTGGCTTGGTAGTTTGGTCTGCCCTGTTCCCATGGTGCACTGGGCCAGGGACAGACTAATTTGCATGTAGCCAGGTTCTGAACTGGGATGGTGCAGTGAGCTAAAAAACGGGGGGAAAAAAAACGGTGATGGATCAAGCCCTGATCTGTTGACTGGGTAGGAGTGTTCTGCTTAATTCAGATACTCTGTCCATCACCACCCCTTTTCTGAATCGTTTTGGCCACCATAAGCGTGGCAGGGTATGCTCAGATGTGAGTCCCTTGCTCACTGCACCATCAGGATTCAAGCAAACCGGGCCGGCGACGGCTGAAATGCCTGAAACCAGTCCCCGGAAGCTTGTTTCCTTTCCAGTAAAGAATTGGCTTGGTAGTTTGGTCTGCCCTGTTCCCATGATGCACTGGGCCAGAGACAGACTAATTTGCATGTAGCCAGGTTCTGAACTGGGATGGTGCAGTGAGCTAAAAAAGGGTGATGGATCAAGCCCTGATCTGTTGACTGGGTAGGAGTGTTCTGCTTAATTCAGATACTCTGTCCATCACCACCCCCTTTTCTGAATCGTTTTGGCCACCATAAGCGTGGCAGGGTATGCTCAGATGTGAGTCCCTTGCTCACTGCACCATCAGGATTCAAGCAAGCCGGGCCGATGATGGCTGAAATACCAGAAACCGGTCCCCGGAAGCTTGTTTCCTTTCCAGTAAAGAATTGGCTTGGTAGTTTGGTCTGCCCTGTTCCCATGATGCACTGGGCCAGGGTCAGACTAATTTGCATGTAGCCAGGTTCTGAACTGGGATGGTGCAGTGAGCTAAAAAACGGTGATGGATCAAGCCCTGATCTGTTGACTGGGTAGGAGTGTTCTGCTTAATTCAGATACTCTGTCCATCACCACCCCCTTTTCTGAATCGGACTGTTCCCATAAGGCACAGGGTCAAGACTGATTTGCATATGGTCATGTCAGAACTGGGGTGGCAGAGTGAGCTAAAGAATGATGATGGATTAAACCCAGATCAGTTGACTGGGGGTGAGTGCTTACAATGTTCAACACTCCGTCCATCATACCCTTTGGTTTTGTAATGACAGAGGTCTCTCATGTCCCTCCACTCTACATTTGCGACTCTGAGGTTCGCCATTAACTCCTCATTCTCCAACAGCAAGCAGATCAGCTTCCACAAAACCAGGGCCAGCAGGGAACTTCCCTATAAGTTACCACTCAAAGCTGACTGCTCTGGGGTCAGAGAAGTGGATGGCAACCACAGAGCTCCACCCAGGTTTTACCTTTGGCGAGGTGAATAGGAAGTCGATCCATGAACCCACAGATTCGTCCGGCCTAATACAAGAGAAATTCTTAGAATTCAGCCAGATGCTCCAGATACATCCTGCAGAGATGCCTCACCTATCATCTACACCAACAGCCTGGACATCATGTCTGTCCCCACAGAGTCTGACCCAGTACATCCATCTACCTCTACTTTGCAAAATAAATCATCTGCATGGTCCTGGAGGTCATGAGCTGCAGCCTAAGGACCCTGAACATCTTGAGCCGTTCATTCTTCTCCAGGTGCAGAAGAGGTTGATGAGCATAACAGCCTCACCAGTCCACGACCAGCACTCTGCCACTGGCCTGCTTGGTAACCTTTTTGATTGTGAATTGCTTCCCCTGATCAGAATAGCGACCACTGGCGATTTGCAGTTGTTTTCTTTGGACCAAAAATATGGCCTGTGCTCTTCAAGCTGTATGATTGAGCATTCTTGCAGAAAGCAGACATCTCAATTCTGGGCAGCCAGGAAGCACAATGTACCAACAAGACTGACTTGATCCTTAACACTCCTGGGGCCTTATTCATGAAAAGTGACGCATCGCTGCGTGAAAACAGCGATGCGTCACTTTTCACTGCACACTCCTTGCGACACCAATGATGCGTCATATTTACTGTATGACGCATCATGTCGCAAGGAGTTACAGATACGTCAGTATTTCTGACGTATCTGTAAGCGCAAAAGTGACGCATTGCTGGAGTGTGTCACAAAAGTGACGCAACTTCAGCAATGCGTCCTTTCACATGGAGAAAGCCCCATGTGAAAGGGCTTGCGTCAGTCTTACGCCTGCTGCGAGGCAGGCGCAAGATTTTGACGCAACAGCGTCCTAAAAGTGACGCAGTGAAATCTCATAGATTTCACTGCGTCACTATTACGAAGCTTTTTGCGGGGGAACGCCCTCTCTGCATACATTATGGTATAATGTGGTGCAGGGGTTTAAAAAGTGACGCATCTACCTAGATGCGTCACTTTTTAAATATGGCGCAACAAGGCGCATGTTTTACGCCACCGATGCGTCACAAAAAGTGACGCATCAGCAGCGCAAAACTGACGCAAGGCCTCATAAATGAGGCCCCCGACGTTTAGGGTCTACAATTATATAGCCATTGTCTCAGTGCTAGCATATAGAGATCGGTTTAAATTGCTCTGGGTAAGAACCTTAAGCTGCTCTACTGGGGGTGCTGAGCTGCCTGTTGTACCTCACCTCCTTCTTTGTTGTCTTCTGTGTCCTCAATGAGGATCTCGTTTCTACTTCTGGGACCACCATCCAAGTAGTTCATCCTTCTCCAGGGATTCCTGTGACCACCATCATGCCTCCTGGATGCCTTCTGCATCTTTTATTCTGCTGTTTTCATCCTCTGAGTCAATAGTGATGTACCAGTCCTCCATCTATTCCCACCATGTTGATCTTCTTCCTTGTGTAGAAGTCCTCCTTCCTTGGCCTTGTTCACTTCCTGCTGGAGCGTGGGTGGGTTTGGTCTTCTGTCTGCACCTCCTAGTTGTTCTTGGGCCCAGGGTTCCTCTCCGTGGCATGCCTCCTTTTCTCCTCCTTTTGCTCTTTCTTATTCATGATCTTGGCGCACATGGTCTGGGACCTCATCTGGCTCACTGTTCTGGGAGCTACTCCTCGCTGCTGCTTTGTTCTCTCTTTCCTTCTTTCTTCCCTTTGTTCCATCTTCTGCTGTCCTGCCTTTGCTGGGACTCCTAGGGGGTTTGTTTCTTTCTTCAGGTTGGCTAACTGCTTCTGCCCCTGCACCTTCTGGGCTTCCATGGGTGGTGGGGGTCCTTGTGGGAGTCCACTCTCTGTAGCTCATTCCAAGGCAGGATTCCTCTGCTGCTGTGGGTTCTGTGGGTGGGCGTTTTGATCCTTTATGGACATCTAGACTTGCTGTGCGTTCCTCTGCTGACGTTTTGGGACCGGCTGTTGGTGTTGATGAATACTTCGGGGCTGGTCCTGTTTGGGGTGCCTTCCTATCTGGGTCTGGTTTCATCTCTGCCTCCTCTCTTGAAACCTTCAGGAGGGTGTTACCTTTGCGTTGGCTATTAGGTCAAGCTTGGGTCTGGTGGTCTTTGGGGCTCGGGTTCCTGCTGCTGCCCCATAGGACCTAGGTCTCTCCGACTTAGGGCATCGTTAGGGAATCGTTAGTAGGTATGTCCCTCTGCGCCACAGAAGTTGCGCACCTTCTTGCCTGAGCACCAGCTTGCCTTATGTCGGGTCCCCTTGCATATCCTGCAGAACTTTTTCAGACAGTCTTTCCCTTAATGTCCTATGGCTTACCACTTCCTGCAGGTGAAGGGTTGCCCAGGGTACCTGATCTGCTCTTGTACGCTTCTAATTAGAAGCTTGAAGATGAGGGCTTCAGGCTTTGCTTCCCTGCTGGGTCTTGGTGAGGGTTCATAGTCATCTGCTGAGTCGTGTTCCAGATGCTTCTTCTGCCCCCTTTGGTGGGAGCTCTCACGATGGTGCTGTATCTCTGGAGGAGTGACTCAATGTCTACGTCTGGGATGTGGGGGTTCCTCAACTCCACAGTGATTTTCTTCTCTGCTGATGTTGGCTCCCATGTTGCCATTATGTGGAAGACATCGGAAGGTGGTTCCTACTTATTCTTTCTGAAGAGGACTTGGGTGATGAAACTCAGAAGGAAGATCAACTCTGATGCTGATGCTTGGCAGCTCAGTACCTCCGCCGCTAGGGTCCCTGATGGCCTGATGACCTCATCCCATAAAATGTCCCTATCTAGCCTGAACCCCTCCTTCTCTTTTACCTCCCACCACATGACCTGGGAATGCCTACAGGTGATGGAGTACCCACTGACGGGTTCTTGGGGCATTTCCTTGGCTTGCCCCATCCTTGCCTTTCTCCTTGCCCCCAGGTTTGGCAGCGTTGGCGCTCTGAGGTCCCTCGTTCATGGCCCTTGTTGCCATCTTCCCACCAGGCTTCCCATCACCTCTGCTCTCTTTTGGGAGGTTTATAGTACTAGTAGCTTTGCTGACCTCCCCTGGGGGGTTGGGCTTCTGGGTGTCCACTGGGGGGATGCCTTCTGTGTTGGTCACTGGCGGTCCAGTGTCCATGTCCTCAGGGTTACCGGAATGCCTGTGAGTCTACCTGTTCTGCACCTTCAAGCAGACAGCATTCACCTGAAGTGCAAGAAACACTGGAAGTCACTTGAAGAGCTACGGTGAGGGTTATAGGTGTTACCAACAACGCATGGGCCCCCTCACCAGAGATCTGAGTGCTGACAGGTCTGTGAAGAATGTTAGGAGGGTTGTTAGTCCACCCAAAAGCCAGGAAAAGCAGAAGAAATAGAGTGCAACGTTACCATGCCCTAAGGGCTGACCACCCGGTCCTCAAGGTTTCTATTTAGCGCCCCTAGTGGGCAAACTGGCACCAGCACACTGGTGTCCTTCATCCCACTCCTTAGAGATGAATGGGTCTTGTCTGTGTAATTTGCATAACATTTGAATATATGATGCAAATTCCAGCTGCTTCCAAGTCAAAGCCATAGATTCCAAATTTCTGAATTACTTTCACTGTGCAGTGGTTAGGATCTGATAAGAACAGATACCACACTTGATCTTAGCCAAATGACTGAGAATATGGGATAATTATTACATCTGATAAAGTCCAAACATCTTGTTCTTGGATTTTTATTGGATGCAACAATTATATCATCCCACAGGGGATGTTCTTCATCAGCCTCTTTGTGGGGAAGGGACAGATATCCTAAGAGTCAGGTTGCAAAAATTGACATTTTGTAACCTGTCTCTAAATTTGCAGTGTAACCTATGTACTAGTAGGTCACATTGCAAAATGTTCACTTCCAGAGGGTAGCTGTCTAATTAACATTAAATAGGGAGGTTGTTATTTGTGACACCCTGCGATTGGCTACAAAACCATGGATGCTTGCCTATAAGATATAGCAGACCACCATCCCTGTGTTTGCATCCTCAAACAGGAACCTTTTTTCGTTTTAAAAGCTGCCTGTGTTCCCTAAAGAACTGGTGCTGCTTAATAAAAGAGCAGACTGTAGTCTGGTGGAACTAAATAGATGAAGATTTGAGATTAGTCTATGCAAAAGTGACAGGAACTCTTTCCTAACTCGTGAACATGTCTGAATTAAAAAGCACTGGGTCCAATTAAAACACTCCTGGTTCAGTGAGTCTGACATCTTTGTTCTTGCTTTCCCCCAGTTACTTTCACTTTCTGACAAAGTGCCATCATTTTAAAATAATGACTAAAACAATAACAACACAACTGCCCTCCCCATCTCTGTTTGGTTGTTCTTCTTTCTTGTTGGACATCAAATTAGTATTGATTTCTGTTCATTTTAATCGGGATGTCTTCCAGGGTGCAGAATGAGGAGCGCGTTACGGAGTTCGAAGTGCACTGTGGGACAGATTTACAAGCCCCTTGCGACACTTTTGCGCTTCTGTTGCGTCGTTTTTTGAGACGCAGTGGCGGCATAAACAATGCGCCACATTGCGGCCCATTTACAACGTGACACATCTAGGGAGATGCGTCACCTGGTTAACGCCCAGTCCCACACCATAACTGCGTCAGGTAAAATGTATGTAGGGTGAGCGTTCCCACGCAGGAAAGCCTCGTAGAAGTGATGCAGTGAAATCTACAAGATTTCACTGCGCCACTTCTAGGACGCCACTGCGTCAAAACCCTACGCCTGCTTGGAGCAGGTTTAAGGAGCGACGCTGTGTATTAGGAATAGGCCTCCCCATGCTTTGCTGGTGTTGCATTGTGCTTGCGACACGACTCACGATGCGTCAAAATTTCTGGCGCATCTCTCAATCCTTGCGCCATGGTGCGCCGTATTGTAAATACGGCCGCATCTATGGTGGAGCAAGGGTTTTGCACTCAGGTGCAGAGAAACTGACGCATCTGTAGAAATGTGTCAGTTTCTTGTAAATAGGCTCCTGTGTGTTCAAGCACTTCCCTCACCCACAGGGTGCATCATGTGATCTTGAGCATATCCTATTTTATCCCTGCGCCTCAGTTAGCCAATGAAAAGCAGGAGAACACAGAAACTGCTGCAGGTGTCATCAAACACTACAGAAATGGCCCTGCCATTCCAATACCTGCAGTGTACATATTTCTTTCAACACATTGGGCCCTATGCCAGGCGGCGGGTACCTGCTAAGGGTATAAAATCTCTTATCTGCACGAGTCGACTTCTTCTGCCAGTGGTGCTTAAGGCTGCCTCTGACTGCTTGAGGTAGGGGGCCTACATTTTGAAACCAGGAGACCTGTGATGTAATCCCTGCGCCACAACTTGAACAAATTAAATTGTATGGGCTAGGGAGAAATCCCTTTATCTCGCTGTGCCTTAGTTCCATTATCTGACAACATTTGGGAACACTTAAAAACACAGGCTTATCCCAGCATTACATGCTATTTATAAAATCTTCTTTGTTTTTCATGTAGAATTTATTAAGCGTGCACTAAAATCCAAAAAGCAGCAGAGCGCTATATACAGCAGCAGGACAGGTATGCAGCAGTAATATCTATCCACTATTTAAAGAAATGAATTAAAAAATCTACTTTATTCTCCAAAGTCCACCGAAAATGCAACATGCCATAGCTCGGATTATGGTTTACATTTATGTCACCTTCAATCAGCACTCACCCATGATCTGTGGCAAAATTTGCACAGTGTGGGTGAAATAACCAATAATATCTCAGGCGTCCAGAAATGCGTGGCTAAGTCGATGGAGGCGCTAAACCGTGCCATGGCGATGCCATGGGAACACAGAAGGACCAGCAGCTTGCGGAAACATATGCTGCGTCACTGTTACCCTGGTTATGCGCGACGTCCCCCAACACTGCTGTCTGATGTAGCCGATGCAAAGATGGCGGCCGTGTGCCAAGTGAGCTGCGATCTAACTCCAGAGGGCCTTGTATTCATTTATCTGGGGTGGACGTGATTAGCATTGGTTCTGCTGGCAAGTCTATCCTGCCCCGAGCTGGCAAGGCCACCCTGGCACTAGCTGGGTGCCACATCTGCTACCCAGGAGCCATTGTTGCGTCGTGTTCTGAAGCACGTCACGAGTCAACATTGCCATATTGGCACACCAGACTTCAGGGACCTCTCCGCTGTTTCAGTTCTTTTCTATCAATGCCCAAATCCTGATCTCCATATGTGAGCATGCTACATGATTGGGGTGTCCACAATCACATTCGGACCATCAATGTGTCATATTTCCCATTGTTAGGTCGTTCTTTCTGCCAGCCTCCACCTTTCTTCCACTAAATGACAAGATAAACCCTGAGAAATTGCCTTTTATTACTTTGCGGCACACAGTGCCAGGGCCAGACTGGCTGTAGCGGGCACCGGCATTTACCCGATGGGCCACCAGGGTGGGGGCTGGTTTTGGACCCCTGGGAGGCCGTTTTTGTCCCTGCCATGCTGCCAATGACAGTCCCAACATCACTACCAACCATCACACCTTACAAGTGTGACAATGCTGACTATTACAGGCCCCCAAAGCTATAAGAATTGCTTGGACTACAGGTATTAGTCATTTTTAAAGAATATTGAATTAATAAACAACTGTTATGATGCAGATACCTAAAATTGACAAACAGTGCCCCCATGTGGCTGACTGTCATAAGTGCCAGTGTTGTCAATTAAGTGCTGGTGCCGAGCACCGGAGACCATGGCTCAAATTAAGCACTGAGAGAGGTTAGAGGCCAGAAAGGGTACGAGGGTATGGAAAGAAAGTATGGAGGAAGTGAGCGAAAGCAATTTAAGAAACCAGGACATACAAAGAATAGAGAGAGGAAGGTGGAGAAAGAGGAAGGGAGATGGTGACAGGGATGAAATCAAGAAAAACTGACCAAAATGGAAACAGATGGAAATAGCAGAGGCAGAGAAACAGCCACATAGGGCAAGAGCTAATGTTGAATGAAAGGGAGGCTGAGCAACTGTGAAAAGAGGTAGACATTAAAGACATGCAACAGTGGCACGTTTAAACTCACATTCATTATCAGAGCTCAGCTGAGGATGTCACACCTCACAAAAGCCCATTTCTGTCACTCACCTGCAAATATTAGTGTGATATTACACAGCCTCCTGGTGCCCACGTTGCTAATGAATGCGAACATTGGCGCGGATGTGACTGAACAGCTCTAAGATTTAAGAATGAAACCCTGCTTCACTTCTCATGATTGCATGACACTGACTATCCAGGCCACATTTTAAGGTCTCCACATCACTGTGTGCTTTAGTAGTCCGGGTTTTAGCGCAAATTATATGACTTTTTTTGCCATTTGAAATACATTCAACTTGTTAGCACTGTCAATGGCTATATTCACATTTAGGCTGTGTGCACTTGATCTGTGCAGGCACAAAGGGGCAGATTTACAAGCCCCTTGCGCCGCCATTGCGCCACTTTTTTTCACGCAACGGCAGTGCAAACAATGCAGTCTATTTACAATGTGACGCATCTAGGGAGATGCATCACATTGTAAAGCCGTGCGTCACATTATACCTGTGTCAGGTATAATGTATGCAGGGTGGGCGTTCCTCCGCAGGAAGGCCTCGTAAAAGTGACGCGGTGAAATCTACAAGATTACTGCGCCACTTTTAGGACCCCACTGCGTCAAAACCTTATGCCTGCTTGAAGCAGGTGTAAGGAGTGATGCAGTACAGTAAGTACAGGCCTCAAAATACATTGCTGGAGTTGCGTCGTGCTTGTGTCACAACATCAGCAATGCGTGACTTTTGGGACAACAGATGCGTCAGAATTTCTAACTCATCTGTTAATCCTTGCACCATGGAGCACTGTATTTTAAATACAACGCATCCATGGTGGTGCAAGGACATTTAACGCTGGCGCAAGGAAACTGACGCATCTATGCAGATGAGTCAGTTCCTTGTAAATCTGCCCCAAAATCTCTCCTGTGCCTTTGCATAAACTTTTTTCAATTCGTACATCCATGAAAACATATATGCAGCAAGTTCACTTGCAAGATAATCGAAGCATGACCCTACAAAAGAGCAGAATAAACAAAAAAAATGAAGATTGTCAGATGAAAAGGCCTTGGAAGCATATAGTTAGACCAATACATGCCTCTTCTCCTGACAAAACACTAACCTGCTGGGAGGAAGTTACAGAAAACATATCTGCACTGCAGCCTCTTTGTAGGGTGATCTTGGAGGCAGTTTTGTAGATATGACTTTAACTTTTACCTTCACAGAGTTTACTGATACATTTGTGTGTGTTAGGGACAGTGACGGGCTGTTCCTGAAAGCTTATCTATGTAGGGATATGTCAACTTGCTCTGAAGAGGATAAGTAACCGATGCCTACAACAATATTCAGTTCACAACGATGTAAAGCAATGGACAAACTCGTATAATTGTGCCTTCCAGGAAGTGCTTCTGTTGCATGGCATGAGGGACTATTTTACATTTGTTAATTACACTCAAACCATCGTGCTGTCACATTCAATTCTTGATCTCTTATATGCATTATATATGGAAAATAATCCTTTGCTGCAACTTTCTCCCCCATATTGGATACGCCAATAGGACAGGCATGGTGGAGAAGCGTGGCTCAGTGGTTAGAGGCGGCAGACCCAGAAGCTGAGATCGGCCGTGGACCAGGGTTCGATTCCCCGCCTCGGCGGGTCTCGGGCTCAAAAATTCCACGGACTCGACAATTCTCGCTCCGGTGCCAACTCGATTCACGGGGTCACACTCTGGGCAATAGCTTGCTTAATCTCCACTATGGCCCCTCGCGGCGGGGTGCCTGGCTTTCACCTTGTGGATACCCTGCAGGGGTATCTCACAGGGGAATACCAGGACGGGTTCCCTAAGCAAGCGCCTTGAGACACCTGGGTGATTCGTGCGCTATATAAATCGAAATACATTTACATTTACATTAATGTGGTCAGCTGCATGCGAGCACTTACACATATGTAAACCACATTTGTGAATGCCAGTAAATACATATGTGGCACAATAAAGGCAAACTTGTTGGCTCAGCCAATGCCTGTTTCGTTTGTTTATTGTTTTTCCTGCAGTCGGCTATCCACAGATCGCCTTATCCTAACTTTAACCCTATGGCCAACTCCAACCCAATACCCTGAATCAGGTTGGAGTCTTGGCGTCGGCTCAACATCCTGTGATTCTGGGCAAATCTCTTAATCTCCCTGGGCCTCATTTATGAGAAATGACGCATCGCTGCGTGAAAGCAGCGATGCGTCACTTCTCAGTGCGCACTCCTTGCGACATGATTGATGTGTCATATTTATAATATGAGGCATCATGTCGCAAGGAGTTACAGAACGTCAGTATTTCTGACGTATCTGTAGGCGCAAAAGTGACGCATTGCTGGAATGTGTCACAAAAGTAATGCAACTCCAGCAACGTGTACTTTCACATGGGCAAGTCCCATGTTGTTAGTGCCTGCGTCAGTCTTACGCCTGCCTGAAGCAGGTGTAAGATTTTGACACATTAGCGGCCAAGAAATGGCGCAGTGAAATCTTATAGATTTCACTGCGTCACTTCCATGACCCTTTCTTGCGTCAAAACGCCCCCCTTTCCTACATTATACCTGGCGCAGGTATAATGTGGCACAGGGGTTTACAAAGTGACGCATCTACATAGATGCGTTACTTTGCAAATATGGTGCAACAAGACGCAATTTTTACGCCACTGGTGCGTCACAAAAAGTGACGCACGAGCGGCGGCGGCGTAAAAGTGACTCACAGCCCCATAAATGAGGCCCCCTGTTTCTACCAAAAAGTAATGTGTATTATCGCTGGTGCTCATGTAAAGCGCTCCAATACCTTCGGGTCGATTTCACGCTATATAAAACTTCAACAAAAAGGAACCTGAACACTAACTGTGGCCCTACATTTCACCCACAAACTAAACCCTCATCCTATCTTTAAATCCCACCGTTTTATCAATAAAGATATCACTGCTTTGCCCAAAGACTCAAGTGCCCCATCCCTAGAATGTACCCAAACACTTTCCTTCACTGTCATCATTTCTCCAAACCAATCACTATTATTTAACTTTAAATGCAACCCTTTACCCAGTCCATTTATTTTCTGTAATCCTAACTCCAACACTTTGCGTTTTCCAGTCCTTACTGTTTTCTTGATTGTTTTTAAATTTCTTTTACATTATTTTAATCTTAACTTGTTCAAACTTTTAGTTTCGTACTTTTGGTCTTTTTCACTTTTTGCTTTTGAACGTTTGTCCTAAAATGACTCTGTTCATGTGTCAAAACACGTCTGACACATCTCCAATGTGCCATGGTGTATTTTCTTTATCTCGCCCCACCCCAGATCTTAGCTTTTCTGCATAGAAGCAAGCACTGCAGTTTTCACAACAAAGGGCCTTGTGCAACCGCGGTTTCCGCAGCATCGCTCCCTCTGTTTGCCTTCGTGGTTTTCTTCCTTGAACATCCTGCTTGCCGGGCAGTGGGTCCGTCTGGAGCTGGTTTCATTGTGTGTTTAAACAGAGCGACCGCAGTCTGCAAGATCAACAGACATTTGTGCTACAACTTCATTCTAAAGGGTTATTTAAATGCACCTTTTCACTCCCAGAACAGCTTTTCAAAGCTGTATTTTCTATTTGCACACACAATAGTGACGTCAACAACACATCCCTTGTGTAGGCCTACATCAGAAGCATAGCAGACAATGCCCCATATTATATATGACAGGTCAGCATAACTTATCATGACTTAACATAACCTAACCTAACCTAACCTAACTTAACATAACACAACATCTTAAGGAGGGGCCTTGGAATTAAGCGATTCTGAGCCAGCACTGTATCTTACATAACCATATAATTGCAGCAGTAGCCACATAGTCCAAAATTTGCTGAGTCATGTGTATTATAGTGAAAAATAATATAATATTCTGCCAAAAAACATGCTGCATTATGGAGCGCATTTTGCCTTCTCTTGCCGCATAATTTAGTCAGCCCTGCGGCATAATTTGGTCCTCAATTTCTGAATAATTTCAATCAATCAATCAATCAATCATGCCATTTGTATAGCGCACTACTCACCCGGGAGGGTCTCAAGGCGCTTGGGGGGAGGGGTATGCTACTGCTCGAACAGCCAGGTCTTGAGTTGTTTCCTGAAGGCGAGATGGTCCTGGGTCAGCCCAAGGTGGATGGGGAGGGAGTTCCAAGTCTTGGCAGCCAGGTAAGAGAAGGATCTTCCTCCGGCGGTGGCTCTTCGGATGCGTGGTACGGCTGCAAGGGCGAGGCTGGTGGACCGTAGCTGGCGGGAGGGCGTGTAGAAGGTCAGGCGGTCATTGAGGCACTTGGTGCCCAGGTCGTGGAGAGACTTGTGTGCGTGGGTGAGGAGCCGGAACGTGATCCTCTTGTCGACGGGGAACCAGTGCAGGTTCCTCAGGTGGCTGGAGATGTGGCTGCGTCGGGGGACATCCAGGATGAGTCGGGCGGAGGCGTTCTGGATGCGCTGGAGTCTTTTCTGTAGCTTGGCTGTGGTTCCGGCATAGAGGGCATTTCCGTAGTCCAGTCGGCTGGTGATGAGTGCCTGGGTGACAGTCTTCCTGGTCTCGGTCGGGATCCAGCGGAAGATCTTGCGAAGCATACGCAGGGTGTTGAAGCACGATGAGGAGACGGCGTTGACTTGTCTGGTCATCGAGAGGGAAGGGTCCAGGATGAAGCCCAGGTTGCGTGCGTGGTTGGCTTGGGTGCGGTGCCCAGGGCTGGGGGCCACCAGGAGTCGTCCCAGGCGGAGGGCGAAGGTCCCAGGATGAGGACTTCCGTCTTGTCCGAGTTCAGTTTCAGGCGGCTGTCCTTCATCCACTCGGCGACGTCTTTCATCCCTTCGTGTAGGCAGGTTCTGGCGGTGTCGGGGTCTCTGGTGAGGGAGAGGATCAGCTGGGTGTCGTCGGCGTAAGAGATGATGTTGAGGTTGTGCTGGCGTGCGATGGCTGCGAGAGGTTTCATGTAGATGTTGAAGAGGGTGGGGCTGAGTGAAGATCCTTGCGGGACGCCGCAGATGACTTCGGTGGCCTCGGAGCGAAACGGGGGGAGGCGGACTCTTTGTGTTCTTCCGGCGAGGAACGAGATGATCCACTCCAGTGCCTTCTCTTGGATACCGATGTTGCTGAGGCGCTGGACTAGGGTGCAGTGGCAGACCGTGTCGAACGCAGCGGAGAGGTCCAGGAGGATGAGGGCCACTGTTTCCCCCTTGTCGAGCAGGGTCCGGATGTCGTCGGTGGCTGCGATGAGGGCGGTCTCGGTGCTGCGGTTGGCTCTGAAGCCGGACTGCGAGGGGTCGAGGGATCCGTTCGTCTCGAGGAAGGCGGTCAGCTGTCTGTTGACGATCTTCTCGATGACTTTAGCAGGAAAAGGGAGGAGCGAGATGGGGCGGAAGTTTTTGAGATCGGTGGGGTCCGCTGTAGGTTTCTTCAGGAGGGCGCTGATCTCGGCGTGCTTCCAGCTCTCCGGGAAGGTGGCGGTGTTGAAGGAGGCGTTGATGATGTTCCGGAGTTGGGGTGCGATGGTTGAGTCGGCCTTGTTGAAGACGTGGTGTGGGCAGGGGTCGGTCGGTGATCCGGAGTGGATGGTGTTCATCGTGCGGGCTGTGTCTTCGGTGGTCACCGTGGTCCAGGTGCGAAGGGTGGCGGTGGGGGGCGTTGGTTCGACGGTTGGGTGCGTGGGTGGGGCGCCGAAGCTGTTGTGGATGTCGGCGATCTTGCGGTGGAAGAACGAGGCGAGGGAGTCGCAGAGGTCTTGTGACGGAGTGATGTCGTTGGTGCCGGTGCTGGGGTTGGAGAACTCCTTGACGATAGTGAAGAGCTCTTTGCTGTCGTGGGCGTTGTTGTCCAGTCGTTCCTTCAGGGATTTCTTCTTGGTGGTGCGGATGAGCTGGTGGTGCTTGCGGGTAGCGTGTTTGAGGGCGGTCATGTTGTCGGTGGTCCGGTCGAGGAGCCAGGCTTTCTCGAGGGTGCGGCAGGTCTTCTTGGAGTCCTTGAGGTCGTCGGTGAACCAGGATGCCTTCTTGCTTCTGGGTCTGCTGGGAGGGTTCTTTAGTGGCGCGAGGTCGTCGGCGCAGGCGGTCAGCCACTGTGTGAAGTTGCGGGCTGCTTCGTTGGGGTCCGTTGTGTTGGCGGGTGGGCTCTGGCTGAGGGAGGTGGTAAGCTGGTCTGCGGTGATCTTGCTCCAATTCCTGTGAGGTACCTGTTGCGGGTGGTGGTGGGTCGTGGATCTTTTGAAGCTGAAGTGGACGCAGCTGTGGTCGGTCCAGTGGAGTCCGGTGGCGTGGCTGAAGGTGATGTACTTGCTGGAAGAGAAGACGGGATCAAGCGTGTGGCCGGCGTAGTCAGTGGGGGTGTTGACCAGTTGCTTGAGCCCGAGGTTGGCGAGGTTTTCCATCAGGGCGGTGGTGTTGCGGTCCTTGTTGTTCTCCAGGTGGAAGTTGAGGTCCCCGAGGAGGATGTAGTCAGTGGAGGGGAGGGCGTGCGGGCTGATGAAGTCTGTGATGTCTTCGCTGAATTGTGTGCGTGGTCCCGGGGGTCTGTAGATGAGGGTGCCTCTGAGGGTCGTCTTAGGGTCGGTGTGAATCTGGAAGTGGAGATGTTCGTCTGCGGCGAAGGAGTCGTTGGCGTCGGTCGTGATGCGGATGGTGTTCCTGTGGACGATGGCGATACCACCTCCGGTCTGGTTGATGCGGTCCCTCCTGATGATCTTGTACCCGTCCGGGATGGCGATGGCGATGTCGGGTGCAGAGGAGGCGTTCATCCAGGTTTCCGCGAGGAAGGCGACGTCCGGTGATGTAGCGTCGAGGAGGTTCCAGAGTTCCACGGCGTGTCTGTGGACGGAGCGGGTGTTGATCAGGATGCACTTGAGGTGGTTGCTGCTGGTGTTTGTCTTGGCGGGTGCGGGGCAGGTTCGGAGGCAGGTGAACTTGCAGGTGCAGCAGGTGAAGGGTCCGTGGGTGCGTCTCGGGGTGGCTCGGCAGAAGGCGTGGGTCCGGCCGGCATTGAGTGCGTTGAGAGTGGCGGCGTCGTAGGTCAGTCGGGTCGTCTTGCCTCGGCGGGGAGGGCCAGGGGTCCTGGCGCTGGGCGCGGGCCAGGCGCGGACGGGCACAGACGGGCATACCTTTGGCGCACCTTCGGCGCTCAATCGGCGCTCCCGCTGCGCGTGTCCGCTGCGCGGTCGCTCTGGGGGCGTCATAAGTAAGGAGCCGGGAGGGAGGAGCAGCTGGGTGGCGGGAGCGGGGCGGCGAATGGAATCACAGGGGGGCGGGGCTGCAGGGATGTCTTTACCGCCGCAAAGCATTGCAGACTTTCTATGAAACGCCCTGTTTTGCACTCGTGCTTCGCTCATTACAAGATGGAGGCCACCCTTCAGGAAACCCTCCATTGCCTCAGGTGCTTCAGTGAGTCTGGCTCAGCATAGAGCTATGTTCTAGGCCCCAGACACTCCATGCAATCACACAACAGCTACCTTATAGATAGTTATAAGACAAATAGACTACCCATGGCTCTAAGAGATCTGAAATAGACCTACCCGTATGCAGAAACCTCGTGTGCTGTATTCCTATAAAGGGAGGATGCTGCCTCTAAGGAGACGGAAAAAGATTTCTTTAAAAAGAAAAATCCTTTAAAAAGAACGGATACACATCACTCACTGAAGTGACATGCTTCATCATCTAGGTTCTCCTTCCTGGTTACTCATTTGTGTAACCAGGGGCTACAACCTTCTCACTAAGAGAGGGGAGCTCAAGGATGTTTCCATATAAACAGGTAAGTGAGAAACTACAGATGTGAAGAGATATTCTGTGAATATGAGCGATGGACGCAGTGCATAAAAGTGAAGAGTGATGATAAATTGGTAGTAGAAGAAAAAAAGTTTAATGAATATCTTCTGCTATCCAAATTAAAAACAGTGCAAAAGCAGTTTGCGTAAATTAACTGCTTAGATGTAACTGGGTCTAGTCTACATGTTTCAGCCTTCCAGGATGTCAATTTATCCTCAGCCTTCCTCAGGACCACTATAAATACTTTCTACTGCGTAGTGAAAAATTTACAAAAAGCTAGTGAATGGACAATACAAGGTTGGAATCAATACAACCTAAAAACCTGATCTGCAGGTGTGAAGATCCTCCGCAAGTTACAGGATACTGCTAGATCCAGTGCCTTCCGGGGGATGGACCTCACCTCACCTGCCAACAGCCCAGAAATGAAGGCCCCACTCTGTCCATCGATACCTCGAGCGACTGCTGAGCTGGAAATGGAGGTTCCTTTTTAAAGAAATCTTTTTCCGCCTCCTGAGAGGCAGCATCCTCCCTTTATAGGAATGCAGCACACGAGGTTTCTGCATACGAGTAGGTCTGTTTCAGACCTCTTAGACCCATGGGTGGTCTATTTGTCTTATAAGTATTCTCAGGGGAATATATCCATGCAAGGTCTTTAAACATTCCCTTAGACCCTCTATATAATGTTTGGTTACCTCCCACATGTAGCACATGTACTTCACACACCCATCAATTTTGATAGCCGATAATAACATATCTTAACATGTGTATTTTAAAGCGCACATTCACCCAGAAGGGTATCTTGGCGCTGAATAACAGATGTTTGTTGTTACCCAACTCAATGGTACTCATTTCATCGACCTCAGAAGGATGAAAGGCTGAGTGGATCTGCTGGGATTTGAACTGGTGACCATGAGGTCGAACGAATTAGTCCAGTATGCCGCCAGACCTGGCTTAATATGGCTGCCTTTTGATATCCAACAGGATTTCCTACTCACCGGGTTCACTATGTATGATAATTCCAGGCTCTTCGTAAATTGGTCATCCTAAAACAACAACACGTTGGACTGAACCTGCACATCATCACGCGCACAACACGGCCTGAAAAATGCCAGAGAGTTGGTTAAGAGCTGTCCAACCACCAGCAGATTAAAAAAAACATAGTTATGTACACCACACAACTACTCTGATAAATCTTGTATCAGCACCCCACCCACATGCGCGCAAGATCACATGGTTATTACCAGCCTGGATTCTGATGCACACCCTACCACCCGTTCCAAAAAGATGTGAAAGCCCTTCAGCACATCCACCTAAGAACCTGGAAAGATCTCCCATAAACTAAGACAATTTATCTTCACACTAATCTCCATGAACCACTTCGGCAGTAAACACTGAAGAAATACTAACTCTACATAAACCCACCCAAAGAAACATCAGACAGGATTGGTCCCTTCCATGATCACGTGGATGGACAACCGGCCTGGGAATGAGCTAAGGACGATTATAGGATAAACCATACATGGACAATGTGACTTTCTGGCTGGCTGTAGAACCAGGGGGCATAATATCAACAACTAGCGATATTTATCGCTAAATAAGCTTAGCGAAATTTTTTTTATCGCCGGATTTTATCGCCGAGATAACGTGCTATTAGCAACGTTTATCTCCAATGCGATAAAATATCCAGCGATAGCGGCGAAATGCGTGACTTTCGCTGGGAATCCAGCGATATTCAGGCATTAACACCAATAGGGTCTTAACCTAAATATCCAACTCCCATTGGATATACATGTTAAGAACTGGTCTGAGCAGGCGTTAGTTTTCAGCGATATTCGCGCTTAGCGCAAATTTTTTTATCGCTACACCTGCCTTGCTAATAGGCGATAGCGATGTTAGCAACTGCTTTCAGTTGCTAACAAGTTGGGTACTGAGGTTCCGTAAAAATTATTACGACGTTCTGGGCATTACCGAATATGGACGAGTTTGGTATCTACGAACCGTAAATGACGAGTTCGGCAAGTGTGTGTATTTTCGCTACGCTACCTGCCAGGGTTCGTCTAATATTACGTGTTCTTCATCTGAACCCCCGGGTTCCATTTTAGATATGACATCCATTTTGTTTCTTGCCCTCACGTAGTCAGCGAGCAGGTAACTGTTCGCTCCCTGACCCTCTAGTTCCCAAAGCCTTGCGGAAGACGCATATTCCTTTCATGCATCTTTATGGCCGGAGGAATGATACAGCGAAGGCAGATGGCCCAGCTTGAGGGTAATCTGATTGTACCGGCCTATTGTGACAGCCGTGCAGGCGATGGATCTAGCTCTTTGATCCTACGATCATGCTTCCGATATTACCCTCACCCTCTTTTCTCTACACGTGTCTAACTTCCTTGCAGCTGTTCTTTGTCCCTCTCTCCTGGTCATTTACAACTCTAATGGGTGTGCCTAATGGTGGGAAGATGTACTTTTACAGTTGGGAACCGGCATTGCTAGTGTAATTATGTTACGGGTTTCTGAACACATGAAAGCGACCTTTTTGAAGTTTTACTGTGGGAACTGAATTGTAACCTTTTGTCCACATGTTGTGCAATGGCAACATCTTGTATAAAAGAGAGCGACCTACATATACAATTTGAAGCAGACTCGCAGAACCTACATGCCTATGTACTTCTTATGACTCTTGTTTCCCTGCAGTAATAAACGCTGATCTTTGACGTCGAAGAAAGTGTCCCGTGTCTCTGTAGTTTGTGCGCCGAAACAGGTATCCCATGAAGGTTATAGGTGTTGTTCCCTGGCACCGCTGGTACTGTTAAAAGTCCAGTCCTTCAGTTGGCGCCCAACGTGGGGCGACTTCAGCGGTACCGGTCCAAAGCCTGACGATCGTGAGGAACTTCGTGTGAAATCTCCGAGGGAAGGTGCACCCCGCTTCGTCGATCCTGTTGTCGAAATAAGTGGCCCGACGATTTTCCCTGCGAAGATTCCCGCCTCCTGACGGCTGCGACGGACCGATGCCCTGACTGTCGACCTGTCTTCGACGCCCGGTGCAGACCTTACGTACAAGCGAGACGATAGACGGGCCTTCCTGGTGACGCCATTGAAGTTCTGAGTTAAGTATTTGTGGGTCGCTCCCAGTCCTTAGTGGTTGTTCTAGCTTTTTGAAAGCTTTGTTGTAGCCTTTAAGGCTTTGTTGTAATAGCTCACCGAGCTTTGTAATAGCCTCCTCAGGCTTTGTGGTTAGCTCTCCGAGCTTTGTGGTAGCCTTAAGGCTTTGTTGTATTGCATGGTTCCATTGCATTTGTGGTTCTTAGTATTGGTTCTTAGTATTATTTGACAGTTGCAATTGCCAAAAACCGAGGGTTTTGACTTACACGAGGTTTAATTGCTTCGGTAATCCTTGAAGTTTGATACTAGGTTAGTGTGCACGATGCCTAACCATAGTGGTTTGTTTCGTATTTTCAAATGTTGCGCAATGGATTCCCGGTTGGAGGACTCGTGTCCGATACCTCCAGTTGGAACTCCGATACATGATCTTTATAGTCGACATGGGGTGGGTCCTATAATATATAATGATTACTGGATCCGCTATACAAAGAAAGACGGTGACCTTAGATGGCCACCACATGGAACTTTTGAACTTTCGATTTTAGACAATCTTGAGGCTAAATTATTTTTAAAGAAAGCTAGGCCAGCTATGTTTGATTCCTTTCGGATATGGCGTAAAGAGGCCAAGCAGAAAGAAATCAAACAACTTAAAAAGGATCAAAAGCAAGGGTTCGTTCCGATAATGCAAACTATACGAGAATGTAAACAGGAAAAAGAAGAAAAGGAAATGGAAATCTCTACTAGATTGTATCACATGAAAATAGATAAATGTTACCCGGTTTTACCGAGTAGTCTAGAGAAGAAAGAAGAAGATTTGAAGGAGGATTCCTTGTTATCGTATTTGATGAAATCCCCACCTCCTTATGTACAGGGTGCTACTGCTCCTGTAGCTGCTCCTGTAGCTCCTCCTGTAGTACCACTTGTTGCTCCAGCGGCTGCGGGTCAGCCCGCTGTTAACCCTACGTATGTTCTACAACCTGTCCTTGTTCCTACTGCCCCTGTACCTGTACCTTCGCAGACTGTTGTCTCTGCTACTCCGACTATCTTGTCCGTTCCTACTATGCCTTCCCTCACCTCTGGTGTTGTTGCCCCTGTTTTTCTTTCCCCTTCTGTTCGTAAGCGTGTTCCTAACTCTGTTGCTACCCTTTATTCACCTCTTTCTGGTCCGTTATTTTCGTCTGATTTATCTAAAACTCCTCAGAGACGGAGTCAGATCCCTAGTGGTAGGGAGAAAGAGACGTTAGTAACCATGGCACATAGGTGGATAAGACATCCTGCTAATTACACTCCACGTGTGGTCTTCGACACGTTTTCTCAGTTTAATGAGCCTACGCAGAGATTCGTGTTTGAAGAGATGTGTAACTTTTTGAGGGAAGAATGGTATAATGATGATGTAGATAATGTACCGTCCGACATAATTGAACTTCAGAGTCACTTTTCGAACGGTATGATTATAGGTGAAGATGTACGACGTGCCGTGGAACGCTTATTAGCGTTCAGATCAACAGCACATTCTCGGGTGTCATTAGATGATACCACTGAGAATTGGAAAGCGATTCCTGGTCAGTATCCCATGAGAGAGGTTCCGCCACTTTGGGTGCCTGGTGACCCTGGTGCTGCCCCTCCAATTCTACCGCATTTTCGAAGGGTATGGATACACCTTCCATGGAAACGATCGGAAGTTTTGCAAGTGAAGCAATCCTTGCCCGATCCGCGTAAAAATCCGGCTGGTTATTATAAGGAGTTATCACAACTGGTGGAAGCTTCTATTATGAACCTTGCCGACATCGACATGTTGTTCGGTAATGTTGTACCGCAACCAGTTTGGGCTAAAATTCGTCAAGCCGATCACGCAGTTGAATTAGGAGGTGATTGGGCTGCATTGATAACGGCTGATGGACTACAAGTTGGTGGGGCTAAGCCTGACCAGCTGATCTTGGATTTGCCCCAGAAAATAATTACGCTTATGAAAACTCTCATGCCAGCGATGAAGGTGAACTGGGACAAGTTATCAGCTTGTAAGCAAAAGAAAGACGAGAGTGTCTCGGATTTCTTCACGAGGTTTGAGGACGCGTTTGTCGACCACAGCGGCCAGGACATGGGCGCTGAGGGAGGCCAGCGGTTATTTGTTGACAAGTTCGTGTCGAATTTGTTGCCTGAGCTAAGCAACAAATTGAAGAATTCAGAGAGTGCGTGGGCAGTTTCAACCCCTGCGCAAATACTAGCAACGGCCCAGTATTATGAGAATAGGGAAAAGGAAGAAAGTGATCGTGTAGAAAAGAAAACGAAGGAGCTCAAAACGAAGGTTTTGTTGCAGCAAGCATATCCTCCACGATCAAACCAAAATGATTCACAACAGCAGTATCGACCACGAGCACAGCCCGATAGGATGCAGCCGCGCTCTGACAACTTTGATTATAGATCTTCACTTGGGTATAATCAGTGCGCATATTGTAGGAAAGAGGGACACCTAAAATATGATTGTCTTGCCTTACGGGACCGTCTGAATGGTGTATCGACACGAGGAAACCGTGGTGGTGGTCCTCAACAGGCATCACGAGGTAGAGGTCGTGGTTCATCCCACAATCAGATTGATCGTCATCAAAATCAATCAGATGCGAATAATTGTTTTGACCAGCGAAACGTGGGGTCAGTTCGATCTGCACAGTATAATGTGGACGATTATTACGTAGAGCACGAGACTGTTGCAAACGACCATTACTAGGACAGCCAACGACAAAGAGAGGGAGTAGTATCAGTTCCGGTTGATCAGAGTGGGCCTTACGTTGCAGTGGCTACATCGGGCATAGTTGAGCCTTTTCTGTTAGACACTGGTGCGACGAAAAGTTCCATCATGCATTCGAAACTCCCTGGCGCACCTTTGTCTGGCTTAACAAACGTTTCCGTTGGATTCTCTGGCGCCCCTGTTAGTAACCCAGTCTCTAGTCCTTTGCCTCTTATGATTGGACCTCGTGAGCTAACGGCTCCGCTGATTCTATCTACAGGTTGTGGTGAGAATCTTTTGGGCCTGGATTTATTAAAACGATTATATGCAACTTTGTATTGTTCCCCCGAAGGAGTGGAGCTTACATTGGGACAGAGAGTGATCTCTCCCATGTATTTATCGGTCGATAAATTCCCACCGGAATTGAGTTCCCTCCCTGCGTCCCTATGGGCCAAAGGTCCCAATGATGTGGGCCTGTTAGACATTCCACCCTATGTGATTCAATTGAAACCTAATGCGCGGTTACCACGTTTACCTCAATATCGTATTTCTCTTGAGGGCGAACGAGCGCTGTTAGCAATCGTTCATGATCTCATTGGAAAAGGTGTTGTTGAAGAAACTCGTGGAAACGTGTGTAATAGCCCTGTATTACCAATTCTGAAACGAACTGACCCAACTAAACCTCCTGTATATCGTTTCGTAATAGATTTAAGAGAAGTAAACAAAATAGTGGTTCCACAATTTCCTGTGGTTCCCGACATTACGGCCTTGCTAACAATGATTCCGGCATCTGCCTCCTGGTTCACGGTGATCGATCTAAAGAATGCTTTCTTTAGCATTCCGATTGCAGAGGAAAGCAGAGACCTATTCGGATTCTCATTAGGTGGTCGCAGTTTTAGGCTAAAACGCGCTCCACAGGGCTACTGTGAGAGTCCGTCAATCTACAGCCAAGCACTTAAAGGTCAACTTGATGCCTTTGTTTTACCGACAGGTGCGGCTTTGATTCAATACGTTGATGATCTTTTAGTGGCAGCTGATACAGAAGCTATTTGCAAAACGGCAACGGTATCATTATTGCACTATCTACATGACTTACACCACAAGGTATCTCCTTCCAAGCTACAGTATTGTTGTCAAGAAGTTACCTATCTAGGTCACTTATTGTCAAGAGAAGGGAGAAGGTTGACCCCAGAGAGAATTACAGCGATTTCCCGAATGACTGTGCCACAAACCCAGAGAGATGTTCGTGCCTTTTTAGGTATTACGTCCTATTGTAGACAATGGATTCCAAATTTTTCATTGTTGGCGAAACCATTGATAGCTCTTACGTGCAAAGATGTTCCATCCCCATTGCCTTGGTCTGAAGAGTGTCAGAAAAGTTTTTCTGAATTACGTGATGCGTTGTGTTCGGCTCCTGTGTTGGGCACTCCTGACTACAGTAAGCCATTTACACTATACGTTCACGAGAGGGATGGTTGTGCGTTGAGTGTTCTAACACAACCTTTTGGCGGCAAGCAACGCCCATGCGCCTATTTTTCTTCGACTTTAGACCCAGTAGCCAGAGCCCTGCCGAGTTGTTTAAGGGCAACAGCGGCAGCTGCGGCGTCCATTCGACAGTCCGCAGGTCTAGTCATGGATAATATGCTTACGGTGATGGTTCCGCATGCAGTTGACACTCTATTGAATCGAACGAAAACTCAGCATCTGACGAGCGCAAGGTTGTCTGGATATGAGTTGACGTTACTGGCCAGTCATATACGGATAAAACGATGTAATGTGTTGAATCCAGCAACATTGCTGCCGATCGACACAGAATCAAGTGGTGAAGCAGTACATGACTGCTATCTCAGAACTGAGGAGGAGACCAAGGGTCGTATTGACCTAAAAGATACTCCATTGACAGATCCCGATGGTACTTTATATGTGGATGGTTCCTGTTTTAAGTTGCCGAACGGTGATGTGACGACTGCGTATGCTGTAGTAACATTGAGAACGTTTGTGGAAAGAGCAAGATTAAGTCAGAATTCGGCTCAGGCTGCTGAGTTGATCGCATTGACGAGAGCATGTGTGTTGTCTAAAAATAAACGGGTGAATGTGTTTACAGACAGCCAGTATGCATTTGGTGTGGCACATAGTTTTGGACGACTGTGGAGAGAGAGAGGATTCCTTACGTCACATGGCACGAAGATTCAACATGGTCAGCTTGTAAATGATCTTTTAGATGCACTCACATTGCCTAAACAGGTGGCCATAGTCAAATGTAGCGCACATCAGAAAGTAACGGATGATGTGGGTCGTGGTAATGCGTTTGCGGATGAAACGGCTAAAGAGACGGTTAAAGATTTGACGAACAGAATGTATGTTACGAACTCAGTGAGATGGCCAACAGAGACTGGTATGTGTGAAGACACATTTGAAAGTGTGAAAGGAATACAGAATGAGGCCACTGAGACGGAAAGGACTAAATGGAGAGAGAGCACGGGAAGATTGGATGAGAATGGATGTTGGGTTGATTTATCAGAGAAGCAGAGATGGATGTTACCGGATGCGTATGTGCTCGCTGTTGTTACAATGGCTCATGGTATGGCACACATCAACACGAAAGGCATATGCAAGTTGTTGTCTCATGTATGGAAGAATGATGGGATTACTAAGTGTGCAGAGAGAGTGGTTAAGAATTGTATGGTATGTTTGATGCACAATCCTGGTAAGGGCACTCCCACTCCGCCTGGCCATTTTGCCCCTCCTACATACCCTTTCGAAGTCATCCAGTTGGACTTTATCCACATGGACCGATGTAATAACTTGAAGTATGTGTTGGTTGTGGTGTGTGCATTCTCTAGGTGGATTGAGGCCTACCCCCTTAAGGATAATACAGCTTTATCCACGGCAAAAATTTTGCTCAAAGAGTATTTTCCTCGTTATGGAATGCCTCGGGTCGTATGGTCGGACAACGGAAGTGAGTTTGTTGGGAGTGTGATGAAGAGTGTGTGTCGTGGTTTAGGGATCGTGCAAAAATTTCATAGTGCAAACCATCCACAATCAGCAGGCTTGGTGGAAGGATATAATGGCACCCTAAAACTGAAATTGGCTAAAATTCAGGCAACGACTAGTTTATCATGGCCCGACGCTTTGCCTCTAGCTCTCCTGTCGACCAGGGCAACTGTACACTCTCGAGTAGGGCTCAGCCCATACGAGATTGTGTTCGGTCGCCCTGCTAACGTATGGGGAGTCCCAAGACCTAAAGAATTTGATAGAGTCGAATATCCTATGTTGATCGATTATCTCTATGATCTGACTGCTAAATTGAGTTTGATTCACCAACAGGTCTTTGAGGCTCTGCCGTCACAAACAGAAGGTCCTGGTCATCGGCTCCAACCAGGAGATTGGATTCTTGTCCGAAACTTCGGACGAAAGCGGAATCTTGAGCCGAGATTCGTGGGACCGTTCCAGGTACAGCTAGCAACGAGAACGGCAGTTCGGCTGGAAGGCCGGAAAAACTGGGTACACGCTACCCACACCAAAAGAGTCCCGCTTCCTTTGCCGTCGGACACCTGGATGAAAAGAGGTTTTTCTTCTTGTGAAACAGACACTCCACAACACTTTGTTCCGTTCAGCGAAGCTCAGTCCATAGCTGACACCCCTCGAACAATTTCCTTGCCATCGCCATTGGAGAACTCTGAAAAATTGCCTGAACAATTGAACACTCATTTGCCATCCAATCCACTGTTTGAAGATCAGACTCGCCCCGGAAGCAGCCGATACTTTCTTCGTTCACGAACGAGCCACAAATAAAAAGATTTTTTTGTTTCTAGGTTCTACATTTGCTCTGAAAACAGTGGACATAATATATTGTGTATCTTTTTCCTTTTTTCGTACAGCTAAGAACATTATTTAACTAGAACCTACCATCCAGGTTGACCGTAAGGCCGTGCGGGTACTTCTTTCTGTTTAGCAGCTATCGACACAAGGTCGGTTTCTTTTATCGATTTCTGGGAACTCCTGGGAATTGGTAATCGCTACTCAGAACGAAGTGCGTCAAGAACGTTGCGGACGGTCGTTAGGGGATGGAATCATCATTGTCTGAGCTGTCGAAAAGAGAGGAAATGTTGGCGCAAAGATCTGCATTGCATAAAATGTTTCATACGAAATGGTTTTTCTCACAGGTGATCATACTGTTCCTCACCATATCTATGTTACTGGTAGGGGGAGTATATTATGGATCCCAGTTCTTATTGTCTTCTGCTACACCTACTCTTCCATCTCATGATCTATATTTCGTTTCTACTGTCTCTCCGCATTCCTTTTATCTTCTGCCTCAACACGAACAAATCAGACGTGCGGAATTCAGAAACAACTCTTTTATCCAACTCTTGCATCAGCATCAGTTAGTGGTAAACACTACCAATTGTTGGGTGTGCGGGTTAATGCCACATACCATGGATAAGGGTATTCCGTACTTAGTTCTGCCTTATAGTGCGCAAGGGTCAGCTCGAGCATTACAAACTATGTTCCGTAGCGCACTAGATTCCTACCCCCATCGAGAACCACGCTCAGCAAACTCCGGTCCTGGCCCGTACCACAAGACTCTGGCGAGAGCTATTGCAGACTTAGATAGGGATATTTTTGACGCATCGCTCATCCCAGAGGAAGAGGTGCGAGCATATAAGGAACTAAGTGAGGCTGAGTACAGCTTATCAGTGAGTGAGAGGCAGCTTAAAAGCTCGTCACCGATATGGATTGTACCTCACCTTGGTAATTTCTGCTTGAAAGGTCTTGGTCGAAATCCGAGAGCTCAGTTTGGGGAGAGTGCTTGTACCGAGACGTATGTCTTACCGACGCTCTCCTCCCCTGTCTTCCTGCCTGCCAAGGGTACCTACTTTGTATGTTATGATCGAGCCTATACGTGGTTACCTCATGACTTCTCGGGTACCTGCTATATTGCGAATCTTTTGCCTCCGACTTTCACTGTGGCCTCTGATTACCACAGAACTAGAATTGTGAGAGGTGTGGTAAGCAAAGAAGATACTTCCGGACAAGAAGCGGGAGACTTCTTTAAGGGTTTCCTACCGTTCTGGGGACCGATGGTTAATAGCAGGAACCTGAGGCAGTTAACTCGTGTAGTAGAATCGACTGCCAATATAACTGCAAATGCCCTTGGTAATTTGACAGCCGAACTCCAGGCGGATAGACTAATGACGTTGCAGAACCGTATGGTTCTAGATATCGTTCTAGCAGATAGAGGTGGGGTTTGTAAAGTCATCCATTCGAGCTGCTGCGTATTCATACCTGATAACGCTCCAACGGTTTATCAAGCCATCTCTAAGTTGCACAAAATTTCGGAGTCCATACACGTGGACGAAGGAAATTGGACGCTTCTGGGATGGTTTTGGGGTCTGATGTCGACTTGGGGTTGGAAGATTCTGATGATCATAGGGGTTGTTGTGGCATTTCTGTTCTCATGTTGTCTTTGTGTGCAATGTGGTCCTGCCTTATGTGGCCTTTGTGCTACGACGTGTATAAGACAGCCCGTTGTCACCAAAGAGGCATTGAAGGATAGAATAATGCATCAGCGACATCTAAATGATCTGATGAGTATCGAAATCGATTATGATTCCGACTAGTGCTTGCCTACATGAGGGCAAAAGGACCGTCTGAGGTTCCGTAAAAATTATTACGACGTTCTGGGCATTACCGAATATGGACGAGTTTGGTATCTACGAACCGTAAATGACGAGTTCGGCAAGTGTGTGTATTTTCGCTACGCTACCTGCCAGGGTTCGTCTAATATTACGTGTTCTTCATCTGAACCCCCGGGTTCCATTTTAGATATGACATCCATTTTGTTTCTTGCCCTCACGTAGTCAGCGAGCAGGTAACTGTTCGCTCCCTGACCCTCTAGTTCCCAAAGCCTTGCGGAAGACGCATATTCCTTTCATGCGTCTTTATGGCCGGAGGAATGATACAGCGAAGGCAGATGGCCCAGCTTGAGGGTAATCTGATTGTACCGGCCTATTGTGACAGCCGTGCAGGCGATGGATCTAGCTCTTTGATCCTACGATCATGCTTCCGATATTACCCTCACCCTCTTTTCTCTACACGTGTCTAACTTCCTTGCAGCTGTTCTTTGTCCCTCTCTCCTGGTCATTTACAACTCTAATGGGTGTGCCTAATGGTGGGAAGATGTACTTTTACAGTTGGGAACCGGCATTGCTACTGTAATTATGTTACGGGTTTCTGAACACATGAAAGCAACCTTTTTGAAGTTTTACTGTGGGAACTGAATTGTAACCTTTTGTCCACATGTTGTGCAATGGCAACATCTTGTATAAAAGAGAGCGACCTACATATACAATTTGAAGCAGACTCGCAGAACCTACATGCCTATGTACTTCTTATGACTCTTGTTTCCCTGCAGTAATAAACGCTGATCTTTGACGTCGAAGAAAGTGTCCCGTGTCTCTGTAGTTTGTGCGCCGAAACAGGTATCCCATGAAGGTTATAGGTGTTGTTCCCTGGCACCGCTGGTACTGTTAAAAGTCCAGTCCTTCAGTACGCCCACTTTGCATGTCATTAGCGATAAAAATCGCTGACATGCAAAGCAGGCCCCAAACCGCTCGCTATCACCTAAAAGCTGTCGCTAACTGATGTTAGCGGCAGCTTGCTAATAGGGCGATGAAATGATCGCCGCTTCGGCCGCAAAAGCGGCGATAATTTCATTTCGCCTGCCTTGGTAATATGCCCCCAAGAGACCTGATGAATAATCTTGAATGTCCCACTAGACCTCATTGTGTGATCTTGGGGAAATCACTTTCAGTGGGGAGGGACTGCTATAGCACCCCTGGCCTCCAAGTGTGAGATGGCAGGTGAATGATGGTTTTCATTCTGTAGAGTAGAATCATAACTTCAGGCGCCCCCCCCCCCCTGCTTTCAAGCCCCCCCCTCACGAACCCTCGCTCTGAAAACAAACCCTGCTCAACTGTTTTAAGTGCTCCTTGGTTACCTTATCTGCTGAAAACACAGAGTTCCCGAAGAACAGGCTGAACTTCAATATTCAACTTAGACATCTGTTCTTATGTTAAATATAGAACTACCTCTTATTAAAAAAAAAATCCAGTGCCTCGCAGAAAATAATAGACAAAGCAAAACAAACCACCATTAATAACCCCCAAGAACAGAGGACGAGCTGGGAAAGGCGCCTTGTGCACCGAATTAGCCAAGACCGACCATGTAAGCAGAATTCACCCCCCACCTCCCCGCACGCGCTCTTTCTGCAACCACAGCACTCACTCACACTTGTGTTTTTTTTCCCCTCCAATTTCGCTTAGCAGCAGCTGGGACCACAGTTTGGCTGCCCATCTGCACACGGTGCCAACCGTTCACTTTGTAGTGTGCCCAGCTGCTGCTGGGCACGGCTGTGCTGGAGTAAGTGCCCTGGGCATTCACACCACCATCACCCTCTACTCCCAGCCCGTCTGCCCTCCACCCCCTCCCCCCAGAACCCCCCTCGCCCACCTGCTGTGCTCTCCCTCCTCGCTATCTGCATCTGTGAGCAGATATGTTTATTAACCAAAGGCACCCCACCCTGTGGTGTTTCTCTCTCAGCCCCAATTATTAGCCCCACTACCCCTAATATCTCATAATATTTATTTATTTATGCGTTTTTATATAGCGCGGAACTTTACCCGAAGGTGTCAGAGCGCTTCACAATAGGAACAGAACTGATACATGAGAACATTACAAGTGAACAAATTACAAAAGCAAACGTTACATTACATGAGGCAAACGTGACAATTGTGAGCAAACAAAATACAAGAGGTAGCAATCGGTGCATTACAGGAGGAAAAAGTGACGTGTGCAAGTTACAAACGCATACAAAGTACAAGTAGAGGTATAGTACTGCAATAAATGGAGGACACTGAAACACAAGAACAAACGTTACGTAGGCAATGGTGGCACTTGTGCAAGTATCGAAAGCAAACAAAATGTAAGAGGTAGCAAACAGTGTGTTACAAGAGAAAAGTGACGTGTGCATGTTACAAAAGAGTACCAAACACAGGTAGAAGGGTAATACTGCAATAAATGGCAGACTCTCAAACCACAAGAAAACACTTGGAAGCGACAACCTCGTCTTTCTCATCGACTCAGAAGCAGTCCTGTGCAAATCGCTTGTTACGCCAGCGTAATCTCGTACGCTACCCACAACCACAATGCCCAGTTCATAGGCACGTTGCACAAAACATGATTTGGTAGAATTTTGCCTGCAGTTGGCTGGTTTGAGCAGAAAATGTCTGCCGAGAGACAGTATTTCCGCAAACAAGACATTTTCTTCTCGAACCTGTATCCTGCCGGTTTCAGGCGTAAGTTTTGTTTGTAAACTATACACTTGCTGAGAAATGTATGTTGCGCAATATGTGTGATTTGATTAAAAGAATGCATATTTTGCAATAAGGATGCAAATATTATATTTGCGGATATTTCACGCGAATCATATGCTGACACACTCTTTACACCAGTGGTTAATTTGTAAAAAAATGAAAAAAATGCTGGGGCTGCAAATGATTTAATCTCCTCATGCCTACCATAAATGAATGTGGGCCCTATTCACAGAAGTAACTTAAGACAAAATCCTAAACTTACTACCTACCATTTTGGTATTCATAGAAGACACTTACTCATTTTGGTATTCACAGAAGGCACTTACTCATCAATGAGTAAGTGCCTTCTGTGAATACCAAAATGGTAGTAAGTTTAGGATTTTGTCTTGTTAGTTCTGTGATCGGGCCCTATGTCTTTAACTGGTGCTCATGAAAAGCGCTGGTGTTGATAATTAAGTGGAGTTGCAGAGCACCGGAAACCATCAGCTCAAATTAAGCACTGCTTTATACTCGTGTTTGCCCCACAGTGATACCCCTATTTTTCGTTGCTCCCTCTCACCTTTTCTGGTGTACCTTTTTTTGTTTTGACGCTGTTCCGTGTTGCTGTGAAAGAGCGACAGACAGCTGCTCTCTTTTTGGGCTAACCGTGACCCAATTGCACCTCTCTTTATAAATATCCTGCGCTAACACCTACAGTGCGTAATGACTTTGAGCTGGACCCACCATCAGTGGCATTGGCGGCATACTTACACCTATGCAGGGCTTTAAATGGGATGAAAATACTGGCGTGTGGGGGGTCTCTCAAAGGAACGCGTATGATGTAATTAAGGACGTGGCTTACAAGCACATAAGCTGAAAATCTGTGCTTAGCATAGTGTGCCGCCCGACTGGTAGGTTGCTGCTTCTGTCATTGCATCCAGATGTATGATACAACAAGTAACATCATACCTACAACACGTCACGACTATTGCCTTTGTCAATGGTTGTTATTTGCATAAGATAAACAAGCAACTATGGCTTTGTTGTATATAACATTGAAAATGCTTCAGTTCTGGAATGATGAGACTGTGAAAGAACTATAACGAGTCTCTTTGAAGTCACATCAGAGGCAGTAAAGGATAGTACTGCTGTAGAATGTAGATTTAATTTTTTCATTTTGAGGGTGAGGGCAAAAATGGAGAACCCGACAGGGACCTGTCTCAGCACCTACTTTTTCGAACTGCAGGTGCTGAGCACCAGCAGGACCCGGCTCACTTAAAGCCCTGCATCTATGTGGAAAACCTACACGAATAGTAGTCATGCTGTCATGCCGTTTTGTTCCTTTATCTGGTTGACCAGGCCTCTTACCACTAGGATAAGCACGGTGGAAAGTGCTTAGGCTTAAGCTGAAATCTGCACTTAACACCTAATTGGAGCTAGTGCCGGAATGGATGCAAATCAGTGGTCGAAGTGCATTAAAAAAGTACAGGAACTGTGGGGCGGGGCCAGCGAGCATGGGGGGGCGGTATCAAATCATTCAATCAATCAGGGAATTGTAAGTGCGCTATTCACCCGTGAGGGTCTCAAGGCGCTGAGTTGGGTCCGCAAATCTGTTTCTGTATCAAAGGTGTGGCTGAAAAGACTAACATATTCTGTACCCCCAAGTAACTGCTTGTATAATGACACACGTCTTAAATGAAAAATAATTGCAAGTTAAACTAATCAGAGAGATGCACTATTTTATTTTGTGAAACCTCTATTGGGTAATGCGGCCACTGCTGATATCTATCTGTGTAACCAGAGAGCCACAGAATTGAATTCTGGTTGGTGCAGTGAGAATAGTGACTGTATTTTTTCTGTAAGGAGGTCCCAGCCTGCGATGGAAGGCATCTTGAATAAGTATGTCATTATTTTAAACTTCCAGTACACCCAGTACAAGATAGGCTGCCACAAGGTGCATAAAAGATTTAGGTTTAAGATAAAAAAAAGTGCTTCAAAATATTCATCTGAGAAATGTGCAGACTATACCTAGTGCACACGTTTTTATAACTGTTCATTAAAAAAAGCATGCACCCCACAGCTCATCGGTCTCCTTACAATACCTCCCAACAAGAAAACTCTGAAAGTGACTCCATCAATTCAAGCCAATACCAGCTCCCAAGCAGCCTTTACATTTGCAGATTAAACAAACGCGCGCATTTAAATTTCTTTCAGGCAGCAGGCACCCTGGCAGCAAGGCTTGTTTATTGTTTAACTGTCTGTCCCTCCCTCAGCTTCACAGCACAGGAGACTCCCTCCTTTCCACTTCAGTGGAGGCTTCTCAAATGTAAGAATTAACTGTTCCAGGAGGGTTACATTTTAACATAAAGTAGGGGAATTTTTTTGTCAAATAAAAAAAGTATGGATCCCACCCACTTTGACCTCCTCTGGTGCCAATGCTCTCTCACTAACCCACAGGTAAAATGGCCTAATTACAAGATACATTTTGGGGGAGCAGTGGAATCTCCCCTCTACATATTTGAGATGTATTGTTACTTGGGTACATTTTCTTTGCAGTTAAAAAAGCTAGAAATAGAGGGTGATTCTTCCCAATAGCGTCCCAAGTTACAACTTATTGATTTTGTCAAGACTCTAGTACACATGGATGTCACTTAGGAGTAGCCAGGGATAGCAGCTACTACTCCTGGCTTATCTTGGGAACTCGGCCTGCAGTCAAGAATGCAACAACAGAACAGAAAGTAAACCTGGTCTACTTCCCATAGTTGTCCGTCGCTGTCCACCTCCTAGCCCACAGTAGCAAACAATGGCTTCTGAGCGGGAAAGGGTGGAACAAGGGGTCAGACTTGGGGTGTGTGAGGACAATGTCACGACCCCTGGTATTTTAGAGATGTAATCAGGGCCGGACTGGGGACCACAACCGTCCCTGGTAAAGTGCTCGGCCGCCCCCCCCCCCCTCCCCATTGGGGGGGTGGGGAGGTATGAGGTGCCACCGAGTTCTTTGCCGGGGCTATGCTGCAAAAACGGCCCTGAAACAAAAACGGCACCCAGGGGCCCAAAACCGCCCCCCAACCGTGCGGTGCACCGGGGGATTGCCCGGTGCCCACTATGGCCAGTCCGGCCCTGGACGTAATATCCGATGTGTATCCTTGGGCAAAGCAAGGCTAGGGGTGGGTGACGCATTTGACCAGATAGGTAATATGGGCTTAGAGCACCATGCAAGACAATGCCAGTGGGTCGAACCCTGGTAGAGCTGGCAGTAGGCATCGGCATTGAGGTCTTATCCGGAGGATAAACGACACCGCTGAATTTACCCTTGTGTTAGCGGTCAGCAGCCCTGGTCCAAGACGTTTCTGAGACTTACGAAAAATGTTGGTGTGCCATTTGGTACTCTCCTGCAGCAGCAAGAAAGCCTCTACAGGCCATGTGTTGCACACTGGTGCTTGTGTGTGCCTCTAAGCGTGCCCTGTAAGGCAGCTGCCTACAGTGGCCCTGGTGCAGAAATAAGTTTCTGGGTCTTTCTTGATGGTTTCAAATCTTACTCTAATTTGAAAATATAATGGGCCCCATTCAAACTTTTACATGCGGCCCGCTGACCTGTTAGGTAAGCAGAGGTCATGGCCACCACTCCCCTGTCGGAACCATCACCCGCCAGGATTAGAACTCACGCCTAGCTGGCAGGCATCTCTTTGACTTCTGCGGAGACCCTGCTGCAGTGGCCTCCATGAAGGCCCTGATCCTTTTGAGAGTGGGCGCCATGTTTGATGTGCCCGCTCTGCAAAGTATCTTGTTTAGCTAGATCACCCCTCCATACGGGGCAAATTTGCTCTTACAGAGCAAATCAATGACCCTGACCCGACAATAGTTCTCTCCCTCCATAAGTTGCCCATTGTGTGATTTCTCTGCCTGGGACTGTTGTGTCCCAAATTCTGGTCCAGGGAGTGAAAAAACATGAATTATGTTCTGCCCTTGATAGAGTAAGGTGGCCTCCACTATGACCTGGAAGGACTGTGGTGGAATCACCTCGGGGTTAAGGCTTTTTTGTCGGCAGATCCAGTGGAGGCTCAACCTTCAGCAACTTATGGTTTTTCAACTTTAAATTGTGCAGAAGAGCTGCTCGTTTTGCAGCATGGTGGATCCACTCTTATATACTGATGCATCTTCAACAAAACTGCAAATGACCCCCGTGGTCAGTTGCAATCAATTTTTAATAAAAGCCAAGGTGCACTGCTCCTCTTCAGTCTGTGTTAAGGTTCTTTATGACTCCTCTTCCAGGGGTCTGAAAACTTTGGGGCATATTATCATGGGGGTTTATCTCCGCTTTTTTGGCTTTAAAAGCCAAGAAAGCGGAGATAAATTATCTCCCTATTACCTAGCTGTCGCTAACACCAGTTAGCGACAGCTAGTAGGAGATAGCGACCATCTTGGGCCCCACTTTGCATGTCAGTGATATTTATCACTAATGACATGCAAAGTGGGCGTGCCAACATCGCTATCTCCTATTGTGGTGTTGGGTTCAAATCAGGCCTACATACTCTGCTAAACTTTCATACACCTTAGTATAGAAGTTGGCACGGACACTGGAAAAGGCAAAAGACAAGTTTATTAAGACCCCATGGGGTGGTGATACATTCCTACAGCACCCTTCGGCAATGTAAGAAGTAGCACACCGAACATCGGTGCGCGACCTCTTTTATACAGTTTAATAGCAATAAAAAGATAAGCGGTTACAAGTTACACATTTTAGGTACATATAAGGTCATTTTTGGAACACAGCCAGCATGTGGGAGGAGTTCAATAGCACTGGTCAGTTAGTGCTAACATTCCTAAAGAATGACCAGTTGATGCATAGTGCGCATGTGCGCTTGACCAGTACTAAAAATAGCCTGTTGCCGAGCAGAATAGGTGACCATGGGTATCGAGAAAGGACGAAAGGGCACACTGACCACGAGGCAGCGTGTTCATAGAAAATGGAAGCCAGAAGGATTCAAAATGGCCCCCGTTCGTTTTGGTCAAGTTAACGAAAAGACCGTGTAGCTGTGCTAAACGCTAACTCAGGAGCTGCCAAAACACTACACTATTACCAACTTTTGGAGATATTCGCGCTAAGCGCGAATATCTCCAAAAACTAACACCTGCCCTGAGCAGTTCTTAGCCATGTTATCCAATGGGAGGTGGATAACATGGCTAAGAGCATTAGCTCGGTAATGCATGAATATCGCAGACGTTTCAGCGATATTCATGCATTGCGGACGTTTTTTATCGCATTTGCGATAAACCTTGATAATAGCAAGGTTTATCTACGATAATTTCTGGCGATGCTTAGCGTTAAAAAATTCGTTGCTAAGCATCGTTAGCGATAAATATCGCTTTACGTTGGTAATATGCCCCTTTGTTATTATTATAGGGTCACCTTACCAGGAGGTGGCCCACTGATGCCAAGAAGTGCTTATTTTGTAACATAATATGTGATGTTGCCCAAAGATTTCCCAGAAGCCCGTGGTGGGCGCTACTGAATGTCAGGGGTGTCGAAAACCTATGCTGTGTACTCTTTTTTTATTGGGATTTACCCCCTTTTATACAAGAAAATCAAAGGTACATAAATAAGTACACTTTATTCCCCTGTAAAGGGCACACACTTACAGTCATTAATCATATTGAAACAACATCTTGGTTCTCCACAGCCATTCCTCCTCTTTCAGTGACCCCGCGTTGGGTCCTCTCAACCACCAGCTCATCAAGTTCCTTTTCAGGGGACCATGCGCGTCTAGTACAAGTCTCCAGGGGGACACCTCTGTATTGGCACGGCTTCTCCTAGATATTATCATGTTTATGTGGGGACCCCCTGGCAGCATAAAGGCCTTTCCAAGGTCATGCAATGATCCAACCCTCTGATCATGGGGGTTCAGGATCCTTCCACTCTTTGGCTATGTCTCCCTTGGCCACCACCAAGCCCAGCCACCCCAGGGCTATTTTATAATTGTTACTGTTGATGTCCGTAGTAATGTGTAGGAGAACCATCCTGGGGTCTCTGAGAAGCCTCCCACCCAGTACTCCTTTTCAAAAGGGGGTCAACTTCTCGCACCCCCATACCATGTGATGAAGGTCCCCCGTCTGGCATTAACATCGTAGACATGATGATGATGTCACAACCCCCATCTTCCAGAGTCTGTCCCCTGAAAGGTACGTTCGATGTAAGTATTCCAATTCTATTGCTCGACATTATGAGGCAGTCGCAGCCTCTTTTAGGGATGCCAGCGCCTCCATCCTATCGTCTCTGTAAGAGGACCCAGGCCTCTCTCCCACTAGTCGCTTAATTTGCCAAAGGAGTCAGGGGTGTTCACGACCAGGGAGTGATACAAATGCAAGAGTTTATGGGATTTCACCTCTGCCAGTGGCTTATGGGAATGGAGGTCTTTCAATTTCTTTATCTAGGGCATTATGGCATGACGGAGTTGTAGATATCTAAAGAATTGACTATGGTAAAGGTTATGGACCAGCATACCTGAACCACAGCCTCACATTCCACGTACCTGCCAGACAACTACGATCCTCTCAACTCACCCTTGTCTCCGCCACCAGGATCCACAAGGCCAGAGCCGGAGGAAGGTCATTCTCTCACCTCGACGTCAAGACCTGGAACACCCTCTCCCTGCACCTCAGGCAATCCGCGTCGCTGACCTAATTCGGGAAGGACCTCAAGACCTGGCTCATCGAATGATCCTCCAACCAGTAGCTCCCCTCCCCCAGCGCCTTGAGACCCTCACGGGTGAGTAGCCGAGCTATATAATACCCTGATTGGTTGATCGATTGATTGATATTCCCCCTGTAAGTCCGTGAAGGATTTTAGTACCATTCCGACATGATGTCCCCCAATTTAGAGATGCCTATAAGGTCCCATTTCCCCAAGCCCTGTAGGTCTGAGACCTGCCGCATGCATCGTCTGCACCACAGGGAAGTTTTTTTGTCATCATGCCCACTCCATCACCCTTGTGGTTGAATCCCATAATCCAAGGACCACTCTCGTGGCTAGAGGTAGGTTGGGGGAGGCAGCCCCGCCCCCCCATAGAGCATAGGCTACATAGTCTTGATTCCAGCCTAGTCCTCTCTTATCCATCACCACACACTCTCTCCTTTTTATCTCACTCTGTCAGGTCCTTTGTCATCTCTGCCTTCTTCCTATGTGATTGGTTTCACGTCTTTCTCTTGCACCTTCTTTTCCTCTTTTGTTTTTTTCTCTTGCTTGCTCATGGTGAAAGTCTGATAAGAAGAAAGTGCCGGCCCCACTCCCCAAAAATCGATCAATCAATCAGGGAATTGTAAGAGCGCTACTCACCCATGGGGGCTTCAAGGCGCTGAGGGAGAGGGGGGGGGTCCGCAGATCTGTTCAGCTGAAGAGCCAGGTATTTAGGGTCTTCCTGAAGGTGTTCAGGGAGGGAACGCATCTGATGTCTGCCGGTAGCTCGTTCCAGGTCTTGGCTGCAATGTGAGAGAAGGATCTTCCGCCTGCTCCGGCTCTGCGGATGAGCAAGGGTTTTGGCCAGTGCGAGGTTGGAAGATCAGAGGCTTCTTTTCGGTACGTGGAAGCTGATTCTGTCATTGAGGTATTTGGGTCCGTTGTTGTGTAGGCATTTGTAGGCGTGAGTGAGGATTTTGAAAGTGACTCTTTTCTCCTCTTTGTGTCAGGGGATGCGAGGATGAGTCTGGCGGCGGTGTTATGTATTGTCTGGAGTTTGCAGAGTAGGGACTTGTTGATGCCAGCGTAGAGTGTGTTTCCATAGTCCAGTCTGCTGGTGATGAGTGTGTGAGTGACTGTCTTCCTTGACTGAGGGGGGATCCACTTGAAGGTCTTGCGGAGGATGCAGAGGGTGTCGAAGCAGCTGGAGGTGATGGCCTTGACATGTCGGTTCATGGTGAGTGATGAGTCGAGTACGATGCCCAGGTTCTTGGCGTGGTCTGAGGGGGTAAGTGGGCTTCCGAGGGCAGTCCGCCACCAGGTGCTGTCCCATGCAGAAGGGGTGGTGACGAGGACTTCTGTCTTCTCGGTGTTGAGCTTCAGGCAGCTGTTTGTCATCCAGTCTGCGACATCTTGCATTCCTTTCTCGAAGTTGAGTTTGGCAGTGATGGGGTCTTTGGCGAGGGAGAGGATGAGCTGGGTGTCATCGGCGTAGGATACGATGTTGAGGCCGTGTTGTCGGATGTTGGATGCAAGGGGGGCCGTTTAGATGTTGAAGAGGGTGGGGCTCAGTGATGAACCCTCTGGGACTCCGCAGGTGATTTTCATGGGGTCGGAGAGGAAGGGTGGGAGTCTGATCCTTTGGCTTCTTCGGGTGAGGAATGATTGGATCCAGTCCAGGGCTGTTCCTTGTATGCCTGCGTCGTGTAGTCTGGCGAAAATGAGTGCTGATGGGCCCCACCTACAAACACCAGCTCAAATTAAGCACTGGTGCCTTCCCCTCTTCCATTACAAAACAATCACCCTGTATTGATGGCATTAACTGATGAAGTTACAGACATTCACACTCCTGGTCTGCGATGCCCAGAGCTGGCCTTGCACTTGTGCCGCATATTGGAAAGCCTGTGCTGCCGAATGACGAGCATCCAGTCTACTCACTGTCACTGTCAGTGGCATTCATGCTTTCCAGCTGGCACCTACCCCCTCTAGGCGAGCAGCACATCAACATTCAGTAAACTCCAATGCTTATGACCAGAGTTACTGATTCAATTGTAAAATGCACAAAGCATTCAGCTCTGGTGCAAGGATTTACGGAGCCAAAAGAAAAATTAAATGTTGCTGTTTGTGCACTCTCTTGTGCCCAAAGGTTAAAAAAGGCAATTTGCTACCAATTGGCTGCAAACTGGTGCCCTGTTGTGGTAGGAACTGTCGACAGTGGCCTACAGTGGCCTTATTGCAACATATGTAGCCCGCATCAGCGTGTCTCATTTGGCACATCTGTGCTTAGCCGGGGGGGGGGTGAAGGGATGTAGTGGTTGAGGCTGGCCCATGCCCTGGGCTGGTGCCTTGTGACAGATCCTGCCATAAAACAGCAGCTGGGAGCCGCGAGGCCACGCGCACTGGCGTAGCATGGACTCTAATGGCCTTATTTACAAAGACTAAACAAAGTGCGGTGCTGCAAGCCATTTGGCTGTGCGGCGCTGCGTTAATTCCGAAACACAGGGATGTGCCATATCTACAAGAATATGATGGATCCCTTTGCTCTCCCCTGCGCTGGCGCACAATTAGCTGTCATGCGCTGATGCAGGCACCCTTGTACCATGGTGCAAGGATGCCTGCATGACAGGGATGATTGTTTATGTGCAGGAAGGTTCCCCTTCCACACATAAACAATTTGAAATGGCATTTTTCAACTTCTATGGGTGCTTCATTAGCACTCCTAGAACTTGCAAAGCACCATGGGCCCCATTCACAGAACTAACTTAAGACAAATTCCTAAACGTATTACTTTTGGTATTCACAGAAGTTAGGATTTTGTCTTAAGTTTGTTGTAAGACAGACTTAAGACAGACTTAAGACAGACTTAAGTTAGGATTTTGTCTTAAGTCTGTCTTAAGACAAACTTAAGACAAAATCCTAACTTCTGTGAATACCAAAAGTAGTAAGTTTGGGATTTAGTCTTAAGTTAGTTCTGTGAATCGGGGCCCCATTTTTTTAGGGACACCTTCCTGCACATAAACAATCATAAGAGGTGATTTAGAGGTGATTTCCTCGTTCTATGTGTTCTGCAGAATGCAGCATGCATAAAAGGTGAAAAAATGAGGAGAAATAAAAAAAAGAATTCCTCATTGTGCCTCCCTATGCCTCCCCTGGGGTGGCATAGCATTCAGACACGTTTCCAGGTTTACGATTTCTCGTGCATCTGGAAATGTGTCTGGTTCCATGGGTGTTGCGTGGGAACACCAACAGCAACACCCACGGAACGCCCCTTCCACGCAAAGTGCTGTGTGTAAAGTGGCCATATTTACAAGGACAGGAAAAGCCATACAGGGTTGCTTTTCGTGTCCTTGTAAATATGGGGCAGCGAAATGCACCAGCGGCGCGTCACAAAAAGTGACGTACCAGCAGCGCAAGGGGCTTGTAAATAAGCCCCTCTATATCTGGGCGGCTTGGAGGCAAGGTGCTGGCATAGAGAGATGGTGCGATGGTGATAGGGCCGGCAGGCATCAGTAAGTCACATGTGGATTTCCCGACCGTCTTCTGATTCTGAAATGCCAGTGGGGCCGGAGATAGTCATCAACATATGAATGACTAGATTTACTACTATAAAAAGAACAATTGATGGAACAATTTCATACTACACTACACCACTGGATTCAAGCTAGCCGGGCTGATGAAGGGTGATGCCCTGAAACCGGTCCTAGGATGCTTGTTTCCGGTCCAGGAAGGACCTTGCCTGGCAGTTCGGGCTGGACTGTTCCCATGAGGCACAGGGTCAAGACCGTTTTGCATATGGCTGGGTCCAAACTGGGGTGGTGTGGTGAGCAAAAAATGATGGATTTAACCCAGATCCTTGTGACTGGGGGAGAATGTTTGCATTGTCCAGCATTCCGTCCAGCAATTGTTTATTTTGCATAGATTAACCACTAGGAAGGCTTCTCTGAAAAGCCATCCGAGAGGGATCAGAGTCAGTCACATATTAACCAGCCGAGGTGCAAACAGATCAGTGATATACACATTTGTCTGACTGTGCCCCGGCCCTACTGGTCTGTCCAGAAATAATCTCCTTCAAGCCAGCCCACTGCTGGGCCTGAAGTGTGGCTCTGACTGTGCCCTGAGGCCAGGGTCATTGGGATGGTTTAGTTGGAAATAATCTCTAATAACACAACAGCTCTCCTTAAACAAGCTGTGCGTTCAGCTGCAGTGCCAGATAATCTGCTGGAAAGAGACATCCTGCGGCTGCAGCCACCCACAGACCTCTCCCTGTAAGTGGTTTTAATAATTCATACAAATGGTTGTTTATGCAGGGCTGTGTGATGGGATGCCTTCACAGATGCACTGCTTGTAGAGGAAATGTCACAACCTGACATCATGTACACTTCTCAAAATGCAGCTGATTCCACTTATTAGAGTCCCCAGGGGTCAATCAGCCAATCAGAATAGGGGAATGCCACCCCCCTGCCAGAACCCTGAAAGGCCATCACACCAGAGCCTGGGGCGCAGGAAAAGCAGTGAATCATCACCCTGTGTTCTGCAGGGTGCCAAGATTTACTCTCCAGGTTGTGTTTTCTGCCAATGTAGCTCAGTGGGTTAGTGTGCCTGTGGCGCAGCAGGTCTCAGCGGGTTGTCTCAGTTCTTCTTTCTCCTGACGTCAGTATCATGTGAGGTGTGACAGATTCAGTGTCACTCGTGTGAGCTGGTCTCCACACCTCTGTTCTTGCTGTGTCTCCACCTGTGGGGCTGGTCCACTCCATGGTGGCCTCCACCCCAGGTCCAGCTGCTGAACAATTGGCTGCTGTGGCTCTGGTAAGTGCACAAACATCTTTAGCACTGTTGAGTGTGTTTACCTCTTGCACCCTAAATTCCCCTTGTACGTTATTTTATTCACATTTGTATAGCTCTAACCATCATGTGCCTAGCAACATGGCGCATACTCAATAGGTATCCTTTTGTGATGAGCTGAGAAGACAATTAATCAGTTGTGACTTGTATTTGTTGATGTTTGTGTAATATTAGGGGGTTCTCATTTACAAGTTCCTTGCGCCACCATTGTGTCACTTTTTTGACGCAATTGCGGCGCTTCATTTGTTCCATATTTACATGGATGCAGATGCGTCACTTTTTGGTTACGTTAGTTTTTCCTGTGTTGCAATCGGCTGTGCCGTGTTAGTTTTTAATTTATGCAAGGTAGGGGTTCCATCGAAAAGGCCTCCCATAAGACTGACGCAGTGGTATTTACCACTTTTTCATTTGTTGGCACTTCGGGCTGCTGCTCTGCCAATGCATCACAATCCCTTAGCCTGCTAAACCCAGGCGTAGGAATTAAGGGACATACTATCAACAAACTGCGATAAGTATCGCAGAGAGCGCAGAGAGCGCTTAGCGCGAATTTGTCTAACGCTGGCTATCGCTGGATTTAATCACTGATATAATGCGTTAATAACAATGCTTATCTCCACAATAATAAAAAATCCGTCGATAGTGGCGAAATGAGGGAACATCGCTGGAAATCCAGCCATATAAATACAGTGCTAAGGGAATCCTTGGTAATAGGGAGATGTGGACTTAGAATCCACCTCCCTTTATAAATATAGCTAAGTCTGAAATTTTGCAGACGCTAGCTTACGGCGATAACCACGGTTAGCGCGCCTTTTTATATCGCTATGGGTGTCCTGGGCCAGCTTGTTAATACAGAGTAGTGCAGTTAGCGATATTTTCCGTGTTGAGTAGAAGAGAAACGCCTACTTTGCATCTCATTAGCGATGCGAGGTGAGGCGTTTTGAGAACGGCTGCTAACATGCGCTAATCCATGTTAGCGCCGCCTTGTTAATAGGGCGATAAAAATATCGCCGCTCTAGCAGCAAAAAGTGCCGCTAAAGCCGCGATACTGTCCTTGATAATATGCCCCTACGCATTGGTTGTGGCCAAAGGACCACACTAGCTGTAGTGACTTGACTGTAATCTGCAATCAAGTCACGAGGTAAGTGGGCCATAGAAAGTAGGTATGTGCACGTAATGCAACAATTTGGGAGATTGCGTGCTGATGTCACACATACAAGTGGGCACTGTGCCCACTTGTATGCGTCACATCCAGGACTAATATGTTAGAGCACAAGGTGACTTTGTCATCTTTTCACGCTCTAACACATTGGTCCCCATACAGTAGGCTACTTGCGTCAGATTCAACTGACGCATCCCTCTTTTATGACGCATTGCTGTAGTTGAGCCAGTTTAATGAACAACTACAGCGTGCACCACTTTTGCACCGGATACCTTGTGGCACCCTTAACACGGATACGTTAGAATTTCTGACGTATCCTTGAAACTTTACGGCATGGGTCTCTGTATTGTAAATATGGCACATCCATAGTGGCGCAAAGGTTTCTGCCGCAGGCGCAAGTTAAACTGAAGCATCGCTACTTTAGCGCAGCGTTGCACCAGTTGTTGTAAATAAGCACCGTGGTGCATATGTTCAATGCTGAGGTTAGAAGTGGTCTCTGCAGCAGAGAGTGAAGAAAACGTCATAAGAACAGATTCGGTGACAATGAAAGAAGAAGGAGGCCACATATTCGAATGGAAGATGAATTATTAGGAGTTTATGAAAACACAGGTTGAGTTAAGTATGGGCGTCAGAGGAAGAAATCAATTGACTCTCACCCTGAAGTAGCGCAGCCTCTGGGGTGTTTGGACAAAGTATTGAGTTAAAAATATTGTGTGGACAAAATATTGTTACAAGAATATCGAGGGGAAAAAATATAGTGAAGGTAAGTTTCTATTGATAAGTAAAGTTTTACTATACTTAACTCCATGTATATGTACCATGATGATATATATATATTTACAAGGTACGTTGATTGGAGTCAAGAAAAATAAATCTATACTTACCTATTTGCACTTACCTTCTTGATATTTTGGTCCTCGATATCTTTGACACAATATACTGTCCACGTAATATTTTTAGCATTAATGTTCTATGGTCTCACCATCTAGGCACCCAGTGACCCGCAAAGCCACCCCGCCACTACTCTCTTTGGTACTTTTCCTACTCCGTGCAGCTTGGGGTTGCCCTGTAACTCTATCATGCCTCTGATAGCAGTATTGGGTGGGGTGGCTCTAGGGGGGTGGAGTCAACGAGACCTGTTCATACCTAGAGGTGGGCGACCCACTGAAAGCTCGAGCTAGGCTCGAGTCCGAAGACTGGCTCTGGTTCAACTCAAGGTCCTGTTGGACTTCAAGAGCTTTCATGTGGCTTCTGCCTGCCACCTTCCCTCTACTCAGGATATGGTGTAATGGCCAGAGCTGCCTACTTTTTGAACTGGGGAACCTGATATGAGTGTCTGCGTCAGCCCAGGGCCAACTGAGGTAGAAGCTGGTGGGTATGTCCATGATGTAGGAGGCCATCTTCACTGATGGCTACGAGAGGAGACCAAGGGGCTATGTGACTTTCAGGAAAGAAGGAGGTGGCAACAAAGATTACACCCCACCTTCAAGGCGCATCATCAATTCAAAAAGTACTTCGGCCCTTTCATGCATAACATCTTCAGCTAGTTCTGGCATTTTACCAAACAGTACTCTGCGTTCTGTCTTCTTGGTAAGCATGTATTTAGAATCCTAAAGATGAAACTACAAATCCCAGAATGCAAAATAATTTTGGCAAATATTCCAGTGGTGGCTGAATATCCCATACTTGGTATAAGCCAACTTGGCAGCTATGGGGGAAACAACCTTTACAACGCAACTTTTACAACGCACTACCATTACAACGAAACATTTACAACGCAACATCCATTACATGGCATGCTATTACAACGCAACCATTACAACGTATGACACTACAACGCATACCATTACAATGCATGTCATTACAACGCAGTCATTACAACGCATACCATTACAACGCATACCATTACCATCCAACACTTACCCTACTGTTGCACCCCCTGGAGTTAGATTAGTAATTTTTACCCCTACACTATCCAACACTTGCCTTACTGTTGCACCCCCTGGAGTTAGAATAGCAATTTTTACCCCTACACTATCCAATGCTTACCACACATGCATTGTAATGTTATGCGTTGTAATTGTATGTGTTGTAAAGGTAGTATGCATTGTAATGGAATGCGTTGTAAAGGTAGTTTTTAAAAATTCGTTGTAATGGTATGCGTTGTAATGAAATGAGTTGTAATGGATGTTGCGTTGTAAAGAATGCGTTGTAAAGGTGTGCGTTGTAAAAGTATGCGTTGTAACGTCATACAACCAGCTATGGATAGTTTACAAGTACTTTCTCTCAAACTAGGTTAGTGCACTTATACCAGTTAGTGAAGGCTCGCGATTCTGAACTATATGTTTTCTCGCCGCAGCGCTGCTGTTGCTAGAAGAAGCCCCCTTCTAGTCACACTGGTGAATGGCCACTTTACATCCAAACATTGGATGGCGGTCAGGAATGACACCACGCTGAAGTCATGCAAGGTCCCTGCCCAGCCAGCAGCTGCAGAGGGTCATCGGTGACCCTATGCAAAGAGAGGCAGCTGGGACAGGCTGCAGACTGACAGGTGGGGCAGGGATCCGGTGGCCTTCTGGCTTTGCAGGCCAGAGAGCAGGTGAGCCGTGGCTGTTCAGCACCCTTGTGCCCAAGAGGCATGCCAACACTTGTCCCATGGCTGGTTGTTCCAGGGCAGCCGTATGGAACGCATCCCAGTCACTTAAAGAAGGCCATTGTTGTGGGCAGTCTGGACACTTAATCAGGGCCCCGGGGGCAGCTGCAGGGCTTAGCAGTGTGTTAAGAGGTCAGGGCGCCCCTCTTGTCTGGGTCTGTGGCTTCAGGTCAGTGAGAGGTGAGAACATGTTACCATCTCTCCCCTTATTGACTTTCTTCCCTGAAACAGAGGTTGATTCCGTCTACTTCCGGGTTTCAAAACACTTCTACTTCCGGGTTTCAAAACACGTCTACTTCCGGGTTTCAAAACACCGCTTCCTAATGACAACCACTACGCATTGTTATGGGGTCTTAGAGTAGGAGATCTCTACTTTTGCTCCATCTACAGAAGGGTTGAAGTGTATCTGTGGAGCAGTATTGTGTTTGTGCATAGGTGGGTCTTTGGTTTACAGTGATGCTAGTCTAAGGGGCTCCGTTGACTCTGTGCATGAGGACTGCACCTGCCCCCCAGCACACCCCCCCCCCCCACACACACACACACACTACTTCTCTATCCATTTCACAAATTCTGACTTAATGTACAGGCTCCTACCAGGGGTGATACGGCAGGCAATGCTCAACCCCTAAAAAGAGGGCTTTGGAGAACCCTAGTTATTCTCAAGATGAGACACCACAAAATACTCCGATAAAACACCAGAAAAGCATAGTGGGCAGAAATGCATAGTGGGGAAGAAGAACGAAGGTCACCATCAGTCAGTACAGCATCCTCCTTGCCCCATGATGATACAAAGTCAGAGGCCAAAGAAAGAGGACACAGTGAAAGGAAACAGAAAGAGTATCAAGAAGTAAGGCACTGAGGGGCCGATTCACAGAACTAACTTAAGACAAAATCCTAAACGTACTACTTTTGGTATTCACAGAAGTTAGGATTTTGTCTTAAGTTTTTCTTAAGACAGACTTAAGACAAAATCCTAACTTAAATCTGTTTTAAGACAAATTTAAGACAAAATCCTAACTTCTGTGAATACCAAAAGTAGTACGTTTAGGATTTTGCCTTAAGTTAGTTCTGTGAATCGGGCCCTGAAAGAGGAAAGAAAGGACATGGAAAGAGGATCTACTCAGAGGACATAGAACCATGATGATACAAAGTCATAGGCCATAGAAAGAGGACACAGTTAGAGGAAACAGAAAGAGGATCTAGAAGTAAGGCAGTAAAAGTGGAAAGAGGGGACATGGAAAGAGGATCTACTCAGAGGACATAGATCCACGAAGATACAAAGTCAGAGGACATAGAACCATGATACAAAATCAGAGTACATAGATCCATGATGATACAAAGTCAGAGATCTTAGAAAGAGGACACAGTGAAAGGAAACCGAAAGCGGATCTGGAGTAAGGCACTAAAAGTTGAAAGAGGGGACATAGTCAGAGGATATGGTCAAAGAGCGTTGTTTCATCCAAGTTGATGACAATCAAGTGTAGACTGTCCCACATGTACCCAAGAGACTATGTATTAATTTCGATTTCATGTCTCATTCAGGAGCCAGATTATCGCAATTGTGATTGGGGTCTCTTACATTGATGACCTTCCCTCACCGTCACAATTTCCTAACCCTATCACTAATGTGTAAGTAATAAAAACAGTGGTGTCTCAAAAAATGAATTGTCAGAGGACAGGCTTTTCTGAAGAGTACAATCTCAGTTTTGCTTGTGTTTAGCTGCAGGCAGTTGGGCTGCATCCAGGATGCGATCTTATCCACACAGATCTGAAATCTCTCTTTAGTAAAGTCCGGATTAGGTTCCATTGTGGTAACGAGTTGATTGTCATCTGCATAAGAGGTGACCTCAAACACAAATGATTTTATCACTTGGGCCAGAAGGGCCACATAGATGTTAAAAACCGTGGGGCTCAAAGAAGACCCCTGTGGCACTCCCCTGTCCAAGGCTATGGCTTCAGAGCAAAATGACTCTAGCTGTACCGCATGGGTGCGGTCACACAGAAAATTCCTCAGCCATCTCAGGGCCTTCCCCGACACCTAACTCCTTAAGTCTTTGAATTAAGACTGAGTGGGAGATGGTGTTGAAAGCTGCAGAAAGGTCTAAAACACCAGCTTTGCTGAGTGCCCGTCATCTAAGGAGAGTCCTATGTTGTCTAAGACTTCCACCAGTGCAGTTTCTGTACTAAAAGAGGCTCAAAAGCCTGATTGGGAGGGATCAAGCATGGAATGGCTTTCCAAAAAAGCTGTTAATTGGGAATTCACAAGCATTTCCATAACTTTCCCAAGAAAGGTCAGTAGCGAGATCGGTTGGAAATTTGCTAATATTTTAGGATCTGCAGTGGTTTTTTTGAAGATGGGTTTAACACTAGCTGATTTTCACTTAAGAGGACATGTTTCCAGGTTCAGGGAGAGCTTAAATACCTGAGTGAGGGACGGAGGAAGGGATGGGGCCCCAATGGCCATAATATAAGGAGTTGCTAGGTCCTCTGATGATCCCGACTTAATTTTATTTACCAGCAGAGTGACTTGGTTTGGGGGTCACCTTGAAAAACTCCTCCAGGAGAACAGGGAGGATGTTTCAGTGGGGGGTGCGAGCAGCTCCTGTTACCTCAATGCTCCTTTTTTTAAAAGTCCTATAAATTCGGGCAATTTTATTCTCAAAATAACTGGCCAGGTCGTTAATAGGGCCTGAGGGTACTCTTCTGCCGCTGCAGGACAGTTAGGTCCACCCCAACCTAGCACACACCTTTAGGGCAGGCCTTGACCACCAGTTCCACATTAACTTTGCTTTGACTGGCTCGCTGTTGTGTCCACATTACCCCTAACATTCTCCGTCTCCAGAGTCGGTGCATTCCTGGGATCAAGGGGTGGTGTGCCTACAGCTTCCATCTTACTCACGCCATCTTGATTGAAATCTTACGTGCGCCATCTTGATTGAATCTAGGTAGGCCTGCAGATCCTGGTGCAAATGAAAATGACCATCAATGCTCAGGAGTTATTCCTCACAGTATGGAAAAAATTCCTGTCCCAGGAAATCTGACGGATTAGTTGCACGGCCAAAGGAACCGTCATACACAATGGCCATCTTTGAACCCGCCTCGGTCCACCCACTAAGCATTGTCACTTGTTGGTACCTTTAAAACCAGCCCTTAAAGCCAGCCCTTGGAGGGATGATCCTAATCAAAGATGCACTCCCAAAATATTCCAGACATTTGACGAAACAAATTCAGAACATTACTTTATCAGTTATTCCATTGTTTTTATCATCACATTCCAAGTCTTGAATGTTTTAAGCCATGGCAATTTCAAAAACGCCTTCCAAGAATATACTTAAACTCTAGGGGCCCAATTCACATAATGAACTTAAGACTCAATCCTAAACTTACTACTATTTTGGTATTCACAGAATGCACTTACTACTTTTGGCATTCACAGAATGAATTTACTACTTTTGGTATCACAGAAGTTAGGATTTTGTCTTAAGTTTGTCTTAAGACAAACTTAAGACAGACTTAAGACAGACTTAAGACAGACTTAAGACAAACTTAAGACAGACTTAAGACAGACTTAAGACAAAATCCTAACTTAAGTCTGCCTTAAGTCTGTCTTAAATCTGTCTTAAGTTTGTCTTAAGACAAACTTAAGACAAAATCCTAACTTCTGTGAATACCAAAAGTAGTAAGTTCATTCTGTGAATACCAAAATAGTAGTAGGTTTAGGATTGAGTCTTAAATTCATTCTGTGAATCGGGCCCTAGGTATTTGTAGGGCTGAATATGAAAACATCCCTTTCTGCAGTACTGAGTCAGAGCTCTTTAGCATGCTGATGGAAAGGAAGATATCTTCAAGAAGTTGGATTTCACCTTGCCTAGGATTGGAAGGAATCAAATTACAGATGTGCATCTTCGCTTTCAGAATACATTAGTGCAACCAGGTTCTCATAACATTGAACAAGAATGCAGTCAGTTGCCAAGTTGGTGTATTCCTTTCAGAATGATGAACCATGCTTGATGTCACCAAATAAAGTGATTAACAGATGAAGGTGACAGACAAGTCGTGGAACACGAGAGGGATTTTACAACAGCAAACAGTCGGCAAAGAAGTCATAAATAAACAACATAATAATAATAACATTTTGAAATGTTAGTAATTGCAGGGGAAGGATGAACACTGAAATCCTAGAGTGGTTCATTTATATTTATTTATTTAGTCATTTGATATCGCACGTGACTCACTCAAAAAAGGAGCATCTTGGCGCTGCACTACACGAGGGGAGAGAAAGAAAGTCTAAAACAGCCAATTTTAAGCCCATTTTTTAAACCTTTGAGTGCTGGTGACGGAACCACTCCGTCGCCAGCCACGGACGCGCTGTGCTAATGACGGAGTGGTTCCGAACGACCCGGCCGCCGCGCCTGCGTGGCGTAATTTCTGCGCCCGTGCGGTGTGAATTCCACGCCTGCGCTGAGCGTTCTATTGAGCGAGCGGGCCGTGACGGAACCACTCCGTCACAAGCACAGCGCGCCCGTGGCTTGTGACGGAGTGGTTCCGTCACGAGCATGGCGGCGCCACGCGGACCCCCCTCCCCCCAGGGCCGCGGCGGAATTACCGCCACGCCCAAGGGGCTAAAGAAGGGAAGGATGGGCAAGAGCAAAGACTAAAAGGAAGTTTGTTCCAGTGTTAGGGGGCAGTGTAGGCGAAAGATCTGCCCTCGTATCTTGAGGTGCAGATGCGAGGAATCACCAAAAACGCCTTGCCAGACGATCTCAGACATCTAGAAGGAAGGTCAGGATTTAGCCGGGACGACTGATAAGCTGGCCACGGCTTGGGGAGAGGAGTAGGCCTAACGGCTAGGGCGGTCGACCGCGTATCTGGGGAGCCGAGTTCGAGTCCCGGCAATGACGCTGAACATCCTGTGACTTTGGGCAAATCACTTAATCTCCCCGTGCCTAACAAAAATGAATGTGTCCTCATGTAACGCAACTGGTGCTATGTAAATCGCTCTGATACCGAATACCTTCGGGTCAAGTTCGTGCTATATAAAATTCCGTAAAATAAAATAAAAAAATACAAAATTGGATTTAATATTAAACCATGGCAAACCCACCACCAAGTTGTTCATGTGTTCCAGACTTTGCATTTCTATAATATGTGCCAGGTTTACCTACTTTACCCAGTATAGGACAAAAAGTAGATAGCAGAGTAACTGAAATCTAAGAAAAAAAAAAAAGTAAAAGTCCACATTTGTAAAGCGCACAATCACCCGTAAGGGTCTCTAGGCGCTGGGGGCCGTCGGGATGATTAAGCAAGCTATTGCCCAGAGTCACATGGTGCTGGGCTAACATGCCGCCGGAGCCGGGGATCGAACCGTGGTCCCCAGATTCCAGCGTCAGTCGCCCTGGCCGCGGCGCCACACCTCTTTCACATAAGAAAGTCACCAAAAGCTACAATCATATTTTGGGCGGACATTCATAAGTAAACTTGTGATAAAACTGGAATGTTGTATACACTTTAAAGGGAGGAAACTCCGCCTTCGATTAAAAATATGCCCAGCCTCGTGGAAATATTGTCATTACCTGTGCTGCATCTCGAAAAGCGAAGAATCGGTTAACCCTTTCAGTCACATCCGTCACATCAGTTGCAATGTCAAGTTGAGTCATTGTGTTGCAAAAGTCCTGTCGATTAGATCTGAAAATATTATTGACTTGTGTTTAAACAAAGTTTAAACAAAGGTATTACATTGTGTTAAAGAAAGGTTGGTTTTGAACTAATACTTAAACTAGTGGATGTGATGTAATGGCTAGTGTGGTCGACCTTGAAGCTGAGAAGCCGGGTTTGAATCTCAACAGGGACACTCAATATCCTGTGTTTCTTAGCAAATCCATGAATCCCCCCGCGCTTAACAAAATGAATGCGTCCGTCTGTAACGTAACTGGTGCTCATGTAAAGTGCTCTGATACCTTCAGGTTGAGTTTGCCCTATATAAAACTCAACAACAAAAAAAACAATACAGCCATACAGCTGTAGACTTGGGGCTCGTTTTCTTTGCAAGACAGGTCCATGAGTCACAGGGTGACAATATCATGCAGGAGTTTCCCCAGCAGTGAGGGGCTTCTGCTCTGGGGCAGCAGATAGTGATACTCCGGAGACTGTGGGCCCGGCTTTTTGACCTGACCCACCACGGTCACCAAGGAGTGGTAAAGACTAAGGAAAGGGTAAGTGATAAAGGGTAATTTCTCTGGAATGGACACCTGGGTAGATGAGAAAGTTCAAGGCTGCCATTCCTGCATTATCACCAGTGCCCCAGTAACAGGGCCGGCTTTAGCGCTGGTGGTGCCCTGTGTGACAATGTCTGTTGGTGACCCCCAATGGCCACCTCTGCCACGGATTCCCTCACTGGCACCCTTTAACAGGGCCCCTCAAGTCTCCATAACCACTGTCTCTCAGATTCATTTAGTTTTATAGCACCAATCATACCAGTGTAAGGTGTCAGAGCACTTTATACCACGCACACATTACAAAGAGACAATCATATGTGTGTAAATCAGTGTATAGGAAATGTTACATCAGTCAGTACTACAAGGTATAGTGTAGGAGTGACATATCATCGATACTGGTAGGCAATATAGTTTAAGAGTCCTTATTCAGGGAAGGCACAAGTTCAGAATTTAAAACGCAACATCATTGTTAAGGGTTCTCTTTCATAATAAGAATAGTTTTCTACCCAAAGTGAACCCTTTTCACAAGATTAGGATAATGAAAGGCTGGGCAAAAAACATATGGCTCTAACATATACCTTGTAGTTTGCAGCAGCTCTAGGGTGATAGTTCATAGCTCAATGTTCTATATTGTTGTTGTTGTTGTATTGCTTTATTTCGATATAAAAACATATCATAAAAGCATTGCATTACATTATGTCAATTTAGTAAAAACATTTAAACAGTAGACAATAAAAACCTTAAGAATCAATTTAGCAATACATGAGTATTAAAACTTACGAATCAACAGAGGCTTTACAAAGGTAAATGATTAGCCAGAACATAAAGACTCTTACAGGCAAAAAAGCACTTTACTGAATTAGTAGTTTCTTTGCAGATCTTATTCGCCAGGCCCAGCCCAAGAATTTTGCCATACAACAGGCAAAAAAGGGTCGGGCATCTGAACATAGTATGCGTAGGGCTTCCAAATGTGATCTAGTACCCAAGCTCCTACATAAAGGCTTCAGCCATCTCGACCTGGGGGCCGCATACGCATGGCACTCAAACAACAAATGGGCAATAGACTCCACCCTTAGGTCACAGAAGGGACAATATGGTATGGTTTGCAATGGAGGTTTCCAAGTGGAAGTTAACAGCCCTAATGGAAGGACTCCCACCCTAAATTTAAAGTACAATGATCTATCTCCAGGGTTGTGGATTAAGTCCAGGTAGGATTCTCTATATGGGTGCTCCTTAAATAAGAGAAACTGGACAACAGATTTACAGTGGTTCGGATTGCACCTTCTCGCATTAGCCACCCATAACCAATAAGCCTTCTTCAGCGTTTGCTTAGGGGGTGCTGTTCTGTTAACCCATGCTTCTCCTAGACCCAATTCGTAGAGAAGCCACTTAACCTCCCTGAACCAGGTTACCTTATGCCAGCCCGTTAAAGATAATAGTTCTCTTAGGGCATCGGCATAGCTGCTCAGTTCTGGAACATTCCATATCCTGGCCCACAATAAAAGGGGACGTAGCCTAGCTTGCTCACCTACTGGGCGTGTACCTGCATCAAGCAAGAGGGGGAGAGTAGGGGTACTGTGGGGTAACTTCATAAGATCTTTGTGGAAGTTATTTTCGAGGTAGGTTAAGGTGTCAACTCTCTGTACACCCCACAGTTCCGCGCCATACAAAGCTGCACTCACCACCCTTGCCCTGTAGATGTCCAAGAGTGCCCCAATGGGTTTAAGAGTTGAGACTCGTTGTTCTTTTAGCAGAGCCCCTGCAACCCTCTTATGGGTCAGAAACACCTTTTGGTGGTGTGCCTTCCAACTCATGGTGTCGCAGAGTCGAATACCCAGGTAGTCAAACTCTTTGACTCTTTCGAGTGGGACAGAGTCCAGAGCAGGGGGGATAACAGATTTCCTGGGAGGGTTAATACCTAGGAATTTGGTCTTGCCTATATTTATGGACAGGCCCTTGCTATCGCAAAAGGCCTTGAAACTAGAAAGCAACTTTTGGATACCTGCTGGAGATTTTGAGATTAGAAGGGTGTCATCCGCAAATAGGAGCGTCGGTATTTTCCTACCGGCCAGGGAAGGTGCATCAGATGGTTGTTGAAGGAGATGCTCCACCACTCCGTTCACATAAAGAGAGAACAGAGTGGGGGCAAGCACACAGCCCTGGCGGACGCCCCTATCTACAGGGATACGCAATGTTTTTTCCCCCTGGAGACCCCATCTGATCTGGGCAAAGTTGTTTTCATGTAACTTGATAAGCAAGGCCAACAAATAGGGGGGTATACCCAACCCATCAAGGACATTCCACAATTGGGCTCGCGGGACCAGGTCGAAGGCAGTTCGCAAGTCTATAAAGACTAAATACAAACTGCCCCCCCCCCAGTACGACCGCTTTCCAATATAGCATTAGGAAGCGGAATGTCTGCTCGATGGTACCTGTCCCTGTTCTAAAACCTGCCTGGAAATCTGACAGAACCTGGTTTTCTTCCACCCACTGCAACATCCTACCCAATACCACTTTGCCCGCAACTTTTTGGGTTGAGTCAAGCAAGCTAATTGGGCGATAATTAGCTGGGTCGTCCCGACAGCCTTTTTTGAAGATAGGGACGACCTCAGCGCCCCGCCAGGAATCAGGAAGTGGGCCTCCCAGAACAGCCGCATTCAAAAGTGAAGCGATTAATCTACTCCACAGTAATGAGTATTTCTTCAACAGATCACCCGGAATTCCATCTGGGCCTGCGGCCTTATTGGTTACGATACACTTAATCGCCCTTTCGACTTCCTTATTACTGAAGGGACAGTCATTTGTTGTAGTAGTGACTAGGGATCTAACCAAAGAGCCCGTGCTTGGTTGGGGTACACCCAATGGGACAGAGTAAAGCTTGGAAAAATGGACAAACCAGACATCCCCAGGAATGTTACAGGTAAGTTGTAGATCGAGAGGCTTGTTCCTAGCTCTCAATAGATCCCAGAACCCCTTGGAATCTTTCATAGTGCTCGCCTCCATTAGCTCCCTCCAAAAGTTGAAATCGTGGGCCTCCTTAGCCATGGCCACAGCTTTTTTGTAGAATTGCCTCGCAGATCTAATATTGACAGGGTCCTTTGTCTTCACTGCGGAAATAAGATCCCCCTTAGCAACCCGACATTCAGAGGAGTACCACTTATCTCTTGCCCTTGAAGCACCCAACACTGGAACCCTCGCACTGGTTTGGGGGATGATAAACAGTTCGCTTAATGCAGCAATAGTTTCTGTGAATGTTGTTAAAACAGTTGCATCAATTGTGCCTGGCGCATCGAGACGTAGTCCCGCCGCTGTCATTATGGACCCTGCTTGTGCCATCCTTTCCTCATCCGCTGCTGCTTTAGCCCATTTCAAACGCCTGCCACAGTTGGAGGGAACAACTTCGTGGGATGTTTTCCACAAGTGGGCAGGCTTGGGTGGCTTCCTAACTTGCCAAGGCGGGATGACGGTTAGGGATAGAGGGTTGTGGTCACTATCACATGTAGCTATGACTTCCATGTCTTGTAGAAATGGCCAAAGGTTGTAATTCAACACGATATAGTCTATTCTGGAGGTATGACCCGTTCTATTATAGGTGTGCACACCCATAAGGTCTGATTTGGATCGACCATTGGTTGGTCTCAGATCGTGTTCCATACAGAGTGCATTGAGATCTATTGCACTCTGAGTCCATTTTCGAATTGGGTCTAGGGTCAGGATAGGGATGCCTCTCCTAGTATCCTCATACCAAGAGTCTAGAATGTCCTCCCTCGCCAGTGGCTCAAAGCAACAATTGAAGTCACCTGCAAGGAGCACATAGGAATCAGTGCTACAAGCGATTAGTTCATCATTTAATTCTGTAGAGGGCAGCGATGATGCTCCACCCCTAGCCCCCCTTAGATAGAGATTGAAAACCTCTAGCTTCCTTCCTCCTTGGCAGCGTATAGTTATCCTCTGGAGGTCTGGAGAATGAGTGATCTTTTGGCTTACACTTAAACCTAGTGCGATGCTAACCCATATTAGAAGGCCGCCAGACGGGCGACCTTTGCATCCATGTCGTTGGGAAGCTGGGACAAAGTAGGTTGTAAATCCTACTCTGTGCCTGGGTTCAAGGCACCAGGTTTCTTGCAAAAGGCAGATGTTATAGGAGTCCAAGAAATCATTCCATTCAGGGATGTCAAAATTGCGGGCAAGACCTGCCACATTCCAGCTTAAGATCTTTAACAGAGGATCGCCTAGGTTAATCAGCCTTGGTGGATTGACAACTGCTGCCGAATTACGTGCAAGAGCAGCCGACCCTGCAGCCGCTCTATTTAACCTTAGCGATGGCTTAGTCTGATGTTGGTTAAGAGCCTTTGTAGCTCCAGTTAGATTCTCATCTAATAAAGCATTCCGGGTGGGTGACAAGGGAATTATAAGAGGTGGGACCAATGCGTGCACTGCAACATGGGATTCTGAGGAGGTTGGAGTGATCATTCCCTCCTCTATAGACAGAGCGTGTGGGATTCCTTCCAAAACAAGGTGGCTAGCAAGAGTAGGATCAGTCAATGAAGGAAGAGAATCAATGGTCCCTAAGGCTTCGGGTATAGAGGCCTTTTCCACTACTTCAGGGGTAGGTTGCCTTAAGAGTCAGTCTACCTCCTCAAGACCACCAAACCTATTCGAGGTTGGAAGGCCATTCCAGCACACAAAGGGATCTTGGTAGTTAATAGAGTGGCTCCTCCATCCGTGACGCTGTACCAAGGACCAGTCATCGTCCCGTGTGTGTTTGGGGGGTGGTGGATAGAAGAAAGACAGAGGCCTAGGTACAACACCAGAACCTTCGCCAGTGGGCCAAGAGCAAATGTGGTGTGCTGTATGAGGGTCCTCAAAGGTCACCACTATACAGTCCCCAGCAGTGGTTTTCCTTGTGGGGCCCACCCAGGAGACACGACGCACCATCAGGACTCTGCTCTTCCGGCCGTTGGGAATTGGGCGGTTCGCATTGAGCCAGTGCATTATCTTATTCTTCAGAGACCAGTGGTTTTCGTGATGGCCATTTCCAATCTGGGGCACGCCCGTCAACACAGCCACATACTCGTTAGCCTCTGGAGGAAGATCAATGTAGCCCCCTCTAAAATTATTCTTAACAGGAGGGCCCCGGGTCTGTTGGTAAGGAGCTTCACTAGAAGGAAGTCTAAGAGGAAGACCTACGGTAGACTTGGATGATAGTTGGCGAGAGGGACGCTTGGGGACCTTAGGATTGGGAACAGTAGTAGTTTGTTTCACACCCAAGGTCCGTGGTTTGGGGACTGGGCGTACAGGAGCCGGTACTGGGCAAGGAAGATGTGGGGCTTGTGGTATTGGGTCCTCTACCGCAAAGCCCTGATTTTCAAGACTTCTCAAGCCAAGAGTGGCCAAGGCAATAATGCTTTTTTCCATCTCTAGCAAGTTGTTTTCGATGCTTGATAGTCTGAGGGCAAGGGGAGAAAGAAGTTTCTTAAGTGTTTCCCAAACTAAACCTATGAAATCCCCGTCCTTCCCAACCAGACCCTCATCATGTATGCCCTCATCCTCTACAGTAATAGTAGCAGAATCAGAAGCTGTCCCCTCGTTGGCTCCCTCTCGTTGAGACTGTACCCTGGGGATAGACCCTTCTATTACATTAGGTGCCGGTACACTAGCCAGTTTCAGCTGTTGAACCCCCGCAATTTTAGCCTTCTTACGAGAGTAAGCAGACCGGGAATTCCTTTTCCTTTTGGGTGGATTTCCATTGTTAATATTGCTCTTAGATGAGTTAAAAGTTACTGGGGCAGGGAAGTTAGAACTAACATCCTGTTTACCCTTATCTGGCTTTAGAATTACCGGGGTGGGAAAATTAGGGCTAGCATCCTGTTTAAGAGTCTTCACAGGCGAATTCAGTTCGCCTGTCTGGAAAACCGTCCCTAGGGCTGGGGGAGAAGGGTATGGAATCGGGGTCAGATGGACATCTACCTGCGTGACTAGACAGTTAGAGATGGCCGGGCGCTCCGGGGTGACCACAGAAGCTATGTGGCCCAAGGAGGATTTTTTTGAGACTGCAATGACCTCGGATAATCTTCTGGCGGCAGCCAATTCCAAGGAGACGCGAGTCTGAAGTTTGGAAATTTCTTGGTCAATGGCAAGATTAGTACGAGTAATGAAATCATCCATGGGGCCACTAATTGATGAGCCTCCCTTAACGGCCTTACTTCGAGTTAGCCTGGTACACATAGTTAGACAGCAACAGGAGCCAGGGTAAACCTCCTAGCCTAACACTACAAAAAGAAAGTACAATGGTTCAACTATTTAAACCCAGTTGGTCAGTGACGGGAAGTGGGCGAAAGAGGGTGGGCCAGTCCAGTCCTCTCTGACCTCGAACGGCCTCAAACGGCCCGCTCTTAGCCCAGTCTTCGCCCCGAGCTGCGTCCCGCGCTGCGGGAGTAAGTGGCTGTAATATAGGGGGCGTGATGGGCGTGGGGCGGGCCGGCAGGGAGAGCGGACCGGATGCTGGTCTCCGTGGTCTCGCAGGGACTCCTGGTGGTTGGAGTCCCCTGCACACTCGCAGCCCCGCCGAGCCTCACGCCCAGCCGCCTTGCTATCTGAAGGTCCAAGCCCCGCGCACTCCTGTGCGAAGCAGCACCCGCGAAGCGGGTGCGGCGAGGTGTGGGCGAAGTGACAGGAAAAGATGCCGCCTGAAAAGGTATGCCTCCGTAAGAGCTGAGAAATCATGTTCTATATTAGGATTTTGACTTAGAAATAAAAAGTAACATAAGGAGCATTCTTACAGAAGCAGTAACCCACTGACATATTTACATTGAATGTATGACGATACTACGCGATCATGTTGATCGTGGTATCTTACAACTCGGGTTTTCAAATGCGAGTCTTTTCAACGAGTTGCGTTGGAGGGCGCTGGACTTAGGGACAGTACGATTTACTATTCCAACATCAGTCTACGTACAGTAGGGAAGGTGTTGGAATAGTAAATTACACTATTCCTTAGCTTACAGCGCCCTCCAGTGCAAGTCGTCGACTTGCGTTGTAAAACCCACGTTGTAAACCTACCGCGGTGAAACTCCAGCGTAGTAAAGGACGTCTCCTATTTACATTATATGCACTTCGTTATCTGCATGGTACACGTTCTTAGCAGCAGGCATTTTAACCATCTGTGCAACCTTAGGAGTCAAAACTTCCACTAGACAAACCTCCGGTCTCTTTCCAGGAAGACGATTAATCACGGGACTTCTCTTGACATTTTAATTGATGTCTGAAAGCTGTTGCAGACCAGCAATGAGGCAGCAGGTGCTTTTAAAATGATGATACCCATTTTCAAAAATGACGCCCCCACCCCAAGTCAACACCCGATGCGGTCGCACCGATCGCACCGCCCTAGAGCCGGCCTGCCCAGTAATCACAGAGGAAACATGCTTGACACCATGGTTCTGGATCAGCATGGACTTTGAGAGTTTCCCAGATGTCCGGCTCACAGCAGTGATCATTGACAGCCACACAAAGTGTCCTGTAGTGGAGCTTGTGCAATGCACACATTCTCAAAGGAGGTTAAGCCCTGCCTGAAGAAGGTACTCGCATTGCTAGTGCTCCCGGTGTAGGTGAAGACTGACAATGGGTCCCTGTTCCAGGGGCAAGAGGTCCAAGTCCACCTGGAGTCTCTAGACATCAGACATCAGAAAGTGTCACCACAATGGCTGCAGGCCAATAGAGAGGTGGAGCACTTTATGCACACACTGAACAGGGCACTTCCCGTAGGGGTTGGTCAAAGGGAGGATGCTGAGTGTTGCCTCCACAGGGTCCTGAGGGCACACAGGCAAACGACGCATAGCACCACAAACTGAGCCCCGATGGATCTCCTGCTTCGAAGACCCACCAGAGGCCTCATACCGGCAAGACCCAACTGACAGCCTGCCATCCTAGACATGCAAGCGGTGCAGGAGAATTGCAGAGACATTAGCAACCGGGCGAGCCAAGTTCTAAGAGTGGTGACCCCTGATCTGGCAGTAGGAGGAGAAGTCATCATGCGTGATCTGCACCCAGGTTGAAAGTTCCGCATACCATTCGAGAAAGAGGCGTGGAAGATTGTGTACATTCCAGGGACGATGGTCCCCTTCAAATGTGGTCAGTCCGCGGTAGCCAGGAATGTCCTGGTTCAAGCCGATAGCTGCCCCGGCCGTGTATAGTAAGATACCATGAAACCTAGGGGCAGATTTATGTTGCCTGACGCATCTCTGCAAATCAGCAGGGATGCGCCAGGAAAGATGCGGCATGCAAGTTTATCCTCGCGCCACCCATGATGCGCCGCATTTACAATGCGGCGCACCATGGCGCAGGAATAAACAGATGCGTGTTGCATCTAGGGCGTGAAGTTGGCGCAGTGCTGAAGTTGTGTTGCATGCGGTACGCAACTCCAGCACTTTTCCAACTTGCCCTATCGGTAACGTGGTGCGTCAAGCCTTACGCCTGCTTCAAGCAGGCGCAGGGTTTTGACGCATCAGCGTTGGTAAAGTGACTCAGTGAAATCTTGTAGATTTCACTGAGTCACTTTTCAGGGGGGTTCCTGCGAGGGAATGTCCCCCCCGCGTGGAAGCGCCCACATAAAACCTGACACAGGTTTCATGTGGCGCAGGGCTTTACACCGTGACGCATCTCCATAGATGCGTCACGTTGTAAATACCCCGCACCATGGCGCATCTTTTGTGCCGCCACTGCGTCACAAAAGTGACGCATCAGCGGCGTAAAAGAGGCGCAAGGGGCTTGTAAATCTGCCCCTCAGTCTCTGAGGCGGATGGGCCCGCAGGCGCCTCGAGAGTCATGGAGTTGGATCTGAAGGTAAGGGCCCCTCCGCGCATGGAGAAACCGGAAGCCAGAAGTATGGGATCCGACCCAATCCTACCTACAGCCAGAGACTGAGGGATCACACATGCAGTTTAGGAACATCAAGAAGCTGAAGTTTTTCTTTGGTAATAAAAGTTGGAAGGGATGTAGAGTGGATAGATAAAAGGCGGAGTGGGCGCTCGGGCCCACTCAGCAGAGACCATCAATAGCAGAGGCGATGCTGCGGCCTATCCTGGACTCTGCGTGCAGCAGATTCTACAATCAGGTACACAAAGCCGCCATAAATGAAAACAGGCCTTTTTAGGCATGCTTTTGAAAGAAAAGCTCTTTCTGGTTTTAACATATAGTCAATAAAGGGTCAAGGGCAATTTTCAAATACTGTTCTGTGAATGAGAGATTGTCTGGAAAACTGGTCTTTGGAGCATATGAAAATGTGGTAGAATTTTTTTTAAGGATGTACAGAGAATTGTTTGTTATATTCAGGTAATATTGTACTTTTCATTTTGCATAGTAGAAGTCGATAAAAAGTCTCAGGTGAGATTTAGTGGCCGAAGAGGTGAAGAGTCCAGACAAACGGGTACCGGTGAGTAATTTAGTTTCTTAATGCCATTCTTGACTTTGTAAATTTTGTTACAAGTCTTCTTTTTCATGTGGGAATTTAAGATCCCGCACGTGGTTAAATGGCCTCCACATTTAATAAAATGCAGTATTAATATAAATTAATACACATTTTTCCTTTAGTGCCGTTTGGGTGACAGACCAAGCAAAATAAACACCAATCTCTTTCACTTGAAAATGCCAAACTGTCACCTACTTTCTCTTATGATCAGCTTTACTTCAAACCAAAACAATATACTTCCTAATCAGATTTGCCAACCCTAAAATGGAGAAGTGGAGAAGTGTGGCTCAGGGGTTAGAGGCAGCAGACCCGGAAGCTGAGATCGGTCCTGGACCAGGGTTCAATTCCCTGCCTCGGCGGGTCTTGGGCTAAAAATTCCATGGACTCGATAATTCTCGCCCGGTGCCTCCTCGACTCACAGGTTCACACTCTACGACTCTGGGCAATAGCTTGCTTAATCTCCACAACGGCCCCTCGCGGCTGGATGCCTGACTTTCACCTTGTGGATACCCTGCTATCTCACAGGGGAATACCAGGACGGGTTCCCTAAGCAAGCGCTGGGAAACCCACTGCGGGTAGCTGTGCGCTATATAAGCTCAACTACATTTACAAATACATAGACTTTTCCAGGGGTCTCCAAGAACTCACACTTTTTGTGTTATTGTTAAATGTTTTTACCGCCTGTTACTTTGGAACCTCTAATTGTATGAGTCCACTGTGAGTTTCAAACTTTTTGGTGATTAGAGAGGGCACCAAAGGTTATTTATCATTGAAGGCTTGTGTGACCCGTTATGGATTGTGTAGCTCAAATATGGCAGAAGAAGAATTTATTTGGGGTTGCTTTGCTGAAAGTTTACTGTAATGTAGTGGCTTTTACTTTAATAGTGCAATTCTGTTAAGCACCTTTTAATGTCGGAAGGATTAATTACCTATTTGTTACATGTAACCGTATGCTCCGTAACTCAAATCAAAAGATGGACACAGTGTTCCATAGCAAAATGTACATCATATCATTTAAAAGAATCCTTGAAACTGATCCAATCCCCTTAACTATAGTAAAGTCAAGGCTACAGAATCCCCCAAATTATGAAATTCAGTAGATAAGGAAAGACGCACCATGACGCAAGCCCTCATCACCAGCCGACTGGACTAAATAAGGCAATGCCCTCTACGTAGGATTCGCCGAACACCTTCTGCAGAGACTTCAGACCATACAGAACACCGCAGCCAGGCTTATCCTCGACCTTCCCCAATGAAGCCACATCACACCCCACCTGACGCCCCGTACAGAAGAGATGCCATTTCAAGCTGCTGACCCACACACAAGGCTCTACACAACCAAGGACCCATCTACATTAACAACTGCCTGAAACTTCCAACAACCATCGCAAAGACTACGTGCCGCCTCCCTTTCAATTGCCCATACTCCCCGCATCGACCGAAGCAGAAGTGGAGGACGCTTCTTCTCCCACATCGCAGCAAAGACCTGGAACAGCCTCCCTACGCACCTCCGGACCATCACCTCACTTCCGGAATTCTCAATGGCCCTCAAGACCTGGCTGTTCGAATAAACCTCCGGGGCCTGCAAGCGCCTGGATACTCTATCAGGTGATTAGCCGCGTCGTATGCATCCTGACGGATTGAAAACAACTCAAACTATCCCTATGATTTGATTTATCCCATCTATTATTTGCAAGCAGCTGCCTTTGATGCATATTGTCACTACTGGGTGGAGTTAACCCTCCATTGGTGTCTTAACTAGTACATTTTGCAGTTTCAATGTCCTCAAGTCTCATGTATTTTAAGTCAACCCTTATATGATAAATGAATCTGCTGGATATATATATATATATATATATATATATATATATATATATATATATATATATATATATATATATATATATATATATATATATCCAACATTCGCAGGACACCCCTTTGAAGAAGGCCACAGGAAGGATCTGTAATTCTCACATTCTTTATTGGCAGCATGCAAACAGGCGACATGAAGGAGCACGCATCAAAAGTCAATATGCCAGACAGTACGCCAGACGCGTTTCGAGAGTCTACCTCCCTTCTTCTGTGGCGTGCAGTTCGGACAAAATGAAAGCGCTGATTACACTGCGCACCTTGAATTATAACACCTGCCGCGGTGGGCGTTGCCGACTCACGGCCTTCTGGTTGTTGTAGTGTGCTGCGTTCGTTCTCAAGTGAGCGCGCTGTTCACTGTCCCAATAAAACACAATTGTTGTCTAAGTAGATTGATGAGGGCACCAACAGTCACCTGCCCCGCGTATTTGCTGTCACTGTGAACAAGCGGGCACCACCCTGCAAAGGCGCCAACCCATCTTCCTCCTCGCACTCCAAACACCATAGTAGGCACTTGACGAGAACCGCTCAGCGGCGGGCCTTGCTTCACGACCGGGACCGGCCGTTATAAATCCAACATTCGCAGGACACCCCTTTGAAGAAGGCCACAGGAAGGATCTGTAATTCTCACATTCTTTATTGGCAGCATGCAAACAGGCGACATGAAGGAGCACGCATCAAAAGTCAATATGCCAGACAGTACGCCAGACGCGTTTCGAGAGTCTACCTCCCTTCTTCTGTGGCGTGCAGTTCGGACAAAATGAAAGCGCTGATTACACTGCGCACCTTGAATTATAACACCTGCCGCGGTGGGCGTTGCCGACTCACGGCCTTCTGGTTGTTGTAGTGTGCTGCGTTCGTTCTCAAGTGAGCGCGCTGTTCACTGTCCCAATAAAACACAATTGTTGTCTAAGTAGATTGATGAGGGCACCAACAGTCACCTGCCCCGCGTATTTGCTGTCACTGTGAACAAGCGGGCACCACCCTGCAAAGGCGCCAACCCATCTTCCTCCTCGCACTCCAAACACCATAGTAGGCACTTGACGAGAACCGCTCAGCGGCGGGCCTTGCTTCACGACCGGGACCGGCCGTTATAAATCCAACATTCGCAGGACACCCCTTTGAAGAAGGCCACAGGAAGGATCTGTAATTCTCACATTCTTTATTGGCAGCATGCAAACAGGCGACATGAAGGAGCACGCATCAAAAGTCAATATGCCAGACAGTACGCCAGACGCGTTTCGAGAGTCTACCTCCCTTCTTCTGTGGCGTGCAGTTCGGACAAAATGAAAGCGCTGATTACACTGCGCACCTCACTGCCTCACTGTCGGACATTCCACCATCTGCACTGCTGTGGCCACACCCCCACAATTACTGTTGCATGTGGGAAAATGTTGGGGCAGCACCTGGGCATGAGAAAGTGTGGGAGGACGGGAGGCACAAGCACATATTTGGGGCGGGCATATGGGACCCCTCCTAAGGGAAACAAGAATTGGCAATGCCAATAGGTTTCGCATTTGCAAGAGCTAGAGCTATTGGTATTGTAAATGACAATGTCTTTTATCCAAGCTCTCTGCCAAAAGGAAAATGGAAGAGCAACAAGTAAAAACAAGCATTGGAAATGCAAATGGTCTCGGTTTTGTTTAAGTTAAAGCTATTTGCTTTGCTAATGGTGTTATATTTTAGGTATGTCTTATTGAGTGTTTGTATGTGATATGTTGTGCCTTTATGGTGGTTGAATTGTAATTGTTATGTGTGTAGTAGTTTAATGCATATCGTTAGAAGGAGAAGAGCAGTGTTTAAGATTTTGGACGGAGAGTGAGTAGAAGAATAGCATGAGGGTAATGAAGTATAGTGAGGAGGTGAGTAGCAAGGGGAGTGGGGAGAGTAGGGGAGTGGGGAGAGTAGTATGAGGGAGAAGGAAGAAAGCATGGAGGAGATTAGCGTGTTTTTGAAGGGAGGAAAGTGTGGAGAGCAGTATGAGGCATACTGAAGGAGAGAGGAGTAGAAGAGTACTAGGAGGGATACGAAAGGAGTGTGAGAAGTAGGAGAGCAGTGTGAGGTAGCAGGAAGGTAAGATTATTCGCTTAGTATTAGGCATAAGGAAGTAGATAGGTGTAGAAGAGCAGTGTTAGGGAGATTGTGAGAGAAGGAGGAGGAGAAGAGCACCGTGATGCAGAAGGACTGAGAGTGATGAGTGTAAGAGCAGTGGTAGGCAGACGGATAGAGAGTGTTGCAGAGAAGAGCAGTGTGTGCTAGCATGTTTGTGAGTGTGGATGCAGAAAAAGCAGAAACCGTAGACGCATTCCAGTGGCCCCAATTATGTCACATTGCCAATTTGCAACCTTGTGAAATGCACAAATTAAAATTAACTTCCTGCATTCTAGTCTTTTTTTCTTGTAGGCTGTCTGTCAAAGGTAAACAGTCCAGTGGTTGGCAGGAAAAGATATATCGCTGGATAGCTTTTCGAATAAGAATGTCGGGATCTCACTACTAATGAGCTAATATTAAAACACCTTAAACATATGAGCACTCTAAAGAGATATTTACCAGGACAATGTGACCAGTGAAATGCAAAGTGTCTGAAGAGACACTGAGAAAAGAAAACAATGTGCTGCCACTCGTCTTCCCGAGCTCATCAGCGCCCTAAAGGTTGGGGTAAATTAGGTGGATGGCCTGAAACGGTCCCTGCCTTGAACAAGTGCAGCGCATGCTACGGGTACTGCCGCACGTGGTCCGGCAGAGATTAACAGCCACATATGCTGCACACATACGTAACGCTGCGTTCACACAATATACACAATGTTGTTAGCAATACTGTAACTAAGTAAAGCAGTATATGCTGTAAAGTGAGTTTTGCAGCTTGTAAACATAATGTAAATAAAGCGCTATACACCCACTTGTCTGTCACACAGAATACAGTATCTCCGCAATGCTCTATGCAGGGATGTAAATACAAAGCAACATACCATGTTGCACATCAATACACAGCTAGACACAGTGTTGTGCACATCCAAAGCCGTAAATACTCATTCTGTGCACATCATACTGTAAACAAACAATGCTGTAGTGCTGTAGTATGCGTTTCACAAACACTGCCACGAAAAGAAAGCTGCAAACACATTATAATAATACAGTGTTGTGCACACACACAACACGCTGGTATGTGCACAGTCTGGCACACAAATACACAGTCCTCGTTCCCCTGGACTCACCTTCCGTGTTACACACGCAGAAAGCGGTGGAACGCAGCAGCCATCTTGGAACTGGCTAATTATAAGGTAACAACGTCGCGTTTCTATAAAATAGCAAACGATCCTTCTATGCAGCCATACTCTTCAAGCGTTTCTTTTATTGACTGCACTACTGAAGTTCTCCCAATCCATAATGACCACCAAGACACATCCCTTGCCAATAAAATCAAAAGAAGGACGTCCGTAGGAATGTCATTGTGATACATTACAGTGAATACGCAGTTTGAAAAGTCTGTGAACAAAACTGTGGCTGCGTGTGTGAAAAAACCAAACAAGAACATTTTGAGTATTTCCTTTTATTGCCTCGTTATTTATTTATTCTATTTTCTAGATGTAGCAGGAGTAGCGTTTCCAACAGAAATAATTTACTGAAGAATTGAAGCGATAGATAGATGTCATCAATGGTAAACAAATACCGAATGTGATGGTGACAATCAGTTATGATTTTTTTCTAAGCCTCCATTGCAAAGACAGTGTACACATTTACGCATAACTTGAATAACAAATGGTAACAAACTAGAAGTACACCCTCCTACGTCATGCCAAGCCAAGATGGGGGTGGCCGGTCCCGATGGGCCGTCCTAAAAGTGGACAAGGCAGTAACCGAAAAGCCCGATTTTCAATCATGCACTAGCATTTAACATAAACGATGACGCGTGCCAATTGAAAACAAGGGCGGGCTTAAAGTCCCTTCCGAAACTGTATTGACTCCAAAAGGCCCCTCCATGGCGAGTGCAGCACATGCGCGCTGCTAACGCCAGGCGAGACCTAAAAAAAGAATCCAAAATTAGAAAGGGGAAGTATTAGGGGAGATGGACGAATTGCTGAGGAACAAACATGACAAATAGAGTGCGTCGGTGTAAATCCTTTGGTGAAATGTCCGCTAATCAGTTATAGCACCCGATTTGTGCCTGTTGTTTAAGCCATTGACATCGCAGAAAGCTACCTTCTGTCGTGAATCATGCATTTTACCCATCCTATCATCCACGTGACATTTCACAGGCAACCTTTTTCGATGGATTCAACCAAGCAGCACAATCCTCTTTTCCACTGTTTACATTGGACACCAAACCCACACAACACAGCCAATTCCATTATATTTCGCAATCCCAGATGAGGAAGTTGCAAGCTGTGCAAAATACAAGTCATGTTTGCTTTGTTGTGACCACATTTCCAGGCAGTAGAGAGAATTAGACTTGCTTACAAAAGAGTTGCAGGTTAAATGCAGGGCGCTGTGTGGAAGGCATTACAAGATGCAACCTCACCAAACCCCAGAGAATACTGCTCCAAGGCAGAACAAACTGCTGGATCCTAGGTGGCAGCACCCAAGTGGGTGGGAAACAGTTGGCAGCGGCAGACGCCATGTTGGGGAGCCGGCTTCTTGCATCTCATCATTTTGTGACTAATTTTTACTCGTATAAAAAAGAACTGAAGAATTTGTCTTTTATTCGGAATAATGCAAAAATTGCTTTGCTACAATTTGGCATTTTATTCTATATGTTTGTTTGGTGCATTATTTAACTAGTTTGTTGTTAAACTTTTTGTATTTTAAATGTGTGTGTTTCGAATGGAACCTAAAGGCTAGGTTAGACCCTGGCATGTTTACTGTCCAGTAAGAAATACATCTCAAACGTAGACGTGATAAGGTGCCATGAAGCTCACCGCTCTTCCAGTGCTGATGTTAAGTGGGCCAGGCTGGCAGGGAGGAGTTTGAGGACACCAATGGCAGGGGGCAGTATAAAAGTTTTTGCAGCCTCGTGGTGGGAGCCCCTGCATGGATGTCGATTCACCAAAATGCCAGGGGTAGCAGATGTGACATCTCTCATCCTTTGACCGCATGACATCATAGGAAGGGATATTGTTTGACTTATGGCTTGATGTCATCCTAGACAGTGGTGTAACTGAAATTAACAACCATGAAAAAAATTGCAATGCTTATTTTAGATAACACATATATTTTAAGTAAAATGGGGGCATATTATCAATATACGCGATAAATATCGCAAAGCGCGCTTAGCGCTTTTTTATGTATCGCTGGAATGTATCGCCCGGATAGCGCGTTATTAACAACGCGTATCACCGAGGCGATAAAAATTCCAGCGATAGTGGCTTTATCAAGGGGATATCGCTGGAAATCCAGTGAAATTACTACATAGATGGCAAAAACATTGTTAATAGGCCAAGGTGCACTTAGCCTTATGACCAACCTGCCATAGGATATTTAGGGTAAGTCAGCATTTTATCAGACGTTAGTTTTTGGCGAAAAAAAAATGAACGTCTGGTAAAATGCTGTGGGCCGCCTTGTAAATATCGTGATGTGCACTTAGCGATATTTTACATGTCTTTCTGTGTGAGGTACGCCCAGTGACGCCCACTTTGCATCTCATTAGAGATGCCAAGCGAGGCGTCGGGAAAACGACTGCTAACATGGGCTAATGCAGGTTAGCACCACCTTGTAAATAGGGCGAAAAGATTATCTCCGCTTTTTTGGCTTTTAAAGCCAAAAAAGCAGAGATAAGGCCCCTTGATAATATGCCCCATGGTGTCAAGATATGCGTTATGTTAATTGGATTTATACAGCGAAGGCAACCCAGGCAGGGTTTCAAGTCTTGTGCTACCAAACGGGTACAGTGACACACCAACAAGCTTTTCCTATTCCTGGAGGTTTAGTACAACCAGGTTTTCATCCTCTTCTGGAGAGTCAGACGGTGGCGACAGGCCCTCAAATCAGGGTGGAGGGAATTCCATAGCTTTGGGCCTAAAAAGAAAAATGCTCGACCTCCTTGCCGGGATCTTCTGATTCTAGGAACTAAAGCAAGATCAAGATTACTTGACCGCAAGGATCGACTAGGGAGATACGTTGACACCAGAGAACTAAGATGGTCAGGGCCAGAATTGGATAGACATTTATGCACATAGCACAGTGCTTAGAAGTGAACGCGGCGCCCAATTGGGAGCCAGTAAAGTTCCCAGAGTAGATTGGCAGTCGGACAGGACTTAGCTATCACCTGCCCAGTTGCAGCCATCATACACCAAAGGTGGACACATGCAATCACAGTTTAAAATGCCAAGGCTCACCTACTAAATGCTTGGCCATTCATCATCCCTGCTCTGCTGTTCATCATTATGCTGGAGAAGGGTACAACTGTCATTCTGTGCCAGATTATTAATATCTATTGGCCAGAGAAAGTGACTGCTTCCTTTGGCATTGTCTGCCTGGTTTATCTCTCTTCTTTTCTCCTGTCAAATCTCTCTCTCCCTTGACAAATGCAGTCTTGCATATTTTTCTACAAAGCTCTGCCTTCACACCTCTCTTGTCTTGGTCTGTGATTCTCCTCTCCTTTGCTGCATCTCTCATATCTCCTCTCTCCAAGCTCCTCTCTTCCTCTTTACTATCATTTCTTTCTCCTCGCATCTGTCACCATCTCTTTTTCCCTTATCTATGTAATTTCTCTCTGTTTCGCTTGCCTTCCCTTCTCTTCATCAGCTGTCTCTTTCCCACCAGCTGCTGGGGCATATTATCAAGCGGCAGCGATAATTATCGCTGGGCGCTCTTAGCGTGAGATTTTAGATCGCCGGCTATTGCTGGAAATTATCACCATGCTAGAGCTGTATCAACAACGCATGTTCCCATGAGGCACAGGGTCAGACTGATTTGCATATAGCCATGTCTGAACTGGGGTGGCAGAGTGGGCTAAAGAACGGTGATGGAATAAACCCAGATCTTTTGACTGGGTGTGAGTGCTTGATTGGTTCAGATGCTCCGTCCATCACCACCCCCTTTTGTACCGCTTTTGGCCGCCATAAGTGTGGCAGGGTATGCTCAGATGTGAGTCCCTTGCTCACTTTGCCACTGGATTCAAGCAAGCCGGGCTGAAGACGGCTGTAATGCCAGAAACCGGTCCTCGGAAGCTTGTTTCCGGTCCAGGGAAGGCATGGCTTGGCAGTTCGGGCTGGACTGTTCCCATGAGGCACAGGGTCAGACTGATTTGCATATAGCCATGTCTGAACTGGGGTGGCAGAGTGGGCTAAAGAACGGTGATGGATTAAACCCAGATCTTTTGACTGGGTGTGAGTGTTTGATTGGTTCAGATGCTGCGTCCATCACCACCCCCTTTTGTACCGCGTATCAACAACGCATAGCCATATGCACACACATGTAAGTTTCAAGGGTGCAGCAGGGTGTCCATGAGACACCCCTGCACCCTTGAAATAATTCTCAAATTGCGATTAGCAATTGGAGAATTACTTCACAATCATTCCTATGGGCCTCCTGGCCCATAGGAATGCATGGGGAATTATTCCTTATTTGCGAATTCGCAAAATGCAAATTCGCAAATAAAGATTAATAAGGAATCGCTAAAAAATAGCGATTTTTACATACATTCCGTTTTGCGAATCTTAAATTCGCTAAAAATCGCTATTTAAGATTCGCAAAATGGAATCTTGATACATCTAGGCCTGTGCCTCTATTATCCCTCTCACCTGTCTCACCTCTGTCATGCATATCTTTCTCTCTTTCTCTCAACTGTCTTTTGTTTCTCTAAGCTCTATATTATCTATTTCTGCGTAGACATGTGCACACACACACACCTCCTTTGTCTTTGCCTTTCACCTGTTTCGCTTAGTAGTGTAGGCAGTGTGTCATAGGCCCTACCTAGTGCAAGGAAGGAAACTGCCCCCCTGGCTACTGTTTGAATTATAAAATACAGTCATATTCTGGGTTCAGTGGGCCCCTCATTACCCGGGGTCCCAATGCTCTGCACCTGCTGCACCAATAGAAGCCATGCCTCTAGTTTCTCTGCAGTGTCCTCTTCTCTACTGTTCTTTCTGCTTCCCCTGATCCTTTCTCTCTGGTATTTCCCTTTGTATTCAGGGAACCGTGGACAGCCAGAGATGTGGGGATGCAGCTTTTCCAGCTGCATAAAAATAATTTAATATTTTTCAAGTTTGTTACTTTTTTTATATGCTTTTAGTATCTTCACACACAATGCAAAGTCATTTGAGGGGCCTACTAAACATATAAATGTCCCTGTTCCTTGCAGGCTACAGGAAGTAAACAAAGCTCAGACAGCATGGTTTAATTTCGGTTCTTGGCACTGCCTTCGCTACCTTTGAGGCCAGGGGTCGCCGAGACAGTGCCAGGGGTCGTAGCTGCGACCCCCAGGGACCCCTATATGACGTCCATGAGCCCATGCAGATGGGTTTCTCGAAACCGAGCCGGGAGTCCGGCCGGAAGAGCGAGTAGCTGGAAGTGACTGTGGGACTGGGCTACTAGATGAATTTAATCCTGAGCTAAAGAGGTGAGCGTTCCCTCACTTCCTTGTTCAATACCACCCCACGTGGGTATTTTATGGGGAAGGAGTTTTTATATCAGGATGGTGTCCATCTTTCGTAGGAGGGGTCCAAGTTGCTTGTTGACTCCCTGGTTGGGTTTACAAGGGGCGGCCGACTGGTCGGGGTACCAAGTCGGCTGTGGAAGGAATAGACTTGTGGTTGGCCACAAGACAGGTAGAGGATGTGGTCCATCGGCTAGAATGCTGACTTTGGTGCTGGAAACCAGGGTTCGAGCCTCGGGGTCGCTTCCACATTCTGTGATTCTGGGCAAATCACTTAATCTCCCAGTGCCTGAATGTGTCCTTGTGTAAGTAACTGGCGCTCATGTAAAGCACTCCAATACCTTTGGGTCGAGTTTGCGCTATATAAATCTGCATAAAAATAGAATTCCTTTGCATCTTGCCTCAAGTTATAAAAAGTAGCTTGAGACGTCATTGCATGTACCCTAAGTGTGGGCTCTGGAGTACTAACAGTACCATGGGTGTTGGGAGACACCTACACATGTGTTCCTACTCCTATGTGATTTCTACACGGGTTTCTGGTACAGTGCTTGTGACAGGGGACCAAGGGGCATATTATCAAGAAACGGCGTTAACATTATCGCCGCTTTAGCGGCAGAAAACTACCACTAAAGTGGCGATAATGGGCTTGATATACGCCCTTGTGAATTCCCATAGAAGCCCATGTTCTGGTGGGAACATGGGCTTCTATGGGAATTCTCTACTGCATATTATCAAGCCCATTAGCCCCGCTTTAGCTGCAGTTTTCTGCCGCTAAAGCGGCGATAATGTTAACGTCGTGCTTGATAATATGCCCCCAAGTTTGGTCTGATTGCTCAGACAAATCTCCCAGATGGTTTTGGGGAGTTCCTAGACCACGTCTCCAGCATTTTTTTGTCAGTGTCTGGGTTTTGGGAATCCATTTCTAGACTGGAGCCCTCGCCTCACCAGAGATGGGGATAGCTCATGGGCTTTACAACTGGGACCTGTAGGCACGTTGGAAGTTTCACTTGCTCACTCTTGCCCACGGGTGAATCTACATTGGGCTTCCATTATTCTTGAGCTGAGGTGTTTAGGCGCAACAGAGGTGTCCAACCAATCTATGTAGGGTTAGCTCCTGCCTAGAACCTACGCTGGAGGCAGGTGGCACCGTACCTACCTGCCTGTTGCAAACACTATGTTGTAGTTGCATCATGCAGCCCACTTTCTGCCATCATTCTGGGTCATTGCTCCCTGTTGACCCAAAGGTAGAGGCCACCTCTAGTCCATAAGAGGGGCAGGCGCACACCAAGACTAGTCTACACCTTATACAACCTTCGAGCCCGCTCTCGCTTAGAGAGCAACTCTTCAGTGTGCAGTGTGGCTTCTCAAAGCTCCATTTTGCACTGACACAGAAGTACTTTAATTTTTAGATATAAATTAAGGGGCAGATTTACAACTTCTAGCGCATCTCTGCTAATCAGCAGGGATGCGTCAGAAGAGTTGCGACGCATCTGCCCACCCGTGCGCCACCAGTGATGCGCCGCATTTACAATGGGGCGCACTGTGGCGCACGGATGGGCAGATGCGTGTCGCATCCCCCGGCGGAAAGGCGTTGCATTGCTGGAGTCGCGTCGGTAGCGCGACGCAGCTCCAGCAAGGCTCGGGGTGCCATATTCCCAACATACTGTATCAATCCCAAGCAGGTGCAGGGTTCTGACGCAGCATGGCCGTAAAAGTGACTGAGTGAAATCTTGTAGATTTCACTCAGCCTCTTTTCGGAGGCGTTCCTGCGCCGGAACGCCCTCCCCCCTCCCCCCCCCCCGTGCCGGAACGCCCACATGTGGCGCAGGGCTTTACAACGTGATGCATCTCCCTAGATGCGTCATGTTGTAAATATCCCGCAGCATGACGCTGGCTTTGCGCAGCTCCTGCGTCACAAAAGTGACGTAGCAGCACAAATGTGGCGTACGGGGCTTGTAAATCGGCCCTAAGTTTTTAAGACATGCAATTCATTGATGCTGAAAATAATTTGAAAAGAATGCAAGTAATGCATGTTGCTTTTCCAAAACTGATGAGATCAAAATTTCCATTCATGGTTTTCTTACTGGTTTATGCATTCCTTTGTTTGGAGAAAAAAAACATAAAAACATATTCTAAAGTGTGCAGGGCATAAGGCATGGATAAGTCACTGCAAATGAAAATACACTAAAAGTGTAGGTTTCTGGTAGGATTGTTGTGTTGCATTTGTCACTTCTACAGTGTTAGTTTGCGGTAAACAAAAGTATCTTTGTACATTAGGAAAATAATAAATAGATTTTTTACACCTTATGTTTGTAATGTTTCTGTATATGTGTGTGTCAATTTTTTTATGTGATATTAATTATTTATATTTTAGTGAGTATGAGGTGTATTTTCAACTAAAATGTGATGCTCTGCAACAGATTTAGAGTAGACTAAGCATCTGTTGAACACATATGGATGCAACCTGAAGGTCAAAGGTTGGAATTCTGGCGGTCTTGCCTCCTTCTGAGGTCAATACATTTATTTAGTTGGGTAATAATTATCAGATGTTATCAGCGCCTACTAACCAGTCAAATTGTATTAATGCATTCTCTTTTTGTGATAAGTAATTATTGAAGTTTTAAATGTCCCATTAGTTGATCTCAAATCTTTCATCTTTGCTCGGCCTATTTAAGAGTAATTGGAAAGAAAACATGTTTTCGATGTAAAGGGGAGACGTAAGCTGCTGTATTCATTCAGACGGTTGTAGTTGGCACATCATTATCACATTTAGTCCGTTGCAGTACTGTTTCTCTTCAGTGTGAAATATTATTCCTGAATTAAGCTAGTTTTTTCCTTCAGGGCGATTTCTCTTAACAATCACAATTATTTGTGTATAGGCTAAATGTATTTAATTAATTCAAATTTATCTTTATTACTCTTTTCATTCTTGACCATGAAATATTTATTTATTATTGTGTTTCAGTTGTCCCAAGAAAATCTTCTTTTTCATGCAGAAGTTTTATTTCAAAAACTACAATTTCCACGGTATTTTTTGTCACAACATGTTTTGTTTAAATTGTGTTTTACAATAAATTGTCAACTTTGCAATTTAACATATTTTGAAACATTCATTATGCTTGGTTGAAAATGTTGGCATTTTTAATTGAAATGTTAATTTATTTGGAAGTTTTATAAAGTACTGAAAGCTGATTATTGCCACCTTGGAGACTGTTGTGTTGTTGAGAGAGGGAGTGCAAGGCAGCCATCTTGTATCAGAACTACAGCGGTTACACATGCCACACATGTCTCAGTCTGAATCAGACTATGGGCCTCATTTATAAAAAGTGACGCATCGCTGCGTGAAAACAACGATGCGTCACTTTTCACTGCGCCCTCCCTGCGACACCAATGATGCGTCTTATTTACTGTTTGATGCATCATGTCGCAAGGAGTTACAGATACGTCAGTATTTCTGGCGTATTTGTAGGCGCAAAAATGACGCATTGCTGGAGTGTGTCACAAAAGTGACACAGCTTCAGCAATGGGTCATTAAACACTGGAAAGTCCCATGTTGATAGTGCCTGTGTCAGTCTTACACCTGCCATGAGGCAGGCATAAGATATTGACGCATTAGCATCCAAGAAATGGTGCAGTAAAATTTTATAGATTTCACTGTGTCACTTCTACGACCCTTTCTTGCATCAATACGCCCAGCCTGCATAAATTATACCTGGCACAGGTATAATGTGGCGCAGGGGTTTACAAAGTGACGCATCTACCTAGATGTATCACTTTGTAAATATGGTGCAACAAGGCACATTTTTTACGCCGCTGGTGCATCACAAATAGAGACGCACCGGCGGCGCAAAAGTGACGCAAAGGCTCATAAATAAGCCCCTACATACTTAAGGTGTGAACTTCCACCGGCCCACCTGAGATCTATGATCTGCATCCCTCTACATGGCCCACATGCCCACACGCCCCACATTCACTGGAGCAAGAGAGGAGGCCGCACCTTTTCTCACCTGACAGCCAGATCCTGAAACTTGCCACCTCCGAACAGCCCCAACCCTACAGGAATTCAGGAAGGGCCTGAAAACCTGGCCCTTCGACTAATCAACTCAGCAGCAGCACCCCTGACCCACAGCGCCTGGATACCCTCATAGGTGATAAGCAGCGCTCAACAAATCCCGATGGATTGATTGATTTAAGCACATTCCTGGAATTGGGAGCCCACAACACCAAATCAGTTGCCCAGTAATGTACAGGTTCCCAGGGTCTGTACAAGGTGGTTGGTAAGCAGAAGGGCAAGAGGTACTGGGTGGATTCATGTGATGGAGATATCAAATCTTATTAAGATGGTGACCCCCTAACTCCTTCCTTTATTGTTTTACTAGCAGCCCGTCCCGACGTTGTCCGGGAGCAATCAGGCTTCTGGGCCCCCGCCCGCCTCGACGTTGTCTCAGGCTTTAGGGCCCCCGCCCGCCCCGACGTTGTCCGTGGGTCCCCCGGAGCGCACCCGCCACTTTCAAGGCCCCCAATGAGCCGCACATGGGCCGCTTCACCTACCTCAGCCGCCGCTCCTCACCACTCCTCCCCGCCTGTCCGCCGCTCCTCCCCACTCTCATGTACGCCGCTCCTCCCCGCGCTCCTGATGTCAGCACGCACGTCGCGGCCGGCGCTACTTCCAAGGGACTACTTTTTTTTTTAATCGGAAATATTTTAAAGAACGTATATTTTATTTTTGTATATAGCCTATGTCCATCTGCAGACCCTGACAATTATAACGATGTATCGGGTGTTTGGATTGGTGCTGTGGTTCCTGAGTTTACCCGCCTCAAAGGTTCAAAGTTCTCTTTATAATAGTAGTATAGATTAAATGAAGTTACCTTTAGCCATTTTTTTTTTTTGAGGATCTTTTTTTTTTTTTAACAATTTTTTATTGATGTTATGGATCAAACATAAAGAAAACACGGAACACGTATGACAACATTTCAGTTAGAATTCCAGATCAGGCATTACAGTCTTGCATTTTCTTTTTTCGGCATCCCGCATTAAACCTCCTAAAAACATTCAGCAGTAACTCACTTCTTTAATTTGTCAATCCCCCTCAGAATCAGTGTCAGTGTCTTCAAGTTCCGAGAGAGGATCACAAAGGTCACCCCTGTAAGTGTTCCAAGCGCCCCACAGTTTTTTCCATTTTTTAGGGCACCTTCTAGCACGATATACCGCACTCTCAGTCACCATGGCCGCATCCATATCTGTACTCCATTGCGCTAGGGCCGGTACCTCAGCAGCCCCCCACTTCTGCGATGTGTTCCTTTTCGCCACCATTATGCCCAAAGTGGCCCAGCATTGTCCCGTTCGTGTTAGATCGTTTGGCTCCCACATGTTCAGAAGGCACCTTCTGGGTTCTGGCAGCAGCGACACCCCCCCAACCTGAGAAATAGTCCTCATGACCTGTGTCCAGTAGTTCATGAGCACCGGGCAGTCCCACACTGTGTGGAAAAAGGTACCTTCTTCTCCACAGCCTCACAGACAATAGGGATGTGGAATTTTACCCATCGCATGTAGAGCGCGCCTGGTGTAATAGGAGCAGTGCAGAATGTGCAGTTGTACAAGGCGGAGCCGTGAGGGGATACCCACCTCCCTTGTGGATGCCAGCGGCTCCTGCCACTCTGAGTCATCTATGTCTGTTAGATCATCCACCCACTTCCCCCGCAGTGTTACCATTGGATCTGGGAGGTTATTTACTAGTTTGCGGTAAGTGTATGAGGTGGCCTGCTTCGGCATGTAATCTGTCAGTAGTCTATCCTCCATTGGGGAAGCCTCCAGAACCTCTGCACCCGCCTGTAAGGTCTTCTTTAGGGCATGTCGTATTTGCGTGTACCTAAACAATTCAGTTGAGGCTAGGTCATATTGATGTTGTAAGCTGTCAAATGGGATCACCTCTCCATTTTGCCACATATCTCCAACCGTGGAGATGCCGATTGCATCCCATCGGTCGAACCCTTTACTGTGTCTGAGGCTACCCAACTTTTTTAGGTCCCATAGTGGGGTAAGCTGGGTTATCACCCCCTGCCAGCCCAATTTGGCCTGTGCTGCATGCCACAACTCTAAAGTGTGTCGCAATGGGCCATACTTTGTCCGCATTAACTTTTTGTCATAAAGGGGAGCCAGCATGCCCTGCACTCCCAAATGCACCCCACCTGCCTGAAATGCAGGGTCGGCCTGTGGGAGGTGTATCCATTGATTTATCACTTTTAATTGGGCGGCCCAGTAATAAAGCTGGACATCTGGAAGCGCTATCCCGCCATCGTACCAGCCACGCACCAGTTTGACTTGTGCAATGCGTGCTGGTTTATTACCCCATAGGAGACTGGACACCTGAGCAGCAATTGCTTTAAAATAGGCGGGTGTCATCGTATATAGGGTATTTTCCAAAATGTAGAGGAATCGGGAAAGGGCCATCATTTTAAAGAGGGCTGCCTTACCCAGAAGGGTCAGGGGTAGACTTTCCCAGTGATGAATATCCCGCTTGAGACGGTCCAGTGGGGGTTGTAAGTTCCTAACGTAAAAGTCATGTGGATCCGTCGTAATGTATACTCCCAAATACTTAAACGTGCCGCTGACGATCGTCAGCGGACAATTGTCGGGTAGTCGCGGTGTCGGGCCATGTAAGGTGTATATAAGAGACTTGGACCAGTTGAGGGTATAACCTGACGCACGACCGTATGCCATGCAGATGTCCATCAGGCTGATTAAGGAACGTCTAGGCTGGGTCAGGTATAGCAAAATATCGTCAGCATAAAGGGAGATACGATCTTCCCAATTATCTGACCATCTGAGACCTTTTATCACCGGATCCCATCGTATCCACACCGCTAGCGGTTCGAGTACTAGTGCGAACAGCAATGGCGACAGAGGGCAGCCTTGTTGTGTTCCTCTCGCCAGGGGGAAATCTTCCGAGATATGGCCATTTGCTGTAACATGTGCCATTGGCTTAGTATAAAGCAATTGAACCCAGGAGCAGAATTTTTGCCCAAAACCCATGCGGCGGAGTACCGCAAAAAGGAACGGCCAATGTATCGTATCAAATGCCATGTGTGCATCCAAAGAAAGGATCACTGCTGGCTCCTGTATATACACCGCACGTGCTCCGTGTAATCGTCGTAGGTTGAGCGCTGTGCTCCTGCCGGGCATAAAGCCTGACTGGTCAGGGTGGATTAGCTTTGTAAGATATGGTGTAAGTCTGAGCACCAATACTTTCGCAAGAATCTTAGCTTCTGCGTTTATAAGGGAAATAGGCCTATATGAGGCGCAGTTGTCCGCCGCCTTCCCCGGCTTCCTTATCGCCACTATGGTGGCGATTCACTAGTCCAGTGGGAGCTCACCCTTCTCTATTGTAATTGTCATGTACTTATATACCTTGCGGTGTCGCTATTCGGCTTCCTGGCGCTGATACTCATACCGCTGTGGAACCCCTCCTGGCTTTCCCTGTGAAGTTTCCACTCCTGGGCACCCCCAGGGTGAAGCCAGGCATCCTTAGCGCTGTTGGGGCCGGTGTGGAGGCTAAGCAAGCTATTGCCCAGAGTTGCAGCGTGGGGCCCGTGATTAGAATAGGCACCGAGGCGAGAAGTAAAAGGTCCGAGGAAATTGAGCCCGAGACCCCGCCGAGGGAGGAATCGAACCCTGGTCCCTGGTCAGAACTCTGCATCAGGGTCTGCCGCTCTAACCATTGAGCCACACTCCTCCTTCTTCCACTTCTCTAGACTCTCAGTGTACATCTTTAAAAGATGCGGCGCCACCGTGCCAGCCATTTTTTTATACAATTCATCTGGGACACCATTGGGGCCCATTGTCTTTCCCGACTGAAGCGCCCCTATGGCTACTCTCACTTTCTCCTCTGTTAAATCTGCATCAAGACCCTTCGTTTCCTCAGGTGTCAATGAGGGCATATCCAGGTCTTTGATGTATGTCAATGCTTCTTCAACATCTATATCCGAGTTAGACGAGTATATGGCCTGGAAGTGGCGTGCTAGCTCCTGTACCATGTCATCGGGTCTAGTCACGGATGAACCCGCCCTAGTTATAATGGCAGGTAACCATCTATCTTGTCTCTCTCTGTGATCCAGCCATGCCAATATTTTCCCGGCTTTGTCGCCAACATCGTATATTTTGTGTCGCGTGTGCAGCAATTGCTGCTTAGTGAGTTCCGTCAAGTGCACTTTATGTCGTTGTTGTGCCTCAAGCACGTGTCGTGTATTGTCCGGGGATGGGTCCGCAGCGTGTCTTGGATCGGCGATCAAGAGCGCCGCCTCCAGTGTTTGTAATTCCTGTTACCCAGCCCGTTTATGAGCTGTGATGGTAGCTATAGCCTGCCCTCTGAGGACCGTCTTAAACGCTTCCCAGAGAATGACTGGGGAGTCAACCGAGCCCACATTATCATGAAAGTATTGTTTTGTGGTCGTGTGGAGCTCGCGTCCTATTTTTTTAATGTGAAGATAACCAGGGCGTATCCGGTAGATCCTACGTCGCTTGTGGTGGTGGCAGGCGTATCTGAGCAAGATAGGGGAGTGGTCTGAAATACCTCTTGGTCTAATATCAATTCTGTCTATTTGATTGAGGCTACTGAGTGATCCTATAAAGTAATCTATTCGCGAAAGAGTATTATGTACACTGGAATAATACGTATACTGACGCTCTTTAGGGTGTTGTCTTCTCCATATATCAACCATTCCCATGGCTTCCATAAAACCAGCCATTCGGGAGGGGACAACCGAGTTCGCCCTAGTAGGAAATCTATCTAGTGAGTCCTGGCTAATGGCATTGAAGTCCCCACCCATGAGTATTTCCCCCTCTGGGAGTTTGAGCAGGAACACGCTGAGCTCTGGGAAGGCTACCGTATGCAGCGCTGGCAGAATATACACCGAGACTATATTAAGGGGTCTACCCTCCCATTGTGTATGTATGGCAGCAAATCGACCTGATCCGTCTGACCGGATGTCCTTGATGATCAGAGGGAAGTGCTTCTTAATCAAAATACCTACTCCCCGGGAGTTTGACGTGAATTCGGAGTGAACTATCATCTTGTAGCCCCATCTATCTAACACCTTGATGGATGCGCCTATGAGGTGCGTTTCTTGTAGAAGTGCAACTGCAGGGTTTTCTCTCTCCTCTGCAGAACCAAACCCTGTTTGATTTTATCCCCCAGTCCCCGTACATTCCAGGTAAGGATAGAGAGGGGCGGTATGGTGGCGATGATGCCTCCTTCATTGCCAGTCCTACCCTGGGTCGTCTGTGTCATGATCTAGTAAGTTAGGGGTATATATGTCGGAGAGTAAATAGCCGTTCGGGCGTGTCTGTGAACTTCCAGGCACTGCATAACGTACCTCCGTCTGTGTCCCATGATGTAAAATGTAGAAAAACCATTCAACAAATCCCCCCCGATCCCCCCTCCCTGCTTCCCTGCTGCGCGGACCCCCAACTGCTCGCAACCCCAACTGAGCAGAGTGCTTAGAACCCCAAAAATGTAACAGTACTTGCAAGCACCGGTGTGCGAAGTCCGAGGAAGACATCTCAATCCCCCTGTCCCAGAGTCTTGATTGTACGGTAAGTCTTCTCCCATCCAGAAGTCAAGGCAATTGCAGCGTTAGTCGCTTCGATGGCGGGTCCAGCCAAGTTCAATAGCGAATAGTCCCTGAGTGTTGCCGCGGTTCACAGCCCTTGTCTTCGCCCTGGCGTTGTTCACCTCCTGCCTTCACCTGCAGTTCATTCTCCAGCTCTTCAGTGTGTTCCTGACGTCTCCTGCCCCTTGGCGGCCTCCCTGGTTTTCCAGCCGTTCGCCACCCTTCCAGCCATTCCGTGGCCTCTTCCGGCGTACCAAAGAACCATGTTTTGCCTTCCGCTGCAACCCGTAGCCGCTCTGGAAAATTCATGGAATAGGACACTTCTCTTTCTCTTAGTGTCTTTTTGACCTCCAGGAAGGTTCTGCGTCTAGCTGAGACCGCTGCCGTATAGTCTGGGAAGAATGAAACTGTGGAGTTCTGGATACGAACAGGCGGCGCCACTCTGGCCGTCTGCAAGATGGCGTCCCTATCTCAAAAATTGAAAATACGGGCCAACACTGGACGTGGTGGGGCCCCCGGTTTTGGTTTTCCTCCCGGGACTCTATGTGCCCGCTCCACCGAGAAGAAGGCGGAGGGTCCCTTCGATTGCAGGCGTGTTTTGATTAGATCTTCTATGTAGAGGTCCATGGCAGGGCTGCCTTCTGATTCTTGGATTCCCGTAATGCGAACATTGTTTCGCCGTGAACGCCCCTCCTGCTCGTCCAACTTCTCCAATATTCGCTTATTTTCGGCCTCTAGCTGCGATACTTTTTTAGTTAGGATGGTGGTGTCCGTGGAGAGGGTAGCTGTCACTTGTTCCTCCTCCGTCACCCTCGCCGCCATTTTTTGGAAGTCCGCTCTGAGGAACGTGACGTCCGTAGATATGGAACCCACCGTTGTTTGAACACTGTGGAGAGCAGCCATAATGTCTTCCAATGTTACTTTGGGATTGTTGGCGTCTCGCTTGGGTCCAGGTGACTGATGCTGGCGTTCCAGCAACGGAGGGGAGTCTTTGGCGAAACCAAATTTATCAAGCCTGCCCTGCTGGTTCGTGCGTGTCCCCTTGGCACTCATGATACGGTTGTCTGAGCTGTCCCACTTACCGCAGGGGGAGAAGTTACTGGGCCAAGTATAAGTTTATAGTCCGCAGCACTCAGTAGCACTTCAGCGCAGGAAAATGAGCAAATGTACTTCAACGTACCGCTTGTGCAGCTCCGCCAGAGACGTAGCCGTGCCACAGAAGTGTTTGTTACCCAGCCGAGACTACCGTCTTCCAAGTTTTTAATCCCTGCTCATCGAGTCTTGTGTGTCAAGGCAGATCGTCTGATTTGGAGAGGGCCAGCGCCACTGTCCGCAGCGCAGTATGGCAACCGCTCCTAGGGCGTGCCGGGAGACCCTCAACCCCTTGAGCAGTTGGTCCTCCCTGTGATGCAGAGGGGGGGGCGTAGGATTCAACTGTCCCCAGTCCCCTCTAAGTGGCTGTGCATGGAGGCAGCAATTCTCGGGTCCCTCGTTCAACTCCCTTCAAGGCTTTACATGCGGCAGACTGTGTCCACTGGGCGCTGCCTGCTGGTCGTCACTTATCCCCAATGCTCGGCACAACCCGTCTGCCGTCCCCACCACCGTTGGGGCCTCGCGCCTGCCACATTTTTTTTAAATTAATCACCCCTAACACTTATTTGTTTTATTATGATGCAGATAATAAATGCATTGTATTTATTAAAATATCATTTATAATATAAAATCATCAAGAAAGTTAAAAAATAAAGAAACATCTGACTGGCCTGATGAACAGAAACCACAAAATATTTTCACAGCCAGAAAGTGTCAGTGCAATAAAAATATACAAAATCACAAAGTTAAAACCATTCTGGAGTACGGGAACAATAATTCACGCTCAACAGAAATCCATAGGGGAGAGAGAGGGTCTGTGTCCCGCGATAACCAGCGGGAAGCTTGACGAAGAGAGAAAGACTTGTGATAAAGTCTGAAATCGGGAAAATTAACTCCACCATTTGATTTAGACTTACGAAGGGCCAAAAGAGAGATACGAGCCTTCTTCTGCTTCCAGAGAAATTTAGACAAAACAGAGTCAATACGACGGAAGTAGAGAACTGGGATATGAACTGGGAGCATGGAAAGCAAGTAAATCAAGATCGGAGCGATCATCATCTTGATCGAGTCAAGCCGACCCCACCAGGAAAGGTACAGGGGGTTCCAAGAAGAGAGCAATGATTCAATTCTAGAGATGACTGCATTCATGTTAAGTTGGATAGAGGAAGAGATAGAATTAGAGAAGAGAACGCCAAGGTATTTTATTTTGGTACTATTCCAAGCAAAGCCAGTGGAATCAAAGAAATGTTGAAGGCAAAACTTAGTGATAGGAAGAATCTCCGTCTTATCCGAATTTATTTTATATCCTGAAACCAGGGAAAATTTCTCAAATTCATCTAATAGGGAGGGAACAGAAGTAACTGGGTCTGAAATGAATAGAAGTATGTCATCCGCATAGGCAGAGAGTTTGAGCTGATGAGCACCGTACGGAAAACCAGAAATGGAAGAGTTGTTACGAATAGAAGATATGAAGGGTTCTAGCGCTAAAATGAAAAGAAGAGGGGAAAGAGGACAGCCCTGACGTACTCCCCGCTTAAGTGTGAAAGGGGAGGTAAGTTGACCGTTGACGAGAACTGACGCTTCACTACTAAGGCTCCATGTCTTAATCCCCCATTATTTAAACACACTTCTTCTCTGTTGCGGCCCTTGTTATCCACAGGTTCTGTCTCCCGCGCTTCCTTTTTATTGTCACCCATTTGGTATAACTCACTCATTCTCTTACGAAATAGACCTATTGCCTGGTCTTCGTGGAGATCGAAGGGTATAATCTGGGTTCGTCACCTTTTTGACGGTTCGTCTCCTTGTTCCTTTCCCCAATTCCAGTCCCAATTTCATTGCCCTCCCTCGTTTGCAAAGAAGTACTACGTCCTTATGGAAATTGTTCTCGATCGATATTACTCATTGCCATCCGATATCTCACCCACCTCACCTTCCTCTCTACTTACTGTTCTCTCTACAATTCCTAAAGCTTCTCTTATATATCGATACTTCTCTGCTCCTGATCCTGCCCGTCCTAAATCCAAATTGGAACTAACTTGGGAAAAGGACTTTGGTTGTTCGTGGCCAACCTCCCTTTGGGATAAACTCTGGGCTAAATCTTTAAAGACTTCCCGTACTGCATCTCTTACTCAATCTTTATTTTTCTTTTATCACAGACTCTACCTTTCTCCCCTTTCTCTTTCTCATTTTCTTTCCTCTTCTACTGCTAACTGCTGGACCTGTAATGCTCCCAATGCTGATCTTTTCCATCTTTTCTTCCTATGTCCTTCAGTCCGACTTTTCTGGACACAGGTATTGATTCGTATTTCCTGTATTTTTAATTTTTCTATATCTTTTTCTACTTCTTTGGTATTTTTGGGTAACCTATCAGAGTCTTTGGACCTCCCCTCACAGTCCCATGGTCTTTTTGACCTTATGCTAGGCCTTGCACTTCAACAAATTGCCTCCAATTGGAAGTCTTTGTCCAAACTTTCCTTATTATGCTGGTGGAACATTCTATGTCACTCTCATAGATTGGATGTTGCATTTGCATCCTCCTGCAACCCTTCTCGCAATGTTGAACTATATTGGTTGCCTCTTACCCTATATTTGGATCAATCCGCTAAAAAGACATACACTCCACTCTCCTCTGATAATTTTAAACCTCCTTGAACAGTTGTACTCCTGCTTGTAGTTACATGCTTTTAGATTTCACTAATGTAGTTTCTTCTTTTTACACTTGTTTTGATAAAGTGTTTTCTCCATTTATCGTTTAGCTAGTTGTGCGTTTACTGTACTTTATTGCCACCTTTTAACATGCTTATTTCTATTTTATTTTATTCTTAACTGTGTTATCATGGTTCTACCCCTCCCTCCCCTTCTCCTCCCTCCCCCTCCTATGAAAACTCTTTTAAAAATGCTTTGATTTTTTCTGCTCATTGTGCCATCAGTTGCCTATGTTCTTTCTTTCCCATGATTGTCCCTTTTTCGCTTTGTTCTGCTGATGTCACTTTATTGTATTGACAAATTCGTTTCAATAAAGCTTTCAAACATAAAAAAAAACCATTCTGGAGACATCGCATACTCTTTTGATGCAATGGATTCGAGCTGGGACTAGCCTCTAATGCGCCCAATCAGTTTATTAGAATTATTACTAAGGCAGGATATGGTCGGGTCACAAATTGCACCCTGATTCCCTAAGGATTGCTCATAGAAACGTTCTCCAAACTTTCTCCAAAGGTCAAACAAAGCTGGGTATAAGTAGACTGAGGTCCTGATTATGGGTAAGTCATTTTTTCTGACCCTTGTGTAAACCCCTGTTTACGCACGGGTCGGAATTGCGATTTGAGTGCTATTTAACGCATCTGATGGTTATTGGATGTGTTAAACACCTCAACCTTCATTACATTTGGGCAGGTCAAACCTTGTGAAATTTAACAGAGGAAAACCATACGGTAAATACCGTATCATGTGGACTGTGGTGCATCAAACACCAAAATCCACATTTTAATCTCCAAAATCTTGTAATGGGTGGCATTTATTGCACCTAATAAATAACAATCCACGTGGCATCCTTATTCACCAGGTGCCATGAATAGCACCTATACTTGTAACCAGGGCGATTCTGCAGCACCATAGCATAGGTGACGCGATCTACTCTCCTGGTCCACCTTTGACCAGACACCTTCAATCTGAAGAAATGGAATGTAAAATACCTTTAAGTGTAACAATAATTTTTCCTTCTTGAAGGTACATTTGAATCAAGATAAATCTATCTTTCACAGAATAAATGTGTAGAACGCAATCAGAGTGTTTGAATAATAAAGATATATAGAGATTATTTTGATGAGTTTTTTATGACGATTAAAAAAATTAAAACAGCCTGGAGTGTTACTCTAGCAAAGCCGGGAAACACATGCTCTATTAAGGAAAACAAGACAAAAAGGCACAACTGCCCTCAACAATGCCACCCAGGGTGCAGTTCGCGAAGGGAACACCCATGTGTCACCAGCAGAGAACAGAAACATGACCAGTCACTGTATGGCTTCCAAATAAAGCCACAAAGTGATTGGCCAGGCTCTTTATTTCTCCCATCCGGCACTGCATTGTGAGCATTAGTCCACAGGAACAGGCCAACCTATGGTTTCCTTTTATAATTTTTTTGCAGATCTATATAGCACGAACTCTACCCGAAGGTACTGGAGCGCTTTACATGAGCATCAGTTTCGTTGCACAAGGGCACATTCATTTTTTTGGTAGGCACGGGGAGATTAAGTGATTTGCCCAGAATCACAGGATGTGGAGTCGACCCAGAGGCTGGAACCTTGGTTTCCCAGCTCCAAGGTCGGCAGCCTAGCCGTGAGACCACATCCTCTCCCCTTGACCAGAATCAATCCTTACATTGCCCTCATGCTCCTTACAACAGTAAACAGCATGAGAGCTACTCAAAGATTGCTTAGGGCAGGTGAACCCAGCACTCCAAAGGAGACTGGGAGCTGTGCTGTGTTCCCTCTGCCTAGTTAACACAGCAGAAGGCAGAGGAGGTGGCCTAACGGCTAGGGCAGTCAACCTCGAATCTGGGGAACCGGGTTCGAGTCTCGGCATTGATGCTGAACATCCTGTGATTCTGGGCAAATCACTTAATCTCCCTGTGCCTAACAAAAAAGAATGTGATCTCTCATGTAATGCAACTGGTGCTATGTAAAGCGCTCTGATACCCGATTTGGGTCAAGTTTGCGCTATACAAAACTCTGTAAAATAAAAAGAAATTAAAAAAGACGTCTGTGGTGGTTATGTCGGGCTGGTCGTTGCAAGAAACCTGTCCATCCAACATGCAGGCCTTGAATTAAGGCCTGTAGCCTTCCTTTCAATCAACAGGACTGTCCCTGCCCTCCACAAACGAGGCACCAGAGGACTGCAACACCACAGCTGAGGGAATGAATGGACAAGTAAATGCCGCACAATTATTTTTAATGCATGAGTTGGCATGGAGGGCCAGGCTCTTACGCCCTAATAGGCAAACCGCCCCTGCTTTGGCAGTGTTAGTTTATTGCGAATTTAATTGTCTCTCCAGAGCACAGACTTTCCAGGAAATAAAATACGACTTAAAACAAAAGAACCAAATTCCAGGGAAAAGAAACGTTCAATGGAAAGGTATGCAGTTTCCTTTTAAAACAGAAACACTTTGTCTAAGTTCCCCTCATACATTTTGTATAGATCTTGAGATAGCCTACCTTTCAAATTAAGGCCAGAGAGAGTGGTAGGTAGGCTGTTGCCTTTCTTGTGTAGCCTGGGTGATAGCAGCAGTGATAGGTTAACCCCGGAGAGTTCTACTTCCGGATTTCCCCCCAAAACAGCCCTATTTGTGTTTGTGTAAACAGTGCCATAAGGCAACATATGGAGCTTTATTCCTTTGTCAATTCCCAATGTTAGAAGCAATTTCTCACTTTTGTAAGCATGGAACTTCTCACATGATAGATTTCGCTTCACACAGACTAATTAAGGTCAGGCATATGGTTTTCCAAAAGTAGCAGGTAATTGGCCCACAAAGGCAAAGCGTGGCCGACTCCCACTGGCCCCTATAGCAGGAATATGCCCGAGCATTGGTCGCCACCTAATCCCACTCAGCTCATATATTTTTTTTCCCTAATTTTATATAGCACAAACTTGACCCGAAGGTATCAGGTATCAGAGCGCTTTACATGAGCACCAGTTGCTTACATAAGGACACATTCATTTTTGTAAGGCACAGGGAGATTAAGGGCCATATTATCAAGAAAGGACGATACATTATCGCTGCTTTTATCGGCTGGAAAAAGCCGCTAAAGCGGCGATAATGGGCTTGATAATATGCCCTTGTGAATTCCCATAGAAGCCTAGGTTCTGGTGTTAACCTGGGCTTCTATGGGAATTCACAAGGGCATATTATCAAGTCCATTATCGCCGCTTAAGCTGCAGTTTCCTGCCGATAAAAGCGGCGATAATGTATCGCCCTTTCTTGATAATATGGCCCTAAGTGATTTACCCAGAATCACAGGATGTTCAGCGTCGCTGCTGAGACACAAACCTGGTTCCCCAAATTTGATGTCAACCGCCGTAGCCATTAGGCCACATCCTCTCCCCAATATTTGTGGCCAGAACTGTTGATGTAGCCTGCTACCCATACACCAAAAGTGCTATAGTGCCTCATTACGGGTACAAAGTGCTATGTAAGTGCAAATGGATAACACTGCACAATTATACATATTCTTCTCCCGAATCCCCACCAGGAGAAGGCCCTCGCCCAATTCCTGCTGTCTACGCTGAGCTGGCTATGAGATTTCCAGGGACCTGGGCAGAAAATGCATCTATGGTATTACGCTTTTGCTTTAGTGGGTCCCTTTCCAATTTTCTGGAGGGTAAAAAAGTTTGTGAGAAGCAAGCTGCAGGGGGTGGATGCCAAGGAAGTTCAAGGAATAGAGAGCAAAAAACAGCACAAATTAGGAGAGAGCAAAAAGAGAGAGCAGAGGGGGGCAAATATATATTCGTCTCCTGGGTGTGAATCTCAGTCCTTGATGCATAGTCTTACTGCCTGGCCCATTCTTGGATCATATAGTCACTCCTTGGGTGAAGGTCTGGTGTCTTCCTGTGTAGAAGCCCTAACTGGGTGCCATTTGTAGGTCTGGATGTTAATAGCTCACTTTCAAACAGACCTATTGCTAACAATATACACAGGGAAAGTTTTCGTCCCCCCATGTCAACATTGGATTTCTTCAACCAACCTCTCTAAGACTTGGTTAATTATGTCTTTTCTTAGCCTAGTGGCATATTTCCATCTCACCTAATGGTATTGGCTGCTTGGATGTATTCCTCCACCTCCACTTGAATGCTTACCTTAAACTGCATGAGGGACTACTTTACAGCTGCAGCCACTGTGTTTTCTCCCACTCTCTCCCTCCAGTGTGTGTCACTTTAAATGTGCTAACCCTGCAGACATCCTGGCTTTGCCAAAGCTTGTTATTTTTAAGAGCAAAATATCAATCATGAACTGTAAGTCTAGCACCTTAGAGCCCTGCCTCACACTTTGTTTGAGAGTCTGACTTCTTGGATCATTACTAAACGTATTGTTTCGAAGTCTCACTTCGGGCACGCCTTACTCATTTAGTGTGAGTCCACCTCGGAGCATAGTCTGCTTAGCGGCAGTGAATCTTACATGGTGATGCAAACACTCTTTTTCTGGGTGATAGACTCATACCATGGTCTAAAGTATGTCTCATTGTACTCTCTAAGTATGAGCCTCAAATCTTGGAGTACAGTCAGACCCATGAGGTGTGAGTCTCATGTCTTGGTCTTGTTCAGTTGGCCTGGGCCCCTTAAGCTTGGGGCACATTCATATTTACTTGGTGTCAGTCCCACCCCTGGGGGACCGGGTCTTTTACACGTTGTGACATCTTGGAGCACCATCCCAATCTTGGCCATTCTCGATTTCCCTTTTGCGATAAGAGAGTTGTGCACAACACATTTTGACTCAAAACCCTTCAATATCACTCCTCTTGATGGTTGGCCTTCAGATTTCAGAATTGGTGGAGAACTGCGTATACAGAGGCCTATGTTTTCTGCCAACCGCAACAAACAGGAAGTTACTAATGAGAAAAGAAAGTGTGCCATTCCTGAGCAATCCTAGGACTGCAATAGAATTCTCCTCCAACCTACTGCTCCTTTTGATATGAAAAAGACACACAATTGATGGACGGAATGCAGAAAAAAATCAAAACATTCACCCCCGTCAAGAGATCTGGGTTAAAACCATAGTTCTTTTGCTTGCCATGCCACCCCAGTTTAGACCTGGCCATATGCAAGTCAGTTTTGTCCCTGCGTCCAATGGGAACAGTCCAGCCTGAACTGCCAGGCCAGGTCCTCCCTGGACTGGAAACAAGCATCCTAGGACCGGTTTCAGGGTTTCACCCCTCATCAGCCAGGATAGTTTGAAACTAGTGGCAAAGTGAGCTCGGGACCCACGTCGGGGCATACCCTGACAACTTAGGACGAGAAAGCAAAAGACACACAACGATGGATTTAGGCCCAGATCTCTGTGCTGGGGTGAATGTATGACATTGTTCTGCATTCTGTCGACCAATTGATCTTTTTTCCTTTTTGATAAGAAGACCACAAAATATCTGAGGAGAAAGAAGAGAAGGCTCCCAGCTTCTCTCAAGAAGAATTAGAGGGCATCGGGAAGGGGTTGTTCCAACCCGTTTCTCAGGTGTACAGGGACCAAACACCCAGACGAGCAACATTGCACACACTGAAATTTGCGAGATATCACTATGTCCTGCAGTGCCCGGGATGTTTAGATCAGTAGAGAGCTGTAAGTGTTGGGAGGACCGCTGGCACTGGACATACCTGTAGGCACAGGATGTGCGGATGGTATTCTCCCAGCCTGTCCACTTCACAGGAGGCTCCTTGAAAGAGCCTTGCCGACCCTACACGCTCCGACTCACGAACAGCAACACGGCAGTAAGTCTTACCATATATGAGATGATTCCTATCTTCTAGTCTGAATTAGAGGCGGCTTTGCTTCCACATCACACTCATGCTGTCATCTAAACACTCTCAGACTTCCAGCTGTGAACAACAACTGAGCACTACAGGTTTCAAGGGAGTATAGCGCGATCTTATATCAGCTTCTGTTGCATACAAGTGACCATGTACCATCTGTGGTGTATCAAACATAAAAATCAAATCTCTACTGATGTCATTAAGTCAACAGGCAACACAACAGATGGTTGTATGACAGTACAACGAGGGCTATTACCACGCATGCCATTACAACGCTGTTTTTACTACGCAAGTTGTTACAACGACTTGTGCTGTAAGCGGTGGATAGTGGAATAGTTTAATTTTCTATTCCAACTCCAGCACACGTTACAGTAGGGAAGGTGTTGTAATAGAAAATGTAACTATTCCTTGTCCAACAGCGCCCTCCAGTGCAAGCCGTTGAAACGACTTGCGTTGTAAAAGCAGCGTAGTAATGGCAGCATGTGGTAATGCCTGCGTTGTAAAGGCTGTTCCTCCAACAGATGGGTGCACTAATATACAAGCTAATATACCTGATTTAGGCAGGGGACTCCCAATTTTTAAGATAAAAGTTTTGGACTTGATTTATAGTTTGGCAAATAGGCAACAGCGACTGAGTACCTTGGCTGCCAAACGAAGGCCGGGCAGACCTTGAGTATGTCAGTGGCAGAGGCTACTATGCCGCTGCCACTGACATACATCTCCGGCAGCTCCACAAAGTAAGTGCTGTCAGATGTTTGGCCTGTTGTCCATCCACCCTATTTAGAGGGGGAGAAAAAATTACCAGTTTCCACTCTGCATCACCACCAGGCAAAAGAAAACTGTAAAATGACTCCCACACCATGGGAGGAAACTCTAACGGCAAGGGGGGTCATTGTGTTTTTCGTTATCCTATGATTCAAATCCTTTTTATTGAGTTTTATATCGTAATAACAACAGCTGCCAGCTACATCCAAAGGCCGGTGGGGAATAGCAAACATTTGAAAGGTGCTAAACTAAACAGAGAAGAGGAGGGGAAGGTATAGGAGAAGTTTGGGAAGAAAGCATTCTACAGCTGAGCAAGAGAGTCCCAGTGCCGGTCTGTTAGACCAGCACCCGTGTAGCCTACCCAAACCAATTACTCTGCCGTTTGTAATGCCCTAGTGAGGTGAAGTACCCTGTAAGTATTTTGGACATGTCAATTCAACAAATTCAGTCGCTACAAATTTTTATGTGGAGCCCCAAGTTTTATCAAATGTAAAACGATCAATTGATGGACAGAATGCAGAACAATGTCATACATTCACCCCAGTACAGAGATCTGGGCCTAAATCCATTGTTTTTTTGCTCACCAAAATCAAGCTATCCTGGCTGAAGAGGGGTGAAACCTCGAAACCGTTCCTTGGATGCTTGTTTCTGGTCCAGGGAGGACCTGGCTTGGCAGTTCAGGCTGGACTGTTCCCATGAGGCACAGGGTCAAGACTGATTTGCATATGGCCAGCTCTAAACTGGGGTGGCATGGTGAGCAAAAGAATGATGGATTTTAACCCAGATCTCTTGACTGGGGGTGAATGTTTTGATTTGTTCTGCATTCCGTCCATCAATTGTGTCACTTTTGCCAAGTTTTATCAGAGCTTGGAAGATTGTGTGTTCCACTGGCGGTGAGTTTCTCCATACTACAAGGTCCCATATTTTATATAGTCAATCCAGTCGGGTCGGGGTTATGTCAGTGCCCCAATGGGATAAAAGGATATCTTTAGCTGCGCCAAGCGCCAAAGTAATAGCTTTCCCAAGGCAAGATCTAAGAGGGTAGGTCAAAGCGTTAGGTAGCCCCAATAGTAAGTATCTAGGGAATCTGGGTCAGTCTGCCTTATAGATGGTATTGATCTCAGACATGACCGCTGTCCAGAAAGACTGAATTTTAGGTCAGTGCCACAGTAAGTGGGTCAGAGTGCCTTTCTGTCTGCAAACGCGCCAGCAAAGCAGGTCACCACCCGCCTTCCATCTAGCCACCCGCACTGGGGTGTAGTACCAATAATGAGCAATTTTGAGAAGTATCTCTTTTCTTGCCATCCTGCAAGAGGAGGCCCTTGCTCTATGGACAATGTGCTGCCATATAAAGTTTTACTTATGAAGCACATCTAGGCCTTTCCAGAATCTTAAAATGTGAGCCGATGGTCGCTATTTTTTTACCAGGACAGGTGCAGTGCTTTAAATGGGCCGGAACTGTCCGGTACGGAGTACCAGCATGTTCATTTTGAGGAGGAGAGTATCGGCACTTCTCAAGAGAAATGCAATATTTTTAATTGTAGAGTACCTGCACTTTTCAGAAACAAGCAGTTACTCTGGTAGAGAGTACCAGCACTTTCTTTATTTTGAGGAGGAGAGTACAGGCACTTCTCAAGAGAAATACCATACTTTTAATTGTAGAGTACCTGCACTTTTCAGAAACAAGCAGGTACTCTGGTACAGAGTACCAACACTTTTTTATTTTAAGAGGGAGAGTACCGAAACTTCTCAAGCGAAATGCAATACTTTTAATTGTAGAGTACCTGCACTTTTCAGAAACAAGCAGGTACTCTGGTAGAGAGTACCAGCACTTTTTTATTTTGAGGAAGAGAGTACCAGCACTTCTCAAGAGAAATGCAATATTTTTAAATGGTAGAGTACCAGCACTTCTCAGAAACAAGCAGGTACTCTGGTACAGAGTACCTGCACTTTTATTTTTCCACTTCATGCACTGGGTAGGTGGCAACCCTAGTTGTTGTGATGTTGAACTTTCTAAACCACGGTTTCGCAGCCTCACGCCTTAGACGTGCTGTTTCGAGACTCCGCCATGTCTGCGGAAGTGGGTCCCACGTGTCTTCAGTTCAACTGCCGGCGGATCAATAGACAGACGGAAACAGCACCAGAGAGACAGTTATCTGTCGAGAATAATATGTCTCGCTGTTAAGGGTAATGGGTTGGCCTCGGTCCCCCCCGCTCTCTTGTTTTTAACGGCAACCGAATGGAAAGTTGATAAGAGGGGAGATAAATGCTCGCGCCGGCCTCAGCACCTCAAGATGAAGAGTGCGAGGGAGGGGGGGGATAGGGGGGGCGTCAGAGCCGCCATTGCGTGTGACTGTCTCTGCCTCGGATAATCAAACGGTTTGCTTCGCAGATAAAACCAATCTAAGAAGCATCCAGACAACGTCCCCTCAGGGCCGGCTCGATGGGCTCGTGGCTTCGCGCCCAAATCCACCCGCCATGCCTGCCACGTGCTGCGGGCCCAGGGAGGCGCCCACGCGCCGGAGTGACATCATCCCTTCGGCTCTGTTATTCCAAGAGAGAGGCCCTTTTCCTCCCACTCCTCTGGTGTTTGCTTTTTTTCGTCTCTGGTTGAATTGTTTTGATTTTCATTTTTTTTTACATTTCACGTTATCTTTTTATCTAGACTCTTTTGTATTTTCTGCATTATTTCTGAATTTATTTTACATGTGAACCTTCCTTTCTTTAATTATCGTATTACCCACACATATTTCCTTTCCTGGTTCCAGTGTTCATTCTCTCCAACGTTAGTTTCAAGTTTAATCTTTTATTACACTACTTCTACTGTCAATCAGTTTTTACTTTCTTCATTTTTTATGTTTTCCTCTCTTTCTCTGTTTCAAGTTCCAACCTCACCACCCTCTTTCTTTTCCATCCTTCCTCACCTTCCTTTTACCTACCCTACCATATTCTTCCTTCCCTTGGGTTGCCTTGACTCTCCAATACCCTCTCCGTTACATTTTTCTCCTCCACTCCCCACTGTTCCCCTTCCATGCTCCCAATTTCCACCACATCAGTGATCAGTTCATCCCATATACTCACCATCACCACCCCCCCCCCCACCTTTCAGATACTTTGCATCAGATTAATTTGTGCACCACTTAAGTTTCACTTTAGGTCAAGTGTGTAAGGTAAAACCTTCTTTTGTTTACTGTTGGATCTGGCCTCACTTTAGGTTTATCGGCACAGCAGGCAGTGTGGGGAGACCGTGCTACAACCTTACCCGCCACTGCAGGCCTGCCTGACTTTAAATAGGCGAGAATCTCTCCCCAATTGCTCACACCAGATATGTACTCCTATTAATGGCGGTAATGATTTACCTAACGGGAGACAAAGTCTGGTTTGGGAAGGCCGGGCAGGGCCTCCGGGTTCTTGGGGGCTGCTGGCTGCAGGACACACTGGGATGTTGCTGTAGCAGGTCGAGTTCGGGAAAGGTCGGTAGGGCTGGGGCCAAGTCAGTTGGTGTCCTCCTCTTCTTCTTCAGCACGACTCTTCGGTCATTCTTCTTGTTTCTTCTTGTCTGAGGAGGCAAGTTTCAGGGTTGCCTCTAAATACTACATTTGCAGGCATTAGAGGTAGGTACAGGTCGGGACCAATGGGTCCCTTCCTTGGGGTGGGTACACCCCTTATTATGCCACCCTCCAGTGGGAGTGGGGTTCCAGTGGTAGTAGGGCATAAGCCTCACTCTGGTTGGTGTCTCTACACCACAACGTAATAAAAATCCTCCACAGTCTTCCCAGTAAGATGGGCTCAGGAGGGGCTGCAGCACTGGACAGACTTATCTACAATAAGAACTACCAAGACCCTAAGGCATGCCTGAGTGGAATCTGGCATCAACTTGTCAGTTCATGTAAATCAGTCATATGTGATCTACGACTCATCACAGGTCAGTGTTTTATTGTGTTTTTAGTGATTAATATCGCCCTAGCTGAGAGTACGGTATTATGTATCTGCCAGATGGCATAACATGCCAGTGTTGCTAGTATGTATAGATAAATATGCGTATGTTTTTTCTAATCACAGGAAAAGCCGTGTAAAGTGTATGATTTACCTCAATCTTGATAGAGGTCTTACAACCATCATGCCTGCCATGTTATGCATTTCACAAATGTTCAAAATTTAAGAGGCCTAGCATCCTGCTGGATGAATAAAATAAAATGGTTATAGGTTCAGTACACCCCGAGACTCTAGGTACAGTGGCGTAGCAAGGGGGAGCGGAGGGGGCGGTGGCCTAACCCACCCACTCTTACTGCAGCTGCGGGCGGCAAAGGCTGGGACAGCCACTGGCGGCAAACACCACTGTCTAGATATAACTTAGAATATAAAAGTATTGGTGCCCCAGGAACTTATCCAGAATTGGCAAGTGGTGGAATTGTAATTGTAATTGCATCTATATAGCGCTTACTACCCCTGATGATGAATCAAGGCACTTTTAGGCAATTAGCATGCTACTCCTGAACCCAAAGAGGATTAGTGATGAATTAGTGAAGGGAGGTCTGAAATTAATTTGAGTGGTGGACATGTGAGTTTGTTATTTGGATTGAAAAAAGATAGTGGAGGGATAGAAGAGGGAAAGGTTTGCATTTATATAGTGCTTGCTACTCCTGAAGAGGTGGTTGAAACGCTTTTCAGCAGGAAGCACGCTACTCCGGAACCGAAACAGGATTAGTGGGGAATTAGTATAGGGAAATATGAAATTAATTTGAGCGGTGGACATGTAAGTCTGTTAGTTGGATTGAAAAGGATAGTGGAGGGATATGAGAGGGAAGGGTGAAGAAAGTGTTTATTTGGAGATCGTAGCAGCAGGAGAAGATTTGGGATGAGTAGAGGGGAGGGGGAAGAGTCAGAGGAAAGGGCTTAGAGAGGCTTGTTTGGGAGATCTGAATAGTAAAAGAAGTTTGAGATGATGCAAGAAGGGGTAGAGGAGGGAAGAGTCTAACATGGTTATTTTCTTGGGATTGCAGAAGTGGAATGGGATTTGAGATGAGTCAGAGAACGGAGGATATATTGAAAGAGGTATAGGGTAAGAAATAGGGAAGTGCAGTGGAGAGAGTAGTAGAATGAGATTTATAGGATTGCAAAGTTACTGCTGGAAACTGCCCCAGTGTGGTAGATTGGGAGTGAGAAAAGAGTATCAGTGGAGGCCATGTTTAATTCATGGAAAGACTTTAACCCCGCACGTTTTTCAGAAACATTCCACCATACCATTTCGTTTTTGGAAACAGTCATGGGGTACTACTAAAATGAATGGGTTGCACATTTTAAACAATTGTACGGGGGAGGTGAAGCTAATGTTGTATCCTTTGACTGCACTAGAGGGGGTCCTTGCCTTTATGTTAGTATAGGAGAGGTTTTAGTGGGAATAGAGGGGCTCACAGCGGGCAAATCACCAGGCCCTGACGGGATACCCCCGGATCTATTTAAATCTGATCCTAATTTCTGGGCCCAGATTATTGTGGCGGTTATCAACGCAGCCGCGAGAGTTGGATGCCCATCATCATGGGGGCTCTCCACTATTGTACCTATATTTAAAAAGGGGGATAGGGTTAGCCCCCTTTGTTACAGGCCTATCTCCCTGATTAACTCCATGGCAAAACTAGTGGGGAGAATTGTATTGCAGCGTCTCTCGGAGTGGACACGGGACAACAATATCATGTCTATTACCCAATATGGTTTTTGTAACGGCCGCTCGACCACAACCCAATGTTTAAAAGTCTTCCTAATACTTAGTAAATATACTATTGCCCAAAAGGGCACAGTCCATCTGGCCTTCATGGACCTATCCTCAGCTTTCGACTGTGTCAACAGGGGGAAGCTGTGGGGGTCCATGAGGGATAAGGCAGTTGATAGTGGCATTATAAACTTTTTGCTGAACCTCCATAGTAATACAAGTGCAAATATAAGGTATTGCCAAGACCTGTCAGTAACTGATGATTTTAGAACAGGGAAAGGGGTGCGGCAAGGCTGCATACTAGCACCTTTCCTTTTTAACTTTTATATAAACGAGTTGGATGGCGTTTTACAGGAGGTGAAATCAGATAGTCCAAGAGTGGGGAAAAGAAGCATCCCCGTTCTGTTATACGCAGATGATGCGGTGCTGTTAGCAAGAACCGAAAAAGGCCTCCAATTGCTACTCAATGCATTAAAAAAATTCATGGAAGATAGAGACTTGTTAGTGAACAACTCGAAATCTTTCATTATGCAGGTGGGGAAACAGCCAAAGAGACAACACACCTTCAAACTAGATAAGGCAGTAATACCACTTTCTAATACATTCTCCTATCTAGGAGTTCTCTTTGACTCCAAATTATCTTGGGCCCCACAACTTGCTAAGAAAAAATGTGACGTGACTAGGGTCAATGCCTCCATTTTTAATTTCGCCTCAAAACTTGGAAAAAAGCCCACGGCTGCTATGATTAAACTATATGACGCAAAATCTGTAGCAACCGTAGCCTATGGGAGTGAGCTTTGGGGCTATATGGTTGAGGAACAACTTCAGACCACAGAAAATTCGTTTTATAAACGGCTCCTGTGTGTTCCACTTTCCACTTCCAACTTTGCAGTTCATGAGGAACTAGGAGTGGGGTATTTGAGCGATATCCTGTCCCTACGACCTCTGTTATGCTGGTTGAAAATGTGGCTATGCGAGGATATTCCCCTAACACATTTAATTGTTAATGATTTTATGGCTCTTGAGAATGCGTCAGGTACTCCCTGGCTGAAGTACTTAAAAACCTGTTTTACCGAGTTGGGTCGGCCCGATCTGTTTGATCATCCGACAGGAATTGGAAAGGTGGACATTGGTCTAGTCAAGCAGGCGTTTCTTCAACGTAGGAAGGCGGAGAGGGAGGGTGTTGAGTTACAAAAAGTAAGTGTAAGGAAATTTATCATGGTTAAACATGTTTGACAACAGAGCCTTACCTACTCGGCACTTTCAGTACTCACGACAAGTTCTTGCTAACAAGATTCAGATTTAACCTGTTTCAACATCTGCTTATCAGACCTAAAAAGGAGAGCTTCTGCAAAAATCCATCATCCTGTGGCTGCGACGGAAAGTCTCCACAGGATTTGATGCATTTTATGTTTTTATGCAGATTTTATGAATTTCCTCGTAAACGCTTTTTAATTGCTCTTTTAAAAAAAATGAATTTTAACCAGATATGACCAGCCTTTTTTTATCTACAATTGCTGCACAGTAATAGTGTTCTTCAAGTTCTTGAATTTTTAAAACTGTCTCTTAAATTGCGATCTTGTCTTGACCAATGAATGAATTAATGGATGTAATGTAATTAGCTCTCTCATTTTTTGTAATTTGCTTCATCTAATGAAATTTGATGTATGTACTGTATGTTTTATTGTACTTTTATGGTTGAAATACACCGAATAAAGTCTCTTGTGAATTTGAATTTGAATTTACTAAAATACTGCTTTACTAGTGTATGGATAAGATGTGAGAAGCTCAAAATAAACTGGGAAAATCTCCACTTGTAAAAGAACTTCCCTGAGAAAAATAAGAAAAAAGCCTAAATGTTTAAATGTGCCTAGAGGCAGCACAGAAAAAATATGATAGCCCCATTTATTTGTCTATCAACATTTGTGGTAATGAACGAGCCTGCATGTTTGCTTAAAATGTTTTAAATCTGACTTTCTACGTTTATGTTTATATATGTATCAATATTTGCATATATAGGCTAAGGATGTAGACACACATTCAAAGATTCAAGCAACATACAACACACACATTCTCTCTCTCTCTCTTGTTATCCTTGGTTTACAGGTAGCCCAACAGTTTAATCTGTTGCCTAGGATGCGCCCCCTAAAACACTTATAGGGATGCCACTGGTTTCGGGGACTTGTGATAAATGTACATACAGTGGATATAATAGAAAAAAAATTACATAATTAATGGTTGTCCTGAAAATCTAGTTTATATTCAACTCTCCTTGACCGATGTTGGACACCACTGTTTAAAGATCTTCTGGAAGTTTCTCGCTCAGGGACAGAAAGCTAGGCTGGTGGGAGCAGAGGGTCAGACATGCTTCCTGATCAATGTGGCCACTTATTGGTTTGATAAATGCCGATTCCAGGAAACGAAACCAAGGCGTAGATGCAGACACGGATGAGGTGTAGCTGTTTAATGGTAGAGTGTCTGTACGCGGCAGTGGTGGGATGATAAACATGAGGGTCATGTACTCAGCCCGGTATAATGACCAGTAGAAAGGGTCTGCCCAGGATGCCGAGTTCATCTGCAGCGTTTCAAGCCGCATGAATCACAGGCCTGCGTCTTATTTAATGCGGCTATTGATCCGCAGCTAACCACGGTCTACCACCAGCATATCTCGGAGGGCCTCTTAACGCGCCGTAGAACGCGCCAGTAATGGCATGCATGCATGTATCTGTCTGAAGATGAATTCAAGGATCATGTTGTCCCATCTGCCGGTCAGCTCAGGGTGAAGGGCAACTACAAAGCACTCCCTGTTCTGGAGTGTGGGCCTGTTGGGCTGCATACATGCCAACATTTTGGAGTAGGAAAGAGGGACATTTTAAAGAAATAATCGGGAGAATGTATTTCTCCCATTGACTTATATTGGGTAAACATCGTTTACAACGCGGTGTTTACACCGTAGTGCCTTTACAATGATGCCATTACAACGCAAGTCGTTACTACGACTTGCGCTGGATGGCGCTATTGGACAAGGAATGTTGTAATTTTATATTCCAACACCTTCCCTACTGTTACATGGACTGGTGTTGGAATATAAAATTATAATATTCCACAATCCGCGCCCTCCAACGCAAGTCGTTGTAACGACTTGCGTTGTAATGCCCGCGTTGTCAAGTACCGCGATCTAAAAGATCGCGTGCTATTGACATACATCCCTTATATTGCAGCTGGGTCAGGTCTATTGGCGTGTATGAGACTTACAAGTGTGCTGCTGCAGGAATGGATATTAGAAATACAAATATACGTTTTTTCCTTACCTGTCCTGAGCACAGAGAAATCACTATGGCAGACAGAGAGAGCTTGACCAAAATGTTGTGCACGTGCTGGGAAGAGCAGGTTACTGGCAGTGCATAATCCGAGTCACACAAGACCAGTCCCTGCAGTCTGAAGTCCGCCAAGGAGTCAGGTTTTTGCGTGCAGGATTCAGGAGGCGGGAGATTAGCCTTGAAATCAGTAGTCTCCAGCCTGAATCTGGAGGGTTGGCATGTATGTGGGGGTGCTGCCATCAGTTTTACATCACTGAAGTCATAGGGACTGTGAAAAATCTCACAAAGAACAAGTACCGCAAATGAACCTCACCCATTCAACAGATGAGTGGTAAAGGTGTGGTATGTAGCCAATGGTGCACATTGTCACAAATATATTACTAAAGTGTCAAGTGGTAGCTCACTGTCAGCACATTTTTCATTGAAATGGCCACACAATGTGCACTGGCATTCACTTGCACTGATATAACTATACAGCACACAAGCAATAATCTGTGGAAATCGTTTTCACCAAATATTTACTATTCGCACATCACCAATAAATTGATTTGTCTTGATTTGTTTTGATCCAATTAAAAGCTTACTTTTCAGCACACATTATACGTTCAAAAAATGTGACTCATTGTGCTGTAGTAACTGCTGGTATATTTTGAAATTCATGTGCATTTATTTTACAGGATTTAAAAATTATGTGTTAAGGGAAAACTGACGTCCTACATCCTTTCCCTTCACATTCCCTGGGCCCCAGCAAGTCAGATAGTTCACTTTACAAAGTCCTCTAACATTTCAGTCTGAGCAAGAAAAGTAAACACCAATCTCCAATCTCCATGTTAACCCCTTGCATGCTCATGACGGCTCCCGGCCGTCATGAGCCACGGTTGGCGCGTGCGCACGACAACCGGGAGTCGTCCGAATCCCGCTCGCCGTTTATTTATCCCGCACAGCGCGGGAAATGAACTCGCTTGCAAGGGGTTAGAAGAATAAGCAGCAGTTTGTCAGAAGACATAGCCTGACATTTAACCTCTGTTTTCAAACGCACAGAAAATGTGACAAGAAGAAAACAAACTTTAAAAACATCTTTACAGCTCATTGACGTCCTCCTGAACTTCTGTGGCAGTATTACAGAAGAGTGCTGAGGCGCATCGGGCATTTGTGCATTCTTTGCTGGCCCCGGGGCACTTTGATATTACAAAAGGAGCCATAGACGCCTATGCGTCCCCTTCCGTATTACCGATAGCACTGGTGCACATAAAGCACAAGCACTATCATTGAGGGCATTCCCTCATTTGCATGGGGGCGTGGCCCAATGCAGAGTCCCTTTGCATCTGTGCCTGAGCCATATTACAGACGTGGGCGCATAAGCAAAGAAGCTGTCAGCCTGATGGCAGCCCTCTGGAGGGGGGAAAGGGACCATTAGACATCCCCTTGCAGGTGGATGCAATCTCTCACTGCACCTGCCTGCAAGGAGATCTCTAATCCCCCTTTAAAGTGCAGGCGGGTTGCCACCTGCACTGTGAAAACACAGAATGGCTCCAAAGCAGCCGCTCCATTTTTCACATGAACACGCTGCCCCCAGGGCAGGGCAAGTTCACAGCTGCTCTGGGGGCAACGCATTCATACTAATACAACCCATTTTCCTTGTTTGCGCCGGGCACACTTTTAAAGGGTGTGCCCAGCGCAAAAAAGGAAAATGCACCGCATGTATGATACGGCCCCAGGGTAGTTATTTTTGCGCTTCTACAGCACTCCACCCCCACCTCTCCCATATTCCTACTTCTAGCACCTATGGAGTGAGCAAAGTTAAATGTAACATTATTCTAGGCTTAAATGTGACCTAGTGCTAAAGTCGTTGTTCTAGGAAGTAAACATATGACGTATAGTCACATTATCTACACCGTTCTCAACTTGTGGAATTTTGTGCAGATCATGTTATGTCCTTGTCCCTTGGTCCCTCAATTCCTTCATGTTCAAAACTGAGAGTGCTCAACAACAGCCTTGCCCTCTGTATTAGGTGCTGAACATATTAACTAGAACTTTAATTCTTCTGAGATCCAAGCATTTTTTAACCATCACATTATAGCTCCTAGAAGGACTGTTCCTAATTGAAAATTGCCAAACACCAAGATTCAAGGCAGGGCCGGATTGGAAACCAAAATCAGCCCAGGCAAAAATGCTCAAAGCAGCCCCAGCCTGCAGGCGGCTGCAGCTACCATGGGACAGTGGGGGCCGAGGGGATCTTGATTTGTTGATGGCTGCCATCCAGCTCTGAAAGTCCTCCCCATACTCACTGGGAAAATACTAGAGAAGCTGAATGGCCCTTAAAGTCAGAGCTTTCATTTTACGGAGGGATCAATAAATTAATTTCAGTTGTCGAGTGCTTAATTTGAGCCAGTGGTTTCCAGTGCTCGGCACCGGCACTTAATTGTCAACACTGGAGCTTGTGACAGTCTGCCACAAGGTGGCACTGTCTGACTAATTTAGAGATGACCACAACAACAGTTAATCATTAATTCAATATACATTAAAAATGACTATTACCTGCCGCCCAAGCGATTCTTATAGCTTTGGGTGCTTGAAACAGCCCAAATTGTCATTCTTTAAAGAGTGTTATGGTTAGTAGTTGTCTTGTTACTATCATTGGCAGCACAGCAGGTACAATGTGTGGTGCCAGCTGCCGTGGCCTCCTGATGGGAGCCCTGGCACTTATTTTTTTTCCCAAGTTAAACCCTGCAGTTGGATATATTGCTACTCCTGGATTGCTAATTGGTAGCCCTGGCATTGCACTTGCCACCCAGTGTGTGATGTGTGCAGGTGCTCAGCACCCGATGTGATGTTTGGAACTGGGACTGTTTTTTTCACACTCAGATGTTTACTGAGAGCAAGAGACAGGAACACAGAAAATGGAAAAAGAAAGAGGAATAAAAAATAGGACATAGTGATAAAGGGAGAAAGCAGCGATGGGAAAAAAAACAGCAAAAGTAAAATAAAGATGAAGTGTATGGTGGTGTAAGAAAGAGGCATTTTATTTATTTATTTATAAAGTTTTATATAGCGCGAACTTGATCCCGAAGGATATCAGAGAGCTTTACAATAAGTATGCAACCTTGGAATTCAGCAATCCGGCACAGCACAGGGCACCACATTTCCAATTTGGGGCATTGCCTCATTTCACCACCTACCAAGTGGACTGGAGTGAAAATTATCTATCTCTTTTATTTAAATTATGCAGCAAGATGGAGTAAATCTTTGCACAGGTAAATGCAAACTGAGAGACTTTACCAGAGAAAATGTATTTCTCACTCCCTCTACTGAATGGCATTGCAAGTGTGATACATGACTAGTCTTAAGAGAAAAGATGTTTAAACTATGGGCCATCTTTAGAGATATGATCAGAAACCTGTCATCCAATGGGGGAGCAGAGGCCATAACCTCTGCCACCCTGGCAGATAACCATCCACCTTCATAGAAATCTCTGCCTACTTGAGGGAGATCTCTCTATACCTTCAGACCCACTGCCATGGCGTCTCCTCTGAAGGCATTGTAAGGTTGCTGAATGGCCAGCATGTTTCATGTGACAGCTGGGATAACTTTTTTGTTTATCAAAAATAAACTCCCTTAGCAATTTTATTTATTTATTTTAAATTCTAAAGACCCTGAAATCATTGGAGTTTTTTCCCAGTGTGTGGGGGTAATATATTTCTTTCTGTTTGGGACTGCCAGGCTTTTTCCTGGTGGTCCTGAACAGAAATAAAGTAGATCAGAACTTCACCCTAAATAGGTTGGTCGGTCTGTGGTACTTATGTTGACAGCCCCAAGTTCGTTGGGCCATTGGTAAGTGGCGGCTCCTCCACTATGGCGAAGAGGCGTGAAAAACGTGAACAAATAAACGATAATAAAACGGGTTTTAAACCCATTTCATTATCGTTTTATTTTTCTTCTAAGTGTGCTGACTCGGTTTTGAATGCGGAGTCAGGCACTGACGGGAGTGGTAGGTGCACTGCCTTCACTGCGTATTTGAGTTTGGCGGGCCGTCTCTGGACGGCCAAACCTGCATGCGCACTGAAGCTGTCTCCAACCCAAGCTGCATTGCCGGGAGCTCAAATCGAGGGCGCTCAGGCCAATCTGTGACCGCAGCGTCAGGCTTGGTCGCAGGGGATTCTGGGAGCCTAATTGCAGAGGAGCAGAAGAGCGCGATGCGGCTGAAGGTAAGTTCTTAATTTTTATTACGGTCTGCCTGACTCTTAGTAGAGCAGGCGGACCATCAGTTTTTATCTTTTGAAAGATTTTCAAGCTGTCAGGACTACAATGCTGTACACAGTACTCCTAGAATTTTTAGGCCTGTTTCACTGACATCCTATGGACATCTATTTAACCGTTACAACCTATTGCGGTGAGTCTCTGTCCCTTATACACTAAATCATACGGGGTGGGCGTGCAATTTGCCAAATTAAAGTGATCAGTAAATTGACGCTATGCACTTTTATCCTCTAGTATTGTGCCCACCAAAAAATGAATTGTCACAGGGGTCTTCTTTAGAGTATTGATTAAGCAATGATCTCCAAGGGGGTTGGCACTGCCTGGCAGTTATTGACCGCAGCAAAGTCCAGGAGAGCAGCTTTTGCTCTCCAAAACAAATTCTAGATGGTCTGTTCTTCTCTGGATGACATTGTCAGTGTCCAGCGTTCAAAGGAGTTTGCGAGTAGAAGGAGAGAGAGCACCCCAGAGGAGCTGAGTAGATTTTAATACAATTTGCAAAACTGCATGTTCCAGTTTTGACAGCAACTTTGGCCCATTTGGGAAAACGAATGATGGCCGAACCAAGGGCTTATAGTCACTGGTTTACCATAGCACTCTTATAAATATTCCTATATGCCATTGTGAATTAGCACTAAAACATCAAAAATGTAAATAAAATATGGATATTCAGGAAATTTTCACATACAGTTAGTACAAATTGAAAGGACTGTACCCTTGTCTACTTTTACTAATACTAGTACTTTTACCTTACTTTACTAGTACTTTTACTAGTACTTTTACTAAAAGGTAGCTGGATGTTTCGGGGTGATTCACAAAGACCCGTAAGAATGCGTAAGAGTATTCCTGTAGCACTACTTCCTGTACTCAAATATACTTTTGTGACTCGGCCCCTAAGGAACTGAGCAGTGGTGTTATTGTAGGATTTGTTTAGCACCGTTATCTACAGACGTGATTGTTTAGCTTTTCATTTTCCACCCTACCCATGTCAAGTTAGTTATATGACTGAGAATGTTTAGATACTTTGGGCCATATGTAGGTAGCTAAATACCGGTCGGTAACAGCCGAAAATCGGTAATTATCCCGTTACCGACCGGTATTTAGCTTTTTCTAATGTAGGAGGCAGGTTTTAAGGATTCAGTAATTTACTGATTCCTTATTTTAAGGAATCGATAAAATAATGAATCCATAAAAGCTATGTAGGAGGCACTCAAGTTAGTGCATTTTCGCTTTAAGGATTCTTTATTTACCATCAACTACAAGTTGGTGGTAAATACCGAATACCTTAAATAAAGCAATTTTTTGCTTTTTTCTCAGTGCCATTTGGCAGACATACATGCCCTTAGGGCGTGTATGTGTGCCACATGTGCACACATGCACGATTCAGGGGTGCAACAAGGTGTCAATGTGACACCCTGCCACCCTTAAATATGCTCCCCCTATTACTGATTCGGTAAATACCGAATCAGTAATAGTGAATGGCTTCCCATTCATTCCTATGGGCCTCCAGGCCCATAGGAATGAATGGGAAGGTATTTCTTATTACTGAATCGGTATTTACCGAATCGGTAATAAGAAATGTTACCGAATCGGTAAATTTTACCAATTCATTACCTACATCACATTTACCGATTCCTAAATACCGAATCGGCAAAATTCGGTTTTTAGGAATCGGTAAAATGTGATTACCTACATATGGCCCTTGGTCTTGTGAAATTGATGTTTTTTAACTGCCTGTAATTCAGCTGTTGAGACAATATTGTAGGGAAACTACATTGAAAAATCAACTTTTTCTGTCTTCCTTCTCATGGAATTCATGGGTAGGGGAAGCTCCAATAATCCACGGGGAGCAGGGCTTGCTCTAGGGAGGTGTGCCACCACACCCGGTCCTGACTTTACGCTGACTTCGGGTGGGGGCGCCAGGTTTACAAGCTTATTTTGGTTTTGAAAGCAGCTGCTGCAGTGTTCCTGGCCTCCAGCAATTTTCAGGCAACAATAAAAATGTCACGATAACTCCGGTGATTAATGTTCTTCCTGGAGAGAGATCAGAGTTTTGTCTAGTGGAAGTTTTGACTCATCATAAGGGAGTGCAGAGGGTTAATATGCCTGCTGCAAAGAAGGTGAACCATGCAGATCACAAAGTGCATATTGTGTAAATAGGTCAGTGGGTCACTGCATTTGTCAGAGAGATCCTTTTGTTCCTTGCTGTTAATAAGGTAAAATCCAATGGCAGTGAACTGTCATCAAAGGGCTGCATGCAAGCTGCAAGGTACAGATGAAAGTGTTAGGTTTTGTTCCCCAGTTTATCATTATCTTAATGTTGCAAAAAGGGTTCATTGGATAGAAATTCAATCTTATTATTAAAGAAAACCCCCAACCATGGTGGTACGTTTTAAATTCTGAGCTTATGCTTCCTCCGACCAAGCACTCTTAAACTATACTGCCTACCAGTATGGATGACATGTCATTCCTACGCATTGTAGTCCTCTGTCTTATGCAACATGTACAATGATACACACAGGTATGATTCATTGTCTTTGTGTAATGTGTGTGTGATGTAAAGTGCTCTGACACCCTTCACTGGCATGAGTGGAGCTATAAAACAAATAAATGCATCCAAGAGAGAGTGGTTATGAAGACTTGAGGTAAACCAAAGCTCCAATAACCTAGTTGACTCCCTGCTTATTTGTCCATCGATAAGTGGAGATTGGACTGTTTTCAACCTTGTGAGTTCCCCCTCTATCCTGCACGGCATGCCTAATTATAATGTGTTGCTTATATCCTCATGCACCGGTATGTCCTGCTATGCAATGTACGACTACTTATAATGTTTGGCTTTTATCTGTATGCATCCCTCTGTCATGCTATGTTATGCACCTATGTATGTAAAGCGCTCTGATACGCCCGGGTCTAGCTAGCGTTATATAAAACTTATAAATTAAATTAAATTATACTGGTAAAGGGTGGTATTGAGGGAATCCGTTGCGGAGGTGGTCATTGGGGGTGGGTGGAGAATCGACAAACATGGCTGCACCGGGCATCACTGGTGCTAAAGCCATCTCTGCAGGGGAGGGTAAGGCTTACCTGGCACACCTCAAAAATATTTGCATATTTCATTGGTGCCCCTCCTCTCTTCACATGATCAGTAAATTCCCAAAGACCCCAAAGCACAAAGAGGAGAAATCCCAGCTTGGCTGAATATTTGTCCATTGCCAAAAAGCTCTGATCTCTCTGAAGGGTCCCATTGCCCCTCCATGTTTACTATTTCCTTTCGTCCTGCGCCATTGGCAGTGGGATGCCCAGGTCACAGCATCGTTTGCATAGGCACAATACATAACCTGGTGTCTGTGTTCCCGGCTGCTGAACCAGATATGTGGCGGTAATAAAAATAATGCTAAATAATAATGCAGCGATAATGAATTGTTAAATGTTAATGGACTCCCCCTGGTATCCGCATCATTAACAAATGAATTTACTGTGATTAATAAAGCTGCTATCATGAATGCCCAATTAATTAGTAAATTGCCCACTTATTTTGAAGTGCCGCGGTGAGAGGATGGCAGTCATACCTGTTAAACCTGTTAAAGGTAAGAATGGGCATTTACATGAGAGGCAGTGTTGTAATTGTACCTGTGACAAGCACTACGGGCGAGATTGATCGATATTTCACGCAACGCAACTCAGCAAGACAACTTGTTGCACTGCGTGAAAGAGAGAGGGCAGGAATGCGCCATATATACCAATATATGTCACATTCTTGCTCTCTGCCTGCTCTGGTGCACAGTATCAACACAGGCACCTTGCACGATGGTGCAAGGGTGCCTGCGTTATAAGCATGATCATTTTTTGTGCAGGAGGCACACCTGCCTGCACAAAAACAATCCTCTGAGGCTTTTTTCCTCTTTCTATGTGTGCTGCAAAATACAGCACACATAGAAAGAGAAAACAACAAGAACAAAAAAAAATTTTTTTCGGTGCTGCACCTCTAGCGGGAAGGCACAGCATTTAGAAGCTGAGTTGCGTTACTCTAAATTTATCAAGCCACGCAAGGCCATGCAAGGTGGCGCTGTGTTGCTTGGTAAATGTGACTTAGGGATTGCGTTGCCCTTGAGACACCCTGCATGATGCAAGGGTAACTCAATCCCTTGATAATTAAGGCCCCAAATATATATGGAACATTAAGAGCCCAAGGCGCAAACTGTTTTTCCCGTGCTCAAAACAATATCATAATAGTACTACTCTCGAGATTGTGCTGCTCAGGAGAAGCGGGAGCAGCTGGCAGTCCATTGGACAACGGGTGGCAGCTTGACTTGTTAGGTCGAGAGGGATCATGCGCCCACAGAGTTCGATGAAGAAGCAAACATGGATGGTATTGTCATCTCCATGGATCAGAGAGAGGCAGGGCACCCTACCAGCCCATTCCTCAGTGCCAGGCATCCATTCAGGGGCCACCCATAACGCCCCTGTGGTGACAGTGAATGCCATGGTGCTCCCCTGAAAGATGCTGCTGAAGCTCTAGCTTCCCTGGACTATGACTGACGTGAGGATGTTTGTGTTGGCCAGCTGCTACCGCTCAACAAGCACCACAAGCCAATGGAAGTTCAGACTCCACCACCTGCATATATGTCACAGAAACAGGTTGTGATATTCTTCTGGCACTCCTGAGTCACTGCAAAATGGAGGAGTCCCTGATGGACACCATGGCCCTGGAGTTTATGTGTTTCAGGGAACTATTAAAAGAAAATGGCCTTGACCCCTGAAGTTCTCCCTGTGGCACTAAGACATTCATTCAATCAATCAATCAATCAATCAGGGGCTTGTAAAGCGTGGCTACTTACTTGCTAGAGTCTAAAGGTGCTATGGGAGTGGGGGGCTGCTGTTCCCGATAAAGAATTGAAGACATTGAAGAATTGTTTTTCTAATGTACAAGCTATTAAAGCTGCAAAATGAGTGTTTCGAGAGTGCTTGGGACTGTCCCCAGGTGGTCCTCATAGGGTTCACCCATAAAGCCAATCAACCTTGGCAGATGAGAATACGCGTCAACATGGGGGAATAGAAGCTAAAACTTAATGCAGAATACCAACCACTGGACCCTTCTCCCTTCACAATGAACCCAGGAGGTGCTGTAGACTCAGTCCTCACGTCTCAATTGCCACGAAATTGTGACACGTCACCATCAGCTGGTGGGTCTCCCAGGGGTCTTCAATGTGTGTCACTATATTGATACATGCCAGCACATGCCTGGGTCACCAAAAGAGACTTGGATGGACCCTCCAAAGACTGAAGAAGCATGATCTCACATGAATGACCCCCATCAGCATTCATTGGATATTCACTCTCAGATGTTGGGCTCAGGAGGACCTGCAGAGAGGGGCAACCCTATTGTTGGCAGATCAGCCAACAACTGTGTCCTCTAATTTCATTGGCTCTCTTGTGAATAAGTCTATGCATCAGTGCCAAAAGTAATAGATGAGAGTGTGGGAAGGTGGACACCTCATTGTGTGAAGCACTGGCTACTGAAGTATGTTTGCAACAAGAATGTCCCCAACTCTAATCAACAGGGCCTACTTAGCCTCTCACCCTGCTAGGATCAAAACACTTAGAACCATTCATAGTGAAATCTGTCATTTACGGTGATACAAAATGGCATAGCAGCAGTAGTAAGCACTGTGTGCAAAGATATATTATTTAGATGCTAAGGGGGAATCACATTCAGAGAGACAAAATGAGAATTTGGAGGAGAAAATAAGAGCAACATGAGGTGAACTTGAAGAGGGTAAAAAGGATGGGGAGCGTTAAAAGAAGACAAAGATGAGGGGAGAGAGGAAAGCAAGGATGAGGGGGCAAGTGAGCAGCACCACCTATGGGGAGGGGTAGGAGGATGAGGGTAGAGAAAGACAGAGGATGATATTTGAAGCTGATGGGTGAAGGAAAACAGCGAGGAGACGTTATCTCATATTTTATATGATCCTCCGTCTTTTTGTAACCTTGTGAATGAGGTAAAATTAGGGCAACATCTCACGGGAAACATCCTTTACCATGCAGTCACAACCACGTAGTGCCTTTACAATGGGGGCACTACAACAAACGCGTCATTACCAGACGTTCCTTTAGCACGAAAGTTGTTAAAATGACTTGCTAGACTGGTGTTGGATGTTAAGTCCAACACCTTCCCTACCGGTATACAGACTGGAGTTGGAATAGTAAATTATACTATTCCAAAGTCCAGCGCTGTCTTAAGACAAGTCATTGTAACAACTTGCGTGCTAAAGGAGAGCGTGGTAACGACGCTGTCTGTCATACAACCACATCTCGATGACTTCATCCACTACCTCAATGTGACATTCAGTGTGGGGATCAGGTGCGGAGCAGTGGAGTGTAGCAATGTCCTCCTTTTGTCCCTTTAGCTGTCCGTGGCATCAGTCTCTGTCACACTCCTATTCCATGTCACCTTCCCAATCCCTGCTACACCAACCCCTTGTCACCGTCCTCATCCCAGTAATATTCCCATTCTTGGCAATGACCTGAATCCCTATCGCAGCCTAATCATTGGCCACATCTGTATCACATTCCTGTTCTCTTTCTTCGACCCATTCCCTGTGTCCTGCCCATCTCTGTCACTCTTCCAATCCCTGCTATGTTGTCAGGTCCTGTTAAATTCCCAGTTCCTGTCACTTACTCACTCTTCCTGTCATTGCCCCAATCCATTCCATACTTATCCTCCCTGTCACAGCTCCTGATCCCATTTTATTCTTCCTCTGCATTCTTGCTGAGCTCACAATTGCCAATTCTACTCCATTAGCAATCTCTGTCACACTTCTTGTCCCTGTCACACTTCCCATCCCTGCAAAACTGCCCAATCCCAGGCACACTTTTCCATCCCTATCACAGTTCCAACCACTAACACACTCCAATCTCTATCACACTTCCCAATCCTAGTCACACTTCCCAATCCTAGTCACACTTCCAATCCCTATCACACTTCTAATCCATGTCACACTTCTAATCCATGTCACACTTTCTAATTCCAGTCTCACTCCCAATCCCTATCACACTCCAATCTCTATCCCACTCCCAATCCCAGACACACTCCCAATCCCAGTCACACTTTCAGTCGCTATCACACTCCTAATCACTGTCACACATCTAATCCCTATCACAATTCTAATCCCTGTCACAATTCTAATCCCTATCACACTTCTAATCCCTGTCAAATGTCCTATCCCTATCACACTCCAAGCTCTATCACACTCTCAGTCTCTATCACACTACTAATTCCCAGTCACTTTCCCAATCCCTATCACACTTCTAATCCCTTTCACACTTCTAATCCCTATCACACTTCTAATCCCTATCACACTTCTAATCCCTATCACACTTCTAATTCCTGTAAATTGTCCTAATTCCAGTCACACTCCCAATCCCTATCACACTTCAATCTCTATCACACTTCACATTCTCAGTCACTCTCCCAATCCCTATCACACTTCTAATCCCTGTCACACTTCTAATCCAAGTCACACTCCCAATCCCTATCACACTACGAATATCTATCACACTTCCCAATCACAGTCACTCTCCCGATCCATATCACACTTCTTATCCCTTTCACATATCTAATTCCTATCACACTTCTAATCCCTATCACACTTCTAATCCCTGTCAATCTTCCAAATTCCAGTCTCACTCCCAATCCCTAGAACACTCCAATTTCTATCCCACTCCCAATCCCAGACACACTCCCAATCCCAGTCACACTTTCAATCCCTATCACAGTTCCAACCCATATCACACTCCAATCTCTATCACACTTCCCAATCACAGTCACACTTTCCAATCATAGTCACACTTCCAATCCCTATCACACTTCAAATTAGTGTCACACTTCTAATCCCTGTCACACTCCCTAATTCCAGTCTCACTACCAATCCCTATCACACTCCAACCTCTATCCCAATCCCAGGCACACTCCCAATCCCATTCACACTTCTAATCCCTATCACACTTCTAATCCCTGTCACACTTCTAATCTCTGTCACACTTCTAATCCCTGTCAAATTTCCCATCCCTATCACACTCCAATCTCTATCACACTCTCAGAGTCTATCACACATCCCATTCCCAGTCACTTTCCCAATCCCTATCACACGTCTAATACCTTTCACACTTCTAATCCGTATCACATTTCTAATCCCTATCACATTTCTAATCCCTGTCAATCGTCCTAATTCCAGTCACACTCCTAATCCCTATCATACTTCAATCTATATCACACTTCCAATTCCCAGTCACTCTCCCAATCCCTATCACACTTCTAATCTCTGTCACACTTCCGATCCAAGTCGCACTCTCAATCCCTATCTCAATCACTATCACACTCCCAATATCTATCACACTTCCCAATCCCAGTCACTTTCCCAATCCCTATCACACTTCAATCTCTAACACACTTCCCATTCCCAGTCACTCTCCCAAATCCCAATCCCCTTCACACTTCTAATCCCTGTCACACTTCTAATGCCTATCGCACTTCTAATCCTTGTCAATCTTCCTAATTCCAGTAACATTCCCAATCCTATCACACTTCAATCTCTATCACACTTCCCATTCCCAGTCACACTCCCAATCCCTGTCACACTTCTAATCCCTGTCAATCGTCCTAATTCCAGTCACACTCCTAATCCCTATCACACTTCAATCTCTATCACACTTCCCATTCCCAGTCACTCTCCCCTTCCCATTCACTCTCCTAATCCCTGTCACACTTCTAATCCCTATCACACTTCTAATCCCTATCACACTTCGAGTCCCTGTCAATCTTCCTAATTCCAGCCACACTCCCATTCCCTATTAAATTTTAATCTCTATCATGCTTCAATCTCTATCACACTTCCAATTCCCAGTCAAAGTTTCCATCCCTGTCACAGTTTCCATCCCTATTAGACTTCCCAATTCCAGTCACACTTCCAATGACTGTCACACTTCCCAATCCCTGTCACACTTCCCAATCCCTGTCACACTTCCCAATCCCTGTCACACTTCCAATCACTGTCACACTTCCAATCACTGTCACACTTCCCAATCCCGGTCACACTTTCAGTGCCTATGAACACTTCCAAACCCTATCACACTTCTAATCCCTATCACACATGCAATCCCTGTCACAGTTTCCATCCCTATCACAGTTTTCACCCTGTCAGATTTCCCAATTTCAATCACACTCCCAATCCCTATCACACTCACAATTTCCATCACACGTATTATCCCTGTCACACTTCCCATCCTTGTCACACTTCCCATCCCTCTCACGCTCCCGGTCACTCTTACAACCCCCAACCATTGTCACCTTCTCGTCACTGTCCTAAATCTCATCCTTATCACACTTCCCAATCCCTGTGTCACTCCCAATACCTGCCACCTGCCACCTGCCCAATCCCAGTCTCACTCCAGTTCTCTCTTAGAGCCCCATCCATTGTCACCCTCCCACCGCTCCTGTGCTCTTGTACCTGTGGGTACCCTGGGGGGACAGGTCACACCCTGGCAAGGATGGTTTTTGGAGTACCATGGCAAATCATCACACCATAGCTGCCATGTGATGGGGCTCTTGTGAGCATGATCGTAGTGACTGGTATAAGGAAAATATCAGGATAATAAACATATTTTCAGAACATGACAAAGTAGTATTTAGGAAGCAAATATGCATATTTATTAAAAGTAACCGTCTTAGTGCAAATTAGTGGTTTTAGGCAATTACAGCTCATATTTGATAACAAAAAGAAATCTGGTATTTCGGGACAAGCGGGTATGTATATGAAATAAACAAAATACTTTAAGCTGATATTTGAGAAATAATTGAAACTGATTGGAGGGCACTTTTTTGCTAATGTTGAGGTTTCATTTTCTTGGTGGCAGAGGCCACTTTCTTTTTGCCAGGACAGCTGATCCATGTCTCCAGTGGAGGCGTCTCATGCTCTTTATTCATAGTCTTTTTTATGGTCTCAGTTGACAGCACACCTGTTGCCAGACAATTATGTGAGCATCACCAGAGAGGGGCTTTGGCTCAGCCCAAATCCTGGGAGCCAGGATTACATGTTTTCATTGGACAGAAGTTGTGTACTTCCACAAAAAAGCCCTCCACATAGCTGTGATCATTTTGTTTATTCATTCAGCAGCCTGAGGTTGAACTTTCAGGGCACACACATGTAATGCTATTACAGTGTCTTAGATACCAAGATCATTTATATTGTTTTTCTCTGGCAGGAGCACAGATGGGAGGAGAGCAGTCATTAACCTACATGGATTTTTAGGTCAGGCTTGACAGTGCAAATGTCACTTGACCTTACCACGCCAATATTATTCTACAGTTCTTTGCTTCCACGTGATATTTACTTGTAATTAAGGCTCCCTGTTTTCCATTTTTACAGATAAATACAGATAAATACAGACCGGAAACATTCATTTTCTTGTCTGTATTTATTTTTAAATGTGGATAAAAACAGAAATTGGGTTGCTTTTTGAGTAATTATAAATACTGTCTATCATGACTGCCAGGCCAATGGCTGTGTGGGTTGATAGGTTAGGGGGCTAAAAAAAAGGAATTTTAGTAAAGAGGCTGTAACTGTAGTAGATATGCACTGAAATTTGCATATTTCCTTTGAAGTGCATTGATTTATCTTTTGCAGGTGTTTACAACATTGAAACATGGTAGGCCTTCAAGCAAGAGTACATATTTACTGGCTAAATAAATATGGAAATATACAAATTTCAGATTTATTTTTCCACAAAACTCTAAATAATAATGGATAAATACAGATAAAATTAGCAAAAAAGAAAAATGGATAGAGACGGAAATCTCAAAAAAATAAATACCATAAAACCAGGAGCCCTGCTTGTAATGCTTTACATTGCCCTTCAACATTCTTGTAAAGCCAAACCTATTGGCATTGCGAATGTTTGTTATGTTTTATGCTTTGCTTTATCAAGAGCTGAAGTGTTTTGTTTTCCACATTTTCCACAATGTATTTGATGTGCTCAAACACACCTTAAAAACTTTGAATGAATTGCTGAACTTGCTCGCTTAACATAGCAGGATTATTCATGTCCATGTGCTTTTTAGCGAAGTGACACAGAGAGTCCCCACACTCTAAAGTGTGTTCCAGCTGCACTGGTGTAAGCACACTTAAGCACCAGGGGTCACATGGAAAGACCCAGTGAACTTCCTTCCTTAAACTGTACTCTTGGTTTCACTCTAAAGAGTTGTTTTGGAAATTTGAGCTACCAATTTCCTGAAATTATCAACACATTGCTGTCAGCAGCCTAACCTGATTTCATTGCTCATAGTGACAATAGATGTTAAGTTATTTTCACTGCAATTTGCATTTTAAGATCTTCAAGCACACTACTGCTGTTTTCACATGGATTATCACACATGTCAGTGAGAGCACAATGTAGATCTGTCTGCACATGCGTGTGTTTATGCGAGGTAGACACTGCATTGCTCTTAGGGCCATATGTATGAAGGTACCGATTTGCGATTCTGAAATAGCGATTTTTAAGAAATCGCTATTTCAGATTCGCAAATTGGTATGTATGTACAAATTCGCTTTTTTTTTGCAAATTCTTATTATTCCTTAATTGCGATTAGCAAATTGCGAATCGCAATTAAGGAATACTTTCCCATTCATTTCTATGGGCCAGCAGGCCCATAGGAATGAATGGGAAGGTATTCTCAATTTTGCGATTCCCAATTTGAAAATCGCAAATTGAGAATAATTTCAAGGGTGCAGGGGTGTCCAAAGGACTCCCTGTTGCACCCCTGAAATATGCATGGGTGCACATATGGCGCACGTCCATGCCCTAAGGGCATGTATGTGCGTCACATGGCACTTTGAAAAATTCTGAAATGTGCATTTTTCAAAGAAATCACAACTTAATTTGCGATTCCTTAAGGGCATTTTGCTAATTTTTTTGGCTTCATACATTGCATTTAAGGAATCGCAAAATTTGTGATTCCTTAAATGCAATTGCAAAATAAGGAATTGCAAATTTTGCGATTCCTTATTTTGCACCAGATTTTACTTCATACATATCAATTTGCTAATTCGCATTCGGTAAAAAGCCGAAATTCTGCGAATTTCGGCCTTTGAGAATGCGAATTTGCTTCATACATATGGCCCTTAGTCTTTTCCCATTTCTTCCCATTTTATTGATTGCAAAGATTATATAATGCTTACTGTTGCAAATGGGTTCCGCCCAGTTAGTATGGCAGGATTGTTTACTGTTTTGATCAGCTGTTTTTGGACTTTTTCACTGGGGGTAAGCCTCGGGCCCACTGAACAAAGGAGGAAGCCCAAATCTCTGGAGCCAACACATGAGGGGGCTCTCCTTTGAGGCTTTGGTGGGAGGTTTTGACAGTGATGTCAGGGAGGGGCAGACCTGAGGCCCCCAGAGGAGATGTGAGCAGTGACTTCTTGACTGTGTTATCTTGAACTTGTCCTAAAATGATGTACAGGAGGGTTGGGACAGGGGTGGAGGGGTAATGTGGCACCCTAGTGCCTGGTTTCTAAAACCTTCCAACCTCATTTAAAAACTCTTACTACAAGGGAGAGTGAGTTGTTGTTGGATATGGACACTGGAACTGGACGGTGGCAGCAGCCATGGACTACTGGAAGGCAAGCCCCCCAGATGTCCTGAGGGACTAAGGACTTTGCCTACAGTTGACCACAGGACCAGGTAAGCTGAGTCTAGAGAGACCAGTGAATGCTGATTACTGGCTCACACCACCTCCCCTGAGTAGGCCTTGGGCTGCTGTGCTTCGCTACCCTGAGAGAGTAAAGTGCTACAATGGGATGCTTGGTTACCAGTAAGTGGAAATTGTGGACTTATTACTTGTGCAGGCCTCACACCCTGCACAACTAATAACTACATTTTTTACACTTTCTGCCCCTGTGTGGTGCACTGAAGTGATTGCCTACTTAGGCAGTGTGCTACACTGTGCAGTGTGTTTTGTGGAAGGGTGTTGTCGTTGTTTTTAATCCTATGTGGGAAGTGATTCCTAGTCATGTGTGAGGACCATCGAGGAGTGGTTATCATGTTCTATGATGCAGCACTTAGAGTTGTGATGAATGAATAAGTGTGTGTGACAGGAACGTAGTTGATGGTTTTCAGTAAGCTGGCAGCTTTGAACAGTTCCACAGGCCCAGTTATGTTTTTTATTATGGTCTTCGCCCACTTAGCTGGTAACTGAATCGTATTGTCCAATCTGAGATGTTAGTTTAAAAGTTTAGAAACAGAGCACAGAGTACAAGAGAGGAGAAATGGTGAATAGAAGTCTTTATTCAATCTGCACTTGAGAGCGGTAGTCTCACTGTTGCTGCCATACTTTTACAAACTTGTTTTCAGGCTGTGATATCATTGGCATTAGCACTTCCTTCAAAAATGTCTTTTACTCTGCACCATTACCCCAGCCCTCGCGATTCTAACTTCCCATTACCTTCTCGTCTATCTTCCTTGTCAAATGCCCACACATATTGTGCAAATGCCTACGTTGGTGGTATTCTAAAAACACACGGGGACTAATTTATGAAAACTGTTGCATCGCTGCGCGAAAAGAGCAATGAGACAGTTTTCACTGCTCCTTCCATGCGACATGATGGATGCGTCATATTTACTGTATGACGCATCATGTTGCTAGGAGTTACAGATCCCATAGTATTTCTGACGTATCTGTAGGCGCAAAAGGGATGCATTGCTGGGGTGTGTCTGAAAATAGATGCAATTCCAGCAATGTGCCCTTTCACATGGGGCAAGCACCGTGTGAAAGGGCCTGCGTCAGTATAACGCCTTCTGTGAGGCAGTCGTAAGATATTGTCGCAATGGCGTTCTAGAAGTCGTGCGCTGAAACTTATAGATTTCAATATGCCACTTCTACCAGGCTATTTGCGGGGGAATGCCCTCCCTACATACATTATACCTGCCGCAGGTATAAATGTGGCGCTGGGGTTTACAAAGTGACACATCTGCCTAGATGCGTCACTTTGTAAATAGGGTGCAACATGGAGCATTTTTTACGCCGTTGGTGCATCACAAAAAGTGACGCAAGGCCACATAAATAAGGCCTTATTATTTGTGAGCATGCATGAATGCAGACATGCACCTAGAGAACTGTACTTACTCCTCACCAACTGCTGCTTCCTTAATTCTAATTTCCTGCTAGCTCTGTGTACCTACTTCTCACAAAAACACAACAAAAATATTTCCAAGTCAACCACGGCCTATTGAAGTGGGTCAAATAAGGCCCAGGCTCACAATTTCAGATGCAGCAGCAGGAATACCGCCTGCAACGTATAAGGGGGTGGTGCTCTGCAACCACAGAGACGCACATTGCAGCTGCGTACCTAAAAATGCGCCTGCGCCCTTCGTATACCAGCAGTTCGTAAATGAAGTGAAAATGTGCATAGTACAAACATGTGCTGAGCAAATTAGAATAAGCGTGACCGTATTTGCAGAACATTTTATGCCCCCAAGTGATTCTTAGACTAATGATCTGCGGACATATCCGGGTTCAGGTAGGATTTACAACACCGGAAAATGCACCAGTAACCAGATTTTCTGCAGTTGTAGGTTTTACCAATGAGTAGAAGATTGGAATTTCAAGCACAGCTCAAGGGGTTTATCATTAGGAATATTGGGACCACACTCAAATGCTGAGTTTTTTTTAAGTATTCAAAATGATTCCCAAAGAATTTTTCACCCTAATTAGGTATGTAACTTAAATTATGAAGAATGTTGTGGTAAGCATTAAATCACAGTGTAGATGTACCCATAATTTAAAAGGGTGTAGAGGAAGGATGTCTCCCCCATTTAAAAGTATTTTCTATATGGAAAAAGTACAGACAAATCACACATTTCTCCTAACCCTGAATATGTGGATGGTGCACCTGCAGGTCATTTGCATCTGTAAGACTGTGGGCAGTTGGAGGAGTCAAGAAAAACTATGATATTTGGAGATTTACAAATGAGCACATTAAAAAATTGTGAATCCCAAAAATGTGTACATTTACAGATGTCGCAGGAGTATGGCTACAATGCAGATTTATATATGTTGTTGTGAATCAGGCCCAGAGCTCCACCAAATAATGACTTTTGTGTTAGTTTGTCTGATCCCAAAGTATTTATTTCTGCCACATCTGTCTTTGTGTTTCATGGCACCCCCTCTATGCTTGGAGGATATATTTCCTACCGCAGGACACCAACCCATCTCCCGCTATTGCAGACGCATAGCTGCCAAGTTTGTTTATAAGTGACATTTCCAGGTTTTCTGTAGGCCTATGTGTCACATTTCAGTATATTATGTGTGACACTTTGAGTGACACTTTAATATCCGAAATTACACACAAACACACACACACACACACACACACACGACACAGACGCACGTTAATATTAATTCTTTTCAATTCCAGTAGGAATTGAAAGACCATCAGTTACATTATGGTGCACACTTGCAAACTCAAGAATATCTGGATTATTCTGGTAGCTTCTACCTTAAGTTTCACTTCCTTTACTCTTTAAAAAGTACACTCCTCACTTAAAGTTTACAGGCAACACTGGTGTCCTGTCTTCCTGTGGAGCGATTTCAGGAAGAGAAAAGATTGATGAAAAAATGTATGTTGTCTCCAGAATGTTTCACTTTTAAACATGCTTGTAATTCCATACTTCCATTGTGACATGGACATATGTGTATATTCAAATGACGCTCGTGCGCCTCGTAAGGTAGCTTGCAATATTATAAAGGTTTATCATTATTAAAGCTGTTTGTTTGAGCACTTGTTTTATAAACACACCAACAACAGGAGCAGCAAAGCGAAGAGCACACTTCTTACCTGTAAGGCGTGTCACGATTACTTAGGTGGTTGCTTGCATAGTGTTCTCTGCTAGGGTTCTCAACTACAGGGGAACGGGGGTCAGCAGAAAAATCACCGGAAAGAAGTATATAGTCTCAGTCCAGGACTTAAACATTTGTGATCTAGAAGCCAGAGGTCAGACACAATCAGCCTGTTGCGAAGAAGAGGACAGTCAGGTTGGGCTATGGAGGGTGTTCCCTAGCTTTCCTCAGTGCTTTCTTGCTTCAGGATTATCCCCTTTACTGCGCTGAACGTTCCGCGCTAGTGCGGAACGTTCTATTGCGTGGGCAGGGACGCAACGTCGCCAGCAGCTATGAGGTTATCAGACCCACTGCTGAGGACAACATAGAGGCAGCACAGCACATGTTGGTGCCAACAAATTGTAATTGTATATAGTGCTTACCACACCTGACGAGGCGTTGAAGCACTTACAGCAGGTAGCATGCTACTCCGGAATCCAAGGTTCGTGGTTAGTCCAGTGGTTATTGTTGGTTATTGTGATTAGTAATGTTCTCTCAAGAAATTGCATCCATTTACTCCAGTTACTTTGTGATATATTAATTCCAGGTAAGTGTGATCAAATAACAAATTACTTTAGTGCATGCAAAGTGAGGGTCACTAGCCTAGTTTCCGGGGGAACCGTGCTCTCCAAGTGGACAGAGAGTCCGTCTGATTTATCCCAGGTGTAACCAATAGACCTTGGCTTGTCACTTGCAAAGGGCGGTGGAGGAAAGGTCTTTGTAGGGAGAGATTTATTTGCTCATCTGTGCCAACTGCCGCGCATATGCGTGATGTTCAGTCTTTACGGGGATGCGTATATATTACTAATTTGGCCGAGCCTGCGCAGTTATTGACCATACAAATCAAATTTTGCATGTGAATAAGGCCGCTTTAATGAGACAGGTGCATCGACTTCCATTAATCAACTCTTGACGATGAGCCATAAAAATTAACATTAACCCCTGGCATGCGTCGGACGGCCCCCGGGCATCAGACGTCACAGTGGGCGTGGGCGGAGGACGGCCCCCGGTCGTCCGATCCCCGCCCACTCATTAATTCCCCAGCACCGCAGTGGAATTTGTGCCACACTCAAGGGGTTAAACCATGGCATCACAAGACATAAACAAACCTAACTCTCCCCCTCTCAATCTCCTAAATAACTCTTCACATGTTCAAACTACGTACAACCTTTCTTCACTCGCAAATTCCCACCTTCAACCTGTTGCGTCCTCCCCCACCCACAACCCTCACTGCGCATAATCCCAAAGGTTGCTCTCCTCTTCCCTTCCAACTCCCCTGCCTCCGCCCCCTCTCATCCGCATCTCTCAACTGGGTCTTAAATTGACCAACTTTCTTTGAAATAACTTGGAAAAAACGTGTACAACTAAACCGCCAGCCACACATCCGCTCAACAGCGACAATCAAAGCTTGCCAGAGATAAGTCTGCTACTTCTCTCACCAAAGGAGGTCCAGTAGAAAACTTTCCACAATATTTCTTTCTGTTAAGAACTCCTCCACCACTATAAAAAGGGGGAGAGGGTGGGCGCGAAAATAATTCCACCGCTGGGCCTGCTGTCCAGTGGGCCTGATGAGCATTGGAAGTCAAAGGAGGGTAAAACAAAACCTCTCCCCTCCCTGGATTCCCACAGCCATGCCCCCACACTGCCCCCAGCCAAACTCTTCTCCCAATGCTTAATTTGAGCAGGTGGTTTCCGGTGCTCAGCACCGACACATAATTATGAGCACCGGCTCTAGTGACAGTCCACCACATGGTGTCGCTGTCTGTTTCTTTCTGAGATTACCTCAACAACAGTGTTTAATAAGTCAATATACAATAAAAAAGAAAAATACATGCCACTCACACTCTTATCATAGCTTTGAGTGGCCTAGAATAGTCTAAACTATCACACTTGCAGGAGTGCAATGATTAGTAGTGTATAAGTACTGTCGTTGGCAGAGATAACGGGCAACAAATGGTGCCGTCTCCCCCCCCTTGCCCCACCCCCGAGAGGACCTTGGCACTTACACTACTGGCTGCCCACCAGGGTCCCCAAACCGAGCCACACGCCTGACAAGCTGCTCAAAGCCCCCGTTACCCACCCAGCCCCAATGCATTAGAATAACCAGACCTATGGGACATATAGGAGGGCAGCAGGTGTGCCCAGCTGTGGTCAGCGAGAGTCGAATCCTTTGACAGAAGTGAAGACATCAAAATGAAGTACATTTACATATTAAAGATCGAAATGGGAATCATTTGCATTGTCGCCAGTTATCCTAAAAATTAAGCATTGGTCTGGCCCTCCGGGACAAATATTGAGCATGTAAACCAGCGGTCTTCCAACTGGGGGCCCTTAGGTGATCTCGGTGGGGGGGTGAAAGTCTCTGGCCAAGAGAAGCATCATGGTTTGTTTTAAGTAAAAACTTGAGTGGCAGTAAGCCACTTTGTAATGGGCTATAAATACATTTTTTGTTATTTATATCGTGAATGGGAGTAAGGGGTAACAGAGCTTAACTGCAATGTTTGCACATATTTAACCCATTCGGTGCTGATGACGGCTCCCGGCTGTCATGAGTTACGGTGGGCGTGTGCTGATGACGGCCGGGAGCCGTCATGACCACTCCCGCGATCGGAATTCCGGCCACAGCCAGGGGGTTAAACATGGCCCGTTTAGTAGAATAATTGAGGGGGGATTATTTATTTTTTACGGGGGCACAGCATTAAGAAGTTTTAAGACCACTGATCTAAGCTCTTTGGGCCCGATGTAGGTAATAGGGAAATACCAATTGCTAAATACCGAATTTTACCGATTCGGTATTTAGAAACTGGTATTTCAGATGTAGGTAAGAATTCGGTAAAAAATACCGAATTCTTAATATTCGTTATTACCGAATCGGTAATTGAGATTCGGTAATAACGAATACCTACCCATTCATTCCTATGGGCTTGGAGGCCCATAGGAATGAATGTGGAGCCGTTCGGTATTACCGAATCGGAATACCGGGAGGTATTTCAAGGGTGCCAGGGTGTCCAAAGGACACCCTGTTGCACCCCTGAAATGTGCATGTGTGCACATGTGGCGCACATGCATGCCCTAAGGGCATGGATGTGTGCCACATGGCACATTTCAAAAAGCAAAAAAGTGCTTTTTGAAAGGAAATCGCTACTAACCACCAACAGCGATTCCTTAAGGCTGAAGTGCACTGTTTTAAGTGCTACCTCCATTACATTTAAGGAATTGGTATTACCGATTCCTTAAATGCAAGGCCAATAAGGAATCGGTATTAAGGAATTGGTATTTACCGATTCCTTATTACCGATTCCTTCCCTACATCCCACATGGCTAAATACCGGTCGGTAACGGTAAAATTTAACGAATTTCACCGTTACCGACCGGTATTTGCCCACCTACATCTGGCCCTTTGTCTTTTCTGGAAAAGCAGAAGCCCCGCCCACTTTTCCGTGAAGACGCCGGAAGCGTCGCCGCCGCTCTAGGCAAGGGCTGTGAATGGCCAGAGTAATGGAATGGAGAATAAAGCGCTTTATTGTCTTTCTCCCACAAACACCGTGACCTTTCCGTCTAACATTGTCTGCACCTTGCAGCCTGTAATAACAGCTCTCGGATTCAGTCCATTGATGACACCCACAATATCTGAGGGAAAAACATTCAGGGAAATGAAAGTCATTTTCTCCCCAGAGAAGAAAGCGCCTTGTCGAGCCCAAAGCTTTTCTCTGCTCGTGGGAGACAGCGGCGGGCAGAAGCAATTTGCCGCCAAGGCGAGAGAACGCGTTGACCTTAGCGCGGAGTCAAACGGGCCACCGACAGAAAACGCGGAGGCACTTATATCTCAGCCCTGTGCACCACTTGAAAACGGATGCCGCTTCTGCAGGAAGGGAACAACCAGTGAAGAAAACATTGTGTCCAAATAACATGCCCAAAAAAGCTGAGGCAGCCTCCAGCTTGCTGAGGCTTTGACACTAACTGAAAACTCTAGAATGCAATTTAATATACATTTTTTTTGTTGGCAAGGTTATCGAAGCCCCTTTCAAGCACGTGTAACCTAAAGCAGAAAAGTACATCTAATAATTCTGTAGCAAAGAGGCTTACTACTAAAACGGGGTAGGGCAAGGCCTAGCGGCTAGGGCGGTCAACCTCGAATGTGGGGTACCGGGTTCGAGTCTTGGCAATGACGCTGACCATCCTGTGATTCTGGGCAAATCATTTTGCCCCTGCCTACCAAAAATGAATGTGACCTCGTGTAACGCAACTGGTGCTATGTAAAGCGCTCTGATACCCGATACCGGGTCAAGTTTGTGCTATATAAAACTCCGTAAAATAAAACCACCTCCCCCCAAAAAAAGTGGGAGTGGGTCAACAGGAGCCAGCTGCTGGTGCCTCCCACCACCGGGGTTTCCTGATAGTGTGTCGCCTTGATTCCACCTCATGCCTTTTCCTTCCACCTCTCTACACATCCTCCCAGTTTACGTAACTCCTTAAGGTACTTTTTCGTCCCTGTTTTCTCCCTTTATACCTCCTTTTTCTTCTTTCTTTGTTTTTTTCCTTCTTTCTTTCTTTCTCCTTGTTTCTCCCTTTTCTGCCTTCCCTCTCTTGCTTGGTGTCTAAATCTGATCATGAGAAATAATCTGTATTCCCCAAAAATGATTGCCAGTGTCCAACACCTGGCATCACCTGCACAAATTAAGCACTTCCAATTGCTCCATGTCAGTAGAGCACTATTTCCCCTCAGTAGCCTGTCACTCCATAAATCAATGCATTTTAGTAGTTGTGGTCTATGGGCCTCATTTATTGCTTGGCGGACAGATTATATGTTTGCCCCCCTGAAGGACTACCGCTTGAAATATCAAGCGATCACCGCTGTTCCATTTGTGATCTCTGTGCCTTCAGAGGAACTGCCATGACAGCACTGCAAGTTTGGTGTTCGGCCACCAACTTCCACTTGGCCATGCACCTAAATTATTTGTTTTTCAAATGCAAACTCTGAAAGTGGGAGTTTGTGTTTAAAAAACAGATGACTCCCTAACCCTGGGAGTCTTCTCCCAAGGGTTTGAGAATATTTTTTCTTTATTTCCTGTTCAATACCGACAGGTTTTCCTACTGAAAACATATCAGGGAGTCTGCTCTTAATAAGGCGGGGGGTCTGATGGCCTTACGCCATCAGCCCATACCTCACCTGGGAATTTGGGTAAGTTTCCAACGGCGGGGCCAGCAAGGGCTGTCGGGAAAAAGACTGACTCACTATAGAAAGAGCAGATCGAAAATGTGCTCTCTGGGTGGGAGACTACCCTGTCTGCCAAACTCTAGACAGGGCCCTTTGTTTTTATTTCAATCAAATGGTGTCACAGACATGAGAACAATGGTTTGTAAAATTAATGCTGAGAACTGGTAACATGGCGATCTGAAAACCCTAATTATCGTGCAAGAGCAAAGCCAACCTAGAGAGGACTGCAACTTGTAAACCAGTGCAGTAAATGCAATTGAACGCATCAGAGGCCCTATGGGGAGATGTGTCATGGTTCCAGAGGTGGTGGGCTCATTCTGGCTGCTTTGTATTGCTTCTAGAGACTCAATTTTGACTTGCCACATTTATTGACAATCTGCTTGACTTGTGCTGCACAAGTGAGAACCACAGAGCCATAGTAGGGCACAAGAGCCATAATAGATGGTGACTTTGAAGCAGTGGTTAATTTGTTAAAAAATACCTGCTGGGGCTCTCATCAGGAGGGAGGGGCCGATTCACAGAACTAACTTAAGACAAAATGCTAAACTTACTACTTTTGGTAATCACAGAAGCTAGGATTTTGTCTTAAGTTTGTCTTAAGACAAACTTAAGACAGACTTAAGACAGACTTACGACAAAATCCTAACTTAAGTCTGTCTTAAGTCTGTCTTAAGTTTGTCTTAAGACAAATTTAAGACAAAATCCTAACTTCTGTGAATACCAAAAGTAGTAAATTTAGGATTTTGTCTTAAGTTAGTTCTGTGAATCGGGCCCGTAGTTTCCATCCTGCCATTTCTCCTATTTGCATTGCCTAAACAAGTGGGACAAGGATGTGGTGTAATGGCCAGAGCTACCAACTTTGGAGCTGGGGAACCAGGTTCAAATCTTGGCATCAGCTCAACATACTGTGATCTGGGTGAATCACTTAAATCTCCAATCTTAATAAAAAATGAATGTGTCCTTAACTGGTGCTTGAGCACCGGGGTTGCTGATTAAGTGCCAGTGCTGAGCACCGGCAACCACCGGGTCAAATTAGGCACTCCTTTCAAATGATCTTGAACAATACATCTGACCATTCCATACCTGCCTCCCACTAACTCAGCCAGAATCATGGATGCCATGATGCATTTATTTTACCTAGCTGATACTTGTGTCCTGTAGCGTGTCACAGTAGTTTTTACTCTTCAGTTTGTTTGTATGTGTCGATGAATCTAAGTCGTACGTGTATGGCACAAACCCAGCCAAGCGTCGAAGAGCGCTGTATAGTGTCAAAGGGGGAGACATCCTTTAGAACACATGCTTTAGATCGCAAACCATTACAACGCAAGTCGTTACAACGACTTGCTGTAGGGGGTTTGATTTAAAATCCAACACCTTCCCTACTGTTGCACAGATTGGAGTTGGATTAGTAAATTATACTATTCCAACATCCAGCGCCCCCTACAGCAAGTTGTTATAACATCCGTGTTGTAATGGCATGCGATGTATCGCATGTGTTGTAACATCGCATATTCGTCAAAGGCAACAACCAAGCCAATAAAAGAGGTAACTGGTTTGTGGACTACTACAGCACTAAATTAATTTATATTCAAAATCTTTTTTTTAATTGGACGCAGGTCAGGCAGCCTTGATGGATTTCTGGATATCGTTCCAGGTCCTGGGTGCATAGATGGAAAGTTCTGTTGCCTTGCTTTTTTGTTTTAGATCTATCTGTATTTGTTCGGCAACGTCACATACACTTATAAGAACCAAGATTCTAAATTGACTGGTGTGTTACTCCAAGTTGTAAAAGCTACAGCAGCAGTCAATGATTATGATTAAATATATCCCTCTGGGGATGAGCAATGCAATGTCCACTTTGACTCACAGAGTCATGCTGGGGAAATGGATAGCAGAGGGACAGGCGTTATTTAACAAGTGTTGACCTATTGGTTCTTGCGTACCTTCTCCAGGGGAGCCACCCAGAGCCTGCTTTGTGAAGATGTCCACAGGACCCCATACTCCTCACAGTCCCCAAGGTCCAATTACTATGAATGGCTATTCACTCATTTTCATGGCTGATATATTTTTGTTCTTGCGAGAATACAGAGCGTCTCCCAGATTGAACCTTTCTCAGCTTGGAAGGGAAGTCCACCAATGCCTCTTGTCCTCTCGTCTCCATTTCAGGTTTTACCTCCACCACCTCCCTTTCCCTCCATAAATTAGAAGGATGGAGATCAGGGAAAGTGAACAGTCTTTGTTCACCCATTTTAATCTTGTTTGAATGGATGACCTGTGGGAGATCCTGAGTCCTCAGTTTGAGTGATGACCGCACCACCATAAGAGTGCCTCCCGATCCTCCACTCTCAGCCTCCACCCTGCCCCGGAGGGAGCTGGTAAACTCTTCTTACGAGACCATCTCTTACTCCTGGCTGGAAAGCGGACAACTGCTCCATCACAGTGGCCAGCTTGGCTTGCATCGTCTCCAGGGCTATTTGTGTAGGGTCCTCCAAGTGCCGTCAGTGTGATGCTTCTTCTCACAATGTCCAGTATCTCCATTTGGTCCTCAAGTCTCACCATGGCCTCAAAGAAGCAACCTTATAAAAGCCTGGACCACCCCCACATCTGTGAATATTTGACTATCCAGCGCTCTATCATTTTCACTTTACTCTCCGTAGCTTTTAACTTGCAAGCACTCGTCCCAATAGGACCTCCAATATTTTCTTTTGCAGCTTTTACTGTAGAACAGACTCAAGAGCTTTTCTCTCCCAGAGCTGCAGGAAGGGTGTTTGTGGAATAATTCAGGGCCCGTGTTCCACCAGACCATTGGACATCATGAGGAGCCTGTCCAACAGTATCTTCTTTGCCCCATCTAGAGGACAATCCATTCAGGTTGAAAAAAATGTGTTTACTTTTCTTCTTCAATGCCATGGTGTTTTGGAGTCAACACAGAGCAGAGAAAATCAACAGAAAGACAACTCATTCAACATGTTTCCTTAACCAAAGCGTAGCCATCTCTTTCTGTTCTCCCCAACAGTCAAATAGGTCTGTGACTCTAGCACGGGGCCAGAGGTGAGGCCAGGCTCTACCACCACCAGCTCTCAGGGATCACAGCTCCACTCAGCTCCACTGACCCTATTCCAGCAGGCCACGCCCCTCACCAGCATTGCTTCATTTGGTAGGCCTCTGGTCATTCCGTTATTCATAGTGTTACTTTCAAGCTCCTGCCGCCCGCCAAGGTTCCATCCGCTCTAATATGTTAGTCCACTATCAGTGTTTCTCACACCTGCAGGCAATCATAGAGATACCCTGCCATCAACTCTGGCAACTGGCACACCTCTAATAGTGGACTTGTAAAAATAAGAGCCGTCACCACACGGATCGGCACCCCGCTGGACACCAGTTCTTTATGCAGTACATTTCACTTCTTCAGTGAACTTTTGCAAGAGGAGCAGCCAGCTGTTGATGCCTTGGCCAAAGCTGAAAACAGGAGGCACCAGAGATGGTGAATTTTTCATTCAGATAGGAAGTGTGCAGGCTTTGTAAATGCTGCAACCGGTTCGGAGGGTGACGTTGGGAGGGCTGGACTGGCAGTAGCGGGCATCGGATGTTTGCCTGGGAGGCTGGAGTGGTGGGGGACGGTTTTGAGGCAGTGGGGACCAGTTTTGAAACTGGGGGATGATTTTGTAGCGATGCTGCTATACTGGCCCCCAGTAACACAAGCATCAGTGCTGGAGGCCGGTTTTGTTAAGCAGCAGTGTTTGACACTTGCACCCCCCTCAATCTTCCTCCTCCTCGGTGGTGGAGGCTGGTCTGACAAAATTTGCCAGGGGGCTGCTTTGGATTCCCAGTCCAACCCTGGACGCAGCCCACCAAGGGAAACCAGTGGAGTTCCTTCAGGATGGGGCTGAGATGATCATATTTCCTTAGGCCCTCTGTGAAATGTGCTGCGGCATGTAAGATTCCCTTGGGGGGCAGAGTGGAGTCTGAGTCATGAAGCCGGGCGTTTTCACCATCCATATTTAAGAGTGCGAGAGCTTGGACAGCAATCCTAAAGCTGCTTTCTGGGAGGACCGATTTCACTTTCTTTGGTAGAAAAAACTGGTACCTGGTCATTTTTGATTTCCAGGCAATATGTCCTTTGAGGATGAGGTTTGTATCCAGTGTGAATGCAAGCGGCTTGACTTTGGGTGATAGTGGTGTTTGAGACCATCAACGTCGGGTGAAAGTTGGAGTTTGAAACCGTCAAAGTTCATGTCATTGAGCCAAGTTTGTACTCTTTATTGGTTGTTCATGGCAAATAAAAATAATTCTGTCTGGTTGGGTTATGCTTTCGGTGGGTGCTAGACATCCAGGACTGGATGAGGTGCAGCCAGTGTTCGAGACCATGGATGCGTGGAGCAGAGGAGCCTTTCAAGTAGAGTTCTGTATCGTTGTCATATTGGTGAATTTTGATGCTATCAGTGATTAGAATTCCAGGGGGTACCATGTCGATCTTGGAAATGACGGGGGATAATAAGTAACCCTGGAGATCTACACAGGTGATAGGGATCTTCTGGGACCTGGAGGTGCCTATGTCAACAAGCTAGTGTCAGCTTTAACAATAGATGAAGAAATAATGAAGGATGGTGCCATGGACTTAATTCAAGTCTTCAGGGTGTGAATAAAGGTATGGGGGTCCCCAGTGTCAAAGGCATCTGAAAGATCCAGCAATATCAGGAGGCAGGGGCCATCTTTATCTGTGCCCAGGAGAGCCTCATCTAAGATGTGTAAGATTGTATGATGATCAGATTGGTAGTCATAACAGAGATGGTTGGCATTGGTGTGATCTTGGAGAGAAACCAAAGGTGGTGATGGATGGAGTGTTGACAATACAAACACTCACCCCCTGTCAACTGATCTGGGTTTAATCCATCACCGTTCTTTAGCACACTCCGCTTGGAGAGACCATAACTGCATGTTTTGATGATCTTGCCTATTAAGGGTTGGTGAATGATGGGCTGGTAGTTGGCGAGGTCACCAGGGTCTATTGTAGGTTTCTTAAGGAGTGGGAGGATCTGGCCCGTATTGTGGAATGAGACCTCAAGTGAGAACGATTGATCGTGATGGTTTAAACAAGCAGCACATTTTTTTGTGTGTGATAAGGTTTTTTTTAACAAAACATGATGAAAAGATGGTAAATATGAGATTAAAGTTGGGATTTGACTAGGAGGTAAACTAGAAGTGAAAGAGTACAGGAAAGATGGAAAGATCTGACAATGGGGGAGACTATTCCGAAGTCGAAGAAATAGAAGACAGCAAACAACCATGATGATAATGCTGTAAAATGCCAAGAAGTGTAAAGCAAATGAATACTTTATGATACACAAACTGTGTTTGGAAGAGTTTATTGATTTACAAATAAAATAAGGATGCAAACTATAATCCACTGCATGAGGTTTTCACAGACTTAATAGTGTGATTCTTAATGTTTGGCTGTTTGTTTTAGCAGATACTAAAAATGTACTCCTTAATCTTGAAGAAGGGCCAACAATTACATCCAAAAATGGTTGGAGCTAATCCTTCAAGGCTCCGCACTCTTTCTTGGACTGAGAGTCTTGAAATCTTACGGTTAATGGGTCATTTCAAGGTCGAATTAAGCTGGTGGACCAAGGTGGGATTAACTCATTTATTTCATTGCATACGAACATCAAAAATATGACGGATCTTTAGTCCGGGAGATATAGGAATAGCACACAATGTGTAGAAGGGCCTATTCCTTATAGGATATGAAATCCTCATCCATCGAAGTGGCATTCTTTGTAGGGTATCCTCCTCACCTTGACCGAGGTTTCGTGTCGGGGTGGAGTCCAGACAGGGAGCCCCACCCATGCCCGGCGTTAGGACCAATTACAGAGCTTTACCTCTAAACGGAAGTGCTAAAACTACCTTGTGATTCAGAATGTCAGTTTATTAGTGTCTCCCTATAGTAAGATTAAAAGTAATTAGCTGGATAGTGATGGTATGAAAATATCCCTTGTGCCTCATGGTGTCAACATGTTCCATATGCACAACACAAGATAGTAAGGGGTCAGGAAAAAGGTTCTAACTGAGTTAAGTCTCTACAACAATGACTGGAATGGAAAAGAAAGGGAGAAAGAATGATTAGTGTGTAAACTGAATCACACTTAGGGTCTCCTGCTACTCCAAGAGGATTCCCATCAGTCACCACTCGGATCCGCCCTTCATCATCTGGGATCCATCACCCTCTGAGCTACAGATGTATAGACCCACAGTGGATTGGCAGATGTCAAGAAGCCTAATCCTACTAGTGGCGTATGTTCAGAGGAGAAATTCAAGTGTATGGTGGTAACCAGAAGCAGTGCTAAACAAGTGCTATAAAGTGAAGTGCACAGTGAAATAATGAAAAATGGTGATAAAATTAGGTAAAGAGGCGAGAAAGAAATTCATTATGAATCGCTTCTTTCCTAAATTCTAAAAGAAATGAGTGCGTTGTGGTATAAACAAATAACCACAGTTGGAAAAGAAGGTCGACATGTTTCTGCAGACTTATAAGATCTATATAGTATCTGGCTGCTTCCTCAGGACCAAAAAACGCTACTGCTTAAACAAAAGTATATATAAGTGGGAAAATAAAGAAGACTAGATATCACCTGAAATGTAGCGATACCATCCTTCTCCTAACTGTTCACATGCCAAGAGTGGATCCATTCACAATGACATATATGTAGAGAAAAAAACAGAGAACATACAACATTTTCAATGCAAAAACCATGGATGGCATTATGATTATAGACACTCTATTCGAGTTGCCCACGGTTCACTTGGTGCCGACTAGTCTAGACTACACGTGACCCGCGTGGGTACATGATACATCATAATCATTTAAATCATTCCTTTGTGCAGTATCAGTACCAGTCAGCTAGACTAGAGAAAAAACAAAAAAGAGACTTAACTCAGTTAGAACCTTTTTCCTGACCCCTTACTATCTTGTGTTGTGCATATGGTTATTGGGATATTAGTATTGTTGGGTCATTAAACTATCCCCCAGACCCTCCCCCACCTGTTTTGTATATTGTTCTTGTGCAGCTGCTGAGCTGTGGGTCTTTTCTTCTTTTTAAAAATTTTTTTTCCAGGGTTACATAAAACAGACCTTGGATTAATGATAGAGATTTTGTGAGACCTTTGCATTTATTCCTTTTCTAGCACAGCCTTTGTCTTATTAATTAGTGTTCAAAATGGCCACCATTGCTGGGTTGGCATTCGATGAAATGGAGATTCAGTCAATTCTATCAGAAAATCTGAGTGTTCTAGATATGTTACCACCAGTCCACATTACAGGCGAAGATGGGTGGGCTAAAATCTTGTTATTGAAAAAAAGTCAGTCCAGGATCTGTGTACATGGAATTTCCATGGCAGAATATCTCCGGGGTAATGGTGCCCCCAGTGGCTTAACTGTCACCAATGTTCCCCGACTTTTCTTGGATGATAAGGATTTCCTGCGTGATTGGTCCCTTATTGCCTGGAAATGTACGAGAGATTGGTTAGTGCTTATTATAAAAACGGCCAAAAAAGCAGCAGATAAGATTCTGATAGAGATTCAAATCTTGGAAGGGCAGATTAAAACCACCCTCACCACTAAGATCTTCACTAAGAATCAGGACGAGAATAACAAGGCCAACAAGGAGTTTAGGGACTCAATTTTGTTCACAAAACTTGAAAAATGCAAAAAATATCTTGCAAAATTCGCCATGGACAAAGTTTATCCATATACTGATGAAAATTATGTACCGGTGCCTTTTAACAACAAAGGAAGGAAAGGGGGTTCAACCTATGGCACCTCCAGTTCTGATGCAGAGGCGAGTGACTCAGAGAATTCGAACACGATGAATAACAATAAGAGAGGTAGAGGTAACAATAGGAGAAATTGGGGCAGACACAACACAAACTATGGGCCACCCCCGCCGCCCCCCTGGTGGCAACCTTCACCTTGGGGTATGCCTACTTACCCACCACCAGGAGGACCTTTTGGTCCCCAAAACTTCTACCCTGATTATTCACAGCAGCCTTTTTTAGGCTATGGCCAAGGGAGACCGAGAGGCCGACGCAGACCTCAACAGCATGGTCAGGTCCAATGGAACCTACCACCCCAAACCTTGGACTTGAGGAACGGGAAACATCTCCCGAGAAACATCAGGAGCGTCAGCAGAACCTCCCTCGTAATTAACCTTAGTTCTTATACCATGTCTGATATTGAAGAACAGGTACTCAATAGAGGACTTGGGTTTGTCTCTACCAACAAAACAGATCCCTTCCTTGCTAATATTGAGATGAACAAATTTTTTCGGAAAATTAGATTGCATTTCTTGTTTGCTAACAAAGATGGTCTAGCTGATAACAACGATACTTCTGATGAAAACACTGGACTAAGAAAACCGTCTAAGTTCAATCCTACAACGATAGGCTTACCTGCGAAGGTAACTGCTTTCGAAGAAGCTGCAGACCATGATTTACAGTTGCTCCTTCATCAACAGCAAAAACCCTTCATCAATCTAAGTAAAAAAGAGCAACTAGCTTTGAACGGACTGGCAAACAATGCAGCTGTCGTAATTAAGCCGGCAGACAAAGGGGGTGCTATAGTTCTTTTGGACACCAACACTTACCGAGAAGAATGTCTACGACAACTAAGTGACAACAAATTTTACCGTAAATTGCTAAGCGACCCCACTCCTAGACTTACCACCATCATCGGCACGATTGACGAAGAAGCTTTGGCTGAAGGATGGCTCATGGAAAAAGAGGCACAATATCTTTGTGCCACTAACCCAGTGATGCCATATTTCTATGTGTTACCAAAGGTACACAAAACCCAGAGACCACCTCCTGGGCGCCCCATAATCTCGGGCATAGGCTCACTGCTCGAGCCTTTATCCACTTTTGTGGATCATTTTTTGCAACCTTTGGTTTTAGAAATGCCAACCTATCTAAAAGATACCAAAGCAGTGCTCAGAATCCTTCCAGATGTGAGTTACGACATTGAACTAGACCTCCTAGTCTCGTTCAATGTTGAAAGCCTCTACACTTCCATACCTCAAACTGAAACCTTAGAGGTAATAGAGAGTCTTCTTGAAACTCAAGACCTGAAATCCATCACACCAGTCAGGCTGATCATGAACCTAGCGACCTTGGCCATGACTGAAAACTTTTTTGCTTTTGAGGATTCTCTGTACCTACAAATTAGCGGGACCAGCATGGGCAGCGTTTTTGCCCCGAGCCTCGCTAATTTGTATGTGCATAGTTTCGAGCAACGACACGTGCTCACTCTGACCAATCCATATATGAACAATGTGCGTTTATGGAAACGTTACATTGATGACGTGTTGGTGGTATGGCGGGGCACAGTCGAGGATTTGAACAAATTCCATGGGTGGTTAAATGATCTAAACCCCTTTTTGAAATTTACCATGGAATTTAGTGCACATGAGCTATCCTTTCTAGATCTGTTGATCACAGTTACCCCGACTGGTCTGCAAACTGAAATTTATCGCAAACCAACAGCAAGGAATTCTCTCTTGAGCTATCAGAGTTTCCATCCCAAAGCACTTCTTAACAATTTGCCCTATGGACAATTTCTTCGTATCCAACGAAATTGTTCTACTAGACCTGCATTCGAAGTACATGCTTTGGGCTTAGAGAAGCAATTGGTTGAAAAGAAGTACCCGAAGAAACTTGTAAGAGCTGCCAAAAAGCGTGCTCTAAATAACAACAGGGAGGGTCTTCTAGAACTTTTGCCTCCGAAACCAGTATTGAAGAGAATCACTTATGTCAATACTTTTAGCACGAAGTCAAACCTGATTCAAAAAATAGTGAAGAAGCACTGGGCTATTCTTAACACTGGGGGAGACACGGTCACCTTACCCCCTCCTCTCTTTGCCTTCAAGCGGGGCCGTAATGTGAAGGACCAGTTAGTCCATACGAGACCCAAGACCATGAATCTCCGTACTGTAGGAACCCTCTGGGACATGCCAGCCGTTACTGGACACCATCCCTGCGGCAACTGCGTGTCTTGTCCCTTAACAAAAAAGTCGACACAGATTGATATTGGCACAGGTCGTCCCTGGGAGCAGCGGCGATTCACGAATTGCAACAGTCTAAATGTCATCTATTTGATTACTTGTCCCTGCAAAATGCAATATGTAGGGATGACGACACGTAAAGTGAAGTTGAGAATATCTGAGCATAAGAGCTCGATCCGGTGTTGCAAACAGGCTACGAGATTGACAGCCCACTACATAGAGGTCGGCCATCTATCTACTGAACTAAGTTGGACAATTATTTAACAACCCTTGATTCCATCGCACATTACTGACATCAGTGGCTTTCTGTTTGCAAAAGAGCAGAAATGGGTGTACAAACTCTGATCAGATCGAGTTGGCCTGAATGAGCCTATCCCATGGATGGCATTATGATTATAGACACTCTATTCGAGTTGCCCACGGTTCACTTGGTGCCGACTAGTCTAGACTACACGTGACCCGCGTGGGTACATGATACATCATAATCATTTAAATCATTCCTTTGTGCAGTATCAGTACCAGTCAGCTAGACTAGAGAAAAAACAAAAAAGCTACTAGCTGGGCACTTATAATAGTATATATATCTAATATACACTCCTTTTGATAGAGCGCATTTGCGCACTATTTGCCCATGATCAGAAATGAGGAGCGAACTGCGATAGAACTCCATTTCCCATCATTCCCAGGAGAGCGCACACATTTTGATGTCATCATAACGTAGTGCGCACTGCTAGCGTCGCATTTTGATTTGCCTCAACCACGTCCACGATAGAGGCTGAGCGCATTGAGACAGGACTTCAATCCCCAGAAGCCCGTGCAGAGCGCATGCAGATTGTCGTCATTGCAGCGCCCACTGCCTGCGACGAAAATAATAACCACAAGCTGAGCGCCGCGTCGGTACCTCCCACGTCAGCCCAGAGGGACGCCCGGGGTACCGACGGACAGGTAGGCTCACATTGCGTGTGTCCTTTTCAGCCTGTGTTTTTCCTCGTTACAACTGAGTCTTGGTGTGGTAACAGTTCACGTTGGAGAGAGAGTTTGAGATTGTCTGCATACTCGTTTTTCCAACTGAGCTTTGAGGACAGTATTTTTTACTCGCGTTTGGTGTCTTGTGAAACTGACTACTTGCGGAGTGTGATTCTGGATTCCTTACCGACTCACTTTGTAATGCTCTGGAAGCATGAGGGCAGTATTTGTGCTCTTCCTTTGGTCTCCTAGCATTTTGTTAACCTGTATGTCCGCGAGGTATGACTCCATACTGATCGCAAGCTCTACATATCCTCACGGGCTGTTTTGGTGCACATAACATCCACGAAAGTCAACAGAGGCCTCTTTTTCCCTTCACTTTCTTTTTTACATAAACCCGATAATATCATTAATCAAGCATTGGTAGTGATCGCCTAGATCACTACATGTTTCACTATCTATTAAGAATAAGACTAAATATTGATTTGAGCCTTAGGCATACTGCTGGAATAGCGTAATGAATCTCTTGTCCTAATATTTCCCTTTCATTTCATTTATGTTTTGTTGCTACTTTAGAGCGGTGCCCCGCTTTACCTGCGCTGTAGCCAGGTGAGGTGGGCTTTTCTCTCCTGCCAGTTGGGTAAGTGAGTAATTATAAACTTGTGGTTATATATAGAGATGTGTTAAATACATATATAGGTGACCACATCTGGCAAACAATAATAGTGACTAACTTGTGTCTGAATGATGTGCATTAACATTGGTTTTTGCATTGAAAATGTTGTATGTTCTCTGTTTTTTTCTCTACATATATGTCATTGTGAATGGATCCACTCTTGGCATGTGAACAGTCAGGAGAAGGATGGTATCGCTACATTTCAGGTGATATCTAGTCTTCTTTATTTTCCCACTTATATATACTTTTGTTTAAGCAGTAGCGTTTTTTGGTCCTGAGGAAGCAGCCAGATACTATATAGATCTTATAAGTCTGCAGAAACATGTCGACCTTCTTTTCCAACTGTGGTTATTTGTTTATACCACAACGCACTCATTTCTTTTAGAATTTAGGAAAGAAGCGATTCATAATAAATTTCTTTCTCGCCTCTTTACCTAATTTTATCACCATTTTTCATTATTTCACTGTGCACTTCACTTTATAGCACTTGTTTAGCACTGCTTCTGGTTACCACCATACACTTGAATTTCTCCTCTGAACATACGCCACTAGTAGGATTAGGCTTCTTGACATCTGCCAATCCACTGTGGGTCTATACATCTGTAGCTCAGAGGGTGACCGATCCCAGATGATGAAGGGCGGATCCGAGTGGTGACTGATGGGAATCCTCTTAGAGTAGCAGGAGACCCTAAGTGTGATTCAGTTTACACACTAATCATTCTTTCTCCCTTTCTTTTCCATTCCAGTCATTGTTGTAGAGACTTAACTCAGTTAGAACCTTTTTCCTGACCCCTTACTATCTTGTGTTGTGCATATGGTTATTGGGATATTAGTATTGTTGGGTCATTAAACTATCCCCCAGACCCTCCCCCACCTGTTTTGTATATTGTCAACATGTTTCAGCCTTAAGCCTGATCCAGGGCCACAGAAAGGGGCAGATCCTCTACTAGGGCGGAGGAGCGTCGCCCCACTGCTTTCTCACAGTGCGAGAAACAGAAAGATAAAATGGAATTTTTACCAAGCAGAAATGTTTGGTTGTGTGCGGGTGGGTGGGGCTGCTCTACGAGCAGGGCTGGGCCTGGAGGAGTGGTGTGACCACTCCTGAGTGAGTATGACTGGTTGGTCCGCCCTCTGGGGCCTCCCAAACCAGTCATGTGCACTCTGTCCTTTCTCCATGAAGGCTGCAATGCAGCCTACTTGGAGAAAATGGACTTCCCATAGGCATCTGGTTGGGTGGCGTCCCCACCAGTCACAAAGCCGCCATTGCAGCATTGTGATTAGCTTAGGGGAGGGGAGGGAGGCTGCCTACTTTCTGTTGCTGCTGGAGGCAGGAGAGGAGAGCAGGAACCGGAGCCAGATCTGGGAAAATGTAATTATTACATTTACCCTTTCCCGACACGACCCTCCCGGCGCGACCCCCCCCCCCCGCCCACAATCAATGCTGCCCGCGACTGGTCACAGACTTTCTTCAGGGCAGAGGTCCTGACAGAAAATGTTCACTAATCTGCTCTACCAATTGGAGCAGCAAAATATTATGGGCCTCATTTATGAGGCCTTCCGTCAGTTTTGCGCTTCCCTTGCATCACTTTTTGTGACGCATCGGCGGCGTAAAACATGCCTCCTGTTGCGCTCTATTTACAAAGTGACGCATCTAAGCAGATGCGTCACTTTGTAAACCCCTGCGCTACATTATACCTGCGCAGGTATAATGTATGCAGGGGGGGCGTTCCCCCGCAAAAAGCCTCGTAGAAGTGATGCAGTGAAATCTATGAGATTTGACTGCGTCACTTCTAGGACGCCGTTGCGTCAAAATCTTATGCCTGCCTCACAGCAGGCGTAAGACTGACGCAGGCCCTTTCACATGGGGCTTGCCCCATGTGAAAGGACACATTGCTGGAGTTGCGTCACTTTTGTGACACACTCCAGCAATGCGTCACTTTTGCGCCATACAGATACGTCAGAAATACTGACGTATCTGTAACTCCTTGCGCAATGATGCGTCATACTGTAAATATGACGCATTCAGCATGTCGCAAGGAGGGCGCAATGAAAAGTCACGCATCGCTGTTTTCATGCAGCGATGCGTCACTTTTCATAAATGAGGCCCTATGAGTATAGATGATGTGTTCTGAACCCCTTCTACTCTCTCCAAGAAACCCATACAGAATGGGTTAGGGTCATTACAAGGGCACTAATGTTATCAAAAGTATAACATCTTTCCCCTGCCAAACGTGCGACCCCTGACACTGACTGCCTGTGAGCATTGATGTGATGCTGGTCTGATGCCCACTGCTGCCTGACATGACCATAACTTTTAAATAATTAAGTTCAAGTGTCCTCAAAACAACTGATTAGAATGTGACTTTCGTCCTGCTGCTTGTTTTTTCTTCTCTTCAATATCAAGAATTATTGATCACAGTTTTTATGTTGTTCAATATTCATCTCCTGGGCTAATGAATCTTGTTATCGACTGAAGTGTTTGATTCTTATGCGCTGGGCGCAGAGAGTGCAAACGGGGGAGGGGCGAAGAGACAAGCATGGAAGGAAGGGAGAGACAGGGCGGGGGAAGCTGGGAGGTGAGGAAGAAAGAAGGGGTCATTGAAATGAGGTTAGAAGCTACAGGAAGTGTGAAGGAAGAAGTCAGGGAAAGGGACATGAAGGACAAGAGGGAAGGGAAGGAGAGATGCCAAAAGTAAATGAAGGAATGAAGACACAAAGGGGCATATTTACAACTAAATGGTGCAGCGCTGCGCCATTTAGTTGTAAATATGGCCCTTTGTTTCTTCAAGCAATTTAGCAGCACCGCGTCATTTAAAAAATGCAGGGATCCGCCATATTAGCAAGAATACGGCACACACCCGTATTTCCCCTTATGCCGGTGCTAAAAAATCTGCCTAGCGCCAGCGCAGGCACCCTTTGCAAGGGTGCTTGCGTTGCAGGGGTGATTGCTGTTCTGAAGGAAGGGACACCTTCCTGCACAAAAACAATCATTAATGGAGTTTTGCTTCTTCTATTCACACATAGAAAGGTTTCTGCAGCACACATAGAAAGAGCGAAAAACAAAAAGAAATAAATGTATTTCTCCTTCTTGCGGCACAATGCCTGCTTTTCAAAGACGTTAGTTTTTGCGCTGCTTCAGATTTACACATCCTTGTAAATATGGGGCAGTGTCAAAAAGCAATGTGTGTTGTGGTGGAACGCCCACAGCAACTCCCACTGCACCCCCCTTTCACTCAGGTACTTGCGTGAACGGGGACGGTATTTAAAATGCAGCAATAAGCCACGCAAAGTGGCTTAGTGCTGCATTGAAAATATGGACCAGGGCACTGCGCCACCGGATTGTCGAAAACAAGTGATACTCGGGTGGTGAAATGCTCTTGTAAATATGCCCCTAAGAGAAGGTAAGAGTCAAGGAAAGGAAAAAGGAACAGGAGAAGAAAGAAAATTATGCAGATAGGATGGGAAACGATAATGAGCAGGGCAAAGAGAGAGAGCAGCAAGAAGGGAATGCTGAAAGTTGGTAAAGAGGAACAAACAAAGGAAAAAGTGGATGTAAGTCGTAGAGGACAAGAGAAGAGAAAGAAGGAGGAATCACAGAAAAAATATAGAAAAAATTGGGAAGGATTGAGATGAGAGAAACTGAAACTGGGATGAAAGAAGTGAAATGTGGAAGAAGGGAGGTGTAAAGAGGCCAGGAAATGAAATCAAAGAGAAGCGATGGAAGGGGGAAGAGATGGAAGAGCAAATGCAGACGAACATTAGTGAGAATGAAGAAAGGGAGGAAGGATTTGGACGTTTCACTTTGCCAGCCCCGGCCAGGCTAGCTCTAAACGCACCTGTGTCTTGTGCATGTGTACATATCCAGCACAGAGGAGAGGTTTCCTGTGCAGAATTGCCTCAGCTAAGTGGATGAGCTTTCCAGGGCCAATCGAGTCTTTGATTGTTGAACTGTTTTGACAGATGTCAATCTTCGTCTGACCAGAATTCTTTTGAATGGAAACGCGTTTCAGTGTATGTAACCAGTCTGAGCATTTTCCATAAGATTACGGAAAAAAAAATACTTCTGTTGATGATAATTTGCATATTCACATCGGGCCCAATTCACAGAATGAACTTAAGACTCAATCCTAAACTTACTACTATTTTGGTATTCACAGAATGCATTTACTACTTTTGGCATTCACGGAATGAACTTACTACTTTTGGTATTCACAGAAGTTAGGATTTTGTCTTAAGTTTGTCTTAAGACAAACTTAAGATAGACTTAAGATAGACTTAAGACAGACTTAAGACAGACTTAAGACAAAATCCTAACTTAAGTCTGTCTTAAGTCTGTCTTAAGTCTGTCTTAAGTCTGTCTTAAGTTTGTTTTAAGACAAACTTAAGACAAAATCCTAACTTCTGTGAATACCAAAAGTAGTAAATGCATTCTGTGAATGTCAAAATTAGTAAGTTAATTCTGTGAATGTCAAAATTAGTAAGTGCATTCTGTGAATACCAAAATCGTAGTAAGTTTAGGATTGAGTCTTAAGTTCATTCTGTGAAACGGGCCCATCATCTCACACACCTTAATTCTGCTTCTAATTCGGAAACAAAGGAAAGTGTAGGGTTCTATGTAAGTGTAGCGGATCAAATGGGATGTATCTAGTGCGCGGCATCTTATGATATTATAATATTACCGTACATGTATTTGCAAAAACATTACAATCAGTTGAAATGCTTCCCCCTAATGGAAAGCAGGCCTGGGGAGTGGGGAGGGCTCTGGGCAATGAGAAACCCTGGGGAGTCAGACAATCACTGCCAGCAATTAGAATCCAACAACAACATCTTCTTCAGCTAATGCCTTCACACCAGCCTTAGTTTTTCAGACTCATTTAAAATATGGTTTCTGCCAGTGAAGGACTGGACTTTTAACAGTACCAGCGGTGCCAGGGAACAACACCTATAACCTTCATGGGATACCTGTTTCGGCGCACAAATTACAGAGACACGGGATACTTCCTTCGGCGTCAAAGATCAGCGTTTATTACTGCAGGGAGGCAAAAGTCACAAGAAGTACAACAGTGTGTAGGTTCTGAGAGTCTGCTTCAAATTGTGTTTGTAGGTCACTCTCTTTTATACAGAATGTTGCCATTGCATAACATGTGGACAAAAGATTACAATCCGGTTCCCACAGTAAACTTCAAAGAGGTCGCTTTCATGTGTTCAGAATCCCGGAACATCATTACAATAGCCATGCCGGTTCCCAACTGTAAAAGTACATCTTCTCACCATTAGGCACACCCATTAGAGTTGTAAATGACAAAGAAGAAGAGACAAGAACAGCTGCAAGGAAGTCAGACACGTGTAGAGAAAAGAGTGTGGGGGTAATATCGGAAGCATGATCAAAGAGTTGGAACGATCGCCTGCAAGGCTGTCACAATAAGCCGGCACGACCAGATTACCCTCAAGCTGAGCCATTTGCCTTTGCTGTGTCATTCCTCCGGCCATAAAGACGCATGAAAGGAATATGCGTCTTCCGCAAGGCTTGGGAACTAGAGGGTCAGGGGGTGAACAGTTATCTGCTCGCTGACTACGTGAGGGCAAGAATCAAAATGGATGCCGTATCTAAAATGGAACCCGAGGGTTCAGATGAAGAACGCGTAATATTAGACGAACCCTGGCAGGTAGTGTAGCGAAATTTCGCACACTTGCCGAACTCGTCATTTGCGGTTCGTAGATACCAAACTCGTCCATATTCGGCAATGCCCAGAACATCGTAATAATTTTTACGGAACCTCAGACGGTCCTTTTGCCCTCATGTAGGCAAGCACTAGTCGGAATCATAATCGATTTCGATACTCATCAAATCACTCAGATGTTGTTGGTACATTATTCTGCTCTTCAATGCTTCTTTGGTGACAACGGGCTGTCTTATACACGTCGTAGCACAAAGGCCACATAAGGCGGGACCACATTGCACACAAAGACAACATGAGAACAGAAATGTCACAACAACCCCTATGATCATCAGAATCTTCCAACCCCAAGTCGATATCAGACCCCAAAACCATCCCAGAAGCGTCCAATTTCCTTCGTCCACGTGTATGGACTCCGAAATTTTGTGCAACTTAGAGATGGCTTGATAAACCGTTGGAGCGTTATCAGGTATGAATATGCAGCAGCTCGAATGGATGACTTTACAAACCCCACCTCTATCTGCTAGAACGATATCTAGAACCATACGGTTCTGCAACGTCATCAGTCTATCCGCCTGAACTTCGGCTGTTAAATTACCAAGGGCATTTGCAGTTATGTTGGCAGTTGATTCTACTACACGAGTTAACTGTCTCAGGTTCCTGCTATTAACCATCGGTCCCCAGAACGGTAGGAAACCCTTAAAGAAGTCTCCCGCTTCTTGTCCGGAAGTATCTTCTTTGCTAATCACACCTCTTACAATTCTATTTCTGTGATAATCAGAAGCCACAGTGAAAGTCGGAGGCAAAAGATTTGCAATATAGCAGGTACCCGAGAAGTCATGAGGTAACCACGTATAGGCTCGATCATAACATACAAAGTAGGTACCCTTGGCAGGCAGGAAGACAGGGGAGGAGAGTGTTGGTAAGACATATGTCTCGGTACAAGCACTCTCCCCAAACTGAGCTCTCGGATTTCGACCAAGACCTTTCAAGCAGAAATTACCAAGGTGAGGTACAATCCATATCGGTGGTGAGCTTTTAAGCTGCCTCTCACCCACTGATAAGCTGTACTCAGCTTCACTTAGTTCCTTATATGCTCGCACCTCTTCCTCTGGGATGAGCGATGCGTCAAAAATATCTCTATCTAAGTCTGCAATAGCTCTCGCCAGAGTCTTGTGGTACGGGCCAGGACCAGAGTTTGCTGAGCGTGGTTCTCGATGGGGGTAGGAATCTAGTGCGCTACGGAACATAGTTTGTAATGCTCGAGCTGAACCTTGTGCACTATAAGGCAGAACTAGGTACGGAATACCTTTATCCATGGTATGTGGCATTAACCCACACACCCAACAATTGGTAGTGTTTACCACTAACTGATGCTGATGCAGGAGTTGTATAAAAGAGTTGTTTCTGAATTCCGCACGTCTGATTTGTTCGTGTTGAGGCAGAGGATAAAAGGAATGTGGAGAAACAGTAGAAACGACATATTGATCATGAGATGGAAGAGTAGGTGTAGCAGAAGACAATAAGAACTGAGACCCATAATATATTCCTCCTACCAATAGCAAAGATATGGTGACAAACAGTATGATTACTTGTGAGAAAAACCATTTTGTATGACATATTTTCTGCAATGTAGATCTTTGCGCCAACATTTCTTCTCTTTTTGACAGCTCAGAAAATGATGATTCCATCCCCTAACGACCGTCCGCGACGTTCTTGACGCACTTCGTTCTGAGTAGCGGTTATCAATTCCCAGGAGTTCCCAGAAATTGATAATAGAAACCAACCTTGTGTCGATAGCTGCTAAACAGAAGGAAGTACCCGCACGGCCTTACGGTCAACCTGGATGGTAGGTTCTAGCTAGATAATGTTCTTGGCTGTACGAAAAAGAAAAAGATACACAATATATAATGTCCACTGTTTTCAGAGTAATGTAGAACCTAGAAACAAAAAAATCTTTTTATTTGTGGCTTGTTCGTGGTCGAAGAAAATATCGGCTACTTCCAGGGCGAGTCTGATCTTCAAACAATGGATTGGACGGCAAAGGAGTGTTCAATTGTTCAGGCAATTGTTCAACAGTCAAATTTTCCAAGGTTGACGTGGAGGAAATTGTTTGAGGGGAATCAACAACGGTGTCAGATACAAGCCGAGCTTCACTGAATGGAACGAAACGTTGTGCAGTGTCGGTCTCAGATGAAGAAAGACCTCTTCTTATCCAGGTGTCCGATGGCAAAGGAAGAGGGACTCTCTTTGTGTGGGTAGCATGTACCCAGTTCCGACGTCCGTGTAGTCGAACCGCCGTCCTCGTAGCCAGCTGTACCTGAAACGGGCCCACAAATCTTGGTTCAAGGTTTCGTTTTCGTCCGTAGTTTCTGACGAGGACCCAGTCCCCTGGTTGAAGTCGATGACCAGGACCCTCTGTTTGTGATGGCAGAGACTCAAAGACCTGTTGATGAATCAAACTCAATTTAGCAGTCAGATCATAGAGATAATCAATCAACATAGGGTATTCAATTCTGTCAAATTCCTTAGGTCTTGGGACTCCCCATATATTAGCAGGACGACCGAACACAATCTCATATGGGCTGAGCCCTACTCGAGAGTGTACAGTTGCCCTGGTCGACAGGAGAGCCAGAGGCAAAGCGTCGGGCCATGATAAACCAGTTGTTGCCTGAATTTTAGCCAATTTCAATTTTAGAGTGCCATTATATCCTTCCACCAAGCCTGCTGATTGTGGATGGTTTGCACTATGAAATTTTTGTACTATCCCTAAACCGCAACACACACTCTTCATCACACTCCCAACAAACTCACTTCCGTTGTCCGACCATACGACCCGAGGCATTCCGTAGCGGGGAAAATACTCTTTGAGCAAAATTTTTGCTGTGGATAAAGCCGTATTATCCTTAAGGGGGTAGGCCTCAATCCATCTAGAGAATGCACACACCACAACCAACACATACTTCAAGTTATTACATCGGTCCATGTGGATAAAGTCCAACTGGATAACTTCGAAAGGGTACGTAGGAGGGGCAAAATGACCAGGTGGAGTGGGGGTGCCCTTACCAGGATTGTGCATCAAACACACCATACAATTCTTAACCACTCTCTCGGCGCACTTAGTAATCCCATCATTCTTCCATACATGAGACAACAACTTGCATATACCTTTCGTGTTGATGTGCGCCATACCATGAGCCATTGTAACAACAGCGAGGACATACGCATCCGGTAACATCCATCTCTGCTTCTCTGATAGATCAACCCAACATCCATTCTCATCCAATCTTCCCGTGCTCTCTCTCCATTTAGTCCTTTCCGTCTCAGTGGCTTCATTCTGTATTCCTTTCACACTTTCAAATGTGTCTTCACACATACCAGTCTCTGTTGGCCATCTCACTGAGCTCGTAACATACATTCTGTTCGTCAAATCTTTAGCCGTCTCTTTAGCCGTTTCATCCGCAAACGCATTACCACGACCCACATCATCTGTTACTTTCTGATGTGCGCTACATTTGACTATGGCCACTTGTTTAGGCAATGTGAGTGCATCTAAAAGATCATTTACAAGCTGACCATGTTGAATCTTCGTGCCATGCGACGTAAGGAATCCTCTCTCTCTCCACAGTCGTCCAAAACTATGTGCCACACCAAACGCATACTGGCTATCTGTAAACACATTCACCCGTTTATCTTTAGACAACACACACGCTCTCGTCAAAGCGATTAACTCGGCAGCCTGAGCCGAATTCTGACTTAGTCTTTCGCTTTCCACAATCGTTCTCAATGTAACTACAGCATATGCAGTCGTCACATCACCGTTCGGCAACTTGAAACAAGAACCATCCACATACAAAGTACCATCGGGATCTGTCAATGGAGTATCTTTTAGGTCAATACGACCCTTAGTTTCCTCCTCAGTTCTGAGATAGCAGTCATGTACTGCTTCACCACTTGATTCTGTGTCGATCGGCAGCAATGTTGCTGTATTCAACACATTACATCGTTTTATCCGTATGTGACTGGCCAGCAATGTTAACTCATATCCAGACAATCTTGCGCTCGTCAGATGTTGAGTTTTCGTTCGATTCAATAGAGTGTCAACTGCATGCGGAACCATTACCGTGAGCATATTATCCATAACTAAACCTGCGGACTGTCGAATGGACGCCGCAGCTGCCGCTGTTGCCCTTAAACAACTTGGCAAGGCTCTTGCTACTGGGTCTAAAGTCGAAGAAAAATAGGCACATGGGCGTTGCTTACCACCAAAAGGTTGTGTCAGAACACTCAACGCACAACCATCCCTCTCGTGAACGTATAGTGTAAACGGCTTACTGTAGTCAGGAGTGCCCAACACAGGAGCCGAACACAACGCATCACGTAATTCCGAAAAACTTTTCTGACATTCTTCAGACCAAGGTACTGGGGATGGGACATCCTTGCACGTAAGGGCTATCAATGGTTTCGCCAACAATGAAAAATTTGGAATCCATTGTCTGCAATAGGACGTAATACCTAAAAAGGCACGAACTTCTCTCTGGGTTTTTGGCACAGTCATTCGGGAAATCGCTGCAATTCTTTCTGGGGTCAACCTTCTCCCTTCTCTTGACAATAAGTGACCTAAATAGGTTACTTCTTGACAACAATACTGTAGCTTTGAAGGCGATACCTTGTGATGTAAGTTATGTAGATAGTGTAACAATGATACTGTAGCCGTTTTGCAAATAGCTTCTGTATCAGCTGCCACTAAAAGATCATCAACGTATTGAATCAAAGCTGCACCTTTAGGTAATACAAAGGCATCAAGTTGACCTTTAAGTGCTTGACTGTAGATTGACGGACTCTCACAGTAGCCCTGTGGAGCGCGTTTTAGCCTAAAACTGCGACCACCTAATGAGAATCCGAATAGGTCTCTGCTTTCCTCTGCAATTGGGATGCTAAAGAAAGCATTCTTTAGATCAATCACTGTGAACCAGGAGGCAGATGCCGGAATCATTGTTAGTAAAGCCGTAATGTCGGGAACCACAGGAAATTGTGGAACCACTATTTTGTTTACTTCTCTTAAGTCTATTACAAAACGATACACAGGAGATTTAGTTGGGTCAGTTCGTTTCAGAATTGGCAATACAGGGCTATTACACACGTTTCCACGAGTTTCTTCAACAACACCTTTTTCAATGAGATCATGAACGATTGCTAACAGCGCTCGTTCACCCTCAAGAGAAATACGATATTGAGGTAAACGCGGTAATCGCGCATTTGGTTTCAATTGAATCACATAGGGTGGAATGTCTAACAGGCCCACATCATTGGGACCTGTGGCCCATAAGGACGCAGGGAGGGAACTCAATTCCGGTGGGAATTTATCGACCGACAAATACATGGGAGAGATCACTCTCCGTCCCAACGTAAGCTCCACCCCTTCGGGGGAACAATACAATGTTGCATATAGTCGTTTCAACAAATCCAGGCCCAAAAGATTCTCACCACACCCTGTAGATAGAATCAGTGGAGCCGTTAGCTCACGAGGTCCAATCATAAGAGGCAAAGGACTAGAGACTGGGTTACTAACAGGGGCGCCAGAGAATCCAACGGAAACGTTCGTTAAGCCAGACAAAGGTGCGCCAGGGAGTTTCGAATGCATGATGGAACTTTTTGTCGCACCAGTGTCTAACAGAAAAGGCTCAACTACACCCGATGTAGCCACTGCAACGTAAGGCCCACTCTGATCGACCGGAACTGACACTACTCCCTCTCTTTGTCGTTGGCTGTCCTAGTAATGGTCATTTACAACAGTCTCATGCTCTACGTAATAATCGTCCACATTATACTGTGCAGATCGAACTGACCCTGCATTTCGCTGGTCAAAACAATTATTTGCATCTGATTGATTTTGATAACGATCACTCTGATTGTGGGATGAACCACGACCTCTACCTCGTGATGCCTGTTGAGGACCACCACCACGGTTTCCTCGTGTCGAAACACCATTTAGGCGGTCCCGTAAGGCAAGACAATCATATTTTAGGTGTCCCTCTTTCCTACAATATGCGCACTGATTATACCCAAGTGAAGATCTATAATCAAAGTTGTCAGAGCGCGGCTGTGTCCTATCGGGCTGTGCTCGTGGTCGATACTGCTGTTGTGAATCATTTTGGTTTGATCGTGGAGGGTATGCTTGCTGTAACAAAACCTTCGTTTTGAGCTCCTTCGTTTTCTTTTCTACACGATCACTTTCTTCCTTTTCCCTATTCTCATAATACTGAGCTGTTGCTAGTATTTGCGCAGGGGTTGAAACTGCCCACGCACTCTCTGAATTCTTCAGTTTGTTGCTTAATTCAGGCAACAAATTTGACACAAATTTGTCAACAAATAATCGCTGGCCTCCCTCAGCTCCCATGTCCTGACCACTGTGGTCGACAAACGCTTCTTCAAACCTTGTAAAGAAATCCGAGACACTCTCGTCTTTCTTTTGCTTACAAGCTGATAACTTATCCCAGTTCACCTTCATCGCTGGCATGAGAGTTTTCATGAGCGTAATGATTTTCTGCGGCAAGTCTAAGATTAGCTGGTCAGGCTTAGCCCCACCAACTTGTAGTCCATCAGCCGTTATCAATGCAGCCCAATCACCCCCTAATTCAACTGCGTGGTTGGCTTGACGAATTTTGGCCCAAACTGGTTGCGGTACAACATTGCCAAACAACATGTCGATGTCGGCAAGGTTCATAATAGAAGCTTCCACCAGTTGTGATAACTCCTTATAATAACCAGCCGGATTTTTACGCGGATCGGGTAAGGATTGCTTCACTTGCAAAACTTCCGATCGTTTCCATGGAAGATGTATCCATACCCTTCGAAAATGCGGTAAAACCACAGGGTTTGCATTAGGATCACCAGGCACCCACAGTGGCGGAACCTCTCTCATAGGATACTGACCAGGAACCGCTTTCCAATTCTCGGTGGTATCATCTGAGGACACCCGAGAATGTGCTGTGGATCTAAACGCTAATAAGCGTTCCACGGCACGTCGTACATCTTCACCTATGATCATACCGTTGGAAAAGTGACTCTGAAGTTCAATTATGTCAGACGGTACATTATCTACATCATCATTATACCATTCTTCCCTCAAAAAGTTACACATCTCCTCAAACACGAATCTCTGCGTAGGCTCATTAAACTGAGAAAATGTATCAAAGACTACACGTGGAGTGTAATTAGCAGGATGTTTTATCCACCTATGTGCCATGGTTATTAATGTCTCTTTCTCCCTACCACTAGGGATCTGACTCCGTCTTTGAGGAGTTTCAGATGAATCAGACGAAAATAACGGACCAGAAAGAGGTGAATAAAGGGTAGCAACAGAGTTAGGAACACGCTTACGAACAGAAGGAGAAAGAAAAACAGGGGCAACAACACTGGAGGTGAAGGAAGGCATAGTAGGAACGGACAAGGTAGTCGGAGTAGCAGAAACAACAGTCTGCGAAGGTACAGGTACAGGAGCAGTAGGAACAAGGACAGGTGGCGGAACAAACATAGGGTTAACAACGGGCTGACCTGCAGCCGCTGGAGCAACAAGGGGAGCTACAGGAGGAACAACAGGAGCAGCTACTGGAGCAGTAGCACCCTGTACATAAGGAGGTGGTGATTTCATCAAATATGACAGCAAGGAATCCTCCTTCAAATCTTCTTCTTTCCTTTCTAGATTATTCGGTAAAACCGGATAACATTTATCTATTTTCATATGATGCAATCTAGTAGAGATTTCCATTTCCTTTTCTTCTTTGTCCTGTTTACATTCTCGTATAGCTTGCATTATCGGAACGAACCCTTGCTTTTGATCCTTTTTATGTTGTTTGATTTCTTTCTGCTTGGCCTCTTTACGCCATATCCGAAAAGAATCAAACATAGCTGGCCTAGCTTTCTTTAAAAATAATTTAGCCTCAAGATTATCTAAAATCGAAAGTTCAAAAGTTCCATGTGGTGGCCATCTAAGGTCACCGTCTTTCTTTGTATAGCGGACCCAGTAATCATTATATATTATAGGACCCACCCCATGTCGACTATAAAGATCATGTATCGGGGTTCCAACTGGAGGTATCGGACACGAGTCCTCCAACCGGGAATCCATTGCGCAACATTGGAAAATACGAAACAAACCACTATGGCTAGGCATCGTGCACACTAACCTAGTATCAAACTTCAAGGATTACCGAAGTAATTAAACCTCGTGTAAGTCAAAACCCTCGGTTTTTGGCAATTGCAACTGTCAAATAATACTAAGAACCAATACTAAGAACCACAAATGCAATGGAACCATGCAATACAACAAAGCCTTAAGGCTATCACAAAGCTCGGAGAGCTAACCACAAAGCCTGAGGAGGCTATTACAAAGCTCGGTGAGCTATTAAAACAAAGCCTTAAAGGCTAACAACAAAGCTAGAACAACCACTAAGGACTGGGAGCGACCCACAAAATACTTAACTCGGAACTTCAATGGCGTCACCAGGAAGGCCCGTCTATCGTCTCGCTTGTACGTAAGGTCTGCACCGGGCGTCGAAGACAGGTCGACAGTCAGGGCATCGGTCCGTCGCAGCCGTCAGGAGGCGGGAATCTTCGCAGGGAAAAACTTCGGGCCACTTATTTCGACAACAGGATCGATGAAGCGGGGTGCACCTTCCCTCGGAGATTTCACACGAAGTTCCTCACGCTCATCAGGCTTTGGACCGGTACCGCTGAAGTCGCCCAACGTTGGGCGCCAACTGAAGGACTGGACTTTTAACAGTACCAGCGGTGCCAGGGAACAACACCTATAACCTTCATGGGATACCTGTTTCGGCGCACAAATTACAGAGACACGGGATACTTCCTTCGGCGTCAAAGATCAGCGTTTATTACTGCAGGGAGGCAAAAGTCACAAGAAGTACAACAGTGTGTAGGTTCTGAGAGTCTGCTTCAAATTGTGTTTGTAGGTCACTCTCTTTTATACAGAATGTTGCCATTGCATAACATGTGGACAAAAGATTACAATCCGGTTCCCACAGTAAACTTCAAAGAGGTCGCTTTCATGTGTTCAGAATCCCGGAACATCATTACAATAGCCATGCCGGTTCCCAACTGTAAAAGTACATCTTCTCACCATTAGGCACACCCATTAGAGTTGTAAATGACAAAGAAGAAGAGACAAGAACAGCTGCAAGGAAGTCAGACACGTGTAGAGAAAAGAGTGTGGGGGTAATATCGGAAGCATGATCGTAGGATCAAAGAGTTGGAACGATCGCCTGCAAGGCTGTCACAATAAGCCGGCACAACCAGATTACCCTCAAGCTGAGCCATTTGCCTTTGCTGTGTCATTCCTCCGGCCATAAAGACGCATGAAAGGAATATGCGTCTTCCGCAAGGCTTGGGAACTAGAGGGTCAGGGGGCGAACAGTTATCTGCTCGCTGACTACGTGAGGGCAAGAATCAAAATGGATGCCGTATCTAAAATGGAACCCGAGGGTTCAGATGAAGAACGCGTAATATTAGACGAACCCTGGCAGGTAGTGTAGCGAAATTTCGCACACTTGCCGAACTCGTCATTTGCGGTTCGTAGATACCAAACTCGTCCATATTCGGCAATGCCCAGAACATCGTAATAATTTTTACGGAACCTCACCAGTGCTTAATTTGTAAAAGAATAAGTGCCAGGGCCCACAGTTTTGTTCAGAAGTGTTATCAAAGGTCGAGTAAATTGAAATAAGATTCATCAGAGGGATCAAACACCCGAAGGCGTCAAGGCGCTAAAGATTTGGTAATGATGAGAAATGGACTAGCGAAAACTCTTATGTCCATATCTATAGAGTTACAAAGTTAAAAGCCATGTTTTCAGTGCTTTCCTAAAGGAAACATGAGTCTTCAGTTTAGTGACCTAGGGCCCGATTCACAGAACTAATTTAAGACAAAATCCTAAACTTACTACTTTTGGTATTCACAGAAGTTAGGATTATGTTTTAAGTCTGTCTTAAATTTGTTTTAAGCCAAACTTAAGACAAAATCCTAACTTCTGTGAATACCAAAAGTAGTAAGTTTAGGATTTTGTCTTAAGTTAGTTCTGTGAATCGGCCCCCTAAAGAGGAAGGGAATTTCATAGCTCGGCTGTGGCAACTGAGAAGGCTCTACACCCCACTCTTGCCTTCCTAAATTTTGGCCCAACTTCCAAATAGCGGTTTGCTGAATAAAGTTGTCTGATGGGAACATAGCACCGGAACATAGGGGCATATTATCAAGCAGGGCGTTAACATTATCGCAGTTTTAGCTGCAGAAATCTGCCACTAAAGTGGCGATAATGGGCTTGATAATATGCCCTGGAGAATTCCACTAGAAGCCCATGTCCACACCAAAACATGGGTTTCTATTGGAATTCACAAGGGCATATTATCAAGCCCATTATCGCCGCTTTAGCTGCAGTTTTCTGCCGCTAAAACGGCTATAATGTTTAAAGCCCTGCTTGATAATATGCCCCATAGATCTCAATGCTCCCGGACCTAAACTATGTAGCGCCTTGTGAGCAAGGTACAAGGATTTGAACTTAATGCGCTTTTCTACTGGCAACCGGTGCAACTTGATTAGACCGGCTGAGACTGTCTGGTACCTAGAGATGTCAAGAATCAGCCTAGAAGCAGCATTTTGTACTGTTTGTCGCTTGGTTACTGCCAACTTATTGATGCCAAAATATAGTGCATTACAGTTGTCAAGCCTGGATGCTATAAAAGCCAATGCCACTTGTTAACGTGCCACCGATGTAGGGATGAAAGAGAAACCTTTACGAAGGATCCTTATATTGCCGTGGCAGGTGGAAACTGTGCGATTTGTATCAATGATCACAGATTGATTTTTTGCAGAGTCAGTGGGGATTGGCAGGGATCCCAGCATCTCTGGTCACCAGTTGGAGTTGTTAATTCCAAGCTTGTGCGAGCCTGATTCCACCTCATGCCTCTTTTATCCACCACCAGACACTCCCTGCCTCTTTGTCTCACTCTCACATGTTCTTCATCTGCACTCTCACACAACTTTTTTGCATTACCACCTTCTTCCTCATTTCCTTCTTTTGTATATTTATCTTTCATGCTTTGGAACAAGATCTGTTGAGGAAATAAGTGGCAGTCCCCACAATTGGGGGTGGTGTTCCCCAAAGGCAAAAAGCAGCTGAAATTAAGCTCTGATTTCTGTCTGTCCCTTTGGGGGTTCTATCAGGTTAATTAATTCAAATCCTGATTTCTGCCTGCCCCCTTGGAGGCTCTGTCAGGTTAATTACGGCAATGTCTGATTTCTGCCTGTCCCCTTGGAGGCTCTGTCACGTTAATTACGGCAATGTCTGATTTCTGCCTGTCCCCTTGGAGGCTCTGTCAGGTTAATTACGGCAATGCCTGATTTCTGCCTGTCCCCTTGGAGGCTCTGTCAGGTTAATTACGGCAATGTCTGATTTTTGCCTGTCCCCTTGGAGGCTCTGTCAGGTTAATTACGGCAATGCCTGATTTCTGCCTGCCCCCTTGGAGGCTCTGTCAGGTTAATTACGGCAATGTCTGATTTCTGCCGTCCCCTTGGAGGCTCTGTCAGATTAATTACGGCAATGCCTGATTTCTGCCTGCCCCCTTGGAGGCTCTGTCAGGTTAATTACGGCAATGCCTGATTTCTGCCTGTCCCCTTGAAGGCTCTGTCAGGTTAATTACGGCAATGTCTGATTTCTGCCTGCCCCCTTGGAGGCTCTGTCAGGTTAATTACGGCAATGCCTGATTTCTGCCGTCCCCTTGGAGGCTCTGTCTGGTTAATTACGGCAATGTCTGATTTCTGCCGTCCCCTTGGAGGCTCTGTCTGGTGTATTAAGGCAATTCCTGATTTCTGCCTGTCCCCTTGGAGGCTCTGTCTGGTGTATTAAGGCAATTCCTGATTTCTGCCGTCCCCTTGGAGGCTCTGTCAGGTTAATTACGGCAATGTCTGATTTCTGCCTGCCTCCTTGGAGGCTCTGTCAGGTTAATTACGGCAATGTCTGATTTCTGCCTGCCTCCTTGGAGGCTCTGTCAGGTTAATTACGGCAATGTCTGATTTCTGCCTGTCCCCTTGGAGGCTCTGTCAGGTTAATTACGGCAATGTCTGATTTCTGCCTGCCTCCTTGGAGGCTCTGTCAGGTTAATTACGGCAATGTCTGATTTCTGCCTGCCTCCTTGGAGGCTCTGTCAGGTTAATTACGGCAATGTCTGATTTCTGCCTGCCTCCTTGGAGGCTCTGTCAGGTTAATTACGGCAATGTCTGATTTCTGCCTGTCCCCTTGGAGGCTCTGTCAGGTTAATTACGGCAATGTCTGATTTCTGCCTGCCTCCTTGGAGGCTCTGTCAGGTTAATTACGGCAATGTCTGATTTCTGCCTGTCGCCTTTGAGGCTCTGTCAGGTTAATTAAGGCAATCCCTGATTTCTGCATGTCCCCTTTGAGGCTCTGTCAGGTTAATTAAGGCAATTCCTGATTTCTGCCGTCCCCTTGGAGGCTCTGTCAGGTTAATTACGGCAATGTCTGATTTCTGCCTGCCTCCTTGGAGGCTCTGTCAGGTTAATTACGGCAATGTCTGATTTCTGCCTGCCTCCTTGGAGGCTCTGTCAGGTTAATTACGGCAATGTCTGATTTCTGCCTGTCCCCTTGGAGGCTCTGTCAGGTTAATTACGGCAATGTCTGATTTCTGCCTGCCTCCTTGGAGGCTCTGTCAGGTTAATTACGGCAATGTCTGATTTCTGCCTGTCGCCTTTGAGGCTCTGTCAGGTTAATTAAGGCAATCCCTGATTTCTGCATGTCCCCTTTGAGGCTCTGTCAGGTTAATTAAGGCAATGTCTGATTTCTGCCGTCCCCTTGGAGGCTCTGTCAGGTTAATTAAGGCAATGTCTGATTTCTGCCTGTCCCCTTTGAGGCTCTGTCAGGTTAATTACGGCAATGCCTGATTTCTGCCGTCCCCTTGGAGGCTCTGTCTGGTAAATTAAGGCAATTCCTGATTTCCGTCTGTCCCTCTGGGGGCTCTGTCAGATTAATTAAGGCAATGCCTGATTTCTGCCTGTCCCCTTGGAGGCTCTGTCAGGTTAATTACGGCAATGTCTGTCTTTTGCCTGTCCCATTGGAGTCTCTGTCAGGTTAATTACGGCAATGTCTGATTTTTGCCTGTCCCCTTGGAGGCTCTGTCAGGTTAATTACGGCAATGCCTGATTTCTGCCTGTCCCCTTGGAGGCTCTGGCAGGTTAATTACGGCAATGCCTGATTTCTGCCTGTCCCCTTGGAGGCTCTGTCAGGTTAATTACGGCAATGTCTGATTTTTGCCTGTCCCCTTGGAGGCTCTGTCAGGTTAATTACGGCAATGCCTGATTTCTGCCTGTCCCCTTGGAGGCTCTGTCAGGTTAATTACGGCAATGTCTGATTTTTGCCTGTCCCCTTGGAGGCTCTGTCAGGTTAATTACGGCAATGCCTGATTTCTGCCTGCCCCCTTGGAGGCTCTGTCAGGTTAATTACGGCAATGCCTGATTTCTGCCTGTCCCCTTGGAGGCTCTGTCAGGTTAATTACGGCAATGCCTGATTTCTGCCTGCCCCCTTGGAGGCTCTGTCAGGTTAATTACGGCAATGTCTGATTTCTGCCTGTCCCCTTGGAGGCTCTGTCAGGTTAATTACGGCAATGCCTGATTTCTGCCTGCCCCCTTGGAGGCTCTGTCAGGTTAATTACGGCAATGTCTGATTTCTGCCGTCCCCTTGGAGGCTCTGTCAGGTTAATTACGGCAATGCCTGATTTCTGCAGGCCCCCTTGGAGGCTCTGTCAGGTTAATTACGGCAATGTCTGATTTCTGCCGTCCCCTTGGAGGCTCTGTCTGGTTAATTACGGCAATGTCTGATTTCTGCCGTCCCCTTGGAGGCTCTGTCTGGTGAATTAAGGCAATTCCTGATTTCTGCCGTCCCCTTGGAGGCTCTGTCAGGTTAATTACGGCAATGTCTGATTTCTGCCGTCCCCTTGGAGGCTCTGTCTGGTTAATTACGGCAATGTCTGATTTCTGCCGTCCCCTTGGAGGCTCTGTCTGGTGAATTAAGGCAATTCCTGATTTCTGCCTGTCCCCTTGGAGGCTCTGTCAGGCTAATTAAGGCAATTCCTGATTTCTACCTGTCCCTCTGGTGGTTCTGGTTAAATAAGGCAACGCCTGGGCTAACAGACTATCCGGGCGGAATGGCCGAAGGTAGAGATCTAGGGGTGGATCATGAAACATTTGACTTGCACTATTTCATGTCTTCGGTGGTAATTTAAGGGAGTGCTTGTTGCAAAAACGTTCACCATTGTATTACTAAAGCAGGTTTCGGGAGGTGGTAGTGGTTGGGAAAAATGTTTGTGTATGTTTGTTTGTGGCTCTTTGTTGTGCTTTTGATGTATTCTGTTTTTTTTGTGTTGCTGTGCTATTTGTCAATACATCAGAAATTCAGTTTCATTAATCGTGGAAATGCTGGAAAGATAGCTCAGCGAGTTATACACTCACCCTGACATCTGTGTGACCTCCTCCAAGTCATAAGCTGCAATCTCAGTATGCCAACTCATCCATCTTTCCTTCGGAGCACAGTAAATTGACTTCATATATATTTGGTATCCATGACATTTGTTATATACAGCGCTTAGAGATGGCAAACCTGCAGTACTCAGCAATGTATAAAAACAATCATTTTATTGTCAGGGAATAATAATAACCGCAGAAAAATTTGCACACACCTGTGAACGGGTTATATGCTCACTGCCCATCTCTTGATTAATGTTGGCCATGAAATAATGTTGGTAATTTGTGAGCTTCTATGGCTACGATTGTGGATACCATTTAATAAAAATGAAAAGCATGGATTTCAGAACAACATTGTATTTTTATTTATGAAACAATCACATTATGATTTGGAGAATTGAGTTTATTAGTCTAAAATTTAGTTATTCTTAATGTATTTATAGGATTGTATTAAGTAGCAAACATTTTTTTCATAAACTGAAAATCTTTTGTCTGGGCACAAAATTAACACGGAGACAAATATATCAAATTATTGTTTGTTTGCTAATCACTAGACTGAGAAATACATGTATTTTTTTTCATTTTCTACCTTCCACCTTCAAAGAATATTTAGAGTTACACGATGTTACTTAATTAAAAATGCAGAAGAAAAATCGACAAAGGCTGGCCACGTGAAAGTCAGTTTAAAAAAATTAAAGAAATTGTACTAAAACATGAATAACTTTTCCCCAAGTTTTTTGGGGGAGATGAACCCTGAACACAACCAGGGGGTATCATTCACACCAAGAGCTTGTCACCATGAAACTGCTGAAATATTTCAGGAGTCCACCTTCAGAACCTATTTTCTTCATATTTATGTGAGAATAATGCTGTTCATTTGGTTTCTTTTTATTGAAAATTTAGGGGAAAAGAACCTCATGTCCTCAGACTGAGCCTAATTCAAGGTTGATATTTATCTCCCAGCACTTTCAAAGGTCACCACTTCCAGCACTTCAAAGGTCACCGGCCACTACTGCTCAGAGGGGACCTCCCGGATACACTGGACACCATAGGGTTCACTTGGTGAACTCACTGTCTTGTGCAATGTTAGGCTTGTGTAAGAATTTTTACTAGGGCTGACTGTAGTGTCTGTTCCCAGCATGTCAGCTTGTGCTTGAGGCTGTAGTGTGATCTGGTATGGCATGATGTTATGCGTACGTTAGTGGCCCCTGCGGAGGGGCAATCTTTAGTTAGGAAGAAAACAGACAAAGGAGCACGACTCAGGTGGAGTCCCAAAGCATGCTCCTGCTTGACTCTGCCAATGCTTACTGTCATCATCAACCACCACCGGAGAGGCCAACACCACCAGTGTAAATGGTTCCTCTTGCTAACAGCTACCATCATCGCGGAGTGGAGTCGGTGGGCTCTGCTCCATTACTGCAGCAAGTCCAGTCCACCAGTGACAGCCAAACGTCTTCCTGTTCTGCCTGTCAGTTGTCCTGGTCACCAGCATGGAAGGTGATAGCGCACGGGCATCCCGTCTGGCAACTCATGCATCCTAAAAAAACTCACAAAACCAGAAGGACTTTAAAACTCCGAGCATTCCAATTGGGACGTTCGGAGATGCTCTTCTTGCCTTATAGGGGCATATTAGCGAGACCCTCGTTAAAATTATCGCTGTTTTAGTGCCAGGAAACTGCTGTTAAAACAGCGATAATGGGCTTGCTAATATGCGTTATAGAATTCCAATAGAAGCCCAGGTTAGATGTGCAGGACATCTAACCTGTGTTTCTATTGGAATTCTATAACGCATATTAGCAAGCCCATTATCGCCATTTTAGTGGCAGTTTTCTGCCGCTAAAACGGCGATAATTTTAACGAGGTTCTTGCTAATATGCCCCATAATTTCCACTTGCGAAGGAAAACCTATAAGGTTGTAAATACTGCCCTCACCCACTAGATAGTGGCATGCTTCATCATTGGGCCGCTAACACACCCTGGCACAGACCAACGCTCAGGGTGGAGCGCATATTTGTAGGTCGAGCGTAGCGATGGACCTTTTGTTAGCGTGTCTGGGGGAATGTGAGACAGCGATCGCCCACGCGCCTCGCTGTCTCAGATTCGTCCGTGTGAACGCGCCTTTGTATCTAGCTGCTGGGAGCTGTAAAACAATAAGGCAGACTTTAATTTAAGTGCGTGTCGGTTATTTTCTTTCACACAGTGCTACCTCGGTACCAAGCACCCTTCTCTCCCTGCTCCCCGAACACCAGCCCAGCTCCCTCCCAAGCTCCGGCTGCGGCTTTACCTTTCCAGCGGCGCCGAGCCGGATGCGCGCTCAGATGTGGAGAAGGAACAGATCCCACGGAAATGGAACCGGGAGAGCGAGCGAGCTCCGCCGGGAGGCTCACATCGAGAGGCGCGGGGAGTGGGGCAGCTGCAGTGCGCTTCCACCGACTGCAGGGGGGCGCCACCGAGCGGCTTGCCGAGGAAAGCGGTGGGAGGCAGGGGCCGAGCTTGCGGGAGGAGGTAAGGGGAGGAGGGAGGAGAAACGAGAGCGCGCTCGAGGGCCTGACTGACAGAAGCACGAGGAGGCAGGACTTCTCACGAAAAACAGAATTGAGCTCTAGTTGACACCGCCGGGGTACCAAAGAGTTGTCGGCGTGAAGGAGTAGAAACGTCTCGCCCTGGGGGTATTAACACTTTAAAACTTGGTGACGCTACTCTCGTAAGTTAATAAAACGTTGGCCATCGCAAATCGTACCCAAGCCACCACGCGTACCTCTAGAAAACGGACCCCTCAGCTTGTGATATACCAGACCCGACCCTTTAGTGAAGATATGTTAGGAGCTCAGGCTCTTAAAGTTTTAAGGCTAGCCTGACTCAAAGAATGAAAGCGGTGTTCTTACCCTTGTAGCACGGAACCACCGAATACTAAAGGGCACCAAAGATGGAACTAAGAAGTAGTAAGTGAGTAGTGAGTGCAGAGTAGTGAGTGCAGAGTAGTGAGTGCAGAGTGAGTGTGCAGAGTAGTGAGTAGTGAGTGCAGAGTGAGTGTGCAGAGTAGTGAGTAGTGAGTGCAGAGTAGTGAGTAGTGAGTGCAGAGTAGTGAGTAGTGAGTGCCGAGTAGTGAGTGCAGAGTAGTGAGTGCAGAGTAGTGAGTAGTGAGTGCAGAGTAGTGAGTGCAAAGTAGTGAGTGCAGAGTAGTGAGTGCAGAGTAGTGAGTGCAGAGTAGTGAGTAGAGTGCAGACTAGTGAGTGCAGAGTAGTGAGTAGTGAGTGCAGAGTGAGTGTGCAGAGTAGTGAGTAGTGAGTGCAGAGTAGTGAGTAGTGAGTAGTGAGTGCAGAGTAGTGAGTAGTGAGTGCCGAGTAGTGAGTGCAGAGTAGAGAGTGCAGAGTAGTGAGTAGTGAGTGCAGAGTGGTGAGTAGTGAGTGCAGAGTAATGAGTGCAGAGTAGTGAGTGCAGAGTAGTGAGTGCAGAGTAGTGAGTGCAAAGTAATGAGTGCAAAGTAATGAGTGCAAAGTAGTGAGTGCAGAGTAGTGAGTGCAGAGTAGTGAGTGCAGAGTAGTGAGTGAGTGCAGAGTAGTGAGTGCAGAGTAGTGAGTGCAGAGTAGTGAGTGCAGAGTAGTGAGTGCAGAGTAGTGAGTGCAGAGTGAGTGTGCAGAGTAGTGAGTAGTGAGTGCAGAGTGAGTGTGCAGAGTAGTGAGTGCAGAGTAGTGAGTAGTGAGTAGAGTAGAGAGTAGTTAGTGGTGAGTAGTGAGTAGAGTAGTGAGTAGTGAGTGGTGAGTAGTGAGTGCAGAGTAGTGAGTAGTGAGTGGTGAGTAGTGAGTAGAGTAGTGAATAGTGAGTGCAGAGTAGTGAGTAGTGAGTGGTGAGTAGTGAGTGGCTGGCCCTGTTTCTAGCTCAAGCGGCACCGGCACCTGTAGTCTAAAGATAATACCTCTGCCTCAAGTGAAGTACTCTGGTACCCAAGGATGACTAGCAAACAATATTATTCACAACGTTGCTTACTATTCAGCAACATTTTACAGTTTGCAAATCATCTTTATAAAACAATTCAGAGTTTGATAACAAATTAATGCAACACATTGTAATATACAATGCCAATAGCTCAAACTTTAATGCTGCGAGACCTATTGCATTGTAAATGCTTGTTTATATTTAGAGAGCGCTTTTTTCTCTTGGAAAGGGATCCCACATGCAGAGAAAAAGGAAAATATGAAAACTGTCTAAGTGGAGTGCCCTAGCTAGTTTTATTCTTGGGCCACCCTTGACGGGGGTAAAAAAGTTTGGGAGGGTGTATTGGAGAAAGTATGTCTCTATTTCCCCAACTGCCAATATCCTGACAGTAACCTTCCTGGTCACCAGCACAGCAGGCGATAATGCATGGGCATCCTGTCAGGCAACTCATGCATCGTGACTATCACCGTCCCAGCAGGGGGGTGACCACTCCCAAAACTTGACCACCCGGCTTGCAGCCGAGTCCATACATCTGAGAAGGAGGTGGATGGACGCCACTCACCAAAATGTCTGGACCAGCTCAGGGACCACCTGGTACGGAGTGAAAAGACCTCATTACTTCTGCCCACGATCAGCCGAAGTGAGCATTTAAACCAGATTAAGTACGGTGGAAACGAAAGAAAGAAGCAGGAAGATAAAGAAAGAGAGATAGAACAAGGAAAAGGAAGCGATGAAAAATAACCTACAAGAGTGAAATAAAGAGACATGAAGTGTAAGAGGGTGAAGGAAAGAGGCTTTGTGTTGAATAAGGACTAAGCCGCCTTTGGACTCGATTCACAAAGAGACTCCACACTCGTGGTGGTGACCAGGCATCGGGTGCGGAACCTCCACATTACAGCTTCTCATTGCAGAGGTCCCGCCGTGAGTGTGAACCCCCGCCACGCCTGCGGGACCTCCGTCAGGAGTGGGACCCCCGGCCATGACTACGGGGCCTCAGCCACGAGTGTGGAGGCCCTTTGTGAATCGGGCCCTTTGTATTCAGCTACTCTAGCAATCGGCAGCCCCAAGGACGGGCTCCTAAGAACAATTTCAGGACCCTACAATTGTTTTTAACACATTAAACACTACTAAGTGAAACTCTTACACAATATGTGTCCAGTCTCACACTATTACTTAACCTATTTAGAGTTTTATTGCTAAACCTTTGACATCACTGGAGGAAGGCGTTAGTCTATCCATACGAACTAGATGCTACGTACAATTCAAACTTCTCACACACACAAGCAAAGCCCTACACAATACAGGATGAGAATAACTGAACAACCCACCAGTCACCTACGCTCTGCCTTACTCTAATTCGCACACATGCCCCGCACCGCAAAAGCAAAACTGGAGGTTGCTCTTTCTCCTACATCACACACACAAGACATTGAACAACCTTCCTCAACACATCAGAGCCTCCCCTCGCTTATCGAGTTCCGCAAGAACCTGAAGACCATGTGCTAGGTTGATCAGTAAGATTGAGGGGTGTGAACTTCAGATTCCCAGACAATCACGCTGGCATACGATTCCCAGACAATCACGCTGGCATACAATGGTAAAATACATTATATGACAAGCAGGGCTCTGGAGATGGGCTTAAGGGGCAGTAGAAAGGGAGACGAATCCTGACTGGTATGAGTACTCGATGAGAGAAACATTATATTTTGTCAAATAATCAACATTTTTCAGGACTTTCAAAACAGAGCTGCAAGAGAGAGTGTGTGTTTTTGTCAGTGTGTGCATGCAAAAATCCCAGGTGAAATCCAACAGTCACCTCTCCATAGCCGATTGACGGCACCTGGACCCAACTATTCATCAGAAAATACCTTTATTAGGGGGCTGTAACACACCAACCCCCCCCCCCCCGAAGCTTAGCGCTTGCTGAGGACTTGGCTCTTTGTCTAAGCACCTTGGGGACCACAGACGCACACACCTGCTCAAACGCCTGGATAACCTCTTGGGTGATTAGTGCGCTATACAAATCAATATAACAAAACATAACATAGACAAGCTATCTAATGCAAAACAAGTAACTCCCTCTGACACCAGCCCCTCCCAGCAACAAGTCACTTTGTTAAGGACAAGCCATTAAACCCAAATTTTATGATGTCCTCTTGAATCACAATAAAGTAAAGAAGACATTGCTGGGAATCAGTTAATACCAAATGGGATTCCTGTTGCACTCAGTGTTTCTGTTAAGTGCCCATTTTCCCTGACTGGCACATACATGATGTGTTATATTAGTGTCATTTGTGTACTGCAAAGTCTGCCATTAGCTCTGTCATTCGCTCGACTTGCCTTACACACGTGCTGCTGTCGAGCAGTAATGGCAGTATCTGAGGAGACAAATGTTAGAAGATGTACCACTTAGCTCCATTTATTGCCAGTTTTTTTATGGGAGAACTTAAATAACCCCCGCCATCTTGTGGGGTCCTCAGCTCACTCACTACTTTCACCAAATCATGCAAACTCGAAAAAGCCTCTAAACGTGTTTTCCATTTAATGTCGATCAGCAGAGGAGTTTTCGCTGTGTTTGCTTTGTTGTTACCTCCAAGCTTTAGAAGGGTCTTTCTGCTTTTGTACTTTTAACCTCTTCGCAGCGGGGCTCGTGTGCTCATGACCACACCCGTTTCCGCACAGCAGGGGAATTATCCCCGCATGTGAGCGTTCCACGGCTCATGACCAGCTCAGCTCGTCATGAGCACCTGAGCACCGTGCCTCATGACGAGCTGAGCTTGTCATGAGCACTTAAGGTGTTAAGAGTCTCTTCATATACATATCTTTTTTTGTTGTTGCAGTTTATATAAGTGAACTCCACCTGAAGATATCAGAGAGCTTTACATGAGCACCAGTTGCATTACAGACAGACACAAAAATAAATGTGCTAGGCAGGGGGAGATTAAGTGATTTGCCCAGAATCACAGGATGTTTGAGCCAATGTCAGACTCGAGCCCAGTTACCCAGCTTCAAAGTCTGCTGCTCTAGTGTTTGATTGGTTCTGATGCTCCGTCTATCACCATCCCCTTTTGTACCGCTTTTGGCCGCCATAAGTGTGGCAGGGTATGCTCAGACGTGAGTCCCTTGCTCACTTTGCCACTGGATTCAAGCAAGCCGGGCTGAAAACAGCTGGAATGCCAGAAACCGGTCCTGGGAAGCTTGTTTCCGGTCCAGGGAAGGCATGGCTTGGCAGTTCGGGCTGGACTGTTCCCATGAGGCACAGGGTCAGACTGATTTGCATATGGCCATGTCTGAACTGGGGTGGCAGAGTGGGCTAAAGAACGGTGATGGATCAAACCCAGATCTTTTGACTGGGTGTGAGTGTTTGATTGGTTCTGATGCTCCGTCCATCACCACCCCCTTTTGTACCCGCTAGCTATTAATCAAGGCTTGACCTGGTTCAGCTGTCACATGCAGTTACTATCTTTCCCATACTGCAGATGCTCTGTTTTCAGTCCTGACACTAGGAACGAGCCAATAAAGTTTTTTTCCGCTCCTGGTAGTTAGTTTTAACATCACTTACCTCATGTTTTGAAATTTATTTTTTCTGTACTGTGCCCGTTACCCAACCAGTTTAGTGTTTCACATCTATAGGATTTAGGCCCACATGGATCAACAATGCCATATCCGATTCCTTATTAGCGAAAAATAAGGATTCGCTAATAAGGAATAGCAAAAGGCTATGCATGAAGAAATCGCTAAAAAAATTGCGATTTCTGAATATTCCTTAATTGCGAGTCGCAATTAAGGAATACCTCCCCATTCATTCCTATGGGCCTACAGGCCCATAGGAATGAATGGGAAGATATTCTCAATTTGCGAATCGCAATTAGCGAATCGCAAATTGAGAATGCAATTTCAAGGGTGCAGGGGTGTCCAAAGGACACCTTGTTGCACCCCTGAAATTGATCTGTGCACATATGTTGCGCACACACATGCATGTGTGTGCGCAACATGAAACTTTGAAAAATGCACAAAAGTTTTTGCAAATTACCATGATGTTGAACTTCATGGTAATTTGCTACTCCTATTAGCGAAATCGCTAATTTTTTTACTTTGATGCATTGCATTTAAGGAATCTCAATTTGGGATTCCTTATGTGGAATCGCAATTTAAGGAATCTCAATTTAGAGATTCCTTAAATTGCGAATTTTGCATTTGGGATGATGCATCCCAATTGCAAAAATACCGGGAGCAAAGGGGCAGATTCTGAGAATCGGCCCATTTGCAACCGGTTTTTAGCTTGATTCATGTGGCTGTTAGTATGTCCTCCGTAGAGTAGGAATTTTAAAACATCCCTGGGCTCCTCCCTCACAGTGAGGAGGTTGTAGCCCTTGGTGGAGTCTCCGCCAAGAGAAGAATCCCAGACGATGAAGCATGCCACCTTGGAGGGTGATGGGATTTCATCCTAATTAAAGGTCTCCCCCACTTGTCACAGGGTATCATCGCTGTTGTCTCTCTTGGTGCTAGTCTGACACTTTAGACTCGAGGATTTCTTTTGTTTTTAATTACTGTTTGGGGAATCTATCCTCGCTGGTCTTTAAACTTCCCTTGGACCCCCCACACTTTTGTGTCACAGGGCTAGAATTTAAATTTGAATTTAAAAACATTTATTCAGCGCAACTTTTACCAAGCGGTTTCATGGCGCTTTACAGATAATAACCAATACCAGCAGCAAGAAGAGGCTATACAGCGAAAACTCGGGGAAAAAAGCAGAGTTTTTAGACTTTTTCAGAACTCTAGATAGGAGGATGAAGTGCGGAGACGCACAGGGAGAGAGTTCCAAAAAACTGGGGCAAGAGTGGCAAATTTTGCTCCACCAGCTTTCTTCTTTTTAAAGCGGGGGGTAGCCAAAAGTGCCATGTGGGAAGAACGGAGTTCTCTACCCGGCAGGTAGGGCTTGATAGCTGAGCATATGAACTCAGGAGCAGTACCCATCCTGGCCTGAAAGGTGAGACAGCCGAGTTTAAATAAAGCTCGCTCTCTCACGGGCAACCAGTGTAATGCCTGCAACAAAGGAGTGGTGTGATGAAATTTAGGCAGGCCATAGATCAGGCGAGCAGCCTGATTCTGCACTAGTTGCAGGCGATGGATGACATAGGCCGGCGCGCCGTTATAGATTATGTTACCATAATCAATGCGCGAAAGCACCATTGCCATCACAATGATTTTCAGTGCCGAGAGGGAAAAAAAGCGGGAGATCTTCCTGATTGTCCTGAGGGAAAAAAAACAAGAGGATATCACTGCACTAACTTGGGAATGACACCAAGTCAAAGGGAAATCCCTGGGGTATGCTCGTTTGCTTAATATTTGTCAACCATGGCAGTTACACTCGAGTATTAGTCCAGCAAGTTGCTGTACTCTATTATACTATAGTGTCAAAATAATAATAATTTCCACAGAGAAATAAAATTTGTTAACACTCTATTAAAATAAAGGGCGATATTTATTTTTCCATACAACAATACACAAAAAATAATGTTTAAAATTTCAAAGCAATATTCTTTGAAAAGTAAAAAGACATACAATCAATATCTCACGTGTTCAATAATTAAAAATGCAAAACAGAATGGTACATATATCCCACACTCGTAATTCATCAACAATAAAAAAAGATATCACAAAAATACATTATAAAATCAAAACCCCTATTATAACTATGGCTCATGGATATTTTTGCCACTATAGATTACTAGATCCAATAGCCTAAGATTACTTTCACTTTTGTACACCACTGTGGCCAAACAATTTGTATATATACATCCAGTGTGTACTAGGCTTCCCTTGGATTCTCTGATTTACAGAATGCGTCGACGCGTTTCGGTGCAGTATATCTGATATTGTGGCACCTTCCTCAGGACTTCTTGTTAGGGGTTTCCTGTGTCAAGAAGATTTCGTGTTTTAGTTGCTCTATCTTTAAATAGGAGTAATTCTCCCCTTTACTAGATGTAGTAAAGGATGCAGTCAAAGTCTGCCTTCTAGTCTCTGCAGTCTCTTGTTGCTGTAGCCTTGTTTTCTTTTGCAAGACTCCTCATGTGGGGATTTCTTTTTGTAGTTTTACTCCGTCTTTTTATCATTTGAGTGGGTGTATCTTAGAGTATTATAAAACTCTCTCCGAACGGGCATACGGTATCTGTGGACCTCACGGGAACCGGATATGTTCTGCGTGTTTCGGGTATCGCGTCTCTGCCTCGTTCGAATCACTTGATTTTCAGTGCCGGGAGGGAAAAAAAGCGGGAGATCTTCCTGATTGTCCTGAGGGAAAAAAAACAAGAGGATATCCCTGCACTAACTTGGGAATGGACAGTAAGTTGTGGGTTAAGAAAGATTCCCAAGGTTTTGACTTTGGGGACCGGGAGTGGGGGAACACCAAGTGATAGGGGCCAGTGGGAAGGGGACCAGGGACTGCAACCACCTCCAGTCAAGACCAGTTCAGTCTTATCTGGATTCAATTTGAGGTGTAGGTAGGTAGGTAAACTACATTTACCGATTCTAAAATACCGAATTTTACCAATTCAGTATTTTAGAATCGGTAAATGCTATGTCGGTAATTACTCGGTAAGTATTACCGAATCGGTGCGATTCGGTATTTACCGAATCGGTAAATACCGATTCGGTAATTCCCATTCATTCCTATGGGCCTGTAGGCCCATAAGAATGAATGGGAATTATTTTACCGATTCGGTAAAAGGGGAGAAACATTCAAGGGTGGCAGGGCGTCACTTTGACACCCTGTGGCACCCCTGAATTGTGCTTGGGTGCACATGTGGCACACATACATGCCCTAAGGGCATGTATGTCTGCCACATGGCACTGTCATTAAATGCAAAAAATTGCTTTTTCGTAATTTACCACCAACTGGTAGATGGTGGTAAATAACGAATCCTTACAGGTGAAAAGCGCTCACTTGAGTGCTTCCTACACTTCAGATTCGGTAATTTACCGAATCGGTATATAAGAATTCGGTAATTTACCGAATTCTTAAATACCGATTCGGTAAATTACCAAATCTGAAATGTAGCCACCTACATCCCAAATGACTAATACCTGTCGGTAATGGCCGAAATTTGGTAATTTCGGCCATTACCGACCGGTATTAGGGTTCCTATATCTGGCCCACAATGTTCTAAAATCCACCTGCTGCCTGTGATGGATCAGTGGTTAAAGCTGCTCTTTTGACAACAGATTTGTGAGAAGTGCAGTGAAACAGGATAAGTCATATAAGGGGGAAAGGAGGTAACCTTAAACTAGAGAAGCACATGGGAGTTGGTGAACATAAGGAAAGAAAGGCTAGGCGTGTGAATGAGACAGGAGAAAAGGCGAAACAAATGGAGGGGAGATGGAAGTAGAGAAACAGGTAGAGAGTAAAATCAGCTCATTGTTCAATAGGGGCAGAGTCTGGGCCAGGGTTTTCTAAATAATCACATTATATTTGAACAGAAATTCCCTTTAAGAAGGAAATCTTCTGTCATTATCACCCTTCTTGTGAACAGGTATTTCTTAGCCACTGAAAAGCTTCTAAGATATCTCATGAGTTTGAATGCCCAGCTGGGCAAAGTCAGCCTTTTATCTTTCACAGGCCAATAGATTGACTACTAATAAAAAGAGTAATAAGAATTCCTGTCCTTTACAACCATTAGGTAGTGCAACATTTTGGTGCTGGCAGCTAGATAGCAAGTAAGTTATTATTACAACCATCAACATGCTTTCTAAGGGCCCGAGTCACAGTACTAACTTAAGACAAAATGCTAACCTTACTACTTTTGGTATTCACAGAAGTTAGGATTTTGTCTTAAGTTTGTCTTAAGACAGACTTAAGACAGGCTTAAGACAGACTTAAGTTAGGATTTTGTCTTAAGTCTATGTTAAGACAAACTTAAGACAAAATCCTAACTTCTGTGAATACCAAAAGTAGTAAGTTTAGGATTTTGTCTTAAGTTAGTTCTGTGAATCGGGCCCTAAGTCTTTCAACATTGTTCATCCCAAAAAGGGCTTGGGGGTCTGTTAACCCAGCATCCAGGCAAATCCGCTGCAGGAACTTCTATTTAACCATCACTCACAGACTGAAATCGCAGGGTCCACCAAACCATTTAACCTTCCCATGTTGATAAAAGGCGCACTGCTGAGATGAGTAACAATACATGTTTGCCATCATTGCCAACACACCACACCGCAGGCAGTGATCAAGCACTTTACAAAATAGACCTATTGCTTTATCAAATATTTCCTCCACCCCATGATGATTTTCAAGACTGCCTTATTCAGATACCGGAGCCTCCATCTATGACCCAGTGAACCATCGCTCATTTGTGCCCTTCCTGTATTTTTGTTCCATCACTCCAAAGGTGTGAAGTTGTGCAGAACACCTTAGATGCTCCCATCACAGTTATAATGTTGAAGCTTATATAATGGTGGTGATTCTTGGCATATTATGGGAATTCATGGCATGATGATGTGTATCCATTTTATAATGCTGGCCCTGGTTTTCTGGTGCCCTTAATTTGTTCCTCTGTGGCATGATGGCACCCATTTCTTTTATAAAGCTGGCCCTGGCACATTGAAAGCCATTTTGCTATATTATAACTACACTTTGCATGACAGCCGTATAATACCAACCATGATATATTAAGTCCATTCTTTGCATGAGATATTGGTAAATGACCATGCTAGGTACAATTTATCCATCTGTGTTATTAGTGCTTGAACATGCTTGTTGAAAGCAAACACACATTTACTGAAAATGACAAACCTGAGGGCTTATTTACAAGGACCTTGTGCTGCCGGCAAGTCGAGTTTTCCCATATAAAAGTGACGCACCGGTGGCGCATGGGGAATGTAAATAAGCTCCCTGGAATTTAAGGATAAAATTGTATAATTTTATGTACTGATGAACCTTTGTTTTTCTGAACTGAGTTTACATTTCTGAAATGAAAAGCTTGCATTCGATAGAAAAACATATGTATTTTAATAAACTGAAATCTGATCTGTTGGTTGCATTTTCAAATATATAGCTTAAATATAATTTTGTTAATCCTTAAATGGGGATACCTTTCTTCAGAATAAGAATAGGGGTTGCTGAAGGGTATTGGCACAGACTTCTGAAAAGGAGCTGTTTGAAGACTTGGAGTGATTGGTCATTTTTAGATCTTCAGATACCAATGTCTTGAAGATTGCTGCTTGGGTACTCACATAGCGGTACAAATGGGGGTGGTGATGGACGGAGCATCTGAACCAATCAAACACTCACACCCAGTCAACAGATCTGGGTTTAATCCATCACCGTTCTTTAGCCCACTCTGCCACCCCAGTTCAGACATGGCCATATGCAAATCAGTCTGACACTGTGCCCCATGGGAACAGTCCAGCCCGAACTGCCAAGCCATGCCTTCCCTGGACCGGAAACAAGCTTCCGAGGACCGGTTTCTGGCACTTCAGCCGTCTTCAGCCCGGCTTGCTTGAATCCAGTGGCAAAGTGAGCAAGGGACTCACGTCTGAGCATACCCTGCCAAACTTATGGCTAACAAAGCGGTACAAAAGGGGGTGGTGATGGACGGAGCAGCTGGACCAATCAAACACTCACACCCAGTCAACAGATCTGTTCTTTAGCCCACTCTGCCACCCCAGTTCAGACATGGCCATATGCAAATCAGTCTGACCCTGTGCTTCATGGGAACAGTCCAGCCCGAACTGCCAAGCCATGTCTTCCCTGGACCGGAAACAAGCTTCCGAGGACCGGTTTCTGGCATTTCAGCCGTCTTCAGCCAGGCTTGCTTGAATCCAGTGGCAAAGTGAGCAAGGGACTCACGTCTGAGCATACCCTGCCAAACTTATGGTGAACAAAGCGGTACAAAAGGGGGTGGTGATGGACAGAGCAGCTGAACTAATCAAACACTCACACCCAGTACTCACATAGGCTGGCGCCCACAGCGTGGAGCTGGTACTAATGTGTATCAATTTATAAACATTTCTGTATGTCAAGGTCAGGCCATCTATAGAACTGATATTGAACCATACCCAGTGTACTCTGATGCTTTCAGCTAAATTTGTTCTAAAAAATATATTTTATGCTGGGCTTCCTTGAACTACTATCTCCTGACCTATACAATTATATTTAAATTCTATCCAATTTTCATCAGTGTTATTAGCTCATTGTACTGCTAAATTTGTCGTTGATCCATTTCATGAAACAATCATTGGTAGATCGCTTGTAAAAGTGTATTTAAATGGTATGCCATTTTAACTAATGTGACTGATTCCTACGTGCTTTGTGATTTTTATTACGCAGCAGCTTATGACAAACATTCCTTGCAGAAGAACTTCCAAACCCTCTGCAAAGTTGTCCATTAATCATATCAAGTTTTGACCAATTTTACTGCCCAAATGTGGTATGTACACAATATGGGATGAAAAAGTTTCCAATTGTTCTAGGGTTCTGAAACGCCTCCTGCCTGGATGTCATTGAACTATGTTCAGTTTTCATTAACATGCTTTAAAAGAAACCATTTGACAGCCGCTTTCCCTTCAAAACAGAATTAATTGCATGAGTTAAAATATCAGTTTGTACAGCGTTTTGTCAAAAAAGTACTATACCAGACCTGTGCTTTCTCCTCTGAACACTTCCTTGTCATTGCTGGGGCCTGTGCCCCCCCCAACAAAAAAAACCGTATACTCCTGACTACAGCTTTGCCTACCTTTCTGCTGCTCTTTATTTCTCTGCCTCTCTTTACCTACATCTGCCTCTTTCTAACTCTCCTTATGTTTTTTTTCTGGCTACGTCACCTTTCTTTATTTACTTGACTTTTCTCCTTACCTCATATATATTTCTACATCATCTCTTTCTCTACCTGCTTCTTCCTCTACTTAAGTCCACTTCTATACTGTTCTCTTTATGTTCCTGTCCAGCTCTTGTATGCTGCCCCGTCCCGTTTCTCTTATTCAGAAGGGTCAAAGATAATGGTTGAGCCGGAGAAGTGCCTACGAATAGGGGCATATTTACAAGCGCCACCGGACCTTCACTATTTTTGATGCTCCGGTGGCACACAGTGCAGGCCCGTATCTACAAAGCCACCCTGTGTCTTTTTCCCAAAAATCTTTATTCATCTTTATTCATCATCTTTTTCTTAAAATCACAGCATACGAGCAGTAGGCTACTACTCGTATGCTGTGATTTTAAGAAAAAAGATGATGAATAAAGATTTTTTGGAAGAAGACACGACATTCACATTTGTCCATTGAGCTGACCATGCCTTATCATTCTAAATTGTGCATCATGGACTGAAAACTTGTGGTGTACACATAATTGACTTTTGAGTTGAGTGCTGAACGGACCTCTTTCGTTGATGTTTGTTTGGGGTCATTGCACCATTGTGCATTCCAATTTTACCCCTTTGAATCTGTGTTGATGAGTGCACGACTTGTGTGCCTTGACCCTTCTCCTTGTCTGAGAATTTGCTATGTACATATGTCTTGCTTTAATAGTATGTATTAGTCCACTAAAAATCTAACAAGATACCCTCAGCGAGTTGTCCTACAATGGAAAAAACAAACAGGTTAGATATTGAATTTCCCATAAAATGTAGCTTTTTCCATGCCCTCTGTTTCTGAAGGTTTAACGTATAATTCAATTTTATTTGCCATCTTGGGGCCTTCAATGAGTTAATAAGGGGTAATACATTCAAAATTGTTCCAAACAAGTCTCCCAAGTAATATCTTACCCCGTATCCCCAAATCCTTAAGATGTCACTACGTGGGAGGAAAGAGAGGGCCACCCCAGCTGATCAAGGTGGCCAAGGGATGAGGTGGGAGGACAGATGTTTATGCCTCTAGTGGCCGGGAGATGTTTGAGGAGGCCTACTGGTGTGCATTAAACTGTCAAGAGGAAGTTGATAGTTGGGGGCTGGGATTGGTACATTTTTTTAGTTCAGAATAATTTTATTGAATTTTTCAAAAAGTGACAGAAATAGACAATACAGAAAAAATATATGAATAGCAGTAAATTACAAATAATTGAATAAGAAAAATGACGACAAGCAACCAGAGATCCATAAAATACAATATGAAATAATCAATCATGGTGAAAAATAAAATCAAGGAAAGGAGAAGGGAAGGGAGGAAAGGAGGGTAGAGAATATATCATATTACATGAAACAAGAAATATAGAGTTACATCAGTTTAACAAAATGAAGCATAAACAATTTATGAATATAACAAATTACAATAAGTAACAATAATCATAGCATTAAATAAGAATCTATAGGAGACCAAAAAGATTGATAAGACAGGGAATTATGATTAACTCCTTGTAGAGACAATTGAGCACCTCTTCTTGTAAAGATGATCCATGACCACCAAGCATGAACTGAAAGAGAACTAACATCCTTCCAACAAAAGGTGATCGATTTTAACGCAGCAGAAACCAGAAAATTAAACAACTTTGCCTCAGCAACATTAAGAGGGTGTGACAGAACAACTGATTTACAAATTAACAATTTATAAGAAAGCACATCATTAATAGGCAAAATTTTCAATATTATATCCCAAACTTCAGACCAAAATTTCAGAATGACAGGGCAATCAAATAACATGTGACATAATGATCCAGGAGTTGACTTGCAGTGCCAACAAACGTCTGATGGGAGCAATTTAGCATGATATAATCGTAATGGTGTCCATAATTAATTAAACAAGATGTAAGCATTTGTTTGATAAAGAGACACTGGTAACCATCCAGAGGTACTATTAATCCAAATTAATGACCACGAATCATCAGATAGGGAAATTGAAAGTTCAGTATTCCAAAAGGTTGAAATTGCAGCAATATTGGTGCCCATTGAAGTGGAGAATTTTTTATAAAAAACAGAAACAGCCTTCGAGGACGTAGAAACAGCATTGAGGTAAATCATCAAGTCAGTTGTGATCGTAGATGGAATACCATTCGGGAAGGAATCTAAAATTGAGTTACACAGAAATTGATATTTTAACAAATCAGACTTTGGTAGGTTGAATTTTAATTGTAATCGATCAACGGGAATAAAGGCATTATCACAAAATACATCTTTAAGATATAAAATGCCTTTTGTAATCCAGGAGGACCAGAAATTGATATTTCTGTTTAATTTTATAAGGGCACTATGCCATAGAGATAAATGCACCGTAGAAAGTAAGGGAGAGGCAAAATTAGAATCTAAATCATTAAATATTAATCTTGAATTATAGAAGAATGATGAACAACCTTAGAGGTATGAGACATCGTTAACAAGGAGGGCAATGGGAACGGATCCACAAGTGATTTTTCTATATCAAACCAAATAGGAGGTTTAACAACAGGAGAGGCATTAAACCATAACGAACTCTGTTTTAATATGAAGGCCTTATGATAAAGATAAAAATCAGGGAGGGCAAATCCTGCATGGCATTTAGGGATTTTCAATTTTTTGTAAGCCATACGAGGGGGCTTATTGTTCCAAAGGTATTCGGACAGTAATTTATCAATATCTTTATAAAATTTTAGTGGGAATTGAGTGGGGATCATAGCAAGGGAGTAAAAGATTTTCGGAGCAATATTCATATTTATAGTTTCCATTTTCCCCCACCAGGTGAGGTGAAGGGAAGACCATCTAGAAGTTTTGTTTTTGACATACTCAGATATAACATTACAATTTAGTTTCAACGTAGCAGGCAATGATGATGAAAATAAAATGCCAAGGTTCTTCAGCTTGGTTTTTTGCCAAATAATATCTGTCGTAGGTAACATATCGGAGGTACAAAGAACATTTAAAGGAAAAAATTCTGTTTTTACTAACATTTAATTTATAACCTGAGACAACAGAATATTTGGCTATAATGTCTAATAAAGACGGAACAGAAGAAATTGGGATACTAATAAACAATAAAACATCATCCGCATAAGCTAAAGTTTTAACAGTAACATCTTTAATTGTGATACCCTGTATGTTCTCACAACGACGTATGTAATTAAGAAAAGGTTCCATTCCTAGAAGAAATAAAAGAGGGGAGAGGGGACAACCCTGCCGTGTTCCTCTAAAAAGGGAAAATTGTGAAGAAATGCGGCCATTAAGAAACAAACGGGCAGTGGGAGCATAATATAAAGCCGAAATCATACGAATAAATGAGGGACCAAAATTGAATGATAATAAAGTTTTAAATAAAAACTGCCAATGAATTTTGTCAAATGCTTTTTCTGCATCTAAAACCATGACTCCTGCAGGGACAAGAAGGGTAGGGCTCTGTTCAATGACATGTAATAGAGTTCTAGTGTTATTAGCAGAATATCTATTTTTCATAAAACCAGATTGATCTGGATGAATAATAGAGTGAAGGACAGGAGCTAATCTAGAGGCAAGTATTTTAGCATAAAGTTTACAATCTTGGTTTATTAAGGATATGGGGCGGTAATTAGAGACAAGTGTAGGGTCTTTATCAGGTTTAGGGAGTACAATAATTAAAGCATCCGAAAAAGAGCCTGAAATGGTTCCCGAGGAACCAAAATGTGAAAACAGTTGAAATAAATAAGGTAAAAGGTGACGTTGGAATTCTTTATAGAATTCAGCAGGAATACCATCAGGACCTGGAGATTTAGTCGTAGGGAGGGATTTTATGGCATTCAGAATTTCAGCATTAGTGATTGGCAAATCTAATCCAAGTTTATCTGTAGAAGAAATGTGGGGTAGGTTACAAGTATCTAAAAAAGTATCAATTAAGGAACTATCACAAAGATCTGGTTTGTTATATAAGTCGGAATAAAAATTTAAAAATTCTTGGACAATATCATTATGGGAGATTGCAACCTTACCTTGAGGGCCACGAATGGAAGTTATTTGCGTTTTATCCCGTTTAATGCGCAAGTAGTTTGCAAGGAGTTTCCCAGACCTATTGGAGTTAAAGTGGAATCTAGCGTGTGACTTAGTGAGTTGAATGAACCCCAGCCCTTGTACTAAGGATAGCATTAAATTCATATCGAAGTTTTTGTAGTTTAATTTTGTATTGAGGATCATTGGATGTAATAAATAATCGCTCAAATTTCGCTATTTGTTTCTCTAGGAGTTTAATATGTGAGTTGAATTGTTTGTTCTCATGAGCCATAATAGAAATTGTAGTACCTCTAATATAAGCTTTAAAAGCGTCCCATCTATTGACTATGGAAGTAGAATTTTCAGGGTTAAACAAAAAGTAATCTTGGATAGCTTGTAATAATTTAGGTTTATGAGTATCGTTGAGGACAATACCAGTATTCATACGCCATCTAGTTTGTTTAGTGAAAGTGGAGGATACATTCAAAACAAAAGATATCAAAGCATGGTCAGATATATCAATGGTACCAATGACAGGGTTGGTTGCAGATTGAATAAGAGATGGGGATAGCAAAAAAGAATCAATCCTGGAATGAGAACTGTGAGGGTTGGAAAAAAAGGAAAAACATTTATCAGTGGGGAAATGTAATCTCCAAATGTCCGCTAATTTGGTGGTATGAAGAAAAGCTTTAAAAGCATGAAAAACCTTGGGAGGCCGGAATCTGGTAGTAGATAACCTATCTAACAATGGGTCAGCAATAACATTAAAATCCCCCCCCCAACAATCAATGGAACTTTTCCCAACTTCAGTGGTAATAATAGATCAAAAAGCGGGATCATCCGCCGTAGGACCATAAATATTAAGCAAAAAGAAAGTAGAATCATGAATTTTGATTTTGACTATAATATATCTACCCTCAGAGTCTGAAATCTTACTCAAAATCTGACAGTGTAATCTCTTCGCAAAGAAGATAGCAACCCCATTTTTCTTACCCTTAGCAGGAGAGGAAACAATTGTATCAACCCATTTTTTATTCATATACTGTAGAATCTTATCCTCAACATGCGTTTCCTGAACAAAACAAATATCGGCTTTGGAACTACCCAGATAATCCAAAATTTTTGTGCATTTGATTGGGTGTCTCAAACCTTTCACGTTAAGAGAAACAATTTTAATATTGTGAATACTAGCCATTAGAAATTAGAAGGAAGGAGAAAAAGGAATCGGAACAAGAAGAGAGAAGAAAACGCATAGAAGAAATATGGACAAAAATAGTAACTCTATGTGATAGAAGGGAATAGAGGGAAAAGAAAAGAAAAAGAAACGAACAAACAAAAAACATAAATAGAGACATAGAAACGCACACCCGTTCCACAAGCATGACCAGAACCGTTGAAGCCCATGAATATAAGAAGAATGGGCATATGTGTGTCAAAGAAGTTCAGATTAGGAACAGTCAAGTGTTAGGATCATGAGTATCCATCGAAGGTGGAGCTTGCTGATCAAGAAAATGCCTCAAATCTTCAGGACGTTGAAATGACTTGGAAACGTTGTCTTTCCAAATGCGCATCGTGGAAGGATCAAAAAGACCATATTTGAAGCCAAGACTCCTGAGTAGTGGACGACAGGCGGAAACCTCTTTGCGTATGGCTACAGTCTCTTTAGCAAAGTCTTGGTGAATAAAGATTTTATTACCATTCACCATTAGTGAGGGGATTTCTCTTGCAGCTTTCCTTATTAATACAAGGTGATGATGACGCAGTACTTTGAAAATCATTTGCCTGGGTTTAGTATGTCGAGGGTTACGGTGTGAAGGGATTCTATGAGCTTTATCCACTTCAAATTTGTCAGAGAACTTAATATTTAAAAGACCAGGAAGCAAAGATTCCAGATATAAACGACAATTAGAACCCTCCACTTCTTCAGGCAAATTAAAAATGCGAAGGTTGTACTGTCTATTTCGATTTTCCATATCCAGAAGCTGAGCATGCAGAGGGAGAATTTTAGCCACTAAAGGTGTGAAAGCGTCCACTTTGTTTTTATTATCCTGAATTTTGATGGAATATCAGAAATTTTCATGGAGAGAGAGGCCATATCTTTACGAACATTTTTAACTTCCGAGGCAATGGCGTCAGTATTAAGACGTAATGCTTGGATTTCCTCTAGAATTAGAGAAAGAGAAGGCTCAGAAGACTCCACCGCTTTAGACTTAACAGGAGGAGGAGAGACCTGCTGTCTTCTTTTATTGGTAGCTGGATTTTTTGTTTCCATTTTGAGGTAACAAAATCGATATTTAATTGTAAATACCACAGAATTGTGGAAAATAATTCACAAAAGTTGAGAATATCAGTCAATAAATAAAGAAAACGTCGAAAAAGGCTTCAAAACTGCAGGTGCAGCAGCTAAAATGAGCTGTGGGCGTGGTTAGGCCCAAGCCAGGCCCTTTCCTGGTAAACACTCCGCCCCTTAGTCACACAAAGCAGGCAGTACCTGAGAGAGCAGTTGGGAGCAGGAACCAGGAAGCTGGAAACAAGACTTCCAAGGAGTATGGACGTCCAGAAATCGCCACACAGGTGAGAAAATGAGTCAGCACTCAAGCGCTCCCCTTTTTGTTAAAAATTTGACACAAAATTCGTCGTTTTCAGGAAAAACGGGCCGTTTTTCTCACGGAGCTCCGACGGCGGCGGCCATCTTGTTTGACGCGCTCGTGCGTCTCGGGATTGGTACATTTTTAAGAGAAACATTGGTCAAGATCTAATGGGATTTAAAAACAAGATTACAAGGCATGTTAGGAGCTCAATAGAGATGCCAGGCGCTTATTGGAAAAAACACCAACAACTCTCTTCTGGTCTCAACGCTTTTATAGGGCGGGACACATACTTGCTAGCAGGACCAAAATACTTTTCATGGCTAGTACCATCATTTCAGATTGAGGCTACCATAACTTCTGTGGGAGTGGAGCAATGTTTCAGAGCAGGGCTGTCAAGCTTTCTGTGACCATGATGAAAGCATCTCAGTGGGGCTACTATGTGTTTGGTGGACAGTAAAAAAATGTGTCTGAAGAGCTGCAGTACGCTCCATAGGGCCCGATTCACAGAATGAATTTAAGACTCAATCCTAAACTTACTACTATTTGGTATTCTCAGAATGCACTTACTATTTTGCCATTCACAGAATGAACTTACTACTTTTGGTATTCACAGAAGTTAGGATATTGTCTTAAGTTTGTCTTAAGTCTGTTTTAAGTTTGTCTTAAGACAAACTTAAGACAAAATCCTAACTTCTGTGAATATCAAAAGTAGTATGTGCATTCTGTGAATACCAAAATAGTAGTAAGTTTAGGATTGAGTCCTAAATTCATTCTGTGAATCGGCCCCCGAGTGAATATCCTTCTGTTCAAGCCTGGGGCAATACCTGTGCTTCTCAGCCAGGATGCCAGACTATATAGGAACAGAACTAGCACTTGTGAATGTAGCTACACACATTAAACAGAAATAACTGTTACGTGTTGGTGTAGTATAATGTTTTTGTTAAGACAATGTATATATTTTATGTGTCTTTTATGATCAGCAAGATCGAAATAAAGACTGAATTGAAAACAGAAATAACTATACTTCTTAGCAAGGCTGCTATACCTGGGTATCAAAGTGAAAGTACTTCTAAGTGAGGCTGATATACCTTTAATGGGAAAAGGTAGCACTTATGTATTTATTATAGCACAAAAAATGCCAGCTGCTAGGCACAACGCATATTCTAATTGAAAAAAACTTTTTAGGGAATACAATACAACTGAAAAGGACTTCTAAAGCTTTGGGAGGGAGGCAGGAAAGAAAGGAGAGATTGCATGAGGGTAAGATTGGAGATGTAGGGAGGAAGGGGAGAAGAAAGGTGAGAGAAACTGTAAGGTTGCAGAGATGGGGCTTGCTTTGATGGGTTGTGTTGTCTCTAGTATGACAGAAGAATGGGAGTTCATGCCAGCATTGAGGATGAAAAGGATCTGCTCATTTGTAGGGTTCCAAGCCTGCAAGGTGTAGCCAAGCTTTTCTCCGGCGTAGACGCTGTTTGAGAAAGTTTTTGAAGTTTCTGAATTTGTTGAGTGGCCTCAGTTTTCACTCATTATTCACAGTTTTCCACCTCCCACTGTTAGGGCTTCGCCTCCACATCATGTTGGTCTCTGTTTTGAAGCGATCTGTATGCACTCTGAGTTGCAGAGTAGTTTAGTAGGTGGTTAATGGAAATTGAAGAGATTCGCATGGTATCTGGGTGCTTTTGCACTGGTGGATTTCCAGGTGAGGTAGAGAAGACAGTGGTGTGTGTGGTATTCTATGGCTAGCCAGGACAGTTGTGATCTGAGATTGGAATATGGTGTATTTTATTAAGTTCGAAGGTGCTCCCTATGCCTATGTTTGGTGTTCATTGTAGTTTTTCAATGGCTGTGTTGGGGTGATGTAGGCATGTTGCTGTGCAATACTGCAATCTGGTATGGACGATAGCCCGGTTGAGAAGCTTTCCATGTTATATGTTTAGAAGAGGTTTGGCTTTGGATAGGGTGTATAAGTGATAGCTGATTTTACGGTTAGTTGGGTTTGCGTGTTGAATGATAATGGAGAGTCAAAAAGGACTCCTAGGTTATGTCCTACTTTCAGTAGTGTAAAGGGTTGTACCAGCTGTTGGGTCGAAGAGGTGATTGGAAGTGAGATTTTGTCATAGGTTAGTATCATGAACTCTGTCATATCAAGAAGAGGGCCAAAGCTATTTAGGTCATCCAATTTTAGACAATCAGCTAGTGTTTCCTTGCCGGTTTTGTTACTCACATCCACTAGGAGTTAGGTATCATCTGCAAACAACTGGCAATTTAGTCTTCTCTCCCTGATAATGTAGGTAGTAGCGGCTGCCATAAAAGGAAAGTGGGTGTGGCGGGAGGGAGATGGACAGACGGGGTGGGCGGAGATAATACATTTTAAAAAATTGCCTTTTCTTCTGCCACCGCTGCCTCCGACGTCTCATGCTATGATAGCAGCACCAGGATTGGTTTGAGCAGCCTGCTCTGCTGTTCAGACAGTCCCTGGGAGCCTGTGGTGTTTCTCCAACCCAACTGTAAACACGGCCGAGTTGGAGAAATAGAAATGCGTATGTATGCTTGGCCAGCCTAGGATGGCTGGCCAAACATACATGAGCACTTCTAAGTGCCCACCACTCCTCATGGCTCGCCCTCCGCATTACATATATGTGTAAGGCAGTCACAGAAAAATAAAATAATGATTTATCATTTTATTTTTCTGTGACTAACGATTGGGGGCGACGCTCTTCCGCCATTACGGAGGAGCCACCCCTGAACTCAATCCAGCGGGCCATTCATAGGTTTAATAGGAGGTTTGAGATGGTCGAACCTTGGAGAACGTCACATTCTAAATTAGTGGAGTTTGTGATATATGGGAATGGCTATAGTTGAGGTTGTCTGTCACAAAATAAAGATTTGATCAAATTCTGTGCTTTTCCGGTGATGTTAAACCAATGTTTCAAGTGGTTTAAGATTATCTTGTGATCTAAGAAATCAAAAACAATACGGCGGGTAAGAGGATGAGTGCCACAGTATGGTTGTGGTCTTTTAGATTTTGAGCCTTTTGTCTGATGTCCATTACTGTTCTATCTTTACCACTTATGCAGGGCCCCTGGAATTATGCAATGTTGTGCCTCTGGTGTTTTCCACATAGTTATGCATTTGCCACATTAGCCACATAATCTTCTAATTTTAACAAAAAAATTGTTTCTAGGTCAAATGGATCAAATGATACTAAAAATGAAGTAAACATGCTGTTGTGTAGTGGAAGGCCCTTTGCAAAGGTTGATTGACATTCCCTCTGTTCCTTATTCCTCTATGTAGGCATTAAAATGGTACTAATGAGGAAAAACCTTTGCCCAGAAAGTGTCAACCTTTGTGGATGTCAAAATAAGAAAGTAATACTAACACAAAATTTGCCACATTATACTACATAATTTGTCTTTCTTTGCATATAATTTACCCAACTTTTCTGCATAATTTGGCCCTCCCCTGTTGCGTAATTCCAGTGGCCCTGCTCATAGGAGACCGAACCCACATTGGAAACGGAAGCGTAAACTGTTTGATTCTATATAGAATTGAAGTAGGTTGACCACCTCTTTTTCAGTGATCTTCATGAGGAATTGAAGAGTTGAGATGTAATGAGAGTTTTCTTGGACGGTGTAAGGGTCCAGAGTAATTTTTTTGATCGGAGACTGAACCAAGGCATGTCTAGTGGTTTATGAAAACAGCCTCTCTACAGGGATGTAGTAACAATGCATTGGTTGCCCTCAGCTAATTTTAATTGTAATTGCATTTATGCAGTGCTTACTACCTCTAACGAGGTGTCCAAGCACATTGCGGCGAATAGCACGCTACTCCGGAACCCCAAAAGGATTAGTGGTGAATTAGTATAGGGAAATTTGAAATCAATTCGAGCGGTGGACATGAGAGTCTGTTAGCTGGATTAATAAGGATAATGGAGGGATAGCAGAGGGAAGGGTCTAGAAAGTGCTTATTTAAAGATCATAACAGTAGGAGGAGGTTTGGGATGAGTAAGATAGAGATGGAGGGGGAAAAGTCTCTGAGAAAGATGAGGTATTGAATGAGTCCAGGAGGGATACACGAGGGAAGGGTTTAGAAAGGCTTGTTTGGGAGATCTAAATATTAAAAGAGGTTTGAGATGATTCAAGGAGGGGTAGAGGAGGAAAGAGTCTAGAAAGGGTTATTTTTTTGGTTCATAGTAGTAGAATGGGGTTTGGAATGAGTCAGAGAGTGGAGGTAGAGAATATATTGAGAGAGTTATGGGATGAGAAATGACGTAGGGCAATGGAGAGAGTAATAGAATGAGGTTTGGGATGGGTCAGAGAGTGGCGGTAGAGGACATATTGAGAGAGGTATAGGGTGAGATATAGGGTAGTGCATTTGAGATGCGGAATTATTAGTAAAGTAATATATATAAAGATATATAAGTACATGGAAGGTGTATCTGAATAAGAAAGGTTTCTGAATCTAAATTTAAGTAGTATTTATAAACTCATAATTTCAAGTGTTGCTGTAATTTAAGCTAATTTATCTGTTTTTATAAATTGTTTTCTCGTTTTAATAATTCAATAGTGAAGCAATTGGAGATAAATAGTTATGATAAAAATATACTTATTTATACAATGAACTATATGCAGGTTAGACATAGAATAATATGACCATAGGTAATATGTACATTTGGTAAGCAGACAAATTTCTATATATTTATAAACCGAGGGTCCGATTCACAAAACTAACTTAAGACAAAATCCTAAACTTACTACTTTTGGTATTTACAGAAGTTAGGATTTTGTCTTAAGTTTGTCTTAAGTCTGTCTTAAGTTTGTCTTAAGACAAACTTTATTCAAAATCCTAACTTCTGTGAATACCAAAAGTAGTAAGGATTTTGTCTTAAGTTAGTTCTGTGAATCGGGTCCCTAATTATTATACACAGATATACAACTAAAGCTGTATCAAGACCCATTTGTGTTAATATCTACCTGAGTTCAGATCTGTTCATGCAATCAAAAGGGCTACTTAGGCCCATAAAAGTCAAATGAACAGAGTTTCCTTTAGCCAGGGTCTATTGGCTTAAAATTAAACGCAGGTTTAAGCATTGTTCCATAGTATCCAGGCCCTCCCTGAACCCATACTGCACTATAGTAATAATTTCTAACTCAGATGCCCAGGACAAGAATCTGTGCCGCATGATTCTTCCTACCACCTTAACCACACAATGCATCAGGGGGGTGCAGAGAGCTAGGAGGTTTACTCCTTCACACAGTCATAATTAACAGGGCTCCAGGCCCTATATCCGCTTGGTATAAGTAAAACAAATGGTGAAGTAATCTATAGTTAAAATCTCTGTTGCTGTTATCTTGTCGGTGTTAGCATAGGTTGAACGGTGTTTAGGAGACCGGTAGATTAAAGTCATGAGTTTTGACAAATTCGAGTTGGTGGTGCATTTTACAGACTAATATTCAAGGGGGGAAATGGGGTCAGGGACCCTGTGATTATGGTGCATTGGGTCCCCATGGCATGGTTTTATTTTCTATTGATAAAGTATTCTGCCCCTTTCTTTTGGTTGATCCAAAATATCTTTCTGTGGCTGGTTTGCTTTGTTTAATACTTTGAGTCTGGTTAGACATCTCAGCAAGTTCTTTACTTGCAGCTGACATTTGTGTTTGCTCAAGAGGTTCAAATTCAGCAAAATCGACCCAGTGTTTCAACATTTGAAAGTTAATGAAATGCATGCATATTTTGATTGGCTAATGATTTTATGTAAACATTTTCACCCACATGCATCATTCTTGGTATTTGCGATTCCTAAATTGCGAAAATTAAGGAATCGCAATTTACAAATCGCAAATACCTATGCATCAAGAATTTGCAAATATTTTAGCGATTTCTTAATTTTCCTTAATTGCGATTCACATTTTGCGAATCGCAATTAAGGAAAACCTTCCCATTGATTCCTATGGGCCAAAAGGCCCATAGGAATCAATAGGAAGGCATTAACATTTTGCGATTTTCGTTTTGCGAATCGCAATTTGTTAATGCATTTCAAGGGTGCTGAGGGGGGTCCAAAGGACCCCCCTGCACCCTTGAAATGTTTTTTTAAGTGCAAGTTTCACACACACATGTCCAAAGGACATGTGTGTGTGTAACATGACGCTTTCAAAAAAAAAAATTCGAGCATTTTTGAAAGATTTCGCAAATTAACACGAGGGTCAACCTCGTGTTAATTTGCTCCTCCTTTTTGCGAATTCGCATTTTGAAAAACATTCATGCATTGTATTTAAGGAATCGCAAAAATGCGATTCCTTAAATGCAATCGCATTTTTAGAAATCGCAAAAAATTGCGATTTAAAAAAAATAGTTTAATGCATCCCAAAAAGTGATTTTGGAATCGTAAACGGCCGAATTTTGCGATTCGCATCCGTTTGCGACTCCAAAATCGCTTGATGCATGTGGGCATTTATCTGCAATTCGCTCCGGCAAATAACCATATAAATAACCTATTATTTTACTTAGATTCCATTTCTAAAATGACAAAATCGTCTGTTTATTCATTTATTGCTTATCACCACAAGAATGTCCCCTCTGTAGTTGGATGATTGCTTTCTCTCTAATTAGGGGAAGCAACGAAAGAGTGATCCCATTTGGATGGGGCGGGGGGGGGGGTGTTCCTAAGTGTGTAGTGGTGACCCTCTCCTGAACAGAGTTCACAAGAGAAACAAAAGAGTTATGTCCAACCTGTTGCTACTGGTGGGAAGGGAAAGAGACCCTTTTCTTTATATAGCCCTCACTCACTCACTCTAATAGTGATATGCTTCGTCATAGGGCTCACCCCGACTGCTAAAAGTCGGGGCGGGCTCGAGCGTATTTCACGGAGCATTTAAAGATATTGTGTATGGGGGCGTACTGTTAAAGATAAAATTCCTCATCCACTCCTAAAGAATTCTTTAATAATGGAGTGTGGGGGGGGTTAAAATATATATAATAGGGTTTAAAGGATGTGATGGTCCTATGACCCTTACTCTAGCATCAGCATGTTTCAGCCCTTCCTATCTGGCCTAGGTGGGTCCTGGGCTTTTGTCAGGGTGGGAGGTAAAGAAGTTACTTCCCCCAAAGACGTGTGTGCATGTCAACTATTCGTTTCAGGTACTCTTAAGTGATTAAAAACTGGAACCAGCCTTATACTTGCCACTGGTCTCGGTGAGGAATTACCCCTGTAACTCAGGGCAACGGATTCCCAGAGGGAGCGCAGGAGGGAGGCCTCATTGTCACACTTTTGTCAAAGTTCCCCCCTGCAGGAACCTTACATCCGTGGGCTCCCCGTCTTTTACTTTGATTCCATTTCTAAAATGGCAAAATCTTCTGTTTATTCATGTATTGCTCCTGTCCTTGAACCCTCAAGCAACAAGTCATAATGGGCCAGTGTGGTACTCCATTTTGGTAGTTGAGACCTCTTGTGTGTAAGCACAGCGCACCAGTCCGCCCCCCCCCCTCCTTACACCTCCCTCTGCTAGTAAAAGCTTCCAGTCCATAACCCCTAATCACAGTTATCACTTTTTAGCCAGCGATAGATTTCTAGTAAGCAAGGCTTTGGATACTGGGAGTTGTAGTTTTGTGTTTCCCAGTATGGTATTTGGCTCCATGGACTTTGGAATAGTATAAATTACTATTCTTACTCCAGTCTATGCAACAGTAGAGAAGGTGTTGTACTTAAAAATCCAACACCGGTCCAACAGCACACCCCCTACAGCAAGTCGTTGTAACGGCTTGCGTGTTAAAATAACACATGGTAACATCAGTCTGGGCAGTGACTTTGTTGTAAAGGCAGGTCATTGTTGTGACTGCAGGTTAAAGGGTGTTGTCCTTCAAATAATAGAGCAGTCCAGCAATTCAGCCCTTGACAACAGACTATGGGCCTCATTTAAGAGACCCTAGCGGCACTTTTGCGCTGCAGAGCATCACTTTTTTGACGCTGCAGTGGCGTAAAAGGGCTGTAACATATTTACAAGGGCTGTAACATATTTACACGTAAATCCTTTACGTGGATTTTCATGGCCTTGTAAAAATACACTCCTTTCACAAAGAACATTGTGTGAAAGGGGCGTTCCATGGGTGTTACTGTGGGTGTTCCCAAGCAACATTCATGGAATCTGAAGTATTCCCAGATTTACGAGGAATCGTAAACCTGGGAATGGATCAGAGTCTAACGCCACACCAGGGGTGGTGTTAGGGAGGTGCAACGAGGAGATAGATCCTTATTTCGCCTCGTTTTCTTTCTCTTTCTATGTGTGCTGCATTCTGCAGCACACATAGAAGGAGGAAATCACCTCTATTGATTCTTTTTGTGCAGGAAGGTGTCCGTTCCTGCACAAAATCAATCATCCCTGCAATGCTGGCACCTTTGCAACATGGCACAAGGGTGTCGGCATTGGCGCTTTGCTGCTGTTTGTGCACGCACAGGGGAGAAGGACAGGGATGAGCCGAATCTTTTCTTGTGACGCAGGACAGTGCAGCAAGTTTTCTTGTGGCTGTGCCTTGCGACAAAACCTCGTAAATTATGCCCTATGTAAGCAGGTAAAGATGTACCAACCGGCGCGCTCCCTGAGGTCAGAATCCTTACTTCTGGCGACCGTTCCACGAGTGAAGCGAGCACGCCTGGGAGGCCGCTCATTTGGTTTACTGGCGCCCCAACTGTGGAACTCTTTGCCCCTGTCTCTTCGGGGAGCATCTAGTTTATTAGCCTTCAGAAAGGACCTTAAAACGTGGTTATTCTCCCAGTAGGCCCCCTGTGTTTTATTTTTTTATTTTGTATCTGTAATTCTCTCTTTTAATGTGTTATGTTAGTTTCACTGCAGCCTCGTTAATTAAAAGCGCCGGGACACTCTTTTTGAGTAGCCGTGCGCTCTACAAAAGCCACTATAACATAACATAACATAACATAACTCACCTACAACACACTAGTGGTGCATCAACCATTTCACGCAAACTTTATAGTACGCACCATAAGACAATCACAAACATACCATGCCTCCTGTACTAGACACCTGTTAAGTCTTCTCAATTGCATAGAAAGTGACTGATCCCAGAGAACTCTCAGGTGAAACGTTTGGCTTTCCCCCCCAGCACTCAGGTGAAACTGTGGCTATCACCCACATCACCACAGGGTGCTACAATTCCCCACATTTTTGCTCCTTTGGGTACTTTCTCTTGCGACCTCTGATGACATGGTACTTCTTATTTCCTACATCAATACAGGTTATTACTTTTAACCAACTGTGCATACCATGGGGTACTGGATTGTACATCTGACATAGTGGTGGCTGGAATAGATTTTCAGAAATGTCAGGCAGGACAGGTAAGTTGTTTTCTGCTTTATAGGATGCTGCATGTGGTTCATTTTTGCCCTGGTAAGAAGCATTGCGTCATCCCTTTGCTGGCTGAGCAGCAAGTGTGTGATGTGCCTTCTCTGACCCTTCAGCCTCTCTCTATCTTGTGGTGTCAACCAGGTACAATTGTTTTCTTTTTTCTTTGGAGCAACCCAGTGCACTGGTCCTGGTGTGGGAGCATGGTGGCAGCATCAGCCAGTCCCTAGCAATAATCGTGAATCATGTAATCTGTAATTTTTACAAGTGCATTTGCAGGCACTGCAGGCAGCCTCATTGCTAGACTTGTGTTGATTTCATGGTTAGGCAGTCCTGTACTCTAATCAGGAATGCTGTAAAGACTCATCAACACTAAAGCGGTACAAAAGGGGGTGGTGATGGACGGAGGTCGGAGTATCTGAACCAATCAAACACTCACACCCAGTCAACAGATCTGGGTTTAATCCATCACCGTTCTTTAGCCCACTCAGACATGGCCATATGCAAATCAGTCTGACCCTGTGCCTCATGGGAACAGTCCAGCCCGAACTGCCAAGCCATGACTTCCCTGGACCGGAAACAAGCTTCCTAGGACCAGTCTCTGGCATTCCAGCCGTCTTCAGCCAGGCTTGCTTGAATCCAGTGGCAAAGTGAGCAAGGGACTCACGTCTGAGCATACCCTGCAAACTTTTGGCGACAAAGCGGTACAAAAGGGGGTGGTGATGGACGGAGTATCTGAACCAATTAAACACTCACATATCTGAACCAATCAAACACTCACATATCTGAACCAATCAAACACTCACATATCTGAACCAATCAAACACTCACAGAATCATCAACACTAAAGGCAAAGCATCCGGCTGCTTCAGAGACGTTGACACACACACTTTGGCCAACCTGGATTTCAATGTGCCAATCACCTGCTCCACAATTTCAGAAGCCTTCGGCCGATATCTGCAGTGTAGCCTCTGTTCCACTTGAAATGCACAACATTCTCAGGATCTCAATATTAAAATGCGTTCCTCTGGGTGACTCCAGTGATGTCTGGAAGCTGAACCTGGGGATCAGTTCCTGCAACAACCTACCTACAGTGAGAAAATGCACACAATCACCAGGACATATCTCAGCTCATTACACAAAGTCATCTCCATGAAGTCCAACTGCATTCCGTTGAATGGTCCTCCTAATCTCCCTATATGGCTCAATGTTACTGGGGTTGTTTTCCCTACATACATTTACTGACGCACAACACATTTGTGACATAATCCTTCAGCCATCAATCTGAACCTGGGATTGTACCAAATCTGTCGAAACAATTTGACTATGGCATCCCTTCCTACATGTGCAATATCATAGAAATGCCTAGCCATTGGGGTAGCAGGCTATCTGCTATCACAAGTCTTCCATCTGCTGACACTCAGATTTCATCATCCCTTTTAACACAACCTGCTCTGACCCGACCCAGCTGTTCTGCCTCTGGTACTTCTTCCTGCAGTCTTTTCACTTCTTCCCAAGTATCAGCCACTGCCAATAAAATGTTGTTGTGGGTCTCATCTTCAGACTCATTGATATATTCTCCATTAAATGTTCGAGATCCACAAGCCCAATATTGTGCAACTTCGTCTGCATAACGGTTGTCAACTGTTACATAATCATCTCCACTCCTGTGTGCCGGACACATTACAACTGCAATTTCTGTTCGTAACTGCAACACTTCAATCAGTCTTGTGGCATATCCCCCATTGTGGAAGGGGGATCCTTATTATGTCATAGTTCCCCTCAGAGACCATAACTGTCCAAAGTCATGGACCATACCAAAGCTGTACTGACTATCAGTAAAAATAGTCCCTTTTAACTGTTCAGAAACACAACATGCTCTAGTAAAAGCAATAAGTTCAGCCACTTGTGCAGAGGTTGCCCCTCGGAGCCAGAACGCTTCACCTATCCCCCTCAACTGTGCAGAATGCATAAGCAACTCCTAGGGTTTCCCCATCGTCACTTAAGCATGAGCCGTCAACAAACAGTATATAGTCAAACTCTGCCAAGGACTCATCTCGAATATCTGGTCTCGGCTTGGTGCATAGTTCCGTGACATCAAGACAGTCATGTTCTACTTCCACATCATCCATTTCATCCTCGGGTAGCGGCAGCAAGGTAGCAGGATTCAGCGAACCACACCTCTTAGGGTGATGTTCTCTGCAGCCAGTATAGTCTGTTCAGACTTAGACAATCTGTTGTTTGTAAGATGCTGAGTGTATGTACACATTAATAACACATTCACAGAATGGGAGCACCTTAACGGTAAGAGGATGTCCTATGACAATACTCTCACGTCTTTCAATGATGATACTTACTGCTGCTACTGCTTTAAGGCAACCAGGCAGTCCTACGGCTACAGGATCAAGAGTGGTAGAAAAATAAGCCACAGGTCTTCGTGCATCCCCATGCATCTGTGTAACTACTGAGAGAGCGCAGTCCCCCTTCTCACTGCAAAAGAGCATAACAGCTGTCTTGCAATCAAGAATTCCCAGTGCCGGGGCACGACAGAGGATTTCTCTGAGCCCTAGGAACACATTCAATCAGTCATTGACCCTTGGTATCAGTTGAGACACAACACTGTGTGTCAGCCTCTGTAAAGGTTTGGCTATTAAGGAAATCCTTCCTTCTCAATATGGTATCTTTAGTGCAGGACTTCTTTTTGACAATATTGTAACTTGTTTGGAGACACTTTATGTCAATTCTTAGCTACATAGTTAAATCATGCAATTGTGTCTCGTTTACAAGCTTTCTGCATATCTGACGCCACTAGCAGGTCATCGACATACTGAATCAGGAAAGAGTTGCAGGGCATTACCAAGGACTCAAGAGTCTTTTTAAGGATGTGATTATAGATTGAATGGCTCTCTGCATAGCCCAGTGGGACTCTTCACCATGCCAAAACACTGTTCTGGAACCAAAAGGTGAAAAGGTACTGACTGTCTTCATGCAAGGGTATAGAGAAGAAAGCAAAGCACAAATCGATCACAGTAAACCACTCAGCCTCACATGGACTTTGAAATAATATCACAGCTGGATTAGGTACCACAGGACAACAATATTATTAATCTTTCTAAGGTCCAGCACCATGCCGTACTTACCGCTAGGTTTCTGCAGCCCCATAATGGGTGTGTTATATGGACTCCACATTATCTTTTTTTAAATGCCCTGTTGTATCATTGTCTCAATCACTGGTGTAATACCGCTATCATTTAAGGTCTAAAATGATTCTGAGGAGCTCAAGGGTATTCAGTTTATTGTTTGACATTCATGCAAGCAGGCTCAACTCCTTTCATGAGACTTATGTCCTTCCCTGAAAATTCCCAAACATCAGGTTTCACCGTATCTTTAAGATCCAGCGGTAAATCACCAATTGTCGTTAGAGGGTACAACTTAAAAGCAGTAACTTGGCTCGCCAATTTAAAACCCACATCCTCATCATGAGTCTGAAACTTCACCCCTTTAGGTGTGCAATAAGTAGTACAATTAAGTTTGCACCACAATCACGTCCTAAAAGAATCACTGGGCTAGAGTCACACAGCATAAACTGATGTCTTTCTCAAAGGGCCCTATTTTAACAAGAGCTTCTTTTGTCACAGTGGTTTCCATGTGTTTATTTGCAACTTCCACAACTTGGATTCCTTTTCCCAAAAGGGGTCTGTTTGGAAATTCTGCTGTTCTAACAGTGGTGTAGGTAATATATGTGTTGATCAAAAATGATATGGGATGGCTATTCATCTCACCTTCTCATAATGGACCACTCTGGTCTACCGCTTACATTTTGCAAAGTACGCAATCTTCCTACCCCTCAGGCACCATCATTGTGACAGGTCAGAGCCGCAGCCTTCAAGTGAATCAAACATAGGGAACTGTCGGAATGGGTTTTGAATTTGGAAAGAATTCTGGTTGAAATTTGGAACTTGATTAGTATTAAATCTACGGTCATTCACGTTTTGCTGAGTCATTGGGGCTTGAGGGACTTTCATCACTGAGGCTTGAGGCACATTAGGACCCCGCAGCCTCGCCATCACTGCATTATTTAGCATAACTGAAGATCTCATCAATCTACTTATTTTGCCAGAACATTAAATGCTGCTGGATCATCAGGCTAATTTAAGGCATCAATCCTGTCACAAACCGAGACACAAAACTCCCCATATCCTTATTTTCGGGATTTTCCATCCCACTTTGCTGCTTGAACACCCCCAACAACCTCTCATAAAAAGCATGCACAGTTTAATTAGGTCTTTGGGTTGTTCTATCAGTCTTAACCCAATCAATGTCCTTTGCCGGCACCTTTCCCTTCAAAAATGTAATTACCTATTGATACTTTTTTATCAACACAGGAGACAGGGGATGAGATATTGGATTTCTTTTAGGTTCCTTCTCTGCCCACTGTATAGCCACTTTGCACTCTGCCCATAAGTCACTGGGTACCACAATGTCAAAGAGGGTTCAAATCCACCCACAGACCTGAGAACGTTTTACAAAATCGATCAGCCTGGGTGTACCACAAATCTGGATTCTCTCTCGTCTTAGGGAAATTGTTTGTAAAAGGAGCACGATTACCTCTATTCCAAGAGGTACATGAATAGAACCGCCTCTGGGCACTTCTCTTAACGTGAAATTTGAGGCCCCCTCTACGTCTTGTGAGGAAGGAGGTGGTCTGCCTTTGATGTCTGTGGCAGAAATCACCTTTGACTTCTTCTGAGCTTTCTTCTTAGCCCACTTGCCTTCCCATTTGTCACTCAATTTCAAAATGCTACTAATCATTTCCTTATGTTGCAATTTTATCCCGGACATCCTCTTACTGGTTATGTAACTTTCATCAAAACACACACTGTAACTTTTCTTTAAGGATTTTGTCGATCTTAGATATTTGGTGCGAAAAATAGTTTTAACGTAAATAATGTAATTTCAGGGATAAACTAATACCCATTGTTTCATAGTCACTGTAAGGAGAGATTGACTAGCTCGGCTAAATTGAGTGGGATGTAGTTTTGGAACATCCAATGATCCTGACAGAAGGTGTTACCTTGATATATTGAGGTGAAATCTCTTTCAGGTTGTGTACTGATCAGATCCTTTTACTATAGTGAGGATGATTTATTAATAGCCAATTATCTTCCATCTCTTTAAGAATAAGAAACTGAAAACTGCACCAACATAGAGAGAAATTATGAATATCCATATGTTCCCCAAGGAGCAGTGCATGAGGGAAGGTGAATTATGATTGATTGATCACAACATTCCAAATTGGTCAGTGATTGAATGAATGCCAATCCTTTGAGTGTAGTGATTATTTATGTTTGGTTTGAGGAGACATGGACTATTAGAGCTAGGATCCTCACTGTAGTAGAGTATCAAATGAATCTTAATAATACTGCAAACAACAGCTGATTTTTATCGGTTAATAATGCACACTGGAGAATTGCACTGTGAAGCCCATGTTGCTGATCGACATGTTTTTTTCTTTTTTTCTTTTTCTTTTAGATTAGAAATCGAAGTGTGCTTGTTTACTCGCAGTACTGATTGGTTGGGCATAATGTTTTACCTTTTTGTCTAAATTAATTGTTACATTGTGTATATTCGCCTGATGGCCATTTCGTAATTATATTTTCTAATTTTTTCACTTGAATATATGTTCCTTAATGTGACTAAGGAGATACAATATTCCCTCTTTTTACAAGTTTTACCTTGTTAACAAATAAGTGCTAAGCATGTTGAGTTACCTAGGCATTACATTTTCACATGTATTAGCAGCTTAAGATAATAAGCTTGTTTTAGGTTTTATGCATTTCAGGACTTTCTGCCTCTCCGCCCCATTTGTATCTAACTGTTTCATGTTCCTATGGAGCAATAGTAAACAAGGAAGCAATCATTGGGGTAGAGAAGGTGGTACTCACTCTAATTAGGTTTGAAGCATCTCAATCTTGTATGCTGCAATGCTATGGCTTTCATACTAGAATTCAATTGATACACAAACCAGCAACACATTTTTCTTATTGTAAATTTTGTATTTGTGTATCTGCTTTTATGACAAGAATCGTTGAATGCTTACTGAATGAATGAATGACTATGTTACGGTTAACTCTGTATATATACCACATGTGGTTAGGGATATGCATGGTTTTAAAATTTAATTGGGGACATGCATTTCTATTGGGGCTCTTTTTGGTAATGTTCAAATTAATTTAATTTTATTTAATATCAATGTTTTGATATGTAGAAAACGCATGTTATTTTGTTTGTAAAAACAAACATTTTTTCACCATTTTTTATAGATGTCATAGGTGGCTGTCATTGGTATTGTCCACCGAAACGCGTCGACAAAGTATTGAGGACATGCACTGGGAGTACTTGTTAAATTAATTCATAGAGAGCTAGCGACATAATTGATAGATGTGTATACTTGCAAAGGCTAATTGTGCTGTATATGATGATTTCCGGAGTGTACGTTGGAGCAGAGAGGCCGCCAATCTAATAGGAGAGACTGCAGTCTAAATTGATAAATAGACCATCTCCATATCGAAATTGAATATTGATCAAACAAAGAATATACCAACTGGAAACACAACCATGCTGACCAGACAGATTATCAAACGATAGTACGGTGGCTCCAACATACACCAAGAAGTGAAGTCCCACAGAATAAGGCTGTGACTTCCACAGAATCGGGAAGTGGAATAGTGAAGGGGATCCAGGACTATGAAAATAACAAGACATAGCCTACTAGATTGAATAAGACTGTAATAAAGAAATTTTAATGTCCTGATGAAGGTGGAAATGAATACACACCTAAACGCCGCGTCGACTGTTTTTTTAAATTATTGTAAATTGTTGTAAGAATTTTTATTTGAGTGTATCAAAACACTTTTTTAATTGTGAACTAGATTGTAACCACTAGGGAGGTCCCAGGTTCAAGATTCAGATGTTCTTTTGAATAAAAAGTCTTTTAAATACAACTTTGGAAGTGATGTTAATATGTACAGTAACCCAAAATTTGATGTTTAGTCTACTGGCCTGTCTTCTGCCCAAAGGTTTAGTGAGTCCGCTGTAATAATCAAACGGTGACTCTTGTACTTTTGGTATAGCAACCACTTAATGTATATTTAGAATTGACAGGGAAAAGGTTCTTTTAGAAGTATGATGATTTTCCCTGCATGGTATATTTTTGCTGTATTTTTAATGGTGTCATTTTTATATGTGATATTTTAAATGTGGAATTTTGTTTTTCTACATTACCAGTGGTACAATTATATGGTTGTATGTGCTGTTGGTTTGGTTTGTGTGAGGAGTGTGAATTTTGAGATAAATAGGGCGCCCAGTGGAATTTAATACTTTCTGGTGAATTTCAAATGGACATGCAAATATTTTGTGGTATTGGGGCAGGTTCCTCTATGGCAGTGAGTCCTGTTCTATTTAATATCATTGGTACAGGGGCAACATAAGGTGGAGTTAACTTAGTCAGTACTAAACTAATTCTTCCCGCCCAGAATCCCCATCCAGGGGCAACAGGAACAGTGGTTGACACATTTGCTCCAGTAGGAACCGTCAAGGCATGTGTTGTGGCTCCAGACAACTCTGTTTTAAATAAAGGTATTGTGGGACCAAAAGTAACAGGAACAGTTGTTGCATCTGGTGCATTAGAAACAGAAGAATTCACAGGAGTACAAATCCTCAAATTTTCTCCCATAGGGTTTTGACTTTCTTACTCGGGCGGTGGCTCTCTCAGAGTCTCCACCGGTAACAGCACTACCCATTCCTTCAAACAGGGCCACGTTATAATGTTGCAAACAGATTAACAATAACAATAACTTATTCAAAAAGAATTGCTATCACTACCCTTACCTGAGCCCTCTGTATTTTCTGTCTTGTCCTCCTACTTTTTCAATTTCCTTTTCTGGGGTTCTTTACTCGTTACTGCCGGGAATAGCCTGGTTCCCTGCATTATTCCTGCTTGCCATTTTTGTTGTTCTGCATTCCACTTGGCTTCTACACAGCTAGGCACTGCTCTCCTAACTTTACCCAGTTAATTTTCCTTACCATGGGCTGCATGTTCCCAAGCATTCAGCGCTTCATACTGGTCCTGTGTAGGGGTGGCTTCATCTCATACAGTACCTGTCTCAAATTGTCAATAATTCTCAAATTAATTGTGTCATAGCGAGGAAACCTCAATGCACCTTCATTTTCTGTGATCTTATACCATTGGTTCAGCCAAATGCGTGTGTGGAGTCACACATATATGGCCATATAATGACCTTCCGTGTCTTCTGGCTGTGCTACTTCACCCTCTGGAACAGGAACATTCACAGCTCCCCTGATCAAATCTCCAATAGCTCTGAAACATTTCATTAGTAATGGCAATTCCAGCAATCACAACAAGATTTTCATTCCAAATCAAAGGATAATTTCTTTTAACTCCAACTTCTTGTCTGGCACTAACAGCCAATCTCAGCACCACATTATTGTTCTAACCTATCGTAGAGTGGTTCTTAGTGACGCAACAACCAATAGCAGCACTGCACCTACAACAACCGTCCAATCCAAGCTCTTCAAAAAATGATGTCGTTCTCACTCTTCCCAGTGGTTCACCCTCCTTTATAATTTCTGTGGAAAAGTAAATTTTGCCATGTTCTGTGTCCCTACGTGTCATCCATCATATGTTATGTGTGCATGATTAAATATGCATATGCATTCCCCATGTTTGATTAATGACGCAATTACAGTTGTGTCCACCTCTAGTATGCCAGTTTCCAGTCCTCGTGAATACTACGAATATCAGGCCTATGTAAAGCTACGTTGCCACGTTTCTCAGTGTGCACGTTATTCCATTGTAAAGTCCCCGTTTCTAGGCCTCAAAAGGGCCTGGACACCAGATTCAGCTCCTGTCTCCTGAAACCTCGCTGAGGAGCGATACAGCCCCCACCTGTATCCTCGACCCTTCACTTACTTCCTACCTCGCAGTGCCCGGCCCAGCCTGGCTCAGTCTCTGAGTCTGCCAAGAATATGTTATGATTCCAGTTATCAGTTCAGTCCTCCTTCTCTGCATTCCTAAGCTACTGAACTGCATCAATAGTTTCCGTCATTGTCTAGCCTTCACGTCTCCACGTTAGAGAAATACTGCATTTAATGGTCATTTAATATTCTTCATCACGCACTACATGTAGAATAATGCATGGTCCAGTCTTAGAATCAAGTCAGCCTTTCCTCTCCTGACTTCTAGTTTATATCAACATGTTCTCTAAACATCAGATACTAGATACTGTTTAGGTACATGTCGCCCTGACTCTCCAGACTTCAGTCTCTGCTCCTAGCACAGAGTTCATAGCCCCCAGCTTCTCCTAGTGATACGTCATTGCTAGTTTGCGCGCACCATCAGGTTAAGAGGTCCCGGCTCCTTAGGTAGCCCCCTCCATGGTTTCCGCCCCATTCATGACATATTCTGTTACGTTTGCATCACATGTCTATGTATACGCCCTGTTACACCTCTTTTCGCCCTTATCTTTCGCGACTGCTACGCGTCACACCTTCTGCTCCCCCCACTGCTACGCCTACTGCAATGTAATGCTATGTGTTTGCGTTATGTATATATGCTCATGTATTGTTATTAAAAGCCAGCGCGCTCATCCCAGACCCAGCCCCAGCAGCTGCTGGGCCCTGCCATTCTATTCCTATGCAGGTTGTCCTGTTCCTGTCCTTATGCTGTATTAAACCTGCAAAACTCCTACTACCTCGAATCTTGACTCTTATTTATTGAGCTATCTGTTATGATATATGTCTAGTCAAAAAGAGAGGTATTATTTATTATTTACCACATAATGGCGCCCGAATAGGGACTTGCCCTTTCCCCACGCGTCGGTGAAGCCACGCCGACCCCCTGACCCTCTGCAGTCGTGACGGAACTCTTCTGCGCACCGGCAGATATTTCTGCTTCAAGTATCCCTCAGGCCCACGGAGGAGACGGAGGAGGCGGTCCAGCATCCAAACGAGACGGTGGAGGAACGCGGCGAGTCCCGACCAGAGCCCAAGCCATGAGTCCAAGGTCCGAGGTATCCGGAGGCCCACCCGTAACTGAAGTCTGAAGTTCGTCGTCCGTCGTCGTAGCAGTCCAGTCCAGTCCGAGGCTTTCCGTTCTTGCTGCCCGGTGAGTACCATTACTGGGGTAGTATCTAGACAGGGTCAATCTAAATTGACTCTGGTCCGTGGGTTGGTGGTACACAGACTCACAAACGAAGTGTTCACCTAGGTGGATACGGGTCTTGATGCGTCCCTTTATGGGACCGGTATGTTCCGTACTGTTTCAGCAGTGCATCCAGTAACTCTAGTCTGTTCCGTTCTCGAGAAATTCTTGTGCTTCTGTTCTCAGTATTCCAGGTAATATTCTGTCCGAACTGTTATGTTATGATGTTGTTCAATGTATTTCCAATGTCGTGGTATGCCTGAATTGTTCTCCAAATTGTTATTGTTTCTCGTGTATTGTATTGTGTTCCGATTCAAGTTTACAATGTCTCTCTTTTCGAGATTACGTCAGTTAAAAACTAGAAAGGGTTTGTTAGAAGAAGCAGTTCCTGTTCCGCCGAGGGACAGTCCAGGTCATTTTATGTATCAGAAGCATGGCATAAGCGCCATATTGTATCTAGATTTATGGGTAGAGTATACCAAACAGTTAGAAGAAAAGTATAGATGGCCCGTATCGGGTACATGGGATGCCGAGTGCATCATGCGAGTAGAAGAAGCATTATGGAAAAAGAAAGCCAGACAGTCACAGAAAGATGCCATCGAGTTATGGCGCAAAGAAGCTCATAAAAGAACTGAAAAGGAAATCAGAAAGTCAGAATTAAGTAGAGAATCCTTAGAACGAGCACAAGAAAAAGAACTAATCGAGATAGGTGAACAAGTCAAAGCCGAACAGTCAGACAGACAGAGGCATGCCCTTATTAGGGGTATGTATCCTCTCCTTACCGAGGGCTTGCCAAAAGCGACCCCAGAGGCATCCAGTAATTTCCCGCCACCATTAGTTCCGATCAAGCTACGTCACAAACAGACCGCAGCTGATATTTTTATTTCGTCCTATTTGGACGACACAGTCCCAGAATATGCAAATCCTGTTCGCGCTCCGCCAGTCCCTGTAAATCAGGCACTTCCCGCTCCTCCAGACACCGGAGTACCTGTTACGGTACCCCCGGTCCAGCCCGCCATACAAGTCCAGCCTACATTTCCATTTCCCACTCTGCCAGGACGAAGAGCCTCAGTAGACGATTCTAGTTTAGGGGCCGCAGGGGGAGGTACTCCTCAAACCCCGCCGCCACACAAGCGTTTAACGACAGCCGAATTACATGCACAAGCGTCACAGCGTACGCCTAGACATCAGACTGTAGCAGAAATAAGAAAATCCCTTGCCGAATGCGGCTATGATCCAGTCCCAGGCGAGGATAATATGGTTTTATATTCATTCCGCGTAAGAAAGGTGGCCGAGTATCTAGTCACCTTACCGAATATGAAAGAAGATCTAGACAGAATATATCGTTTCATCCGTACAGGGGATGATCCAGAAAGTATTAGCGAGGCCATGTCTCAAAGGAAAGCCGAGATCCAGCTCATGATATTAAAGTTTCTGATCAATTGTCTAATAAGAGAACAAGATTACCCGTCTAAAGATCAAGCCGAAATGAGAACCCTGACAAGGTGGAGTGATAATATAGCCGAGGGTAAGCACAAGACCGTCGGTGCTATGGAGAGTATGTACAAGAAAATCCGTAGAGAAATAATAAAATTACACGAACAGCGTAAAGCAGCACAAGTAAGCGAGAAAGAAAGTAACTCTGATACTGAAGAGGTAGAGGACGAGAATCCCGCCAGAATAGCGTATGTAGGAAAACCTAGATTTCCAGATCGCCATTTACGCCTAGAACACAAGTCTATTTTTCATTCTCCAGCACCAGAACAAGGTTCCCTAGAACAAGTATTCCAAGCTACCGATCACATTCTGAAATCACGAATCGGTTACAGTGAGTTAAGTACCATGCATGAACAAGAACTAGCCCGATCAGCAGTCCGATGGATTACTGATTCTACCACTTTTCCAGACGAAATAGTGGCACAAATGTTTCTAAAAATGCCCCCAACCGAACAACGACTGGCGGGTATGTATATGATCCAGCACCTCATCACTTTGTATGAGGGTCAGCACTCTGATCCAGGTCCGTTACATGATGTCCTGAACGAGTTACTCCAGTATAGATGGAAAGGTCTAGGTACCGATTTAATTAGTGTCATTCTAGAACAGCGTCACAAATATAGAACGTTTTTGAACCCGCATTTTGTTCATGTCTCACCCCCAGAAAGTAAACCATTTTACATGGAGAGACAGAATCCGTTACGAGAAGTCCACCCAGTTAAAGGAACGGGTGGCGAAATGCAGCGAGTGTTTGTATACACTCCAATTACAAAGATGGAACTCCTCGAGATGAAGAAATTAATTCCCTGTCATGACAAAGATCCAGCAGGGTTCCATAGAGAATTAAAAGACATGCTCCGTATGGGAGAATACACATATCCAGATATAATTAAAATGTTAAAGGTTCTGCTGCCCGCAGGGGTGTATGAAAAGCTCAAGGAAAAAGAATGGGAGGTGGGAGAGAAAAAGATCGATTGGGCAGTTCTAGAAGCTGAAGACAAGGCACGAGTACCAGGTACCGGTCTTGGAGATAAATGTAAAGAATTACCAGAATTATTAATACAAGTTTTACCTAGATTATTGACAACGAGAAAAGAAGACTGGGATGCAATCTCAGCCTGTAAACAAAAGCAAGATGAGGATATTAGTGATTTTTATTCTAGATTTGAAAAGTGTTTCAGTATCAACAGTGGCCTCAAGACAAGTAGTGAGTCATACCCTCACCTTTTTGTTACTAAATTAGTCGAGAATTCAAGTCCACAAATTAAAAATCGAGTTCTGAAAGTCGAAAGTACCTGGCAAGCTAATACCCCGTCCCAGATGTTGCAGATGCTTCAATACCACCAGAATAGAATCAGAGAAGAGCAGGAACACGAGAGAAAACGTATGAAAGACACGAAAATGAAAGTACTAGTTGCACAATCTGTTCCTCAAGACAGTCAGAAGAGGGGTCCGAATCAAGCCAGTCATCCTGCAGCTCCCGTTAAAGGGAATTGCAATTATTGTAAACAGCCAGGTCATTTTATAAATGAGTGTGCAGTTCTGAAACACAACATAGCTACTGGTAAGACTAAAGAAAGACCACGTCCGCCTAGACAAGAACAAGTTTCACAGACTCCTCAGCCACAGAATGCACCACAGACAGTTACCGCACCGCAGCCTATCGCTGCAACACAGCATGTTACATCGCAGATGTACCAGTATGCACAGTCTGAGTATCCAGAGTACCAGCAGTATTCATGAAATAGCCTAGAGAGGGAGGTAGGCTTGCCTCTCATCGAGATACCTGTAGATCAAGAAGGTCCCTATGTTCACAGTCAAGTATTAGGGAAAGACAGAAAGTTTTTGATTGATACAGGGGCAAGTAGGACCACTATTAGTCACGCCGAAGTTCCAGGGGCTCCGCTCTCAGGCTCAAGAAATGTTTCCCTTGGATTTTCAGGAAAACCTATCGTAAATGAGATTTCAAAACCAGTTACTCTAGAAGTAGGTCCATTGTCCCGCACTACTGATCTGTTACTTACTAAGTCATGTCCAGAAAATCTATTAGGCATTAAGACACTGAAAGAGTTAGGTGCAGTTATATGCTGTTCCCCAGAGGGAATACGATTGTTCCTACGTGACTTTAAGGGTCACTATGTATTACGTGATTTTGATTCAAGACTGTCCAATGTTCCGCAGCACTTATGGGCGCAAGGTCCAACTGATGTAGGTTATATGCAAATCACACCCTATCGTGTGACTCTCAAGCCAGGTGTAGTGTTACCACGAATCAGACAGTACAGATTGCCACCTGAGGCTGTAGCAGCCTTATCCAAAATTATTGACGAGCTCATGGCTCAAGGAGTGGTTGTAGAAACTGACTCCAATGTATGTAATTCTCCGATCATTCCAGTCATGAAACGTACTGATCCAAATGCACCCCCAGTATATCGATTAGTGATTGACCTACGAGAGCTTAATAAATGTATTATTCCGCAGTACCCAGTTGTCCCAGATATCTCTTCCCTATTAACGGCCATTGATTCCGAAGCCACGTTCTTCACTGTCATAGACCTCAAGAACGCATTTTTCAGTGTCCCTATTCATCCAGACAGCCAGTTCCTTTTCGGATTTTGTTTAAATGGAAGGAGCTATATGTTCACACGCGCTCCTCAAGGCTTCACAGAAAGTCCTAGTATTTACAGTCAAGCACTCAAGAGACAACTAGACAACATTCACATGCCAACTGACACTGCCCTGCTCCAGTATGTTGATGATCTACTGATCACAGCCCGTTCTGAACGTGCTTGCGAGCGAGCATCACTGACAGTTCTGTATTTTCTGGCCGAGATGGGGCACAAGGTGTCCCCTTCTAAGCTTCAATTCTGTGTCCAGCAAGTGGTCTACTTAGGACACTTGCTGTCCAAGAGGGGTAGGCAGTTGACACCAGACCGTATCCAGTTAATAGCGAGTCTTCCTCTGCCTAAGACCCAGAAGGAGGTACGAGCTTTTATCGGCCTTACTTCTTACTGCAGACAATGGATTCCTCAGTATGCATTTCTAGCCAAGCCACTGATACAGTTAACGACACAGGAGGCAGCCGTATCGACTGTCCTCCCTTGGACATCTGAACATACACTTAGTTTCAATGAGTTAAAGAAAGCCCTATGCCAAGCTCCAGTTCTAGCTACACCGAACTACAGTAAGCCTTTTACACTTTTCGTTACTGAACGTGAAGGTACAGCATTATCTGTTCTCACACAAGATCAAGCAGGACAATACAAGCCCTGTGCTTATTTTTCGAGCACATTAGATCCTGTAGCCCAGGCTCTGCCTGCGTGCCTCAAGTCAGTTGCAGCCACAGCACTAGCTATCAGACAAAGTGATTCCATAGTCTTAGGACATACCTTGACAGTACAAGTTCCACATTCTGTGGAAGTTCTTTTAAACCGAACACAAACTCAGCACTTGACAATTGCACGTTTAACAGGTTATGAATTGACACTGTTCCAGCCACACATAGAAATCAGACGCTGCAACATCCTGAATCCTGCTACACTGTTACCATCAGTTAATTCAAATCCAGCCACACATGATTGCGTGGAAGTAGTTAACATTATGACTAAGCCAAGACAAGATCTGACAGATATTCCGTTACCAGACCCCGACCTGACACTTTATGTGGATGGTTCATGTATGAGAACTAGTACAGGAGAACTAGTCGCCGCGTATGCAGTGACTACTGACACCGAAGTTATTGAAACACACCGTATTGATACCCTGTCCGCTCAAGCAGCAGAGCTAGTTGCTCTGACACAAGCCTGTATACACGCCAAGAACTTGAAAGTTAATGTTTACACAGATTCACGTTACGCATTTGGAGTTGTACACGACTTCGGAGTGCTCTGGCAGGAGAGAGGTTTCATGACTTCTCATGGAACCAAGATTCAGCATGGTCTCCTTATTCAAGGTCTGTTAGATGCCATACACTTACCGACATCTATTGCTATCATGAAGTGCAAAGCACATACGAAAGTTACTGACACTATTTCCCAAGGTAATGATCTAGCAGATCGCACAGCCAAGCTTACAGCACAGACTCTAGACATTCCAGTTAACATGACACACACTCCAGATCCGATTACATGTATGACAGTTAAGGACCCTACACAAGATGTCATAGATATCCAGTTACACGCTACTCCTGAAGAAATCAAGAAATGGTCCGAACAAGGAGGGGTCCAGACAGATCAAGGATGGTTAACGAAGGGTAGAGCCACATGGTTTCTCCCCGACTCTATGGTTCAAGTCATTATTAATACCGCACATAGTCCAGCACATTTAGGAGAAAAAGCTATGTTAGACAGTATCCAGAACATTTGGTTCAACAAGCATTTACGAGCTGCAGCCAAGCAGAAAGTCCGTACCTGTATGATATGTTGTCAGTTTAATCCAGGTAAAAGTGTTCCGGTGGAACAAGGTGGATTCCAGCCCCCTGACCACCCTTTTGAAGTCCTCCAGATGGATTATATTCAGATGGAGCGATGTCGAGGTTTCAAGTATGTCCTTGTAGTTGTATGCGCTTTGTCCAGGTGGACAGGAGCATATCCAGTCCCAGATTACACAGCCGCGACCACTGCCAAGCAGTTGGTTCGTGAGTTCTTCCCTCGTTATGGACTCCCTAGAGTCGTATATTCTGACAACGGCCAGCCATTCTCATCTGAACTCATGAAGTATGTTTCCCTGTTGTTAGGGTACCAGTGGAAGTTTCATTGTGTACGCCATCCTGAAGCAGCCGGTCTCGTAGAGAGACATAACCAGACCCTGAAAATCCGTATTGCAAAAGTGTGTAAAGAAAAAGGTGTGGACTGGCTAGTAGCTCTACCAGTCGCTTTATTTTATATGCGCATGGTCGCACATTCCAGATCAGGTCTGTCCCCGTATGAGGTCGTTTTCGGCCGCCCCCCTAACATGTGGGGTACTCCTAGACCCCGAAGTATTACCGATGTTTCAAGTAATATGCTGACAGATTACCTAGCTTCCTTGATGTCTGCCCTCAACTCATGTCGTTCACAGGTTGCCGCCGCATTTCCAGACAATACCGAGGTGGCACCGCACGAAATCGTTCCAGGATCCATGGTGATGGTCCGCAACTTTGACAGATCAAGTCCAATGGAGCCTCGTTGGAAAGAGCCCCGACAGGTCCTCCTCACCACCCGTACAGCCGTGAAGTTGGAAGGACGCAAAGGCTGGGTGCACCTTTCTCATATTAAACTTTTTAATGGACTGAAACCCGTCTTAAAGAACATTTCCCAGGATTTGAAGGATTGCCAAAGCATTGTTCACAAGGACTGTCCCGCAAAAGACATTGTTACAACCCCTCCCCTGTTAGAGAAAACTCCGCAACAGGAGTACAAGCTAAAACTCCGGTCTAGTAAAATAAGTCAGTCAGTTTGATTGTCTAAGTCCTCCCCTAGGTGAAACGGTTAGACTGTTTCTGACATGTATAAAATAGACCCCCATAGTGAGAGAGTTAGTCAAAACTCAATCCGATGTATCGTTTTTCTAAGTTTCATATTATTTCTCAGCATTATGATTTCCTGCACCAGTTATGCATTTTTCTTGTATTTCCCAGTTCTTCATGTAAATAAGTCTGCTAATGCTACAGTAGAGCACACGTTTAGTGATCTGCCTCCTCATGAACTCTCTTACCGCCTCGCTATGCGAAATAACTCATTTGTCCGCATGTTACATTACTCACACCAGACCAGCAATGCCACTAACTGTTGGGTGTGTGGTCGACTCCCCCCTTTCCAGACACCGAAGGGAGTCCTGCCACTTTTTCCTTATCCTTTTTCACATAATGGTTCGTGTGGAGCATGGTCCACGTTAACGTCATCCTCAACAGATATGTCTTTTCTTAACAGTACATGTTTTCCAGACAAGCAAGGTCTTCCCCACAGAACAGGTTTAGATCTAGAAAATGAAGTGTATAATTTAGGTAATTATTCGTCGAATTTCATGGTCCTGAATGTTCAGTCTGATACTACTCCAGACTTACCTGCTATTTCAGTACTACCAGTCAAAGGCGAATTATGTGTCCGTAATTATGGTTCTGTACATGTAGGACACAGTGAATGTACTACTATTGTCAAGTATAGTGACAGTGGGAAATCTATCTTTAAAGCTTCACGTCATTCTTATTTTATTTGTGGTCAAACTGCATATGTTCGTCTGCCCCTCGATTGGGAGGGAACCTGTTACATTGCCTTCCTACTGCCACCAGTTTTTCTAGCCCCACCTGATTATCATAGAAATACACATCTAGTACACATTAGACATAGAAGGGAGTCCCCAATTGTCGATTATACTGAAACTGCTCTAGAACAGTATACAGATTTCAACAGAGGTTTCTTTTTCTTTATAGGACCTATCCAGAATAGTAAACTGATCCGTAGGTTAACCAGAACCCTCGAAGCTGTAGTAAATGAGACTGCCTCTGCTCTAGGTAACTTAACCGAAGAGCAATCTGCTATGAGATTTGTCGTTTTACAGAATCGTCTCGTCCTTGACGTCATACTGGCCGATAGGGGCGGGGCCTGTAGAGTCATCGGATCTAGTTGCTGCATTTTCATTCCAAATAACGCGCCGTCTGTTTATTCAGCTATAACCAGACTCCATAAAATTGCCCATCTGATACACCAAGACCCAGGCACCTGGACATGGTCCGGTTGGTTCTGGAATATAATTTCCGCATGGGGATGGAAAATATTGTCCTTTCTAGGTATTGCAGTAGCGATCATATTCAGCTGCTGCCTCTGTATACAATGTGGCCCTGCGATTTGCGGCATTTGTGCTACCTCTTGTATTCCTAGTCCCAAGCCCCGTTCTAAATCCCGTTCCAGGATAATTCGAGACGAGCAAATGATACTGTATGAAATGATAGACGGTATCATGAAAATTGATGTTTCCTGATGGAAACGTAGTGACAAGGAGGGAATGTGGAAAAGTAAATTTTGCCATGTTCTGTGTCCCTACGTGTCATCCATCATATGTTATGTGTGCATGATTAAATATGCATATGCATTCCCCATGTTTGATTAATGACGCAATTACAGTTGTGTCCACCTCTAGTATGCCAGTTTCCAGTCCTCGTGAATACTACGAATATCAGGCCTATGTAAAGCTACGTTGCCACGTTTCTCAGTGTGCACGTTATTCCATTGTAAAGTCCCCGTTTCTAGGCCTCAAAAGGGCCTGGACACCAGATTCAGCTCCTGTCTCCTGAAACCTCGCTGAGGAGCGATACAGCCCCCACCTGTATCCTCGACCCTTCACTTACTTCCTACCTCGCAGTGCCCGGCCCAGCCTGGCTCAGTCTCTGAGTCTGCCAAGAATATGTTATGATTCCAGTTATCAGTTCAGTCCTCCTTCTCTGCATTCCTAAGCTACTGAACTGCATCAATAGTTTCCGTCATTGTCTAGCCTTCACGTCTCCACGTTAGAGAAATACTGCATTTAATGGTCATTTAATATTCTTCATCACGCACTACATGTAGAATAATGCATGGTCCAGTCTTAGAATCAAGTCAGCCTTTCCTCTCCTGACTTCTAGTTTATATCAACATGTTCTCTAAACATCAGATACTAGATACTGTTTAGGTACATGTCGCCCTGACTCTCCAGACTTCAGTCTCTGCTCCTAGCACAGAGTTCATAGCCCCCAGCTTCTCCTAGTGATACGTCATTGCTAGTTTGCGCGCACCATCAGGTTAAGAGGTCCCGGCTCCTTAGGTAGCCCCCTCCATGGTTTCCGCCCCATTCATGACATATTCTGTTACGTTTGCATCACATGTCTATGTATACGCCCTGTTACACCTCTTTTCGCCCTTATCTTTCGCGACTGCTACGCGTCACACCTTCTGCTCCACCCACTGCTACGCCTACTGCAATGTAATGCTATGTGTTTGCGTTATGTATATATGCTCATGTATTGTTATTAAAAGCCAGCGCGCTCATCCCAGACCCAGCCCCAGCAGCTGCTGGGCCCTGCCATTCTATTCCTATGCAGGTTGTCCTGTTCCTGTCCTTATGCTGTATTAAACCTGCAAAACTCCTACTACCTCGAATCTTGACTCTTATTTATTGAGCTATCTGTTATGATATATGTCTAGTCAAAAAGAGAGGTATTATTTATTTATTTACCACATTTCCATGAACGCACCTTTTCCCTCACTCTAATCAAGCCTAATCAACAAAATACTAGGCAAATACAATAAACAACTTTTTTTCTGCTCCACTGAAAAAACTTTAAATATTCAATAACACATGAAATAGCGTGGAGTGACACTTTCTGGCTTAACCTCAAACACGGATGACACCACGACCAGCGGGAATTACCCTGGCTAATGCAGTTTCTCCTTTGCACAACAGGATACACCAGCACAAATGAAATTTTACTCTCACACAAAGTTACAGGTCCCTATCTCACTTGTGCAGTCAATGGCACCTCATGACTGACACCAGAAAACGTAGACGTACACAACCCAATATTTTGTCATCCTGGGATCTTGGGCTATGACTAACCCAATAACAACTTCCACTGTACAACATTAAGCACATCTATAGCTACACAACAACTAAAACATTAGCACACCCCATCACATAATCTGAACAAAATACCGCAAGCTTGACATACACAATTGCAATGCGTGATCCTATTAATACTCATTTTTTTCCACTCCTACCACTCTTTTCTGAACCGCTCGAACATCTTTCAGACTGGGAATGGGGTCTTAAAACTGGGACTTGGGCAACTCTAAATTGCATTTGGGGTATCCAAGCCCTCTTTGCTTCAGTAACTAACCATTCAATGTGCTACCATCGACGACATGTTGGTGCTTACACCTTAATCTTATGGTAACATCATCAAAGATATTACCCCATACATTGTATGGACCTTTGTTACATGACTTGAAGCTCTGTAAGGGAGCAAACATCAGAAATGTATCTCAATATTGTGACCCCAATATGACCCCACAATAAGGACCAGCAATTGAATGTCAAGAATAAAGTATTTCATTTTAGAATATTTATCAGTGCAGTACATAGACAAACCAAGAATAAATTCACAAGATACAATAATATAGTTTGCAGATTAAAATGTCCCAATAAATTGAGGAGTTATAGTATGAGATACAGAAGGGTAACAGCCACAAAGAGAATATACCAAATGGTCGCAAACAGATGTTGCTTAAAGAAACTTCTACTATTTATTCCAAACATGGATAATGAACAGAATGTTACTGTAATTTTTTATCCGGGGACCATAGAAGGCGTCAGCCAGTGGCATAGCTAGGGGGGGTGCTGGCGGTTTTTGCGTTGCAGCCCGGGGGCCTCATTAAAGAGCAAGGGGGGTTGGGGTGGCCCCAAAATTTGCACCGCCTGGGGCTGACCGCCTCCACCCCCCCCTTTGCTATGCTACTGGTCAGAGGCGCAACTAGAGCCAAATTTCGGGGGGGGGTGCTAAGAAAAAATTTCGGGGGGGGCTGAATCTTTAATCAGTAGGCTGAGTGGAGCTGCAGGGGCTCTTAGAAGGGGTAAAACAACTGCAAGGCCTAATTAACATTCACATTGTCTTTTAAAGACCTGTGAAACGTTCGGGTGCGGCTCTGTGTGTGCCCAGGATCTGTCTCATCCCGGGCTGCCACACACGACGGGGGGGGGGGGGGGGGCTGAAGCCCGGTGAGTTCAATGGGTGTTGCGCGCCTGCTACTGGTGTCAGTATAGAATCAAACCTCAGTAGAAGTTCGATTAAATAGGAGGTGTGTTCAGCATAAAGCTTCATACTTTAGGGAAAGTCCAATAAGAGAGAGATCAGTTTCCTCTGAGAGCCTGAAGAGGTCTGCCTAACTATGAATACGCCAATTAAGGTAACAATAACTTCAAAAACATCCTTATCGCTCCAGGAACTAACCAAGTTTTTGGACTGTGTGGAGAGTATCAGCACCCACCCTTCATTTCCCCATCTCATCGATACCGGGACTGCATCATTCACCCTTGAACATCCCACCATCCTGGTCCGTGATAAAACACAAGACCTCCTCTGGCTATCATTCCACCAGTTTTCGTCCGGCAGGCCTCGCTATCAGTCGTCTAATGCAAACAACAAGCCTTAATTTATTTATTTATAAAGTTTTATATAGCGCGAACAAGATCCCGAAGGATATCAGAGAGCTTTACAATAGGCAGAACAAGGGGGTAGTATAAACATCAATTGGGAAACAGCAGCAAAAAAAAGGAAGATAATACAGTAAACAGGTGTACAAATGGGGAAAAAAACAGAGGAGATGATCCATTGTGGCTGGAGCTACCATGGTGAAAAGAACAAAGTCAGACGAATTGGGTGTGCCTCCTCCCCTTACGGTAAGAATTTGCACATTAGGAATCTTTTGGCTTCCAATTTGAACGCCGTCGTGGAGGAGAGGCTGCATACTTCAGGTGGCAGAGAGTTCCATATATACATCTGCATATCTATATAAATACAAATACAAATGCATGCATACATATATGCATAGAAGCATGCTAACGCACCTGCAAAAGGAAAGAAACAGCCCACTCGCAAGATTAAAACACACCCGTCAATGTAGGCCTGGCTAAATTATCGCAAAGAAAAATGACTTTTGGTTACATGATTATACATACACATACATGTACGATGAAAACAAATGGTAAACATGGATACGCAAACATGATGACATAAATCAATTATCAACCCAAATATGTTTATGCATGTATTCCTAATAACTATAATGATTACAGTCTATCAGTTGATTTAAATGCATCACACATGTTACTGAAGTCGAGTCACATATTGTATATGAATGTCGCATATGAATATATAAATGTATAATTATAACGCATAAAAGGGTGGAACCTAATTTACGTTGCTCCAGCATCAGTTCCAGTGACATCACTTCCTGTGTCGTCATTTGTGAATTGCTTATGATAATTTGTCCCCTCCATTATTTTCCTTAGGACTTGTGCCTCAGCTGACACAGGAATTAGAACACAGAATACTGCACCAGTACATTAACCATTGCAACGCTTTGGCCCAAACCAGTATTCTTCAAGATCCAATGAGGTTTCATGGGTGAGAGCACGGAGCGCTTGAACGACCATACAGGTACTATCTGCCACATGCATCAACAGAAGGAATTACGATTCCTAAATAGCGATTTTTAAGGAATCGCTATTTAGGAATCGCAAAAGCCTATGCATGTAGGACTCGCTATAAAAATAGCGTTTCCTACACATTCCTTAATTGCTACTCGCAAATTGCTAGTTGCAATTAAGGAATGCTGTCCCATTCATTCCTATGGGCCTCCAGGCCCATAAGAATGAATTGGAGATTGCATGAGCAATTTGCTAGGACCAGTAGGTACTCGAAAATTGCTCATGCAATTTCAAGGGTACAAGGGTGTCAAAATGACACCCTGTTGCACCCCCTGAAATTGATCTGTGCATATATGTTACACATATGTTGCACACACATTAGGGCCTGTGTGTGCGCAACATGAAACTTTGAAAAATGCACAAAAGTGAATTTTTCGAAGTTTTTGCAAATTACCATGAAGTTCAACTTCATGGTAATTTGCTACTCCTAATAGCGAAATCGCTAATTTTTTAACTTTCATGCATTTCATTTAAGGAATCTAAATTTGGGACTCTTTAAAATGCAATCGCAATTTAAGGAATCGCAATTTAGAGATTCCTTAAATTGCGATTTTTGCATTTGGGATGATGCATCCCAAATGCAATAATACCGGTGCAAAGGGATAGATTTGAATCTGCCAGTTTGCGACCGGTGTTTCCTTTGATGCATGTGCCTGTATAACCCTGCTCAGTACTCCTCATTTCATCAATATCGGAAGGATGAAATGTGATGTGAAACTGGCCATGCTGGATTCAAACCTGAGCCCTTTCAGTCGCGCGCGCATTTACGCAGTGGCCATAATAACCCACCTGCCAGCTTGCCATCTGTGACGCGGCTAGGGCAGTGCCAGGCGCAGCGTCACACATTGTGTCAGCGGTGGCGCCGCAGCATAACGCCGGGCTGGGGACACGCACAAGTCATCACCGCTAATTAAACGCAGCATTACCGTGGGCTGAGCAGGGGATCCGAAGAACCGGCAGCAGCCAAGCTGGCTTCACGTGAAGAAAATTAATCAAGTGCAAGTTTAAATAGGTTTTGTTGCTCAGTCGCTCACGGGTATTCCGGGAAAGAACGCAAATAAGTAATAACTCACGGCAGGATGTGCATTAAACACATTTATCGAATGCCACAGTTGCATTTGCCACAAGGTGAAGTCAAGAACATGAAGCGACTGAGAACTGCTGGGAGCTGCTGGGAACTGCTGTAAGGCAGGAACCTGAAACCAATTTAATGGGAAATTTAGGGGGGAAAAACCTTTCCGATAGATGTTAAGTAAAGCTGCGGGCGGATGGGTGCAGCCGCTTGTGGTTCAGGCGCTGCCGGCTGCCTCGCACCATCACTTGGGCCGAGTGGGATGGTTGTGGGTGGGCTTCTGAGAGGGACCCTGTCACCACAGGCACATTGCAGCCATCTGCCCCTGGGCATGGGCTACAACTTCAGCCAGCCCTGGCTTTCGTCCTGCTTTGCCTGCTGGTATTTATGAGTCCACACATAGAACGAAAAAAGTCCCAGAATGCAAAGTGTTTCTGGATGTTAAAAAAATCTGTGCTTACTAAACGTGTGACACGTGGCAAGGGTCCACTTGCCTGCTGCGCACGTGAGAGTGGGTCACACACAGCCAAAACCCATTGTGGCCAATTCTTAAACCACAGTTTTTACTTAAGTAACTTGTGCCGATCAAAGGACAGATTCTCATTATAATGTTTATAACATGATGTTAGCATATGATCAAATTTAATATATTATGCATTGGGATTCTATTTTTGTATTTTAATAGACTAATGTTTTACTCCTGTTATTTAGGATATGCAATGTGAATTTATTATTGTACCGGTTTTTAGTACTACAACAGCAAAATCGATTGCCATCCAAGGATGAGAGGTGCACCCATGCACACAATATGAATTTTTGATAATCCACTTACATATCGTTAGTACTCAGCCTAATATATACTTTGTGGCTGATTTCGATGTCAGACGGACCTAAGTCCGTCCAACATCAATTCGGTTCTGGGACCGACTGACCTCCTGTCGGCGGTCCCACCCCAGCAATTAGGATGCGACCGAACACTGTTCAGTCGCATTCCTATTCTTTACAATGGGAGCATGCACTCGACCGGAATGCATGCTCTCAGTGTAAAGAGAAGAGGTGCAGTCCAACCGGAGCCAATGCTCGCATGGGGACCATGCTAGGGGCAGGGCCCGGCTGGGAACCAAAATCGGCCCTGGCAAAGTGCTCAGCCGCCCCCCCCCCCCTCTCCCCTGGGGGTGCGACCGCAGTCTTTGCCAGGGCCGGTTTTCGGCCGATTTTGTTACAGGGCCGTTTTTGCAGCTATGCTGCAAAAAACGACCCTGTAACAAAAACGGCCCCCACCCATGCAGCCGACCGGGGGATTGCCCGGTGCCCACAACGGCCAGTCCGGGCCTGGCTAGGGGCCCCCCCAAAGTCAACTTTCAACAGAAAGGGTGTCGGAGTCTGACATTGTAATCCCTCGGGCGGAAAGAGCCTCCCTTGGGATTGCAGGAGGCTTTCCGAACAGCAGACAGGCTCTCTGAGCTCGTCAGAATCCATTCGGAAATCCAGTTCGGATTCCATTCCGACTGACTCCATCCAAATGGGTCGGTCAGAAATGAATCCGAACAGGAGATTATGATGCCGTAGGAACGGCTCCGACCAAGGGTTGGAGCCATTTCCCAGAGCATTGTAATCAGCCCCTTTGTGTGTGTTACACCTGTACATCTTTGCTAATCACATACCTTTGAGGTTTATGTCCAATTTCATAACACTAGAATTGCGTAATTTATGAAAGAAGTACATTATATCTACATAGGGTTAAAAACATACATTTATATGAAAGGTAAACTCTGAATCTCTGAGGAAGCGGGGTATAATCAAATAATTAAACAATATCTGATAGCTAGGGGTGTGTTAGTCTTGTTCCCCAGAGCTGTGATCATGTTTCCATCACCCCTAGTCTGCTCATAGCCTGGAGCGAGGGGTCTCCCAGGCTGGGGGTCACATTGGTAGGTATGCGTAGGGTTGGTCTTGTCTATGCTGACATTTTTCTCCTAAACATATTCGTAGGGGCAGCTCCAGTATTAATGCACCAGACTTTGACCAGTCTCTGGCGCACGCACAAACACACACCACCAAAACACTTACCACACACACACACCGCAGTGAACTCAGACCCACCCCCATCCATCCACTGCAATCTAATGCTCAGCGTCCTGTTTCTCACTCCTTGTCACTTCAAATGGAAGCAAGGATGCGATGACATAACACGATGGGTCTGAGTCACAAAAGTAAACTTAAACCTGAAGTCTTAGATCTGAATTCCAAGTTTAAACTTTAGGTCTAAAGTTAGACTTTAATTCTAAGTTTATACCAAAAGTCTATCTTCAGACCTGAAGTTTAAGTTTAAACTTTACGTCTAAAGTTAGACTTTAATTCTAAATTTATACCAAAAGTTTATCTTTAGACCTGAAGTTTAAGTTTAAACTTTACGTCTAAAGTTAGACTTTAATTCTAAATTTATACCAAAAGTTTATCTTCAGACCTGAAGTTTAAGTTTAAACTTTACGTCTAAAGTTAGACTTTAATTCTAAATTTATACCAAAAGTTTATCTTCAGACCTGAAGTTTAAGTTTAAACTTTACGTCTAAAGTTAGACTTTAATTCTAAATTTATACCAAAAGTTTATCTTTAGACCTGAAGTTTAAGTTTAGACTTCAGGTCTAAGTTTACCTTTGTGAATCGGGACCAATAAGAGCAGCACCCTGGCCCTCATACATGCATCGTACGCTGCCCATACAGACCATGTGAGCGACTCACACTTTTCTATCCATATCACTCTCACGGAGTAGAGTGCTGCTTGTACACAAATGTGTTCTGGTGCCCCGTCTGGAGTGTGCAGTGAGACTTAAACGTGAAAACAACACAATACCTCTGGCCCTCACCAAAGCCTGACAGGAATCCAGAATCAGTCCTGGCATGAATAGTCATATGGTTCATACTTGTTTGTGGTGCATTCTGTGTAACCTTATACCTGTGTGCTCATTCATTCATGTAAATCTGGTACATAAATGTATATTTACAGACTGCGGGGAACTCTAAATGTAATCATTTTTTTGGCATGATCATTATTCTTTATTATTTCAACTATTACTGTCTTGATTAAATCAGGTTCTAATGATAATCAATTGTTGCATTGTGAATAAGTCAGATTTTGCATAATTGACCCCACCATACACAGCTCTTTTGTTTTTTGTATGCTGATGTCCAAGTTATGTGTGCTTATACGGCAAACCCATCCTTTATTCTCCTTGTGGTCCCTAAAGCAAGCAAGGGAACTGGGCCCAGTAATCTACAGCCAATGGTAAACTCCTACCATGATTAGGGTACAGTGGACCCGGCTCCTCTAGGCCCTGGTGAAACTGCACCTACCGCACTTATGGAAGCTGCTCCCCTGATGCTGTGGTTTGAAGTTGTGGCCAATGGCCACCGAGAGCTTAGCAGGACCCACCACATTACTAGCTGCGTCTTCCATTCCATATCGAAGGGGGTTTGGAGGGGTAATGAGGAATCCTCCTCACAGTAGTGCCACAAAGGGTAAAAATGCAGTGCTTAATTTGTGCCAGCATTTGCCGGTGCTCGGCGTCAGCACTTATTTTTAAGCACCGGCATTAATTTATGAGATTGCACCACATGGTGGCACTCTCAGCCTTTTCTTGCTAGCACAGCACAAGTATTAGCAATTCAATGTGTTACAAAATAATACAATTCACTTTTTCAGGGCCTCCCTGAAGCTTGGGGTGACCTGCAATCATCAAAATGTCACATTTGTTTAAGCGTAATGGTCAGTATGTTGTGCTGGCACTGCATTCACCGGCAGCGGTGACAGTAGGTGTGGGTGGTGCCAGCTGCAATGGGATACCTTGGGCTCTGGCACTTATATTTTTACAAATGAAACACTGACTAAATGATGTTGATGAGTTGACCCAAATCTATTCTTACCCAACCATCTTATCTGTGGCATCAGAGAGGGACACATTCTTGTAGCATCTGCAGTTTTTGCACCAGGCTTGGAGCAGATTACCAACCTTAAAGAACCATCTGGCGAATGATGTCACAATACATCTCAGAGCTGACATAATCAAACAAAGCCACTTTCTACAATGCCCATTGTTGGTGATTGTTAGCCTTGGAGGACTGGGCGAAGGATGTTGTTTTTTTTGTCTAAACTTGAAAGCTGCATTTTGTTTTGGAAATTAAAGTTGTGTGTGAGGAAGTGCACAGCTTCAATGTTCTGTAGATGTGGATTAACTGACTTTGGGCCAGATGTAGATGTAGAGTTGGGCATACAGGGTACTCTGCCACAAATGTACCCTCTCCCTTTGGTCTGCCTTCAAAGTTCTGAATTGGACAGAACATCAGTTTTCTAACGGTGGTGCCCCTTCTGGGTCTGTCTGTAGTAGTCAAAGCTGTCAGAGAAAGGGCGTCAAACCACCCACCTTATGTAGTTTTCCCCTACTATCACGAGGTAAGCTCTGGCATTAACAAACAGATAGAAATAACCCCCTCATTCTGGGAGAAAACTCTGCTTTGGGAGTTTGTTTGTGAAAACCAAAAAGTTTGGTTTGCATCTTAAATATGCCATACATGCACCAAACTTTCAGTGCCCCCTGACACACACACAGGTAAAACTGCAATACCATAAACCAATCCCTTAGTTGCACACGTCGCAAGAATATGACAGTTATTTAATAAGGTTTTGTGCATTTGCTTGCATCATGCAAAGTAATGCAATGCTTTGCATCGACTTAGTTCTCATTAGAAAAGCCTGTGAGTGCAGAACTGTTCAGAGCCTCATGTGCACCCATGCAACTCTTATTAACTAACCCCCAACATGTGCTACAAGACAGAATGCGTTCTTGTGCAAATCAAGTCTATCACAGTTCTTTTGATTGGATTCCCATTTTTAGTTCTAGCCTACTATGTAGTGCTTGTGCTGTCTGCTGCAAGACATATTGGGCCATATGTAGGTAATCTGCATTTACCGATTCTAAAATACCGAATTTTACCGATTCCGTATTTCAGAATCGGTAAATGGTATGTAGGAAAAAATTCGGTAAATATTACCTAATCGGTACGATTCGGTATTTAAGAATCGGTATTTACCGATTCGATAATTCCCATTCATTCATATGGGCCTGGAGTCCCATAGGAATGAATGGGATGCCATTCACTATTACCGATTCGGTAAATTCCGAATCGGTAATAGGGGGCACATATTCAAGGGTGGCAGGGTGTCACATTGACACCCTGTTGCACCCCTGAATCGTGCATGTGTGCACATGTGGCACACATACATGCCCTAAGGGCATGTATGTCTGCCACATGGCACTTTTAAAAAAGCACAAAATTGCTTTTTTAAAGGTTTTCGATATTTACAATAACGAATCCTGAATGCAAGAAGGCACTCACTTGAGTGTCTCCTACATAGCTTTTTGGATTCGGTAATTACCGATTCCTTAAAATAGGGAATCGGTATTTTACCGATTCCTTAAGAAAGCAGTAATTACCGAATCCTTAGACCTGCCTCCTACATCTCAAACGCTATATACCGGTGGGTAACGGCCGAAATTCGGTAATTTCGGCCGTTACCGACCGGTATTGGGCTACCTACATATGGCCCATCGTGTCTTACCACGAACACAAAGGGACTTAGAGCCCATCCTTTGCCTATCATTGGTTGGCTTTCTTTGTCACTCTAATTTGCCTGCCCCAGCCTGTCGATCTTGTGTTTGTCTTTCCCATGGAGCACAGTCTCTGTACCATCGCTTTAATTGGCTGGCATCTCTGCTTCTGTTCCTTCTTTGATTGGCTGACATCTCTGCTTCCATTCATTTTCTTCTAAGCACTAATTACTTCTTTTGTCTCAAGCCCTCCAAGAGAATCCATGCCTTTTTGAGACACCACTCTTGTGCACTTATGTCCCCGCACTCTGTGTTGCTCTGTCTTCTAACTGCTTTTCCCTGACCCCTCCCACTTACGCTTGCCTATGTTAGTTTGGCTCTTAATCACCCACGTGTTTGTCTGCCATTCCCCTCCCACTTTGCCCATATTGCTTCACCGTCCTCTACCCACCACCCAACGTGTTGATTTGCTGTTAACCACCTATCATACCCACATGTTGGTTTGCCGTTTCCTCCACGCTTCTCAGTGTCGATTCTGCTCCTCCACCTACCCGCTTTAAAAAAAGAATGTATGATGTTACAACGCATACATGTACAACGCATGCACTTACAACGCAGTTTTTACATCGCGACATCCTCTACAATGCATTCCATTATATCGCATGGCACTACATCGCATTTTAAAAAACTACCTTTACAACGCATTCCATTACATCAAATACTACCTTTACAACCCATACCATTACATCACATACCTATACATTGCATTTAAGGTAAGTATTGGATAATATAGGGGTAAAAATTACTATTCTAACTCCATGGGGTGCAACAGTAGGGTAAGTGTTGGATAGTGTAGGGGTAAAAATTACTATTCTAACTCCAGGTGGTGCAAAAGTAGGGTAATTGTTGGATAGTGTAGGGGTACTATGCGTTGTAATGGTATACATTGTAATGGTATGCTTTGCAATGCCTGCATTGTAGTGGCATGCGATTTCGTGTCATGCATTGTAATGGTAAAATGTAAATGTAAATGTACCGGTATTTATAGAGTGCACAGCTACTTCCTTGAGGTAGTGTCCCGGCGTTGTCCGTATACCACTTAGGAACCCTTCCTGGTTTTCCCTGTGAGTGTCCACTCCTGGGCACCCCCAGGGTGAAACCAGGCATCCCAGCGCTTTTGGGGCCATTGTGGAGATTAAGCAAGCTATTGCCCAGAGTTGCAGAGTGGGACCCATGATTAGAATAGGCACCGAGGCGAGAAAAATATCAGGTCCGAGGAAATTGAGCCCAAGACCCGCCGAGGCGGGAATTGAACCCTGGTCCCGGGCCAGACCTCTGCATCAGGGTCTGCCGCTCTAACCATTTGAGCCACACTTTTCCACTGGTATGTGTTGTAAGGCCTGTGTTGTAGTGACATGCGTTGTAATGGATGTTGCGTTGTAATGACTGCATTGTAAGTGTAGTGCGATGTAATGACTGCGTTGTAAAGGTTGTTTCCCTTTAAAAAACACTTTTGCATGTTTTATTTTCTTTTTAGTTACTTATCCAACCCGGATCGAACACTATAAAAAGTTTAAGTTGTAACTTATCGTCCCTTCAACCTCACAAGCCGGAAATAAAGCTCAGCCGGTTGAACATACCCTACTTAAGTATGGCCCAGTTTTGAATTCAACCAGTTAAGGCTGAGTTGGTGATCTTTTAAGATTGGTAAATTGGGTCCCAATGAATAGGTTAATAATTACAAGTATTGATCAGGGTACTAGTGACAAGCCGGGCTGAAAAAATAAATATATTTTTTGAGATCTTAACCTGTGGGAAGAGTTAACCTTAGAGAGAGGACTGGTTAAGAGGTAGCAAGCCCTCAAGAAAAGTCGGTGTCAGACAGCTGGTGGGCTGCCAAGGCATCTGTTAGTTTGAAAATGTAATTTTTTTCAACCTCTTTCTTTAAAGGACTTAATAAAAGGCAGATTAGATCACTGCCCTGTGCCAGGCAAATCTGCGCGCACACCAACATTACACCCAGCAATCGAGTCACTGAGGCTAACTGCTGCTCAGGCCAAGTGTCCTAAAAGTAATACATGCAAAACCTGGGGCATGGTTTGCAATCCAATGACGTTGCACAAGATTTAAGATATTAATTACCGCAGCCAGCCCCGAGTGAACATAATTCATGGATCTTAGGCACTGTTATTTAATGAAATCACGCTCTGCAATATATCTGCTCCCTAATTATCAGATCCCTTTCACGTGTCAACATTTTTTCTTTCTTACAACTGCATATGATTTTAGTTAACTTTCATTTCCATTTCCATAAGGCAGTGCTCACTCAGAGGGGAGATTGGTGCAGTTCAAAACTTCATAAATGTAAAAATTAAAATACAATTTAAAATAAGAATAGATTAAAGATTAAAATTCAATTTAAAATAAGTATAACAAAAGGAATAGCCACCAAGTTAGATGCTCTTTATCCACTTGGAGAGCTCAGTTATTGTGTTACCTGCAAAAAAATAGCCAACAAGAAAAACATTGGGCCTTATTTATGAGGTCGCGCGTCACTTTTTTGCCGCTGGTGCGTCACTTTTTGTGACGCACCAGCAGCATAAAAAATGTGCCTTGTTGAACCAATTTTAGAAAGTGATGCATCTAGATAGATGCAACACTTTGTAAATCCTTACGCCACATTATACCTGCGCCAGGTTTAATGTATGCAGGGGGGGGCGTTCTGGCGCACGAAAGGGTCATAGAAGTGACGCAGTGAAATCTAAAAGATTTCACAGCACCACTTCTAGGACGCAAATGCGTCAATATCTTACGCCTGCCTCACAGCAGACGTAAGACTGACGCAGGCCCTTTCACATGGGGGTTGCCTCTTGTGAAAGGATGCATTGCTGGAGTTGCGTCACTTTTGTGACACACTTCAGCAATGCGTCACTTTTGCGCTTACAGATACGTCAGAAATACTGACGTATCTGTAACTCCTTGCGACATGATGCGTCATACAGTAAATATTACGCATCAATCATGTTGCAAGAATGGCGCACTGAGAAGTGACGCATCGCTGCTTTCACCCAGCTGGAATAGAAACTCCCAGAGATAACCTCAATTGTTTACTAACTTTAAGAGCGTTCTGAGTTTTTCCCATTAAATCACTGCCAGAGCTCCGCCTCCGCCAGCTCATTTCCTGCCCTTGAGACAGGTGAGACTCTGGTGCATCATGCCTGCAATAGGTGCTTTTAATATCTTGTTTAAAAACCCTCACCACTGCGCTTGCATCTGTCTCCAGAGTGATGAACAGAGCTTTCGCTGCATGATCCCAGGTGAGGCGCTGGTTGTTTATGGCGCGCACTCCTCTCGGACGTAAGCAGAGGCGGGCGGGAGTGCTTTTCCATCACTACCAGTTAGTTCTGCCACTTAATATTCGTCTGAGTGGATCTAACCTGATTTACTCAAGCTCATTATTTATTTACTCATTGGAAGATGGGCCTGTCCAGACCAGTTAGCTCTTCTCTTACAAAGCGCATTACTTGACCGTCCTAAGATCGCTCCATCCTTTTAGAAGCTTGAAATCCGCTGAGACGGGCCTGATCTCGCAGTAGGGCGGCAGTGAGGCCAGACCCTGCCTCCATAGCACAGATCCTGTGAAAAGGCTCCTTGGTACAAGATCTCAGAGGGAACCTGGAAATAGAAGGAGCTTGTTACGGGGATTATTACAGTGGTAATCCCCCGCAGGGAGCAGGTATCGAAGTCAAGAATCCTCTTCATCAACACCAAAGATGGGCGCTGTTAGGTGCTTGCACAGGAAGTGTAGTAGAGCCATTTCAAGGTCCAATCATCCACTAAACAGGGTGAGGTTGTGGATGCGGGGTACACAAAAACTTTTAGACACCCCACATTTCTATCTCAATCAACATGCCCCCATAGACTGGATTAGAGTGGGTGTTAAACCTCAATTTTATGAAGCAATATGTCTGCACATTAAGGCACACCCCAATGCATCAAAATACATAAAATATTATAGCTTGAGTAGATGGGCCCACTCAATAAATGAGTTCTGGATCATTAGAAAAGTCAAAGGGTTTAATTTCAGAATTTAAAAACAATGTGATACATAGTCAATGCCATGAAGACTCTCAATGAAAAGATAGCACAAAGGAATGCAAAATCAGAAATTATTCTAACTTCCAAGTGGGCAGCAAAATTAAGAGTGTAACGGACAGCATCCTTAGTAGAACAGGAAAATCTTCTGGCTCACCCCCAAAATTGCGGGATTTTATATATTATTTTCACATATTAAATTAACAGCAGTGCAAATTAACTGTGGTGTGAGCAAATGTATCATTTCATCAGCAAATCAGAACACATGAAATAAACATCATATTGTTTGTTCACCCAAGCACTATCCCTGTACATGAATAATTATCCTACCCGCTCTTGGCTGATGTCATCTGGAGATGCTAGAACAAACTAGATGCATTAACAATAGCATGGTATATGAATAAATAGGGCACAGTCGACCAGTGGAAGGACCTTGGGATTACAGTTGTTGCAGGTTGTGGTTGAGACGGGGAAAGTTCATCGAGAGCAGAATAAACGACGACAGTGGAAATAATCCAATGCATCTCAGCTTCACTCTGAGCAGAGTATTTACAAGGAGTGAGATGGGCAGCAGGGGAAGCATGAGTGACAGGGGTGACAGAAAGGATTATGTTTATACTAAATTGAGGCCTAGTTAAAAAGTATCAGGAAAAAACACTTCTACACATTATTGAAGAATTTGTTTCAAAGGCATCAGTACTATATCAGCATGTACATGTGTAATCAAGTGTGAAAAGGTAGTCTGCACATTGTTAATGAAGTTCACAAAATATAAACACCTACACATCCTTTACAAGGTGTAGGGTCTGGGAGCAAAAATAGACTTCAGATGGGCGATGGTACTTTAGAGTCAAGAGGGCATTGTGGCTGGACGAGAGTGAGGCTGCTCCATGCATGAGCAGCTGATCCAGTCCAGGTCTTTTCTTTGCTTTCTGCACCTGATTCTATAATGGGATGACATAAATACCAGAATACAAACAACAAAACCCGGACTGGACTTGCTGCCTTTGGAATTGGGCTATCTCAATCAATCAATCAGGGGTTTGTTAAAGCGCAACTACTCACCCGTAAGGGTCTCAAGGCGCTAGGGGTGGGGGGGGGGTGCAGGTTCCATTCCATCAAGGAGGGGGTCTGTCGAAGAGCCAGGTTTTGAGGTTTCTTGCAAAGATGGGGAGCGATGTTGTCTGTCTGAGGTGGAGCGGAAGGGCGTTCCATGCTTTGGCCACGAGGAAGGAGAAGGAACGGCCTCCCGATCTGGTCTTTCTGGTGCGGGGGACCACGGCGTAGGAGAGCTGGGCTGATCGTAGGGTCCTTTGGGGTGCGTGGAATTTGAGCCGGCTGTTCAGGTATGCTGGCCCGGTGCCGTGGAGGGCCTTGTGTGCGTGGGTGAGCATCTTAAACATGATTCTCGCTTCGACGGGGAGCCAGTGGAGTGGGCACAGGCGCTGGGAGATGTGGCAGTGTTTTGGCAGGTTGAGGACCAGTCTTGGGGCGGCGTTCTGGATGTTCTGTAGCTTGTGGATGAGGTTTTTGTTTATTCCGGCGTAGAGTGCGTTGCCGTAGTCGAGTCTACTGGTGACCAGGGCGTGAGTGACTGTCTTTCGGTGTTCGAGGGGGATCCATTTGAAGGTCTTACGAAGGAGGCGGAGGGTGTGGAAGCAGGAAGATGAGACAGAGTTGATCTGGCGGTCCATTTTGAGCTCGGAGTCCAGGATGATTCCCAGGTTGCGTGCGTGGTCTGTGAGGGTTGGCGGGTTTCCGAGGGCGGTGGGCCACCAGGTGTCGCTCCAGGCGTCGGGGTTTGGGCCCATGATGAGTACTTCTGTTTTGTTGGTGTTTAGTTGTAGGCAGCTGTTTTTCATCCATTTGGCGACGGCTTCCATGCCTTCTCGAAAGTTGCGTCTGGCGGTGTTGGGATCGTTGGATAGGGAGAGGATGAGCTGGGTGTCGTCTGCGTATGACACGATGTTGAGTCCGTAGGTTCCGACGATGGGGGCAAGTGGAGCCATGTAGACGTTGAAGAGCGTCGGGCTGAGGGAGGAGCCCTGGGGGACTCCGCAGGTGGTAGGTGTGGAGTCTGAGAGGAAAGGGGGGAGTCTGACCCGTTGCGTCCTGCCGGAGAGGAAGGAGCAGATCCAGTCAAGGGCCTTGTCCTGGATTCCTGCGTCGTAGAGTCTGCGTATTAGGGTGCGGTGGGATACTGTGTCGAACGCCGCTGATAGGTCTAGGAGGATGAGGGCTACTGTTTCTCCTTTGTCCAGTAGGGTGCGGATGTCATCTGTTGCGGCGAGGAGGGCGGTTTCCGTACTGTGGTTTTTTCTGAAGCCGAATTTGGGAGGAGTCGAGGATGTTGTGTTCTTCAAAGAATGTGGCGAGTTGGCTGTTGATGGCTTTCTTGATGACTTTCACTGGGAACGGGAGCAGGGAGATGGGTCTGTAGTTTTTGAGGTCGGTGGGGTCCGCTGAGGGTTTCTTTAGGAGTGGGTTGACCTCGGCGTGTTTCCAGTCGTCGGGGAACGAGGCGGTCGCCAGGGAGCGGTTGATGGTGTGGCGGAGCATGGGTGCAATGGTGTCAGCGGCTCTGTTGAAGATGTGGTGGGGGCAGGGGTCCGTAGGGGCCCCTGAGTGGATTGACTTCATTGTCTTCAGTGTGTCTTCGGTGGTGAGGGCTGTCCAGTCATCAATCGCTGGTTTCCGGGTGTCGGGGGTGGTTGGTGAGGGTTCAGTGTGTTGGTTGTCTTCGTCGAAGTTGTCGTAGATGCTCTTGATTTTGTGGTGGAAAAAGGTGCTGAGTTTGTCGCAGAGGTCTTGTGAGGGAGGGATGTCGGTAGACTCGCTGGTGGGTTGGGCGAACTCCTTGATGATGCTGAAGAGTTCCTTGCTGTTGTGTGCGTGGGTGGAGATTCTGTCTTCAATCGCTTTTTTCCTCGTTTCTCTGATGAGTTGATGGTGGGCGTTGGTGGCGGCTCTGAAGTTGTTGTGGGCTTCTGTGGATTTGGTGTTTCTCTAGGCCTTTTCGAGGCGACGGCATGTGCCCCTGGACTCTCGAAGTTCGGTGGTAAACCATCTGGCTTTCTTGGCATGGGTATTGTTGTTTTTCTTGGGTGGGGCTATGGTGTTGGTGCTGTCCGAGATCCATCTATGCAGGGTTCGGGCTGCGATGTTGGGGTCGTCGTTTTCCGCGATGGTTGGGGTGGAGTTGTTGAGTGAGGAGGTGAGCTATCTAAGAGTTCTAACACTGTGGGCCCGATTCACAGAACTAACTTGAGACAAAAACCTAAACTTACTACTTTTGGTATTCACAGAAGTTAGGATTTTGTCTTAAGTTTGTCTTGAAACAAACTTAAGACAGACTTAAGTTAGGATTTTGTCTTAAGTCTGTCTTAAATTTGTTTTAAGACAAACTTAAGACAAAATCCTAACTTCTGTGAATACCAAAAGTAGTAAGTTTAGGATTTTGTCCGAAGTTAGTTCTGTGAATCGGCCCCCTTGTTCCTGACCCCACATTCCCTGGCAAGGTCTAAAGAGAAAAGTTGGGAATCTGGGAGTGATGCTGTTTGCCAACTTCAGCCTGAGCTCCCTGACAGCAGCAGAATCATCTGTCAACCAAAGAAAACTGCTTAATAAAATAAATGCCCTTTACCCACCCCTGTGCCCGCGGCCACCTCAAGGTTATTACCACCCCAGATAGCACCTGACCTGAATAGAGGAACACCCTACATGCTGCCAGTTTACCAACTTGAAAGGCTGCAGAAACACCAGAAACGTCACTGGATGGCTCTTTGTTGACTTTAACCCTTTAGTGCCCTAAGGACGTACATATGCTCAATGACGTGCTTTTTCAATGGGGCATATACTGTATGGACGAAATATTTAAATCATTTCTAAGATCCCTTTGTTACTCGAGGGCATACACAACACACAAATGTCACTTTGAGTGCCCTGCCATAATACAATTAAAACCTAGAATTCTCATGAGAATTATGAATATTACATGAAGAAAAAATGATGTATTTTCACCCACCCATAAAGAAAATCTGTTTCATTTTCTTATTATATTCAAGTTGTACCATAACTCTTCATCTGTAATAAGAAAATGACATTTAAACTCTACTGTAATAATCTTTAATACGCAAAAGCCTGCAATCCCTGAATAAACAAACATGTGGCTCTAGTTTGTTGTTGTGTATGGCTTCCACCGGAAGGCATCATGGTGCATACCCGATTCAAATTCCTGTTATTCACAGTTATGATGGTACAACAGTAAAAAATAAAAGTTATTTTGCGCTGTTGGGACCCTTTTCATGGTGGACTCACTGCCATGGAAAGGGAGGTGGTGAGGCAACTTGTAATATGCTTGTCTGTGCCATAGTGCCACTGCTAACATATTACTTTGCTGCACCACTGCCACAGGATACTGGATACCGGTGGACATGCGGGTCTGTGGCTGTCCGACTGACACAATCAACCTGCGGGCAGGCCCGTAGTGGTGGCAGCGGTTAGACCGCCACCATGACTATGGCGGTCCTTTGGTCCTATGGTGAGAGCCAGTTTCAGCCTGATGCCAGCTCTCCACTGTCATTCAGAGAGCACCGTTGTGAGTGGAGGGCTGAGGATGGCGCAGAGGTTTGTGGGTAGGGTGGCAGGATGCCAGGTACTAGGGTTTTTAAAGCTGGGGAAACAGGGGCATCTTACCAAGCATGGTGTGGGAGGGCGGTAGGACCCTTGGTACACCAAGCACTTTTCTTAGGGTGTCGAAGAGGCTGACAGGTCTCCAAATAGTTCATTTCCCTTAAAAAACATTTAGGACTAGGTGAGCAGTGGGTTTCCAAAGGGGGTTGGGCTTAGTAAGAACTGCTTTGTTTTCTTTAATATTTGCACATTTGAGGGCAAGAGCACCAGGGGGCGACAGGCAGGCAGACGTGTGATAGAGCTCATAGGAGATAGAAGGGGGCCTGTGGCTTCCCTAAGACTCTAGTATCTGCACAGCTGCTCCTTGGCATTCATTCAAGGTTGTGTGCTCACGGGGACCCAATGCACAACATAAAATGGCAGAAACTCAAAACTTTTCTATTCAATTAAGCCTGTTGTTTTCTTTCTGCCTCTATCCCTGTTTCACTGTTCTCGTTTTGCCGGACTCGCGCGGGACACTCTTCTGAGTAGCCGGGCGCGTTACAAATCATAACATAACGTAACATAAAATAACATAACATAACATAACATAACATAACATAACATAACAGATAGATGATTATTAACCACGGGGCTATTTTCCACCCTGGGAGTCCAAGTAACACCACAGACAACCCAAGCTCCATTCCTATTGACTATTTTCTGGCTACTCATCTGACCGCGCCCAGCGCCAGACCCCCTGGTCCCCGCAATGCCCAGCCCACCCGCATTACATACGCCGCCTCCACCCTCTTAGCACTAAACGCCAGCCGTCTCCCCAATTGCGTCCAGGCCGCACCTGGACATACCCATGGACCCTTCACATGCAACTCTTGCAAGTATGACGGCACCAAGACCAACTCCCCATCTACCAACACCAAACAGAGATCTAACACCAACCACCTACAATGCATCCTTCTCAACACCCGCTCGGTCCACATACACACCATCGACCTTTGGAATCTACTAGACACCTTCTCTCCGGACGTCGCCTTCCTAACAGAAACATGGATGAACGCCTCCAGACATCACCATTGCCATCCCGGAAGGCTACAAGATCATCCGAAAAGACCGCACCAATCGAAAAACAGGAGGAGGCATCGCTATCGTCCACAAGAATTCCATCCGCATCTCAACCAGCTCAGACGTCAACCTCGCCAGCGCCGAACACCTTCACTTCCAGATCCACACCGACCCCAAGACCACACTCCGAGGCACCCTCCTCTACAGGCCACCAGGACCCCGTGCACAATTCAGTGAAGACATCACTGACTTTATCACCCCACACGCCCTCCCCTCCGAGGACTACATACTACTAGGAGACCTCAATTTTCACCTGGAAAAGAGCAACGACTGCAACGCCACCACCCTTCTGGACAATCTGGCCAACCTCGGACTCAAACAACTTGTTAACACCCCCACTCACTACGCAGGCCACACACTCGACCCCATCTTCACCTCCAGCAAACATATCTCCTTCAGTCACACCACAGTTCTCCATTGGACGGACCACAGCTGTGTTCACTTTGTCTACAAAAAGACCACAACCCACTACATTCCTCAACCCACTTTGCGAAGAAACCGGAACAAAATCACCATCGACCAAATCTCCTCATCGCTTCTTCAAAACCCCCCGGCCCACTCTTCGAACGCCAACCAAGCAGCCGCTAACCTCACTCAATGGCTAACGAATAGCGCCGACAACCTAGCACCTTTGAAAAAACGTCAAACCAAACTAGGCAGCAAAAACGCCCCCTGGTTCAACGATGATCTTAAGACATCGAAGAAACTCTGTCGCTCCCTTGTGAAGGCCTGGAAAAAAGACCCAAACACCAGCACCAAAGACGCCCTCAAAAACGCCACTCGCACACACCACCAACTGATCCGGACTGCCAAGAAAGCTGCACTTAAAGACCGTCTAGACAACAACGCCCACAACAGCAAGGAACTATTCAACATCGTCAAAGAATTTACCAACCCCTCAGCCAACTCCAACGACATCACTCCCTCTCAAACCCTCTGTGACTCCCTTGCCTCGTTCTTCCACAACAAAATCGCAGACATCCACAACAGCTTCGACAACCAACACGAAAACCAAGCCACCCAACCTTCTGCCGTACCCTCACCCCCCTTGAACATCCTAACTGATTGGAACCCAATCTCCACTGAGGACACCATCCACCTGATGAACTCCATCCACTCAGGATCCCCCACAGACCCATGCCCTCACCATATCTTCAACAAAGCTGACTTCATCATAGCACCACACCTCCGAGACATCATCAACTGCTCCCTCAACTCTGCCACCTTCCCGGAAAGCTGGAAACACGCCGAACTCAGCGACCTTCTGAAAAAACCCACAGCTGACCCCAACGAACTCAAAAACTACCGCCCCATCTCGCTCCTACCATTCCCGGCCAAAGTCATTGAGAAAGCCGCCAACAGCCAGCTCGCCGCCTTCCTCGAAACCAACAAATCCCTCGACTCCTCACAGTCCGGCTTCCGAGCAAAACACAGCACTGAGACCGCACTCATCGCAGCAACAGACGACATTCGAACCCTACTGGACAATGGAGACACAGTCGCCCTCATCCTCCTTGACCTCTCCGCAGCCTTCGACACAGTCTGTCATAACACCCTCCTACAATGCCTCAAAAACATTGGAATCCAAGGAAAAGCATTGGATTGGCTCAGCTCGTTCCTTACCGGAAGAACTCAGAGAGTCCGCCTTCCACCATTCAAGTCAGAAGCCACTGAAGTCATTTGCGGCGTGCCACAAGGATCTTCACTCAGCCCCAATCTCTTCAACGTATACATGACGACCATCGCATGCCAACACAACCTCAACATCATCTCCTACGCTGATGACACTCAACTGATCCTCTCACTCACCAACGACCCGAACACCGCCAAAACCAACCTACATGAAGGAATGAAAGAAGTAGCCGAGTGGATGAGACACCGCCGTCTGAAACTGAACTCAGACAAAACAGAAGTCCTTATCTTAGGCACCTCCCCTTCCGCCTGGGATGACTCTTGGTGGCCAGAGGCTCTTGGAAAAGCACCCACCCCAACGGACCACGCACGGAACCTGGGCATCATCCTGGACTCCTCACTCTCGATGAACAGACAAGTCAACGCCGTCTCATCATCGTGCTTCAACATTCTTCGCAAGCTCAAAAAAACATTTCGCTGGATCCCCACCGAAACTAGAAAAATGGTCACCCACGCACTGGTCACGAGCCGCCTGGACTACGGTAACACCCTATACGCCGGAACCACCGCAATACTTCAGAAAAAACTCCAACGCATCCAGAACGCTTCAGCCAGACTCATACTAGACATCCCGCGTAAAGACCACATTTCTAGTCACCTGAAAAACCTCCACTGGCTCCCCGTCAATAAGAGAATAACATTCCGCCTCTTAACCCACGCACACAAAGCACTTTACGAACTCGGACCCGAATGCCTCAACACACGACTCTCCTTCTACACCCCCTCCCGCCAGCTACGCTCCTCCAAGCAAGCCCTTGCTGCCGTACCCCGCATCAACAAAACCACCATGGGAGGTAGATCCTTCTCCTACCTGGCAGCTAAAACCTGGAACTCACTCCCCATTCACCTTCGCCTCACTCAGAACCACCTATCATTCAGAAAGCAACTTAAAACTTGGATATTCGACAAGTAATTCCCCACCCTTCCTCAAGCGCCTTGAGACCCTCTGGGTATGTAGCGCGCTATATAAATTTTTTGGACTTTTTTTTTAACTTATATAATACGAAATTAGAAATAGAAAACGGACTTACAAAAGTTATTAGGGTTCATGTATGATGCCACAGTGTCTTCTGCCAGGGCCAGCAGACGACGTCAACAGTATCTCGCAGGGAAGTGCGCTTGACTGCCGCTTAAATAATTAAAGTGAACACTGTCTTTTCAGGCCCGTTCATCTGAATTTCTGTCCTCCACATTCCCAGCCATTAGCTGTTTATGGGTTCCAGCACAAGGGAGCAGAAATGAGCGCGCCTGCTACCCCTACATTCTCAAGCACAAAAGCAGCTTCGATGCTGATTTGCATTAAACTGCTTAAGAGTATGTGTGCCAAGAAATTAAAAGCCGCCTAATGATGTGTTTATTTCCACAGTACACACTCCATATTTCCATATTTATTATATATTATCCGCCACCAGAATATTTAATAGAGTGAGCATCTCCCCATTAAGTAAAGCCGGAAGGGGCTAAAAGGAAGGGTGACTTGTATAAGAAATACATATTTCGTTGAAATGAATGTTGCAAATCGCCCTGGAGATCCGTGACCCTATAAAGGACATATTTGGTCACAGAACTTCCCCTCGGTGATCTGCACATCCTTAAATGCAGGGTCGCGGGCCCTGTACCACATATAACCCAGGGGCATATTATCAAGGGGGTTTATCGCCGCTTTTTTGGCTTTAAAAGCCAAGAAAGCGGAGATAAAATTATCTCCCTATTACCCAGCTGTCGCTAACACCAGTTAGCGACAGCTAGTAGGAGATAGCGACCATCTTGGGCCCCGCTTTGCATGTCAGTGAAATTGATCACTAATGACATGCAAAGTGGGCGTGCCAAGATGTTAGCGACTGGAAACAGTCGCTAACATCGCTATCTCCTATTACCAACTTAGCGCGAATATCTCCAAAAGCTAACACCTGCCCCTGAGCAGTTCTTAGCCATGTTATCCAATGGGAGGTGGATAACATGGCTAAGAGCATTAGCTCGGTAATGCATGAATATCGCTGACTTTTCAGCGATATTCATGCATTTCGGCCGATTTTTATCGCTTAGGAGATAAACCTTGATAATAGCACGGTTCCTAAGCGATAAAAATCGCCGCAGCTCGGCGATAAAAATATTGCCGCTAAGCCAACATAGCGATAATTATCGCTAGTTGTTGGTAATATGCCCCCCAGTTCGGTTGTGATGTCACAATGCTTCCTGCCCGAGCCAGCAGACAGAGTGAAAAGCAGCTCCCTTAGCTGAATACCAATTGCCATTTAAACAATTAATGGGCAGGCTAGCTCCTCAGCTCTCTCTCCAGCCTGAAAATCCACATTCATTAGCTGATAAGGAGACATTTATGGTACAATGTTTATTTAATGCGCTGCTGGAGTTCAATACAGGCGAGCAGCAATCTATCTTCATGTTACCACACATTTTAGAGCACAAAAGTAGCTTTAATGGCGACTTACATTGACTGTTTAAAATATGTTTGTGGAAAAATGCAAGCTGCTCACTGGACAGTGTATGTTCACAATACAGGTTTTACATTTATTATACTATAAATTGCTGTAATTGCATAATCAAGGGGCCTATAGGCAGATTCTACAGAATCTATAACCAGGGGAGGTTCTTTCCTCCAATAAAGCCTTTTATTCCTGGAATAAGAGGCTGAGAAAAGTGATGATGGGGAAGGTATGATGCAAACAGATATGATATCTTGGCAGGAACATTCAACCCTCGGACCCAGAGTCACACAACTAAACAATATGATTTATACTGGTATATTATACGGAATAAACACCTCCATCTGAATTTTCAAAGGATATTGCACGTTTCTTGAACTTGTGAAGGAGCTCTGCCTTCGGCCTTGATTCGACATTTGGTAATGGAAATCCTCATCTACTTGAAATATCCAAACAGCATGGTATATTCCGTTGTATATGTATTGGCCACTGAATCAACGTCACATTGCAAAACTTGTATTAAGCACATGCGGCCACTTGTTTGCCGAGCCGCGTCAATGGGATCACTGTACGTTAACCCAGAGCAGGATCATTTGAACCACTATCGGCCAACTTTCTTTACTGTAATCACAATTTCATCTCTGCACGAAGAAGGAACTACATTCTCTGCAGCATAATGTACAAATAATTAGAACTTTGGAATATTGAGCGCTCCATTGCAGACAATGAAGTAGCTCTGGGCTTATAATGGCTGGTATAAACCCGGGGTTCCAACATTCCAATGTTTGTCTTCATGTTTCTCCCATTTTTATTTAGAACATTCTACCCTTCGTAGGTGGAAAGATCTAATAGCTCATTAGCCCTTTTGCCTCGGGCTATAATCGTTGTTAAAGACCCTCTCCCTCGCTAAAGGTCCTCACCTGTGGCTTGGGTCTGTAACTCGAGCTCAGGACCTTTAACAACCGGCATAGCCAGCACTCGGCAGCAGGCTATAAGGCTATAATAAATGTGAACAAGGTGGAAGATCCACGTTCGATAAGTGTGACTGATATTAAAGATGTGAAGCAGCCTGATGTAAGGAAAGCGTCCTCGTTACACTTTTGAGGAGGACTTTGTTTAGTTGCTAAGTAGATGTGCTAGTCAAAAGGGGGACACTTGTAGTGTGAGATAGAACTTACATAAGCACATGTACTGGTGGGTCCGTCACAATAGGTCTCATCATGAGATCCTGCCCTGTGAGGGGAGCTGTGATTTCTAGCGTGGCATCCTCTGAGCGATGGGTATGCCTGGACGTGGGTCCCACGCTCGCTCTGCCACAGGACTCAAGCTGCACCTCATTGAAGAGACCTAAAACGCCGTGAGGGATCTTGAGTTGGTTGTGTTGACATTCAGGAGACACTCGGCCTGGCAGCTTTACTTGATTGTTCCTGTTTGAGCCGGACAAGGCTGGTCTGTATAAGGTTGGTCCCTGTCTGAAGTGGCACAGTTGGCAAGCAAAATAAAAATCACTAGTGTGTGGCCCAGAAGAATTCCCAGTGTCTTAGCTTATTTCAAGCTTGCCAACCATCATTTTATTGTTTATCTCACCACTCTGTTCATAGCTTTGCTAGGCAAGTTATGTATGGTATGAACATGGCATGGGGAGGTCCATGGCATGAACATGGCATGTATGGTATGACATGGTATGTATGTATGGTATGGTATGGTATGTATGGTATGGTATTACATGACATGTATGGTATGGTATGGCAAGGAATGTATGGTGTGGCACGGTATGGTATGACATAGCATGTATGGTAGGGTATGTCATGGCATGATATGGTATTTTATGACATGGCATGCATGGTATGGATGACTTGGCATGTATGGAATGGTCTGACATGACATGTATGTGATGGTATGACATGGCATGTATGGTATGGTATGACATGGCATTTATTGTATGGTATGGCTTGACATGGTATGTATGGTATTGTATAACATGGCCAGAATGGTATGGTATAGCATGGTCTGTATGGTATGACATGACATGTATCACATGGTATGATATGACATGGTATGTATGAGATGATATGTTATTATATGATATTGCATGACATGGCATGTATTGTACGATATGACATGGCATGTATTGTAGGATATGACATGGCATGTATGGTATGGTATGACATGGCATGTATGGTATGGTATGGCATAGCATGCATGGTATGGTATGACATGACATGTATTTGATGGTATGACATGGCATGTATGATATGGTAGGACATGGCATGTATTGTAGGGTATGGCTTGACATGGTATGTATGGTATGGTATGACATGGTCTGTGTGGTATGGTATAACATGGCCTGTATGGTATGGTATGACATGACATGTATCATATGGTATGATATGACATGGTATGTATGGTATGATATGTTATGTATGATATGGCATGACATGGCATGTATTGAATGATATGACATGATATGGTATGGTAGGGTATGGTATGACATGGCATGTACGGTATGGTATGACATAGCATGTGTGGTATGGTATGACATGGCATTTATGGTATGGTATGGCATAGCATTTATGGTATGGTATGACATGGCATTTATGGTATGGTATGACATAGCATGTAAGGTATGGTATGACATGGCATGTATGGTCTGGTATGACATGGCATGTGTGATTTGGTGTGACATGGCATGTATTATATGATATGACATAGCATGTATGGTATGGCATGTATGATATGGTATGACATGGCATGTATGGTATGGTATAGTATGGTATGGTATGGTATGGTATGACATGGCATGTATGATATGGTATGAGAGGCATGGTGTCAGATTACAATCGGCAACAGCAGTTAAAGCCTCATCACATCTGCCCTTCCCGCATGTGACTTATTGTAGACATTGTTTTGCCTCCTGTGTGACCTACATACACTGCACAGAACTATCCGTCTTACAGGGATCCAACAAGAACACAAGGGGATCTATATCTATCGACTGAAGGGGAAATATGATGCCCGATGAGCCGATGTTTCATGCAGTGATGGTGCCCCTTGAGTCGCATGGCTGAAAAATAATGAGGTAACTGCTCTTAAAAGGCAACAGATTATACAAATGCAATGAAATATCCAATTGCAAGACAATGCATTCAGTGAAGTGTGACATGATGTAATTGCAAAGCAAAAACACAACACCCTTCCTCATCTGACCTTGCTTATACTGTACGAAACTATCTTTATTTAAGGCCCACCGTAAGCAATGGAATTAATGTCTTATCTGAATTGCTTCTATCGGAGTCCACCCTACAAGATCCATTATCCAGAACTTACCACATGCACCCAACACCGCAGCGCTAGGCCTTTAACCCACTTCCAAGTAGGTCCCCTGAGCACTGACCAAAAGGGGGCATCACATAAAAAACGACACGTCACGCCAGAACACTTTTTGCACATTAAACGCTGCCCATGTCTGCCTTCCAGCCTACAATCCTGTGGAGTAGAGCAGCATTTCCATTACTGTAAACAATGTGCAAAACATCCAAAGGAACATAAAATGAACCATAAACCACACACATTAACCAGGTCAGCTTGGATACATCCTTCAAATTATGCCATTTGGGTAGTTGTCTCTGTGCTCACAATAGCACTTCCTGCCAGCAGACTCATCACATCAGAACACTTTAAACAAATCAAAGAAACCCAAAAGCCCTCACCACCAAGACACACCACACGTGTGTCTCCATGGACCAACCAATAGGCATATCTGTAACCCAGAAGATGCGTTCGGGCTCAGTAAAACCTTCAGGCCTCAGTCTCCAGGCACCAAGGCTGAGGTCAGTGTTGATGGGAAAGCTACAACCACCTCACACTCCTGTTGCAAGACCACACTAGTGGTAGAGGCATATTATATTAAAGACACATAAAAATAATATTATTGTTCTAACCATTAACATTTCTATTACAAACCCATGTAATATGGTAAATTAGTCCCACTGGACCAACTGAATTGTCTCAAAAGTACAGCTTCCGGGATTCTTCAGGTTCTAAACGGAAGTCCATGGCTGGAGAATTGTGGCATGGACTCTTCTGGAACCCATGCCCTTCCTTCTGAGTTGCCCATGTCAAGTGTGACACCTGCAGGCAGTCCTGGCTTTACAAGCAGCAGTTTGGTGCCTTCTGACACTTGTAGTTCACTTTTATCTTTATATGCACAGGTGCCCAAACCTCAGCATGTTAGATGTTGTTGCTTAAAACAAAGGCTTCCTGAGGGTGTCACACAACATGAAACCACTCCACAACTATATACCCCATATTCACATGTATGAAACGAGGCCTGTTCTGCTAGAGAAGAGCCCCGCACAGCGCACTCGCGGGAGAAGAGCCATGCCACCCAAGGCGTGATCAGGAGATGGCCCAGGCGTCCCCATGCAAACACCCCTGCACCCAGCATTCCTGCCCCAGAGCTCCCAAGGAGTCCTGGTATGAGAAGTTCATGAAGATGTTTTCTGTGAATTCTGGTACTTGTAGTCCTGCAGTTATAATACGAAAGATAGAAATACAAACACCAGAGGAGAATTGGATGAGCTACTTAATCCTTACTTGGGACAAATACCTTCTTTGCAACCCCCTTGAGTACTCTGCATGCCAAAAGGCTCATGTCCCTGCAAGCACATGCCACATGTAAGAAGGACAGAGACCCAAATATCTCAAAGTGTCTTATGTAAAAGAGAAGTAGTTCTCCCAGGTATGTCTTATTCTTTACATTCTGCTACTGTTAGATTTGCAGTTCTGAAATTGAATTCTCGACTACAACTACCAGAAAGCCAAGCGTGGATGCTCCATTCACTGCTTGACACAGCCAATAATGGAACTCATTTAGTCTGAGCCCCCTCCTCACAGAAATGAAAGTCATAGGTGGTCGTTCTAAATAGGCCAGACCGTCCACCGACCAAACAGCGTACCGGAGCCGCCGCCTCTGTCACAGGAGTAGCCCTTGGTCCTCCTAACGCAGAGTTACTCACCCGTACAGTGGTTATGTTTCTCATGTGGCTGCTCCCAACAGAGTGATGGGAGATACCACAAGTTAAAAATGACCGCAGCGGCTGGGTGCATCCCACATGAAGCTTCGGCCCCGCCTCTTGAGACACTGACTGCCCTGGAGACACAGTCCCTCTTTAGCCACATTAGCCCAGTGACATGACCACTTGCCTCATTAGATCTCCTTACCTTCCATGGCTGGACTCCTTTTTTCATCGTCCATCTTCGCAGTACCCCTTTGCTGCCATTGATCCGTCACCCCCATGGGGTGCTCAGACCAAACATTGGTCAACGAGATGTAGCCAAATGTGGGAGTCGATTTTCTGGTCTTACATCTAGAGTATCCCTGGAATGCTTGTATATTTTCCCCAGTTCATAATGAACATTCAAATTTGTTCGTGGTAGGCTGCTGTGGTGACAACGGTGATTTTGGACCAAATGGAAGCCGGCGTAAATGGCGTCTGACATACCAGCCTTGATTGGCTAGAATCTTCAACGTAATCAACCCTGACGTTATGGCCACCGCTTATGCAAGGCAAGGTAAGGCAGCAGCCTCAAAACTGAATATATAGGCTGTATAAAATGAGTGCAAAAAGCCCACAAGTTCCCTTTTTAAATTGTATGGGAATGTGTCAGTAAGCACATTTCTATTCTGCTAGGAGCTCAGGAAATCCTAGCACTGTTCCTGGCTGGCCTTCCATCCACCAAATGGGTGTTGTCTAATGTGGGGCAGAAGGGAGCTTTGCTCTTAGGATCCAGTCCTTTATCCACCTCAACCGAGGACTGGAGGACAATGGATGGACATCTCCCTTTATTAGATGCAATTTCTCAACCTTTTTCTAAATAATGGGTTTAAAAGGCTAACTGGCTGCATACTCTGGCTTCAGTTCTATTGCCGCAGAGTGGAAAAGATCATAAAACACCACTCCTGGCTCTGTGAACATATAGCGGCTTGAAGATGGAAAATAAGGTGTAGGCGCACGGACAAATGTGGCCCCATTCTCTTAGTGCCAGCTGATAACAACAACATAGTCTCATCTGACTCAACATTAGTACTACTAATCCAGTCGTTGTGAGGTTATAGGGATTTTACAATATTGCTTTAGAGTCACACAAGATGCGTGACATTTAGCAAGTCAGGTGACATGAAAGTCTTCATCAAAGGAGAAGCCCTAAACAATCAATAAAATTGTGCAGATGTATTTTCCCCTGTGTGAGGGCCCTTTAGCACTTACCTGATTCTTAGTTGCATTAGCTTTAGTTGAGAGCTGAAGTTCTCTTCAGCCACACTTAAAAAGAAAGCTACGCGGGTGAATATAGAATGATGTGGCCTTTCAGCAGAAGTTCTGAAACTGTTCAGGATAAAAAAACTCAAATTGAGGATTTTCGTTATGTGCACAAATAAATGCCTTGAACTATAAAGTTTGTGAAAAAGAGTCCGTAAATGCATTGCCAATGAAACTGACCCGCGCATTCTGCGCCCTGTTGCAGTGGCAGAACATGGGTTAATGTCCCAACCCACGCGCTCCCAAGTGCACAACATGTACATCCTCCTCTCTGTCACTTCCTCTGGCTCTTGCATCCACCTCTATCGCTGATTTTATTCTACAGCTCCCTGATGCTTTGTTGGCAGGTTGGCACTATATAAGCCCTGCACACAAGTGTTTTCTGTAAACATACTTGTGGCATTTGTTTCCTCCATAAGCAATGGTGGCTTCGCATCCAGCTGTGCATGCTTCTGCTCAGCAGGTGTTAGTCGCCTTGTACTATTGGGTATCTGCAGCGCCATCTGCCTCTCTCGTAGATTGCGCTGTCCCAGAGCCATATGGAGAAGTCTCACAGGACTCCCTTATTGCCTACCTTCCATCATAATGCAATTACAATTGAGCTCACTTCAATAAGTCCTTGGTAGAGTTAGAAATACATTACCCGCGCCTGCTGCCGGCTGCATGGAGCTGCTTCGTACAGCAGTTTAAGCCGCGACTCACCATATGCGCGGAAATCAAGGTGTGTATTGTACTATAAGCCAACCTTTGCTTCAACTTTCTCTACCGCCTGGCATCCTCAGTGGTTTTTACCTCCTCCCACAAGGAGGAATTTTACTAATTTCCCCATTTATTGCATTGCATGCCACATGATCATCTATAATGTAGGAAATAATGCCTTACTAATTACCTTTACTAACTACTTTACCTACTAACCCTTACTAACTAACTTTATGCTACACAACTAGAGGGGCCAATCAATTTCTTGTGTTTATATTGTCCTAACGATATGACATAAGTAAGACAGTGCTTTCTCATGGAGAAGTGCTAGCGTAACCCGTACACAATCATAATAACAGACATTACAACACAGGTTTTTACCCCGTATGCCATTTCCCCTCGAGCATTACAATGCTTTAATCTTTACAGTTCATTGTTATACTGTTGACACTCTAATTTACTAATTACGGGGTCGATACATAGGATCTGAACTATCTGAGTCTTCATAAGACTTAGTGAGTCTTCGTAACTCTAAGTCCAAGCCAATAAAAACAAAGGGGCCGATTCACAGAACTAACTTAAGACAAAATCCTAAACTTACTACTTTTGGTATTCACAGAAGTTAGGATTTTGTCTTAAGTTTGTCTTAAGACAGACTTAAGGCAGACTTAAGACAGACTTAAGGCAAAATCCTAACTTAAGTCTGTCTTAAGTCTGTCTTAAGTGTGTCTTAAGACAAACTTAAGACAAAATCCTAACTTCTGTGAATACCAAAAGTAGTAAGTTTAGGATTTTGTCTTAAGTTAGTTCTGTGAATCGGGCCCAAACTGTCACGAGACAGGATTCCAGGATAAACCATGTAAGTTTATTCAAAATTAAGATCATTATAGAAGGCAAAAATGAGTTAGTAAATAAATCATGAATTAGCTCAAATAAAAAATGTCAAAGTCATATTCCGTGAGAGGACTAACACATGGTCAGTCTCTGAAGCAAGCTAATAGCCAGAACCAAGTACAGTTCAGCAAGAGCATCGACATAAGGACTAGAAGAAAGCCAAAAAACTAAGCATAAAATGAATAAACAGATGGACATAGATTCTACTCCCTAAGAAGTAAGATAAAAGACTAGCACAGATCCCTAAAACATCATCTTTTACAGGGTTTTCAGTCAATAGAAATACACAAATTCATAGCATGACATTATTTAAATGGGCTGTACTAATGTGTTACTTTTGCATAGCAACCAATCTAATTATTAATTTGCAATCACTAAAGACATCACCTCCTTCCGAAAGAGTGCGATTGGTTAACCAAATACATGATCTAACCACCAAAAGGAAAGAAACATAAAATGAACATTACACAATGAACTTAATCTTTTGCACATTCATAACAACGGACATAACAGTGTAAATTATTAATTTTGTTCTATTGCAGGGAAGGTAGCAAACTGCTTTTTAACAAGAGATCATTATTTGTTTCTGAATTAAAAATGATTATCTAACACATTCACTTACTAAGCTTGTACGCAGCAAGTTAAGAAATAACATTACATTTATATAATGCAACATTACAGTGGTCAGTTCATCCCATTAAGGGTCTTTATGAAAGGTTTGAGCAAAGGGCCTTGAATGTTACCAAGACAAATATATCCTGAACATACCTTACTAAGCAGAACACAAAATAATACATTTGAATAAGTCAGAGACCAAAATCTAGGCTTCTATTTCTTTGATTTTCCAAAATGGAAAAGCACATGAAGATGGAGAGAGTTGTTGACATAAAATAAAAGTGCATGTTTCTTTCTATAATCAGGAAGAGATATAATTTCAGGCCAACTGAGGCCTGGTCAGACTAACTAAACCATGTCTAAATTAAGCATTTTTTCAGCTGAAAACGCTCCAACAATACCGCACAGGGCTTTACAATGCATGCCTTTACCATGCAATGCAGCTGTAAAGTGTGATATTCCTGCACATACATATATTTGTGCATGTTTATTTTATAGATAACCTCCATAATCCTCTTTTTTATTTTTGGTTTAGGGGAGTAACCTCCTCACACCCCTGGGTTTTTAACATATTACATCCCGTTATTTCTTCTTGGCCCTACACTAAAAATCTCCTTTTACCTGTACCTGTCCCTGAACCCTAAAAAACACTTACTTCTGTCTCTACCCTCCGCTGAACCCTAAACCCCCTTACCTCCCTTCACATCTACCCTCCCCTGAACCTTAAACCCCTCTTACCTCCCTTCACCTCTACCCTCCCCTGAACCCTAAACCCCCTAATCCCCTCTTACCTCCCTTTACCTCTATCCTCCCCTGAACCCTAAACCCCTCTTACCTCCCTTCATCTCTACCCTCCCCTGAATCCTAAACCCCTCTTACCTCCCTTCACCTCTACCCTCCCCAGAACCCTAAACCCCTAAACCCCTCTTACCTCCCGTCACCTCTACCCCTCCTCTGAACCCTAAACCTGAAGGTCCCTTACCTCCCTTTTTCTGTACCTGCCCATTAACCCTAAAAATTCCTTAACTCTCTTTACCTCTACCCTTCCCTGAACCCTAAAACCTTTCCTTCATCTGTACCCTCCATTATCCTTACCACCCTCAAGACCAAAGATGGACCTGTGTGATTAATACATTGGAAGTGAAGTTATGAAGGGTAAAGACTGCTTGGTAAGGACTGCATACCTTCATTGCTGCTGGATAACTCACGTTCTTGCATGAACCCTCTATATATTTAGAAGTTGTCATAGTGTCATGCTGTACAATGTGCCAGTAAGTAACTGAGCCCACTGGTTCCCAAGTGCACTCACCAACGTATGCATTACTGTGTCCCCACTCTAGCAACATACTCTGGCAAGCATACCATCCTTCAATCACAAAACATCCCTGTACCCTGGATCATAGTTAGCAACCGTCTGGTTGACATGAGAACCAAAACTACTGGGCCAATACTTTAGTTCCAACACACCTCCTCTAAATTCAAGGTTGGGTGTACGTTCTCTAATGTCATACTATCCATACCAAATCTCCGTTTGTAGCTGTCAATGGGAGACTCCGGGGAGATTCAACTCGACACATCCATTGATGTCTGTCCCACTGAGACAGTCCATCCATCCACACTCAAACCATAACAAGATGTAAAAAATGTGTGGCGGAGAGGAAGGCACCTCACGGGCGAACAACCCTCGGGGATCTTGGCAGATTTTACCAGTACTCAGCCCTCTTTCTCATCATCGGTTGCCATTCCTTTTCCAAGAAAAGAACAGTGTCAAAAGCAAAAAATGTGCAAACAGAAAGGTGCTAGACAGGAAGCTCAAGCAATTAGCTACCTGATGTGACAGACAAAACGAAGTGAAATTTAAAATCAACAGACACACCAATTGTACAACTTTTATTACTAACTACCGAATCGGTAAATTTACCGAATCGGTAAATCTAGATGTAGGTGGCACTGAAAACAGTGCCACAGGCCCTTAAGAATTCGTTATTTACCATGAAATACTATTTCATGGTAAATAACGATTTCCTGTATACATGCACATCTGTGCATGTACACCTCTGCCATGTGGCACACGTACATGCCCTAAGGGCATGTATGTGTGTCACATGGCACACAAGCCAGAATCAGGGGTGCAACAGGGTGTCAAAGTGACACCCTGTCCCCCTTGACAATTCGGTAATTTTACCGAATCGGTATTTACCGATTCGGTAATTGACATTGATTCCTATGGGCCTCAAGGCCCATAGGAATCAATGGCGATTACCGAATTGGTAAATACCGATTCGGTAAAAATTAACGAATTTTTACCTAAATCTCATTTACCGAATCTAGAATACCGAATCGGTAAAATTCGGTATTCTAGAGTCGGTAAATGAGATTTACCTACATCGGGCCCTAAGTTACATATTTTCTAGAAAGTGTTATAGATCGAATTTTTAATATACTTTATTTATTAAATTACTCACAATATTTATAGATTAATATTGCAATTATTTCAATAGTATAACATAAGTAAGAGAAAAACATAAAGAAGAATGTTAATGCATAACGTAGAAGTAAACAAAATAAAAGAAAGTAGAAGTAACTTTTTAAAGCATATTTTTTACATTTTATAATGATTTCTACATTATACATTAAACATAATTTTTTTATTAATGTTTACATTCATGTAAACAAAAGAAATCAATAATATTATTAAACATCTGCTTACAATATCAAGTTTCTATGAACATTAAACATAAATAAATAGGAAGTAACAGAAATTCAAAACAATTAAACATAGGTGTTAAAATAATATTGATATGAATAATACATTAATATAAATGCTGTAAATAAATAATATTATTTCTTTAACAGTATTTTTAATATACATATTTAATAAGCATTGAAGTCTGTTCTTTTCTTCTATTCTGACACATCTTTTGCCCCCTAAGGCCAGATTACTAATGGCCCATGTCGGATGTGATAATTATCACATCCAATGAAATCCAACACGAAGGTCTTCAAAATTTAATGGTTGCAATAATTATTGCCTATTCAGAATAATGGGGTGTAACATTTAGATTTTGGTGGCCTAACACGCCCAAATCCACTTGTCCTGGTAAATACCAGGCTTTTTACCCTTTGTAAACTCAAATCCTGTGTAAACAAGTGTTTGCACAGGGATCACACTTTTATGGGTCACTTGTGATCAGGCACTACATCTATTTCATTTTTTTTGTATATAACAGTTGTCAGTAAGAGTGGTGGTTCTGGGAATGAGGATCAGTGTTTCAGGTAAGGAAACTTATTTTTCTAAAATTAAATTTTAGTAATAGGGTAGGTGGGTGTGTCGTGATATTGGGTAAGGTTATTGGGTGTGGAGTTAGTTTTATTACTAATTAGTTTTTATTTGATCCTTTTTGATTGTGTGTATGATAAGGCTAGTTTAGAGTGTATTGAATGTTTCTACACAGTGATTTATACTTATGTCACTGTAATGCGTATTAGGAAGTGTATGTGTATTATGTTTTTGACTTTCAAAATACTTTGCTTTTGGGTGGTGATGGAGCGAGTTAGAAAACAGAATTCTGTTTGAACTCGTGATGTCACACTTCCATAACATAAATAATAATATTAATGATTTGTGAGATGTTTTTGTTAATACAACCTAGATTAAACTCATTACACGGGGATGGTAACATGTGTGCTCATAAACGTGCATAAACGTTGCATCTTTTGTTTGTGCAAAATAATAAAATAATTTGTCGTTTTCGTTTTGTCATTACTAACTACAGCAAATATTAAAGTTGCATGTGCTTATTTTGCTTTTCTTGTCTATGTGATGTCATTTCCACTATTCTAGGTGCACATAAGGTTTTATGGATTCATGAAGACTGGTAGATATAAAATGCTGCTTTTATGTTGCTTGGTGCTAGGTAACATTAGACTAATTGGGTGGGTTAATCAATTAGTAAACAAAGGGTGGATACAGAATAAATGACATTTCTTACATTAATACTTTTCTTGTGTTTGTTTTATACTAGAAAAATAAGTTGCCTGCTTTTGGGCCTAGTTTGCTCTAGTTTGCTAAACGATGAATTTTACTTCTGCAAGAATCACGAGATGTCCATTTTGAAAAAAAAAAAGCTTTCTATCAAGTTGCATTCATTCAGCAAAGATGATGTGCTGTCATCATTCTGGCGGACGTGGCCAAGGTCAGAAACCGGTAGAAACAGAACTATTAACTTGGCATCCGCGGAAGTGCAGAGGAATCAGTATGAACTTTCATTCTATAATGTTGCAAACCAAGGATGTGTTGGAACACGTTTCAGAAAGGACAATGGTCCTAAAGAATATGACCTAATGGAACTTTTGGAATATGGGTGACATGTCACTTGTCACTCTCTGACCAATAAGACGTCGTGGTTCGCAGAAAACTTTCCTTTACTTAGATTAGCTAGCATAGAAAGGTATAAAAAGTCCATGCCCTGGGGATGGGCTGGCTGCTGCTTTCTGACTTTCTGATGAGGGTGACATGCTGTCGGACATTGCGTGGAGCACGTAAGAACCCTCAAAGAACTTTACTTTATTTCCATTTTATTTAGCACAGTTAGGGACTTAGGTTTTAGAAATGCTAAACTTTTATTTTCTTACTTAAACCATATTTTCTCATGATACTCTTTATTCATGTTTGCTTTACTGCTAATAAAATTACATTTATGAAACTATATTTTGAATTATCTACAAATAGTTAATAAAATCTTACTTTTGAACACAAGCTGGTCTTGGTTATTTAGAAGTTCAGGTTACTATTAGCTAGATGTCATCGCCATGGTGGTCATTTAAGTAGCTAGGGTTTGTATATATGTTGTTTTCATCTACCGCGGATGTATATAGATGTGTATAATTTGTAAATAAGGTGTTTAGGTTTAAATTGACCACCTGATTCAGTAGGCCAAAATATGTCATATTTGGTTAATGGGTCCATGAGTTAGAGTGGTGTATTTTGAAGTAGGTTATAGAGTTGGGTAACGTTGGTTATGATATATTTCCTATAGGCCGCTGGATCAATTCTTCTGGTAGTAGAAATTGATGGTTGCTAAGGGTAACCAAGTGGTTGCTAGGGTGTTATGGTATAGAAATAGGATCGTCGATGTTTAACACATGTTGAGTTCGTTCTTGTGCTATGTGTGTACCGGTACAAAACTGTGTGATGAGAAGGTAGTCATGCAGAATATCTGATCTGTTTCTGTGATATCGCCGAGTATCACTGTTGGTATCGCCGAGTACCAGAGGTGTTGTCGCCGTGCAACACAGTGTTGTGGCCGTGCAACACAGTTTTAGGGCTAGGTGTGAATCTTGTAATAGTGAGGGTTTTCTAAGAAATTAGAGCAGCATGAGAATAGGGACAAAGCGCCTTTCATAAAACTCACTGTGATAAGAGTATTAGTTATATCCGAGCTTGAGTGAAGGGTAGGGTAATGTCGGTACATGATTATCTATAAACAGGTGAGAGTCCTGTAGGGGTACATGTTTTATATCTATAAACAGGTGAGAGTCCTGTACGGATAACGGTGTTATTTTGCTAACGGTGCATGATATCTATAAACAGGTGAGAGTCCTGTACGGGTTTCATGTGTGAGTGAAGTTAGGGATTTTTCAGTGTGAAAGTGCGTGATTGTTTTGTAAGGTATGTTCAAGTGGAACTTTAGAACAGTCACTTCGCGGTGCGTTCAGAGGAAAACTGGTTCATATTTTTACGTGTTAGAAGGGTAGAGTAAGAGTTGCTCTACTGGCGATTGAAAAATATTCCTTAATGAGAATAGCGCCGACTATTCCGAAGCGTGAATACTTGAATGTGTGTAAACTATCCTAATTAGAGAAACAGTCAGATGAGTCTTTATTGTCATTGTTAAAAATGTATTTTAACAAGAGAAAACGTTCTTAAAATGGCGCTGTGAAAAGATTATGTGAAGGAGGGGTAAGCGCAAGGAGTGAGACGCGAGAAACCGCAGCTGCTGTGTACGTCACAGAGCCGCGCTGGGATTGGGTGGCATACGTCACAAGCTGTGCTCTGATTGGTTCTTGAGCTTCTGTCGAACTGTAAGCTGATTGGTTCTTCAGAAATTCTCCATTTTTATTGGTTGAGTAAGAAAAGTGACGTAGCTCAACTCTCATTGGCTTGTTGGCGTGTTTCGCGCACGGATTGGTTGCTTTGGCAATTAAACTTTTAAAAATGAGTTATCATTTTAAACACGTTGAGAAAAAGCCAACGTTGTTTCAGAAGCTTAAAATTTTTATTTCGCCTGACAAGAAAATTGAAACGTGAGGTGGTAAATTACTTCATAAGTACAAAACACCTGCAGCGTATATGGAAGGTGAATATGGTTATCATACTGTTCTGTGGTTCGATAGCTGGAAACACTACACAAAGGACGATGGTGTTTTGACTTGGCCTGACGATGGTTAATTTAATGTAAAGATTTTGAGAAATTTGAGAGAGAAAATGAATGCTCTTAAACCCAAGCCGAGACCAACTCAATTTGAGGCTTTAGTTGAGTGGGAAGATGAAATGTATCAGTTACAAAGGGAAGCAAGTGGAATTAAACGAACTTCTAAACCCCCAAGTTGGAGGAGGGAGACGCATGAGGACAGGATGCGAATGTGGAGACAGGGAAACATGAGTGAGGGACTTTTTGTAATTAGAGAAATGGTTATGGGTTCTCCTGGTGCGAAAAGAACTGAAAAGAGAAATAGTGCTCCTTTAGAAAGTGAATCTGAAGATGCAGTTATGGAAGAGATATACACTACATGTAAAAAGAATCAGCCTTTGAGACCTCCTAGGTCATGGTCTACTCCGGTGGTTTCTACAGAAACTTCACCAAGTGCACCTCCAATTCATGAAGCTCCTAAACTTTATCCTAATAATTGTGAAATTGTTGATACTCCAAGAAGACCAGAATTTGAGAATGTTCATAATGAGGGTAGATATTTTTCAACTACTCCAAGAGCAAGAGAAGCTCCAAAAAATTATGTGAGAGAAACAAGAAATGTTGAGGCTGCTGTTGATTCTTCTGAGTATTTACGATCAAAGGAGGAATTAATTCGGCAAATAACAAAGAGCATGGAAGCTGTGACAGTTCCAGTAACTATTGGTCCTGTTCAGCCTGTATTTGAGCAAAGAGAATCTAATAAGACAGGGTTAACTGTTCCTTTAAATGCAGAAATTCAAAAGGTTGCTGAAAATTTTTACTCAGATATATCAGAAATAAACTCTTCAAGATCAAGAATGCCTGATTTAACTTTTAATGAGGATTTATCTCCAAAAACACCGATGGGTGCAGAATCTGATGCAGAGAGTCCTGAAGTCAGAGTGACTAAAACTAAACTTGATGTTGCAAAATTAAAAGCAAATATTGAGGAACTAATAATTGGTACAATTGGTCCTGACAGTTTAAATTATTATCGTGATGATGAACTACTGTTTATTTGTAAAAGTATGCAATGGAAAACAAAAAATAAATATGATCAGTTGGAAGAACTGGCAGCTGAACTTGAAATCGATGTGAGTAAGCAAAAGAATTTTGCAAAACATTACAGATTAGATTTTTCAGAAAGTGATATTGAAAGCTTGAACTCCATGGGAAGAATATTGCATATAAAAGATTTGATTGTTTACATTAAAAAATTGGGAGAACCAAATAAGTGGAGAGTGAAATGGACGAAAAAGAAGGAAGATGAGAAATTGGAAAAATTGTCAAAACAATTTCCAATGAGAGAGATTGCGGGAGGAGGATATGTTCATGTCCCATGGTCAAGACAGGACATTCTACTGTTCACAAATGATTTTCCAAAATTAAGGGAAAAACCAGTGGAGTGGTATAGGCAGGTAGATAGGTTCATCAAAGTCTCAAAAGTTCTGTGGATTGATTTGGATGGATTTTTTGACATAGTTGTCCCATCAGATCTTTGGACAGAATGTAAAATAACTATAAGTTGGCCAAAAACGGAACCTGAAAGGGTTAAAGAAACAGATGCTCCAAATCCTCTTGTAATGGATTTTTATGAAAAGGTGATTGTTTGGTTGAAAAACAAAATCCCACCAAAAGAAGTTGATTGGGTTAAAATTGAGAGAACAAACCAAGAAACAAAAGAATCAGTTCATTCGTTTTACGAAAGGTTACTGTTAATTTTTAAACAATACAGTGGCTATGAAAAATTAGATTAGAAAGATATGAGTCATTTTGTCTATACATTCGTTTATGGTTTAAAACCAGAAATTGCAGACATGATCAGGAATAGTATTGTTGGATGGCAAGCACTTTCTGTTGATGACATTTTGAGAAAGGCAAAATATTGCAGCGATGAATTAGAAGTGAAACAAAAGAAGCTCAAGGAGAAAGCTATGTGGGCTCAAGTAAAAGTGGCTGAGCACCAGATTGCAAGCCTTGGTAATAAAAATACAAATTTTATTCAAACTGCAAATCCAAATCAAGGGCAAGGGAAATTTAGAGGTAATAATTTTGTTAGAAAAATTAACCCAAAGGTGGAAGAGTTGAAACAAAGATTACCTTGTTTTAATTGTGGCGAGATTGGACACTGGAGAGACGAGTGTAAGAAACCGCCTAGGAACTTAAAAAGTCCATTGTTAAATCCACAGATGCAGAATGATGTTGACCTGCAGCAACAGCTACAGATGCAGCAGAGTTTGAGTGAGTTAAATCTTCAGCGACAGCTTCAGCGACAGGTGAATCAGGTGAATAATAATCAGCAGGATCAATTGCCACAAGCACCGTTTCCAAATTGTGGGGGAACTCAGAAATATAATTCAGGTGTAGGATTCCAAGGTAGTGAACAGGTGATAAAACCAAAAAGACAGAGAGTGCCAATGCAAAATGCAGCACAGCAATATTTGTTAACCGAAGGGCAAGAGAGTGATTCTGATGATTATTACTGACGGTGCCCGAGAGAGGAGGAAGAGTGTGTTGTTGGAGCCACTCTTGAGGTTGATCAGTCTGGTCCATTTGTAAATGGGAAAGTTAATGATGTAGACATCACTTTTCTAGTGGACACTGGTGCTACCCGTTCTACTGTTAGATCAGTGGAAATTGAAAACCTACCTCTCTCTGGGGATACCATCCAAGTTGTTGGAGTAAGTAATCAACAAATCAGGACTGATTTGACTGATCCAGTACCAGTTGAAATTGGAAATTTCAAAGATAAACACAGGTTTGTGGTTTGTAATAGTAGTCCAGTGAATCTGTTAGGCAGAGACATCTTATGCAAGATGAATTGCAGAATATATTGTTCTCCTGATGGAGTTGAATTACAAACAATGGAAGAGGATGGCTTGTACCGAATGACAATGATGTTAATGGAGATGGAGGAAACTAAATTGTTTCCTGCGTTTGAAAAAGAAAATCTGCCTGAAGAGCTAAAAGAAACAGTGAAAACTGAAATTTGGGATTTGTCTGGGAGTGAGATGGGTCTAATGAAACATGTTGATCCAGTGAAAATCACATTGAAGCAGGGAATAGAATTTCCTAATATTCCTCAGTACAAAATGAAAGCAGAAACTATTGAGGGAGTCATACCTGTGATTGAGAAATTCATTAAACAAGGTGTGTTAAAAGAAATTGAGAGTAGTCCTTGTAATTCACCAATTATGGGAATTAAAAAGCCGAATGGAACGTTCAGGATAGTTCAAGATTTGAGAAAAGTTAATCAGATTGTTGTTCCATGCTGTCCTGTGGTTCCAAATCCAGCAGTTATTTTGTATCAGATTCCACATGATGCGGAATGGTACACTGTGATTGATCTTTGCAATGCATTCTTTACTGTTCCTTTACATCCAGAGAGCCAGGAAATCTTCGCTTTTAGATTCCAGAGTAGGACCCTCGCATGGTGTAGGATCCCTCAGGGGTATACAGAGAGTCCTTCTATCTTTAATGAGCTGTTAAAAAGATCTTTGGAGAATTTAGACTTACCTGGTAGGTCTACGTTGGTACAGTATATCGATGATTTATTGATAGCTGCTAAAACGAGAGAAAACTGTGTGTCAGACACAATTACACTTTTGAATCATCTTACAGACGAGGGACATAAAGTGTCCCCAGCAAAATTACAGTTTTGCAAACAAGAAGTAAAATATCTTGGTCACAGAATTGCAAAGGGAAAAAGACAGGTGACAGTTGAGAGGATAAAAATGATTCAAGCAATGCAACCTCCAAAGACACAGAGACAGGTTAGAATGTTTTTGGGAATGGTTGGGTACTGTCGCCAATGGATAAGTGGATTTTCGGTAATTGCGAAGCCACTGCAGAAACTGACAAAGTCTGATGTAAGAGATCCAATTGTTCTCAATGAAGCGGAGATGGAATCTTTTGAAAACCTGAAAAAGAGCTTATGTCAAGCTCCTGCTTTGGGTATGCCGAACTATGAAAAAGATTTTGAACTATATTGCAGTGAGAGAGAAGGATGTGCATTGTCTGTGTTGATTCAGAGACATGGGAATCTAAAGAAACCTATTGCATACTTCTCTGCAGTGCTTGATCCCATTGCAAAAGCATTACCAGGATGCTTAAAAGCAGTTGCAGCTACAAGTGTCAGTCTTGAACAGAGTGAAGGAATAATTATGGGATTTCCTGTAGAAGTTTGTGTACCTCATTCAGTTGAAATATTACTGACAAGAGGTAAGACTCAACATTTAACGAGCAGCAGATTGACCAAGTATGAGAAAATCATACTAGGAGCAGATAATGTTTCCATTTCAAGATGTTTGAATCTGAATCCGTCTACATTGCTGCCTGATTCAGAAATTATTGATGAAAATGAGGTGGAACATGAGTGTTTGGATGTCATGGAGTTTTGCACCAAACCAAGACAGGACATTAAAGATGTACCTTTGCCTGAATCAGATGTTGTCTACTTTGTAGATGGCTCCTGTCTGAGGACAGAGGGAGGTGTTTTAAAAGCATCATACTCAGTATGTACAGTTGCGGATGTGAAAGAAGCATCATGTCTTGAAGGAATTCGTTCGGCTCAAGTAGCTGAATTGATTGCTTTGATTCGTGCCTGTGAAGTGTCAAAAGATATAAGAGTTACCATCATTACTGATAGTCAGTATGGGTACGGAGTTGTACATGATTATGGACAGCTCTGGTCTCAGAGAGGTTATATGACCTCATCGGGATCACCAATTAAAAATGCAGTTTTTATCAAGAGATTAATTGAAGCTATACAGTTGCCAAGAGAAATTGCAATAGTGAACTTGTGCAGCACACACGAAAGGAGTGGATTATATCTCAAAAGGCAATGCCTACGCAGATAAGACAGCAAAATACTGTGCAAGAAAAGGTTGTGCATACAATCGGAAAAAGAGTGAAGAAACTGATTCAAATTCATTAATGCTAACAACAGTTGTAGAAACATGGAATGAGATTAGGGATTTACAAAATGAAGCAGATGATGAGGAAAAAGATCTGTGGTTAAGGTCAGACTGTAGACCTAGTGATGAAGATGGAGTGTGGGTCTATAAAGATGGCAGAGTAGTTTTACCAAATTGCTTGATTGCTGATATGGCCAGATTGTATCATGGTCCAGCTCACCTTGGAAGAGATTCTATGATTAGACTTTTCCGAGAGACTTGGTTCAATACCAAATTCAGAACCATTGCAGAGTCTTTTTGTCAAAGGTGTTTGTCATGCCAACAAATGAACCCAAACAGAAAATCAGTTGTGGGTACAGGGATAATTGGTCGAGAGGGTGGTCCCTTTACCAGGTTGCAAATGGATTTCATTGAAATGCCCTTACACAACTGTTTGAAATATGTTCTTGTGATTGTTTGTTTGTTTTCAAGATGGGTGGAAGCTTTCCCTACACGACATTGTGATTCAATCACAGTGGCGAAGCTGTTACTGAGAGAAATCATCCCAAGGTACGGTTTTCCAGTCACTATTGAGAGTGATGGAGGAAGCCATTTTGATAATAAACTGATGAAATTAATATGTGAGGCATTGAGCATTGAGCAGAAAATACACTGTGCATACAGACCAGAGGCATCTGGGGTGGTTGAGCAAATTAATGGGACAATTAAAAACAGAATTGGAAAAATGTGTCTGGAAACAGGTGTAAAGTGGACGGATGCTCTTCCACTTGTGTTGATGTCATTAAGAAGTACACCTGATAAGAAAACAGGTTTGAGTCCTCACGAAGTTCTAATGGGAAGAGTCATGAGGCAAGCTTTTGTACCTGTAGGCAAATTATTGAGCATAAATGACAGTGCTATTTTGGATTACTGTAAGAAGTTGTCTGACATAGTGACTTCTGTGTCTAATCAGGTGGGAACTGAAGCACAATCAAACGAAAAAGTTTTAACACATGATTTGAGGCCTGGTGATTGGGTCAGAACAAAAGTACATCGGAGAAGAAATTGTCTGGCTCCTAGATGGCAGAAACCTAGGCAAGTAATTCTGGTTACTACAAATGCTGTGAAGTGCAGAGGATTGAAAAGGTGGATACATCCTAGTCATACTATTCCAATACCAACTCCAGAGAGTTCTGATGTTGAAGACTCTACGGATGATTCTGATTCTGAAGTAGAAGGTGAAACAGATCCAGATTCTGAAGATCGACAAGGGGGTCGACGTCTGGAACTTGTGCCTGTGAATGGAGATCTGACAAGGAAAGATCTTGAGATAATTGAAATAGATTCAGGTGAAGAAGAGAATCTATTAAAAGGAAAATCGACTGAGGACTCAGTCAAGAAAATAAATGGAGTGAGTTCCATTGAAGACAGAGAGGCTGAATCAAAAGAAATTTCTGACCAGGAGAGTATCGAAAAGCAGAAGTTAAGCTCTGAAGTAGGGAACAGAAGTCCAGAATCTGGGAAGTTGGAGGTAATTGAAGAGGAAGAGAAGGACGAATTACCAAGTACCAGTGATGGAAGACTAAGCATAGTTCCTGAAGGAGTGAAACTGCCGAATAGAGAAGTTCCTGGGTCAATAATTGAAGTTTCAGACTGCGAAACTGAGGAAAGTGACGTGGATGGTGAAAGTGCAAGTGCCAAGAAAAGATCTTGGAAGTCGGAGACAAATGCTTCAGAACCAAAGAGAAAATTCGTGAGAAAAGCAGATTACTGGCCTGGTGGAAGATTGAGAGTCAGGTTGATCAAAAAACCGAAGGACCAGGTAGAAGAAATTAAGAGTCAAAAGGACTCTGGAAAAGAAGTTGGAGTTGGAAGAAAAATTGAAGTAGTAACAAGAAAAGGAAAGAGGATTATAAGGCCAAATCAGAAATACAAATCTCCTGAGTGGACTTATCTAGTAATTCCACCTGTTATTGACATTTATGATAGTAGTGAAGAAGAAGAACGAATTGAGGAAATCAGTGACAATGATTGAAGTATAGAATTTAAATTGGATTTTGAGTTTAATTTTTGGCATAAGGCTGAAGAAATCTTGTTAGTTGACAAAAGGTCGAAGAAAAGTTGTTTAGTTGAGGAAAACTTACTTGTGACACAAGGTCGAAGAAATACTGTTAGGGTTTTGTTAAAAAAAAATATATATATATTTTAAAAGGGGGGTATAAATAAAAATTAGTTTTAAAATAAGTTTTTTAGTTTTTAAGGCAATACTAATCGAAGATGCCTTATGTTATGGAGCAGAACACTTCGAGATGTTCCATTTTTAAAAGATGCTGTAAGATGACTCTGGTGTGTTTGCTCATTTTAATTCTGCTCTGGGTAGTTTTAGCTATTATTATTCCATTTGAGTTTCACAAAGATTTTCACAAAGTTAACATGACAAGCAAAGCTTCAGTTAGTCAAAACAAACATAGTGCAACTAGCAAAGTTATTGATCATCAACCTAACATTCATCAGGATAAATCTATTAGTGATTTTTCAAGTAATACATTCACAAAGCTTTTGAGTGAATATGTCAAGGTAATGGATGCAAAAGACTGCTACGTCTGTGTCAAGTTACCTGCTTCTGTTTCTGAGGGAGTGACATACAATATGCTTCCTCTTACTTATGGTGTGACTTGTAGTGTGTTAGCTAGTTTGTTCTATCAAACTGGACGTTTAGAATATTATTATTCAGATTTTGATGAGATTTTCGCTAATCTAAAGATTGAGGGTGCTTTGAATAAGCATAAGAGAGCTAAACAGATGAGGGAATTTTTCCTTGTTACTAATGAACTCACCTATGAGTATGCTTACAAGAATAATTTAACTTGCAAACTTAGTGCTGAAGGAAAGAAGTTTTTGAACCTGGTTGAAGAGAGAAGAGCAATTTACAAGAGAAATGAAATAGTCAAGCAGACTAAGTCCAGGTTCTGGCAGAAAGAAGATGAGAAGCTTAATAGTAAAATGCTTGAAAATGTTGCAATTCACATAGACAAACCAGTTAGTGGTAAGCTTTGCATTAGAAGAGATAATACACTTTTTGATAATTACTTTGTGGGTGCAAGCAATTGTGAGGATACTTATCAGATCTTGGGAGGTTGGGGATTCAAAGGTGGAAAAGATCCAATCTTTCCTGGGATTTATTTTGTCTGTGGTGATAAGGCTTATTATAACCTTCCTGACCATTGGTATGGAACTTGTTATGTTGGGATTGTTTTCCCAAAAGTGTTCCATGTTGACAGGGATTCAGAAGGATTGTTTAAAATTCACAATTATGTAAATAGGGCTAAAAGAGAAACTTTCACAGAAGTGTTGGGAGATATTTTTCAAGCAGTAATACCTTTTGTGGGTATAACCTTAAATGCAGGGAGAATCAGAAAATTGTCCACAATTGTTGACAGATTGTCAACAGATACAGCTGATGGTTTCCAATTAGTGAATGTTGAGGTCATTGCAATCAGATCTATGGTGATTCAAGATCGCCTTGCTTTAGACATAATCCTAGCAAAGGAGGGAGGAGTCTGTGGCATTTTGCATGTGCAGCATTGTTGCACCTATATACCTGATGAGAGTAAGAACATTGAGATGTACATTAAAAACATTACAGAGATGCATTCAGAGATAATTCCATTAGAAGAAGAAGATTTTACAGAAAAACTTTCAAAAAGATTCCAAGCGATTAAAAACTGGTTCCATGGTATTGGAAGTTCAATTCTTGGCAAGATTTTGGCACCTTTGATTGTGATAATATTTATTTTCATTTTGACAAAAATTGGTTGCTTATTGCATAAGAGAAAGAAGCAAATGAGAGAAAAGAGAAGAATTTATAAACTCAAAAAGGAAGAGGAGAGGGAGATTGAGTTACAAGAATTACACAGATCTCGTTATGACAATTGCAAAGATTTTGCAGAAACAGGGTTTTAGAAATACTGACACAAATGAATTTGAATCATTTTCTAAGGGGATTAAATTTCTAAATTTTGGGTGGTGGTGTGGTGATTTGTTAATCACCAGATGAGGGAGTTGATGGAGCGAGTTAGAAAACAGAATTCTGTTTGAACTCGTGATGTCAGACTTCCATAACATAAATAATAATATTAATGATTTGTGAGATGTTTTTGTTAATACAACCTAGATTAAACTCATTACACGGGGATGGTAACATGTGTGCTCATAAACGTGCATAAACGTTGCATCTTTTGTTTGTGCAAAATAATAAAATAATTTGTCGTTTTCGTTTTGTCATTACTAACTGCAGCAAATATTAAAGTTGCATGTGCTTATTTTGCTTTTCTTGTCTATGTGATGTCATTTCCACTATTCTAGGTGCACATAAGGTTTTATGGATTCATGAAGACTGGTAGATATAAAATGCTGCTTTTATGTTGCTTGGTGCTAGGTAACATTAGACTAATTGGGTGGGTTAATCAATTAGTAAACAAAGGGTGGATACAGAATAAATGACATTTCTTACATTAATACTTTTCTTGTGTTTGTTTTATACTAGAAAAATAAGTTGCCTGCTTTTGGGCCTAGTTTGCTCGAGTTTGCTAAACGATGAATTTTACTTCTGCAAGAATCACGAGATGTCCATTTTGAAAAAAAAAAAGCTTTCTATCAAGTTGCATTCATTCAGCAAAGATGATGTGCTGTCATCATTCTGGCGGACGTGGCCAAGGTCAGAAACCGGTAGAAACAGAACTATTAACTTGGCATCCGCGGAAGTGCAGAGGAATCAGTATGAACTTTCATTCTATAATGTTGCAAACCAAGGATGTGTTGGAACACGTTTCAGAAAGGACAATGGTCCTAAAGAATATGACCTAATGGAACTTTTGGAATATGGGTGACATGTCACTTGTCACTCTCTGACCAATAAGACGTCGTGGTTCGCAGAAAACTTTCCTTTACTTAGATTAGCTAGCATAGAAAGGTATAAAAAGTCCATGCCCTGGGGATGGGCTGGCTGCTGCTTTCTGACTTTCTGATGAGGGTGACATGCTGTCAGACATTGCGTGGAGCACGTAAGAACCCTCAAAGAACTTTACTTTATTTCCATTTTATTTAGCACAGTTAGGGACTTAGGTTTTAGAAATGCTAAACTTTTATTTTCTTACTTAAACCATATTTTCTCATGATACTCTTTATTCATGTTTGCTTTACTGCTAATAAAATTACATTTATGAAACTATATTTTGAATTATCTACAAATAGTTAATAAAATCTTACTTTTGAACACAAGCTGGTCTTGGTTATTTAGAAGTTCAGGTTACTATTAGCTAGATGTCATCGCCATGGTGGTCATTTAAGTAGCTAGGGTTTGTATATATGTTGTTTTCATCTACCGCGGATGTATATAGATGTGTATAATTTGTAAATAAGGTGTTTAGGTTTAAATTGACCACCTGATTCAGTAGGCCAAAATATGTCATATTTGGTTAATGGGTCCATGAGTTAGAGTGGTGTATTTTGAAGTAGGTTATAGAGTTGGGTAACGTTGGTTATGATATATTTCCTATAGGCCGCTGGATCAGTGGGAATGTGTGCTTTTCTGTGTCAGGTGCATTGTTTAATATTTAGAGACCATTTTATGGTAGAAAATGTTTTTTTGTTAAGAAAGTAGTTTGGAAAATTTAATGTACAGACATTTTTGTTTTACTCCCTTATATGTTTTCAATTAGCTTTTCCTTTTTGTTAAAACCTTTTTTAGGATTCTGGAGCAATTCCTTGGACTTGATGTGGATTTTTTTTATGGATAATTACTTTTTAAGAAAGATTGCATTTTAGTATTTTTGGGGGTTAAGACAAATGGATTGCTAAATGTGGAGTAGGATTTATGTGTTTTTCAGCAAATAAATCGTGATTTTTTATTTCAAGTGGATTTTTTGGGTGGGAATTTTCTCTTTGTTGTTGAATTAATTCATGAGCAATATGTTTTATGAATTTTATCGTGTGGTATTGTAAACAAATGTATAGCATTTTGTTGGGCATGTGTTAGTCGTAATTCTTGTATGTGGGGGAGTTACGCATGTTGAATTGTTTCTTTATTTCATTAAAAAAAAATTATATTATTTGTAAATGTTGCAACTTGTGTCTCTCATGTATCTGGTTATGGGTTTTCTAGAAGCAGAATATTTTTAAGTATGTAAATAATTATTTTTATTATGTCATTTGTTTCTTTAATTGAAAATATATGTTTCATTTTTATAGTTTGCAAACTAAAACAAATTATGATTTTTTAATTTTTGAAATAGTGAGGCAAATGCATCAAAATTGTAAATTGCTAATTCCTAACTGCGAATTCCTTGAGAATCGCAATTAGGTAATTGCACTTTATAATGCATGAAAACCAAAGAGCTTCAGATTGCGATTCCTAGGGGGTCACAATTCGCTCTATCTCATTAATATTAATAAGGTATATCGCAATTTGCAACCCCCTAGGTATCGCAAAAATCACGGGGATGGTGGCCTGCTGAGGTCAGCAGACCACCATGTCTGTGATTGCTTTTAAATAAAGCAATATTTTTTGTATAGCAGGATAATGAGATACTTTACAAAAAGTCAAATGAAAAGCTTTCTTTTCATTTTGTAAGAGCAAGCAGTGGTCCGTGGGACCACTGCCTGTTCTTAAATTTTTTTTTACAACCATTCACAAAGAGGAAGGCGTCCCTTGGGGACCCCTTCATATTTGCAAATGGGTTACCACCTATTTGAAATAGGTGGTAATATGCAAATGTTTTGCGACTGCATTCACAGTCACAAAACATTCATGCATACCGTTAGGATTCGTTATTTGGAAGGGACGCCCTAAACATGCCCCTTCCAAATACCGAATCGCAAACCCATTTTGCAATTCGGTAACAGGTTACTGAATCGCAAATTGGGGTTTGCTGCATCTGAAAAGCAGTTTTTGCCTTCGCAAACGGGCCGGTTCTCGAATCGCGCAGTTTGCGAAGGCAAAACTGCTTGATGCATGTGCCCCAGTATTTCAAATTTGGGTATTATTTTTGGCATGGTTTATTAGGAATTTTTACATTGTATTTTTTTGTGTGTTTGGTGGTGTAGATTAGCGTAATTTTTGGGTTGTGTTAAATAAGTAGTGTAGCCCTTAGCTGTTTTTAAAAAGTTGCATTTTTGCAGCAAAAATATTCTGCATCTATGTAGAGCCGTGGTACTCATAGTACAGCCCGTGGGCCTTCCTTGGCGGCCCACGGACCTTTCAGGTAATGTACCCATGGCCCCCCAGAGAGAGTGAGAGAGATTGGAGGGAGAGAGAGAGAGAGAGAGAGTGGAGTGAGAGAGAGCGCGGAGAGAGAGAAAGTAGAGAGAGTAGCGAGAGAGAGAGAGGAGAAAGTGGAAAGAGAGAGAGTGGAGAGAGAGAGAGAGTGGAGAGAGAGAGTGGAGAGAAAGTAGAGAGAGAGACTGACTCACTGAGATACTGACTGACGGACTGAAAGAGACTGACTGGCTGGGAGAGAGACTGACTGGGAGAGAGACTGACTGGCAGAAAGAAACTGACTGAATGAGAGAGAGACTGACTGGCCGAGAGAGAGTGACTGACTGAGAGACTGACTGAGACTGACAGAGAGAGACTGATAAAGAGAGAGAGAGTGAATGAGAGAGAGAGACTTACTGACAGAGAGAGAGACTGACTGACTGAGAGAGAGACTGACTGGGAGAGACTGACTGAATAAGAGAGACTGACTGAGAGAGAGTGAGACTGACTGACTGACTAAGAGAGAGACTGACTGACTGAGGGAGAGAGACTGACTGACAGAGAGACTGACTGAATGATCGACTGACTGAGATAGAGAGAGACTGACCTACTGACTGACAGAGAGAGGGTGAAACTGTGATAGAATTGGGGTCAAAGTGTGTATGAAGCTATGCAATGCCTCTTAAGATTGCTATTGTCTACTAATAAATGTATTATCAAAATATGCTCTTTGTAGTTACATCTGCTTTTGAAATATGGCATTGTTGCATTGTCTGTTTTTTAACTTTAGCCCTGCCCCCCATTCCCCCACTGACCCCACCCCTACTTGTGTGGCCCTCTGCCACAAACCACACTGTACTTTTGGCCCCGACAGAAAGTTTGTGAGTACCCATGATCTAGAGCATGGGTACTAACAAACCTTCTCTCGGGGGCCAAATTTACAGTGTGGTTTGTGGCGGAGGGCCGCACCGGTGGGGGCGGGGTCAGAGGGGGAGGGGGCGGGGCTAAAGCAAACACAAATTGTGACCATGAGGTTAAACACAGGTCCCTGCAGCAGACACCTTCGTTCACTGAGCCACCAGACCCAGCATACACACATCTTTCTCTCTCTCCCTCCTTCTCTCCCTCCTTCTCTCTCTCTCCCTCTCTCTCCCTCCCTCCCTCCCTCTACCTCTGTGTCTCCCTCCCTCTCTCTCCCTCCCTCTATGTCTCCCTCCCTCCCTCTGTGTCTCCCTCCCTCTGTGTCTCCCTCCCTCCCGGTGTGTCTCCCTCCCTGTCTCCCACTCTCCCTCTGTGTCTCCCTCCCTGTCTCTCACTCTGTGTCTCCCTCCCTCCCGATGTGTCTCCCTCCCTGCCTCCCACTCTCTGTTTCCCTCCCTCCCTCTGTGTCTCCCTCCCTCCGTGTCTCCCTCCCTCCCTCTGTGTCTCCCTCCCTCTCTCCCACTCTCTGTTTCCCTCCCTCCCTCTGTGTCTCCCTCCATGTCTCCCACTCTGTTTCCCTCCCTCCATCTGTGTCTCCATCCTGCCCTCTCTCTGTGTCTCCCTTCTCCCTCCCTCTGTGTCTCCCTCCCTCCCTCCCTCTCTGTACTTTCACCTGTGTGTGTGTGTCAGCCCTCAGCCCGCGCTGAGACAGCTTCCCCGGCCGCGCACACACAGCCCCACCAAGAACTTCATGGGTCTTTAAAAGACCATTTACATGTTAATGAGGCTTTGTTGAATTTCACCTCTTAGGCCCCTGCAGCTCCCCTCTGACAATCACTGGAATCCCCCGGCCCCCACAGAGCAGAGTCTGAGTCCGCGCTGCTGCGGCTGTATTTGCGAACACTATTTAATTTATTTATTTTTAAACACAGGTGTCTGCAATGTCCGCGGGCCGTCCAGGAAGGCTTGCCGGGCCGCCACCGGCCCGCGGGCCGTACTATGAGTACCCCTGATCTAGAGTGTTTGGAAATGGAGTGTGTTTCTAAGGCTGCGGCACAAGTCCGGGTAACTGTTCTTATTTCAAAATTTAGTACAGATTATGGTAGCTCCGTCTAAGTATGTCTTGGAAGGATCTAAACTGCACTGCCACTACATTGTTTGTTTTTGCTTCCTTGTTTAGAGAGCATAGAGAGATATTCCACTAGGGTATGTGAAACTTATGTTGACTGCTTGTGACAAACCGAAGAGTAACCCTGGGCGTAGTTTGCGTAGTAGCGCTACGTGTAGCTACGCGAAGTGCACTTCGCACTGCACAAGCTACGCGTAGCTACGCGAAGTGCGTAGTGCACTGTGCAAAATGCTGTTCGCACTGATTGCACAGTGCCAGATGCTTGTCCGCGCTGTGCAATTATTGCAAACCACATCTTGCACAGTGCAAGCGGTTGTTTTCTGCCGCTTGAGTAGATTTGTACTCGAGCGGCAGCTTTCTCAACGCGGACTGGTAGTTTCTCATCGCGAGCGGTCGCGAGCATACGTGACCACTCGCAATGAGAAACCTGACCTCCCCATGTTGAGAATCTTACCGGGAGGTTTATTGTCCACGCTTGCGATCGGCAACTTGATGTATTTTTGCAATATGCTACGTGCAATTTGTGTAGCGCGTAGGTGCGCAAACTACGCGAGCGTAGTCCTATGCCCAGGGTTACCCAAGAGTCTTCAAAGTAACTCAAAGTAACTCAGAAAGGGAGTTCGTTTTTATTCACTCCTTTGGTTTTGTGGTGATTCTAGGAGTAGGTTGTTGGCTTTAGGTACCTCAGCAGGTAGAACATGCACTGACGCTAAATGTTTTTTTTAATGTCTAATGCAAATTGGTAGTTGGTTGTGTAGTTGAGGCTTAATGTGAAATGTTGTAGCTGTCTCCATGGGGCTTATTGCACTGAAAATAGCATCCTTGCATTGTTGTTTCTGGGTACATTTTAAGAACTGTATGGATAATTGCTTGTTCAAAATTCATTACATTTTTAGGAACACAATTGATCGTTTTTCCTTAGTCACTATAAGTAATGTGTGATAGGTGCAACTTAGATCATTGGGTAAGAGTGCACAGATAACTGAAATATTAACATTTTCGTGCTGGTAATGGACAGTATTGGTCTTCCTAAAGGGTAGTGGCCATATGCCATCCTCATGTCAAATCTTACATTGTGTTAGGTTAGTATATCGTTAGATATTCTGCCAACTATTATCTCTTTCTCCTTATTTTTAGTACCATATGAAATGAAGTTCTCTACGTCATGAGATTCAGTTAGGTGGGAATGTACCTAACTTTTTTGGGCAAGCTGCAGCTTGTTTTTCTGTTCTTCAAGTCATAGTTATGAATCTATTTAAATTAGGAATGAAGAGTAACTGACCAGTTACTTGACCAGAAACATTATAAATATAGACTCTAAAGGTCCTATTACGAGTTGGAGCGGCTGTGAGTGGCCGCAATATGCTTGGCAGGACCGCCACGGCCCGCCAAGTATATTACGAGTTTCCTCCCCTCCGGGGTGTGCATGGAGGTTCTTCATCAATGTAAACCCTGGCGGAAAGGAAATGGAAGGGGACCTACAGGGACTTTATAGTCCATGCCGTGCAGAAACCTTGTCGTGCGGTCCCATTGGGGTGCCTTTTTTAATGGCGCCGCCACCTTTAAAAGAGGCTCCGCAATGGGACCACCACGCTGCCCACCTGCCACTTGAAAGCCGTAATCTGGCAGGCGAGGTGACCTTCGAAGGAGCGGTGACGTGGCGGGTTTGCACCGCCGCACCACCTCTCTGCTGAAAAGTCGTAATTGGCCTCTAACCATTGTTCATGTTGGGATTGATGAACTAGTAGATGCTTCTTTCAAACCTTGGGTAATGTGAATTTCTAATTCAGCTATTAGGTGGACGGTTGCCCTCTTTGATGTTTTAACTGGGGCCGATTAAGAGTACAGTGGCCATTCCGTAAGCGTGGCGGGGTACAGGTGCTGTCCTGCGGCCGCCACATTACGAGGCAGCTTTTAGGACCTGCACCAGGGAATCGCAGTTCCCTGGCCGGTCCACCAAGCATAATATGAGTTTCCACTCCATCAGCCTTTTTATGGCCGGCTCACCACCATGAAAAGGGTGGCAGATGGGAAACAAAAAGGCCCATACAGGGTCCTCATGCTCCCCCCGCCATGGGGATGCATTCAGCGGGGCAAAACATGTGACCTCTGTTTGCCTGCACCCCAAGTTCCAGGGCAACATGAACGTTGCTGTCCATGCCCGTCTCAAACTTCTTTTACATTCCCATTGCGGTGCCCATTTTCAGGTCACCGCCATGAGAACGGCAAAAGAAAAGACAGGACGAGCCCGTCAGACACAAGTTCAAAGCGTAATCTGGCGGGCAGTCCCTGCACGGTTTTGGCGGTGCTGATGTGGCACAGAGCCAGCGAATCACCGCCAAAGTCCAAATTGGCCCCTGTGTCATTTACTGTTCTAGCAGTTGTAACACCCATTTGATACATTTCCAATGGGTTCTCTCATAGTTAGTGTGTACAGGTATAATCCATTTATATTTATCTTGGTAAAAATTTGCCTTTTTGTGGAATTATGTTGGTTGCGACATTAGACATGTTAGAATCTGTGAATTATATAAATGTGAGAAATTAAAGTGTAATTTTATAGGATAAAATTGTAAAAGACTATATTAGTTTTACATTACAATATTTTACTGGCACTTTTTCATAAATACGAATTTTCTTCTTGTTTGGTTTTGATACATGTAGCACTTCACTGATAATTTCGAGTTATTGGAGTTGGATTTTAGTTTTCTGAATTTTGAGTCTGTGTTGGACATATAATACTAGAGAACATGCATTGAATTTTTATTAAGTGGTTGTTTTTTGTAAACAAACTTTATTAGGCATTTGTGAGATGCGTACTTGTACATTACAGACATTTGCATATTTTTCATACTTTTACATGGCTGTGCAAAGGCTCTTTCTTCACACATATATAGCTCCTCGTTGCTATGCCAATAGTCATATTTAATTTATGTAGCCTCAAGATCTTCAGTCTCAGGTAATTGCTAAGTCCACAGCAGGTATCAATGCAGTGAATAATTACGCCCTCCGCCACATGGCAACCCCAATCCTCTAACCCTCCCCCCAGGTTTATTGAGTGGTTGTTAATGGTACTTTTAGGTTAAGGTTACTTAGTAGATGTGCTATACTTTTATTTTATTTTAAAATTTATTAGTAGCAGGTATAAGTTTGCTTAGCCAGGGAGAGTAATGTTCCAAGGTCCTAGAGGTATTGCACTGGGGTAGATTGACAATTTCCTTTTGGGGTTGGCAGCTATGTGGTAGTTGGTTTGTTTGTTATCGCCTCAATTTATAATCATTATCAATTAGTTGTGTGTTCCTATTTGTTGACTGATACACCTTTGAATTTTGTTAGTTCATGCGTGAGAAGATTCTAATCAATCTGGTATTTACACTCAAACATTTATTTTCGATATTTTTGAATAAATACATTTTTTGTTTGGTTAAAGTATGTTTATTTTTTATGTAATGGTAAATTATATTTTAGTCGTCAATGTTTGATTATCAATATTTTTGTTACTTTACATAATTTAGAGTGTTTTATTCTACATATTCATGTTTTACAGTATTTAGGTTAATAACATGTTTGATGTCCACATTTTTGTTAATAACATAGGAGTTTAGAAATATTTTGGTAGTTGGTGTTTTTGCAACAATAGTTATGTAGCACAATGTTTTTGCAGTCAATATTTTGACATACAATCATTTTGAGCAACATTAACCCGTTGGCTGCTTCGAACGTTCTGTGCCAGTGCTGAACGTTCGAAGAAACGAGTGTGGCCGTGTGGGCCAACGGACGTGCGCAGTACTACCGAGGTAGTGCTCGCGACGACCGTTGGCCAACGGCAGCAGCCAACAGGTTAAAGTACTCAGTCTGAGTGCCCTGTTATCCCGCTGGAGCAGTTATGGAAATCACTGCCTCATTGACATTACACCAGTGGCGGCAGCTACAAAATGGGGGTGGTGTGGTGGGGGAAGAGGGAGAACAAAGCATGACAGCAGTGTTGTGATTGGTCTGAGCGTCCTGGTTTGGTGCTCAGACAGGGAGTGGGAGCCTGTGCGTGTTCTCCACCCAGCCTTGCAATACAGCCAGGAGGAGAACATGCTAAGTGTACATAACTGTTTGGCAGGCCCAAGACGGGCGGCAAACCGTCATGCGCACTTAGAGAGTGCCTACCACTCCTCCCCCTGCTCTGGCCAGACCAGCTTCAGTCCGCACCTAAGCCAGTCCGGAAAAATAAAATGATAATAACATTGCGTTCTTCTCATTTCATTTTTCCTTTTCGAACTGCTCAGAGAGCAGTGGGGCGACGCTCCTCCGCCTTAGCTGCATTACACGACCAGACCAGCAGGAACACCATGGTCTGGTGTTATCCACATAGATTGGGCCCAAATCGCAAAAGTGTTTGGCTATAAACATATAGTTACAGCCAAAAATGTTTCCCTTATACCTAACAGGAGTTAATTCAATAATTCCTGGCAAGTGTAAATTGATTTACCACTGCAGACTACTCTACAGTGAGTGCAGAGAAATCCATGGTAGTAATCCCACGCAAGGGTTAGAAAGCGGGATTTTCGCTTTTTAAGTGTGTGGACGTCGACAAACATGCATATTTGGGGGCATTCACAAACACTAATCCTCACTTTCCCACCAAAAGCTGAAGTAACTGCCTTTGCACGATGGGAGGGTCAAATAATCGCCACGCCATTTGCTGGGGGTGTACCATCAGACTTTCTCCGAAAATATTTTCCCGCCAAAGGGAAAAAAATAAAAGATATGCTTTTGCACGTTGTACTGCCCTTTTCACTATGCGGAATTATACATAGTGTACAATTCCACAGGGGAAGTGCAGTTATCTCCACGGACACTTGCACCTGAGGGGCCTTTACAGGTACCATTGCTCCACTAAGGCAGAGGAGCATTGCCCCACAAGAAAAATAAAATGATTATAGCACCACGTACGGTGAGCACTTTCTAAGTGTGCATGACTTTTCGGCCTACCGTCTTGGCTGGCCAAACAGTCATGCAAACTTAGTTCCCCACCCGTCTACATTGCACAGCCTGGGTAGAGAACATGCACAGCCTCCCAGTTTCTCTGCCTGCCAATCCCTGTCTGACGGCCGAACCAATCACAACGCTGCTCACATGGTGGTGACAACAGCGTTGTGATTGGCTAGAGTAGTCTGGAAGCCTGTGGGCTTCCGGTTTCCTGCATCGGACAGAGATGAGGCGGCTTACAGGTAAGTGGATTTTACCTCTTTTTACCCCCCTCCCCTGCACACCCCACCTGCCCCACAGCAGCCATTACAGCATTATATCTGTTTGTGAATTGAAAAAAAGTGCAAAAGTGCGCTCATGTGGAGTTGTAAAACTCCAAATATATTTTGTATACTTTTCTTTTTGAATTGGGTCTATTATCTGCTGAAAACAGGTTAAGTGCCCCAGTGAAATACCAGCCAAAACATGTGGGAAACAGGGTGGAAACAGCGATTCCTGCATGTGATTCCCCAAAAAGATGCAATGGGGAGGAATTCCCCCCCCCCCCCACAGTTAGAGATGCCTGTGGTGAGCCCCTAAATGAGGTAGCAGGAACACCTGATAGTTATAGCTCTACAAAATGGGTGAATTGTAGAGGGAAGTGTTTTATACCAGCACACTTTATAATTAAGGCTCCCTGTTTTCCGTTTTTACTTAATTTTACAAATAAATACAGACAGAAAACCCGTTATTTCCTCACCTGTATTTATTTTTAAATGTGGATAAAAACGGAAATTGGGCTGCTTTTTGAGTGATTCGAAATACTCTCTACCATGTCTAGTTGTGTGAATTGAAAGGTAATGGGGTTAAAAAAGAAATTAAGTTTAGTAAAGAGGTGTAACAGTAGTAGATTTACATATGATTGATAATGAAATTTGCATATTCTCATATAAGGGCATTGATTTATGTTCTGCAGGTCTTCATATCACTGAATCCCGGCAGGCATTCAAGCATGAGTGCTTATTTATTGGTTAAATAAATGTGTAAATATACCAGTTTCAGCTACATTTTTTTCCACACAACCCAAAATAAATATGGATAAATACAGATAAAATGTGCGAAAAATAAATACCATAAAACCGGGATCCCTATTTATAATAATTATTACAATAATAATATCATAGCGTGCTAAGATGACTCCATTGTTTATTTCCCAAAAATCTAGCAACTATATCCCAATTCAGCATGAAATACACACATTGCCCATAATAAGAAGAGAGAAGGACGTGGTCAGGTAGAGACGCTGTGTGTTTCCAGGCTGCCCCTCTGCTGCAAAGAGCTAATGGAGCAATTTAGCTCTGGAAGTCCTAGAGCAGCCGCACAAAGGCAGCCTGGAGGTCTCATTTTTACCAAGTGACATCTGTCGCTTGAGTCTCTTTACTTGTGGCTGGTTTCTCGACGCCTGCTTGCTCCTGTCGCTCTCCTCCTTGTGCAGGCGCTGTGCCTCGGTCCCCTAGGGTTGAGTAAAAAGCCGCTGCTCCCTGCGGTATGTAGAAACACTCTGGCACAAAACCCCATGAGCTGTCACTCCAACAGAATCTGCATGCTGTACCGCGGGCTGCAATGTTCTCAGTAAACAGTCCTGGGAAAAGCCTTTAAATAACTCACTGCAGCCATAGGCAAAATGTATGGCATTTTGCAAAAGTAAAAATGCTAATCGATATGTTGCACTTTTTTAACCCGTTCCGTGCTTGCGTCAGCCAACGGCCGATGGGAGCACTCCCTCCCTGGTGCTGCGAACGACCGTTGGCCGTCGCAGCCCGCCCACCTTTTAGAACGCCCGCAACGCGGCGGAATTGCCTCCGCAGTTAAGGCGTTAAAAACGCAGTAAAATAAATTTTTGTTATTATCTTTTTAGGTCAAGCCTGCCCCCACTGTGCAGCTGTCTGCTTGCGAAAGACCTATTGTAGGCTCACCAAGAACATAGCTTCCCCCCCCTTGGGTGTCATTTGTTGCCTTTACTGTTGATCTCATTTGCCTGCCTTCTATTCGATGGCTTGCCTGGTCCATCTTGTGACTGCCCCTCACCAGGAACATTACTAATGTACCTCTGCCTTACTACTGTGCAATCTTAAAGAACTACGGGGCATATTACCAAGCAATAGCGATAATTATCGCTATTGCTTGGTTAGAGACAAACATTTACCGCTGAGCTGCGGCGATTTTTATCGCAGATAAACCTTGGTATTACCAAGGTTTATCGCAAATGCGATAAAAAACGGCCGCAATGCATGAATATCGCTGAAAAGTCAGCGATATTCATGCATTACCGAGCTAATGTTCTTAGCCATGTTATCCACCTCCTATTGGATAACATGGCTAAGAACTGCTCAGGGCAGGTGTTAGCTTTTGGAGATATTCGCGCTTAGCGCGAATATCTCCAAAAGTTGGTAATAGGAGATAGCGATGTTAGCGACTGTTTCCAGTCGCTAACATCTTGGCACGCCCACTTTGCATGTCATTAGTGATAAATATCACTGACATGCAAAGTGGGGCCCAAGATGGTCGCTATCTCCTACTAGCTGTCGCTAACTGGTGTTAGCGACAGCTAGGTAATAGGGAGATAATTTTATCTCGGCTTTCTTGGCTTTTAAAGCCAAAAAAGCGGAGATAAACACTCTTGATAATATGCCTTTACGTTTTTTTCATGTATCTTAAGCACTTCACAAGAGTGCATGTGTTTTCCAGTTGACTCCCAAGTGTGCCTGTCTTCTCGTCTCCACCTCGCTCCATGTTGTTGTTTTTTTTGCAGGAGTGTTGCTCCTTGCCCCCTTCTGTGATTCACTCGCCTTATTTTTGTTCCCCCCTTTCCTTTCTCATCTGTGTGCTTCTCCCCACCTCTACATGTTGCTCTCTCACTCGTTGACTTTCCCACACTGTGCTCCACATTCCCTTCTCTCTCATCAATTTTCTTTTTTCCACCACTCTGTGTTGTTCCTCCATCCGTTTGTATGGCTTTCACCACCCCCACCTTTGTTTTGCTTCACCCCACTGGCACCCCCCAGTGTAGCTTTGCCCTCCTTACTTCCCATGCTTTTTCTGCCCCTCTTTGTTGCTTCCATCCCCTATGTTACTATCCCCACACGCTTTGGTGTATTTTTAGGGCTCGGCCTACGCCCACGAAGTGGGTGGAGCTTCGAGCTCCTAATGTTAAAGATAAAAAAAAGTATCTCTAGGGCTTTGGCCAGACACATTCCTTAGTGTATTATGTCATCTGCCCAGTGATTCGTCTTCGCTGCGGTGTCTTTGTAGTAGCCTTGACGTGATAGGCTAAATGTAGTTTTCGTCCGCCATGTTTGGCATTTTTTGTGCGTGTGCGCGCACAGAAGTACATTAATTATAATTAGGAGCTGTCAGGGTGCCTCCGTAAGTGAATCCAGATGGCCGGGCGCGTTCACCATTCAGCAGCGCTCAGCGCGCAGCTGCTGCATGCCAGGCCGGGAAAGGGCTTCATTAGCCTCACTCATCCGGCGCTGAGACAGCAAGACACGGGGGCCCACGGCCCCCTCCCTCATCCGTATCGGCGAAGCTCGGAACGTCCTGCCTACCACCTGCCATGCAAACGAGAAGCACCAGTATCGAACGACAACCAGGGTTGCCAGATTGGGCTATTTCTCGCACAATTGGGCGATATTTTGCCCAAATGTGCGAGAAAAAATCGTGTTGGGTGAGCTGCCGAAAATTGGGCTAGAATCCGCCGAGTGTGCGGTGGATTCAAAGCTTTGTGCGGCGCCGCCCCGCCCACGCTGCAGCCGAAGGTTGCCTCCTCAGTCATCACACCCCTTTTCTCTGTGCCCTGCGGCTCCTGCCCACAAGTAACACCTGCAGGGCCGTATATCTTTGCAGGCGGGAAGCTGCTTCCAATGAGGGTCTGCGAATACCAGCAGCAACTTCCCGACCTGCCCCCAAAAGTGTGCTGACCTGCCCTGGGGTTCCTGTGACCCAATCGTGGGTCAGATTATTTAGTCAGTGGTGCTGTGGTGGACGCGTCAGGTAGGGTACTGCCCCGCCCCATACCTTTGCCCTTTATCTTTGGGGACCCCCCCCCCCACTTCCTCCTTTTCAAATTCCTTTCGAGCTGAGCGGAGCCTGCGACTACGGACTGCGAGCCTGAGCTGCTCCTCCCGGCCCCAGCCCCTCCTCTCCTGTGAACTCTGCAGTCTGCAGATTGCACCGGCGGCCGTCCCCAGTAACTTTAAAGGTGAGTGTTTGTCCTCATGTAACGTAACTGGTGCTCTGTAAAGCGCTCTGATACCCGATTCGGGTCAAGTTTGCGCTATGTAAAACTCGGCAAAAAAAAACGGACCTCAGTGATTTCTTGTAGAGAAGCGAAGAGTTCACACCAAAACCTACAAGCCACTGCAGAACTCCAGTCCTGGTGGAGAAACTCTGCACCCTCCTCCCCACAACAGACACACCCGCTCTTCCTTCAGCCCCGGTCTATGTATTAGGGAGTCTAATATACACTATGAGTGTGGCCGTAGTGGATTAGACGCCACTGACTGCTTGGGCGGGAGCTCATCCGTTTGTGGACAGCAATGGGCCCATATTTCATCTGTCAAGGGACCTAAACCTGCCCCCACGCTGATGCTGCGGAGTTACCTCTAAATGCATGTTGGGTTTTGCCGCCTTGTATAATAGGGTAATACACTTTCTGTGGAATGCGTTGTTTACAGCAATTTTTAAAGGTTCCTGTGAGGTTCGGTGTCAGTTGTGTGCTCGCCGTGTGGAGCGAGTGAAGTGAGCACGCCCAACTCCTATATTTCGAGGGGCCGAATGAAATCCATTGCAGCGCTATCTCTACCTCTATTATTCCCCGAACTCGTGCCAACCGAGAGTGTCGTACCTCTTGGGGTTCCATTACAGCGCAGCAAGAATCTACTAAATGCAGTATTCTCTCATGACTCGAGGCGTGCATTCCTCCCCGGGCCCAAGGTAATTAATTTTATAGAACCTTGTTACGCTATAACGCTTTAATAACATGCCGGTAGTTTCATGCATTTGGGGGGCCCTGGGCAAATGTATTTATGGGGTCCTTGTGCGGAAAGTTGGAGTTCTGATAGTTTCGGCTCGTTCGTGACCTCTTTGACTGGGTCACTGACAGTGCAAGAAAATCCCCCTCTAAGTCCTACATGTGTTTATATCTCCTATTCAGGGATAGTTAAGTGTATGAGCAACGATCGTTCCTTTATTGCACGCATCACCAGTTCTCCCTAAGCTGCTGAACCCGAGGCAGTCAGGTTAGCAGGATTGGTCTGCCCTGCTAAACTGATATCGTGACTCTCACTTTAAAAGCAGATCGCTTCAGGCAGTGCATAAGCCAACTGAGCTGCCTTATCAGAAAGGAGCCAAAGACTGAGAACAGGCCCCTGTATTGATAGCTGTACCCCAGAGCTTGGATGCCATTCTCCACGCAGACCACTTCCTCCAGCCTACTGACCACCACCTGCACAGGGCACTAGGGATTACTGTCCATGCCACGCGCGGCGCGGCGCGCCTCGAGGCACTCTCAGCTGCCCATGAACGCTAGTTTAGAAGAGTCATCAGCCCGAGGGTGCCGGAGCATGAGGGGGTGCAGTAGGCTGCATCGTGAGCCACAGGTCCTGGACACAGAGCCTTTAAGCGCAGAAGGTCAAGGTTCTCAGCAAACGAGTACCCCAAAGAGTGGCCCAGGGACAGTGCCTCGAGGTGCAAAATGTCTAGGAGGGAAGGGCAGGAGTAGTTTGTAGCGCCTAATACCAGTATTTGCCCAGTATTTGCAGGAGCGGGAGAGACACAGAGGGATGGGATAGAGAGAAATACAGAGAGTCTAGAATAGATAGAGAACCTGAATGTGCCTCAGAAAAGTAAGGGAAGTGAAAGTGGTTGTGAATAAGGTGAAAGCCCTAAAGCGCTATGATGTGACTGACATAATAATGTGACTTCAAGCGGCCCATGGGTATGTTTGGCTCTTGAGAGTGCAGTTTGATAGTGTAGATTGAGAGTGCAGTTTGAGAGTGCAGTTTGAGAGTTGAGAGTGCAGTTTGAGAGTTGAGAGTGCAGTTTGAGAGTGCAGATTGAGAGTGCAGTTTGAGAGTGCAGAATCAGAGTGCAGAGTGCAGATTGCAGTTTGAGAGTGCAGTTTGAGAGTGCAGATTGAGAGTGCAGATTGAGAGTGGAGAGTGCAGATTGAGAGCGCAGTTTGAGAGTGCAGATTGAGAGTGCAGATTGAGAGTGCAGATTGAGAGTGCAGTTTGAGAGTGCAGAGTGGCAGTGAGTGCAGACTGAGTGCAGAGTGACAGTGAGTGCAGACTGAGTGCAGAGTGACAGTGAGTGCAGACTGAGTGCAGAGTGACAGTGAGTGCAGAGTGACAGTGAGTGCAGAGTGACAGTGAGTGCAGAGTGAGTGCTGAGTGACAGTGAGTGCCGAGTGACAGTGAGTGCCGAGTGACAGTGAGTGCAGAGTGGCAGTGAGTGCAGAGTGGCAGTGAGTGCAGAGTGACAGTGAGTGCAGAGTGACAGTGAGTGCAGAGTGACAGTGAGTGCAGAGTGACAGCAGAGTGACAGTGAGTGCAGAGTGACAGCAGAGTGACAGTGAGTGCAGAGTGACAGTGAGTGCAGAGTGACAGCAGAGTGACAGTGAGTGCAGAGTGACAGTGAGTGCAGAGTGACAGCAGAGTGACAGTGAGTGCAGAGTGACAGTGAGTGCAGAGTGACAGTGAGTGCAGAGTGACAGTGAGTGCGGAGTGACAGTGAGTGCAGAGTGACTGCAGAGACAGTGTGTCAGGGTGCACATTGTGTGAGTGTGCAGAATGAGTGTGCAGGGTAAACAGTGTGTGACTATGCAGGGTGACATTGGGAGTGTGCGGGTGAGCAGTGTGTGAATGTGTAGGGGCAGTGTGTGAGTGTGCAGAAAACACCACACACACATACACCACACACACATAACGCACACACAATGCACACACCTCAGTCTCTCAACACCACACACTTGTCACCACTCAACACAACACACTCACCATCACACTCCCTCCCCAGGCTCACCCCCACAGACTCACCACCACACACTCACCAGCACACAGAAAACAACACACACAACAACACACCCCCAGCCGTCAATGAATGCTTTCACCATGCACAAACACCAAGAACCATCATCCATCTGTGCACGCTTTTACCAAGCACACACCCACCAGCCGTCAGTGCACCCTTCCACCAGGCACACACACCTCCAGCCGGCAGTGCACTTTTCCACCAAGCAATCGCAGTATGGTACACTTTACTTTTAAACATATTCATATAAAGCAGAGCATGCCACCATTGGTAAAATTACAATTCAACCAACATACTTCCACTACACACCACATGCACACACTCCATAACACATGGCAAAAAGACATTGGCATTTACAATGCCATTAGCTCAAACTCAAATAAATCCAAGCCTGATTGCATTTCTAATGCTTGTTTTTATTTGTATTTACCAATACAACTGAGAACAGTAAACAAAAAGGGAAAATAGCACCTGTTCCATTTTGTAGGCACACACATGGGTGGTGCATGTGCCTACAAAATGACATTGACAGCGTTATCATAGGCCTTCTTTTTACTCTTATTTATCCATGCTGTATAGTATCGCTAAAACCGCCAGCAAAGCCGCTGGGTCAGAAAGGCAAGACGTTTTGGCTTTGCCAATGCTTGTTTGAACAGTATTTCCATACAGTTGTTTGCTGATTGTTATACATTTGCAATATATATTCTATTGGTTATTTGTGTTTTTAAGGATTGTGCAAAATTATAATTTGGTTTGTAAAGTTTTTTGAAAGTGCAAAACATTGCGACTTCAGAAAGTGTCAGCTGTGCAACACTTGACCAGCGGGTATTTACCAATGAAGATGCAGAAGATCCAGTGAAAATGCAGAAGAGAAGGGAGAATATAAGGCTTCATGTTTTGGCAAAAGTTTTAAAATATAAAAAAAAATCACAAAGTCAGAAAATGTTATTGTAGTCCCATCTGTATTGCGGCTTGTTCTCCTGAGATGCTGAAGTGCAGTAGTGAATGGATAGCACACTACACCGTTGGGGAGTGGTAGGCTGTAAGACGGCATCGCAGTGAGGCCCACGTGGGAAGCGGTTTTGTGTCCTCGGTGAGCTACCTGAGTGGTGTTGTTCTTATAGGATGCTGCGCCTGCGGCTGGTAATGGGAGGAAGCAGTGTGAACACTAGACCGTGTGCGATTCACATACATTTATTATTGTCTTGGCCAGATTATGCCTTTCTGTGCCAGGTTTGAAGATTCTGCGCCTCCCAGTTGGTTTTGATATAGAACAATGGTCTTCAGCTTTTAAAGGTCATGCTCTTCTCCTTTAAAAACAAGCATTTGCAATGCAATCTGTCTCACATTTGGGACCTTGTATGTATTTAGCTATGCAGCACATTAGCCTGAGTGCTGAAACATCTAGTGTTCTTTCGGCGGTAAATGGTGTAGTCCAAAGCTCTGTTTTTAATATAAAAGCAGGGCCTTCGGTGGTCATATCACTGAAAATACAAGATTTGAAAAGTATATTATTGTCTACGTGTGCTTGTGGAAGACAATTTCTATGGACTGGAATCTAGAGAATGCTAAAGTGAATGTGGTATTTTACTGACCTCTGCTTGTCGTTTTCTATCAAGAAACTGAAATAGAGGCAGTTGCCAGAAAAATTAAAAAAATAAAGTCCCTCAGCATAAAGCAATTCTGTTTTTTTACTGACCTTTACTGGTCGTTTTCTATCAAGACATTAAATAGAAGCAGTTGAACAAGCAGAAAGCAAATATGGTATTTTACTGACCTCTACTGGTCATTTTCTATCAATACAGTTAAATGGAGGCAGTTGAACAGAAATTTTTTAAAAAGAAAGTCCCTCAGCAGAAAGCAATTCTGGTATTTTACTGACCGCTGCTGGTCGTTTTCTATTAAAACAGTTAAATAGAGGCAGTTGAACAGAAAAAAAGTCCCTAAGCGGACGCAGACTAGACCTAGGGCTGATCGCCAGAGCCCACAAAGTACATACCCATATAAGTATATACTAAAGTATATAATAAAGCTGATCCTAAAGTATATGTAGTATAGTATATACAAGAGGTCTCGAATAAAATAATTTCAGACCCTTGGGGGTCGGTTCTGATTCGGTAAAAACCGCTCCGAATAGCCGTTCGAAGCGTTTTTCCCATACGAATCGTACCCTGCAACGTCCCCCGTAAGTACGACAAAGTACGATTCGTACCAGGAGCTGTACTCCGTACGAATCGTACAGAGACCGTACGAATCAAATCCCCGTATGATTCTCCTTCGGAACCCGCTGTACGCGACATCCGTATGGTTCGCGGCTGGTTTTTCTGACCCAGCAAGTACGATTCGTGTTGGGTACGCACCGTACGACCCTTTTTCTATGGGAGCTGAAAGCAGCCGTAAAAGGAGAGTTCGCCTCGAAACTGGTATGGAATTCCCCCCCCGGGTACGGTGCATACCCCCCATGATCGCAGGGGTACGGTGCGTACCCCTGCGATCATGGGGTGTATGCACCGTACCCCGCGATCATGGGGTGTATGGACTGTACCCCATGTTCCCAGGGTGTACGCTGCGTACACCCTGCGATCGCAGGGGTACGGTGCGTACACCCCATGATCGCAGGGGTACGCACCGTACCCCGCGATCATGGGGTGTACGGACCATACGGTGTGTATGTGATTGTGTGCTTTTCCGTATGAATCGCCCTTACCTGACGTGGACCGTATAAATCGCGTCCTCATACCCCGTTCCGGATCGTACTCGTCGGGTCGTACGGCATGTTTACGATTCATACGGAGAGGGCTCCGGATACGAAACGTACGGACGTTTTTTTTCCAGGATCGGAATCGACCCCATGGTGTCCCATCAATGTTATGTCACTGAACTCAAAGGGATTCTGAAAAAACAAGCATCACACAAGGAACAAGTGTCACAAAGGAGCCCCGCCCATTCAGCATGAGAGTAGTAAGTATGTAGCATGCAGCTGATGTTACATTTTGGAGAACATTATCACAAATATTTTACCAAAGCACAGTGTGGTAGCCACTGTCTTGAACCGACAGAACTTTTTCCATTGAAATGACTGCTACATTGGCACAGACATACAGTTTTACTGATAACAGTGTACAGTGCACAAACAATAAAGAGTGAAAATTGGTTTTCAGAGAATATTTGTCATGTGTGCATCACCAAGTTAAGTGTCTTGATTTGTTTTGCTCCCATTAAAATCATTGCTTCGATTACACTTCAGAGTTTGGAAAAAAGCAATGGTTTCCGCTTTCCTAAATGTTTATTTATTTTGAAATATTTGTATTGTTCATTAATAGGTATTTTAATGTTGTGTTAGAAGAAAAAAATATCATGCTGCCTCTCCTTTCACACCAGCAATATTGTCACATGATTGACTTAGAAAAAACCTCATGGCATAAGAGAAAGAAGAGTAAACACCAATCTCCATGTTAAAAGAAGGAGCAGCAGTTTAGAAGACTAGACTGACATTTGACGTCTGTCTTTGAACACAAAGCAAATGTGAGAGAATAAAACAGAATGTAAAGTCTTCTTTAATCCTTCTTCACCTTCGGACCTCCAGCACGGTTATTTAGGTTCCCTCTGAGGGCTTGAGGTGCGGCTGTAGGTGGGCACCCTCACACCTCTGCGCCCCAGTGCATTGCACCGGCTGCGCCACTGGTAGCTGCACCCGTGCATCCTGCCTTAACATCCTGTTCACACTCTCTTGCTTCAAGCCTTTGCACCCACCTCTCTCTGCCCCTCTGCCAGTGGATTTGTCCCCATCTATAAGGATTCAAGAGTAATTCCAGTCTAGGAGTGCTGGACCTGTGCCCATTTAGCAGGCATATCTTTGATTTAAATCGTATTTCTAACTGTTTTAAACTTGTTTTTTTAATTGTTTCTATTGTGCGGGTTCCCCACCATGTAGACTGTGATCCTTAACTAGTTGTTATCTTCTGAACAGGAAAAATGTTCTGAGTCAGTGATTCATTGTGGGCATTTCTCACTTTTACCCACTTTACTTTTGTCTTCAGCCTATCCCAATATGGCGGCCATCTTTCCTTTTCCACTCACCGGTCTAGTTGTTTGTAGGCTGGTATAGCGTGTGCAGACAGGTCCTACACTGTTCAAAATGTTCCACAAGGGATCCCCTGACTTTTTAGTGAACAAGTTCACATGCCCCAAGCAAACTCTCAGCTCAGTGCAACAATCCTTTATTGCTAGAACCCTGTGGCCTAATGGCCTGAGTTGCCAACCTTGGGATGGGGACACCAGTTTCAAGTCCTAGCCTCAGCTCACCGTCCTATGATTCTGTGCAAATCACTTCCCCATGCCTAAAACAAAATCTGACCTGTGTACTTTTATGCTTGATTTCTTTCTTCTCAGTGAACTACAAGACTCAGGTTGTACTGGTGGTCTTTTATTTTGCCTTAATCTTTGTTTTGTGCACAAATATAAAGAAAACAAAAAGTGGCTTCTGATTTTAAGTCATTGTTCCCAACTTGGCTCATTTCCTGTAGAATTCTCCATACTTTTTTCCTCCTGGGTTTCACTTTCTTTTCTTCTTCTCTTTTGCAGGTGCAGAGATATCCAATCCGGAGTCTCTAGGAAAAGAATCATTAACCACAGGTAAGTGTACTGTGTTGAGCATTATTTTCCCATAACTGTATTTCCTTTCCTACTCATCTTATGACTGCTGGTAATTCTCTATCTGGACTTTCTTTTACTTCAATTAAGCTTCTCCATATCTTCTGCTTTTATACTTTGTGGGACGGCTTGCCACATTTAAATGATTCCATATGTTTTAAAAAAAAATAACAGCCTGAATGGTTCGGTAACCAACTGGAATTTTAAGTCCCCCAAAATGATTCCACTCTCTTTTAATATAACCAAAATACTCGTTACTCGAAGAAAACATACACTCCAGGTTCTCCTGGTTCCAAAATAAATTGTCTTTCCGGGTTGACAGCAAATTTAACTAAAAAAATGTTCTTTAAGAGGGTCTATTTTTTCAGTCTTTTCTCTCTTTAACTCTATTTGCCGTTGCCCATGCCAGAAGACCCACCTTCCCCACTCCTCACCCGCCATCTGAGTACCCAAGCACCAACTTGGGCAAACCACACTCCTCCAGGAGCGCAGTGGGACCGCGGCCCTTTCAGGAAGGATTCTTCTGAAGGAGGCGCTTTGGGGAAAGCAACAACCTTCTGGCTTACTGCCATTGTTTCTGTGTCTGCCATTAGAAGGTTTTGAATCTCCTTTTCAGCTGTCTCCTCTTGGTGCCACATCCTCCTCCTTCTTCTCTTGGTCACGCCTCCTGCTCTCTCTTTTGTCCATCTTCTCTGTCTTTATATGTTGGATCCTCCTGTGAGGAAAGAAAGTCTGTCTTCTATGTTTTGTCTTGTGTCCCGTTTTTGTTCTTTCTCTAGTTAACCAGGTTGTTTTCTTTCCTAGGCAACAGTGGGTCAGCTTTCCAGCGAGAAAGCACCGGTAAGCCCTCCTCCTCTTCCGGCTCCTCAGTCCCCTTCTTACAGTAATTTAATCTGGTGTTCATGTAAAGCGCTTTGATGTCTTTGTTCCAAGTTTGTGCTACATAAAATTGAAAATAAAAAAAACCCTTATGGCTACCTAGCTGGCCTTCTTAAATGCAGTCACAAAGCCTTACAAGCAACTGAAGCACAAATGGAGAACAAGTCAGGACAGCACAGATGAAGACATATTTAAGTAAAGCTTAAGACATTACTGCCGGCAAATATGGAACATTAATTGCACAGCTCTTGCACATTGCATCACCAACAAAAACAGCGTCAAGGGAATTTTCACCATTATCAAACATTTTGCCTCACTGCCTGCTAACTCCAGCAACATCACCCCCTCACAAGACCTTTGCAACAAGCTCTTGGAATTCTTCGGTAAAAAAATCACCTCCATATACAACACCTTCGACCCTCAATTGAACTCCGTCACCATTGCAACTCTACTTCCCATCACGGCCAATGAATGAATACTTGCCTCATAGACTGCCATCACCATTGTTGATATTGCTGCTTCCATAAAGACCATCCACTCGGGGGCTCCATCTGACTCTTGCCCCCATGATGCCTTCCCCAAAGAGATTCTACTGATCAGTGAAGCACTAATATCCATCCACAACACCTCCATCAACTCAGCTACATTTTTGAACACTTTAAAACCTGCCACCGTCGTGCTTGTGCTCAAGAAACAATCTGCTGATCCAGCCACACTTTCCAACTACAAACCCATCTCTTTCCTACCATACTAGGCAACGGTCTTAGAAAAACTAATCAACCAACATCTCACCGACCACCTCAGCAGCCACCAGCCCCTTGATGCCATGCAGTCCGGCGCAGGCCCAACGACAGCACAGAAACAGCAGTCATCGCCGCCACAGAAAACATCCACATAATCCTTGACAGAGGAGACACAGCAGCCCTCATTCTCCTGGACCTCTCTGCAGCATTTGACATGGTCTCACACCTCATCCTCACCAGCCGCCGGCAAGCGATTGGCATACAGAGTTCAGCTCTCTCCTGGACCGGCTCCTTCTTAACAGATAGATCACAAGTTGTCAGCCTGGCACCTTACTCATCATAGCCTGAAAACTCATCTGCAGTGTGCCACAAGGTTCACCTCTCATAATGCCCCCCAAGCAGCACTAGAACAAATGTCACTCACTCTCACCACCAGCAAGTTGGACTATGAGAACACCCTCTACACCGGAATCACCAAACAACTCAGTAGAAGGCTCAAAACCATCCAGAACTCAGTCGCCAAACTCATTCTCAACCTCACACACAGAACTCATATCACACAACTCCACAGGCAACTACACTGGCTCCCGATAAACAAACACGCTCAATTCAAACTCCTCACACACACATTGAAGTCATCACACAAATCTGGCCCCACCTACCTGAACACCACCAACCACCCAGACACTTCCACTCCACAGGCCTCAACCTGCACACATCCCACCGATAGACAGAACCAGATCAGGAGGGCGTGAAAGGACCTCCAACACCACATCAGCCTCCTTCCCTCTTCTTCAAGTCCGCAAGAAGCTGAAGACCTGGCTTTTCAATTGACCAATTGACTATAGACAAGGCAAGCCACACACACCTGCTCACTGCCAGGAGACCTGTACTGGTAATAGTGCACTTAACAAATACACATAAAAACATAACATAAGACTTGGAGAGCTCTACTTCTGCATGTCAGACCTGAGCCCAACCTTCTATTTTCTCTAGTGCCATGATGTTATAGGAAACGCACACTTTATAAATACCATTGAAGAGACAAGATGGTAGGTACAATAGAATGATAAAGGTAAAATGTAACAAGACGAAATACATACAATCGACCAACACAACGAAAAAGTCCATCATACTATATGAACATTTATGATATAATTTGTAGATTAATGTTTTCTGAAAGCCAAGCAATAAAAGAGACAAACAAATACACACATTGAGCCCTACTAACACAATTACACCTACACATGTGACCCACACATAAGTGAAATCTTTATACATAACCGCAGTTCCCTACAGTGACCACATTGACTCATAAAATGCAACCCATTGTAGGATGTCCTGTCTAAACCAACAGCGTTTGAGGGTAATTTTGAAGGTGCTGGTGGTAGTGGTAGGTCTTATGTGCAAGAAGAAGGTGTTGCGGTGTAGTGGTGCCGGAAGTGAGGAAGACATGAGTCTGTAGGAGGTGCACAAAGTGTTCAAGAGTGGTAAGGAAGGCAGAAATAGGGTTGTGCTTGCAAAGGGCATTCTCAATTGCATGAGTAGATTGGGCGAGGTAGAAGAGGAGCTAGTTATCAGGGTTAATCGGATACTAGTGAGGAACTTGTACACAGACCTCTATTAGCCCGGTCGGTGGATGTGGGTAGTAAAAGATAGAAGCAGATCTTGGGAAGTTGAATACGGTACTATTGTCAATGGTGTATATGTTTTTTGGAGGCCATAGAAATTAATGTGAGCCAAAGGTGAGCGCTGTTGCCTTAGTGCAATGTGTGGTAGACTAGGGTGTTCACGTGTCATTCCTCGACTTGCCCTGAGATGCGTTGCCCACTACATCGCCATTGGTGGGGTGCTGAGGTGAAGTGGTGGTGTTTATTGGTGCACAGGGCAGGTATGTTGTTTTTGTTCACTGGCGTCAAGGTGGGCTGGGACCAAGCCTCGAATAGTAGGTGTTGTTGCTGATCCGCTCTGAGCTACGAAAGTGGTCAGTCTTTGAGTGGCTTTAATTTTGAAGTGTTTGTTTTGCGTTTCAATCAATCAATCAGTACATTTGTAGAGCGCACAACTCACCCGTGAGGGTCTCAAGGCGCTGCTGAGGGGCGGGGGTGCTGCTACTGCTCGAACAGCCAGGTCTTGAGGAGTCTCCTGAAGGCCAGCCGGTCCTGGGTCTGTCGTAGGTGGATGGGGAGGGTGCTCCAGGTTTTTGCGGTGAGTTGGGAGAACGATCTGCCGACGGCGGTCGCTCAACGGAAGCGGGGGACGGTTGCGACGGCGAGGTCACTGGCCTCATGTTGGAGGAGAGCATGTTCAAAACATTGTTTTTCGCTTCAGTAATCCACAAATGCTTGCTGGTAGAGATCTTCCATTGGGTTTGTTTTTTCAGTTTATTCTTAAAGCTTGCATGCCTGTTTCTGTGACTTAACCGCTTCAGCGCGGCGCAGATTCCTGAGCTGTGCTGAGCGTTCTATTGAGCCTATAGGCTCATGACGGAACCGTTCCGTCATGAGCACAGCTCAACCGTAGCTCATGACGGAACCGTTCCGTCATGAGCATCGAAGGGGTTAATCTCCCAGGTTCCTATCTCTAAAAGGAGACAGGTTGGTGCCTTTGGTGCGTCTCAACGTCTCACCTCAGTTGATGCTCGTGCCTGGGGGTCATCCTGTTACTGTTTCCTTCTGCAGTCTAGGTTTTAGTCCAGCCTTCCTGATCTGCCACTGTCCTGCTGAGGTTTTCTTCTACAATCCATTTTTTTCCTCAAGAGGAGCAGGTTTCTTCAGTGTGCTTGATTGCTTTCTCCTTTCACCCCTTCTGTCTTCTATCTGGTATTGGAGCTTGAAGAAGGAAGCAGCAGGCCATTTCTCCATGAGCTCCAAGAATCACAGTAGAATTAATTGGAAGGGTGAGAGCTTTGTATGCTCTACAAATTGCCTATGCCACACACCTGGTACAAAGATCTTTTATGCGCTGTCCTAACAAGAAGACCGGGTCCTCATTTACACCAATGAGAATGAGCACTTGCAGCCGCAAACCTTCGCAATTACATTATTCCTTACTTATATGCAGACGAAACACAGCTCATCTTTAACCGTCCACTTAAGAAAGAGAAGGTTAAAGAAATGTTACTCACGGTTACCAAGAAGCTCGAACATGGATTTACTTCAACTACTTAATATTAAAAACACTAAAACCATAAATCCTATTGGTTAATAACAACCTCAACCCTTGAGATTCAAAGCTTTGGCCAAATTCCATGGAACCAGCCCCTGGCATAGTACATTAGATTTGAACCATCGGAGTAATGATTACCTTAGACCTCACACTGGACGTACATGTGTCCTAAGTTACCAAGCAGGTGCGGTGCGTCCATTGGGGCGTAGGGGCGTAGCCCCACTAAGCCCCATGGACCCACCGCGTCGCCGTCGTCACTAAAAACCAAATACAGAAATATTTTTAAAAATCGCGCTACCTGCCGGCCGGGAATGCGGGAGACACCCGACTTTCCCGGAGTGCGGGGGAGTGGGGGGGGGGGGATGGGCCTGCTGCAGCTGCGCAAGTGTATTTATGGGCACAAACATGGCCGTGCATGCGCACATTGTTTTCCTGTAAATTCCCCCTTAGAGAGAGGACCAGGGGGCGGGCCACAGCCCCCGGGGTTGCACAGGGCGACTGGGCGAGCAGTCATGGTGCCCCCCCAGCCAATCCTAGCGCTGCATACAGCGCCAGGATTGGCTGGTCAATACATAGCCCGGATACATAAGCCCCTGTCTGGGGGGGGGGGGCAGAGCTCTCTCCCTCCCTCGTCCTGCGGCCTCTGTTTGTTAAGACTCCTTCATTTCCAGAGCCAATGTACACGGGGTGCTGTTGATAAAGACGATAGGGCAAAAAGATGAAAAACGAAACTTTACATGTATTGTAGTAAAATCATCCACTTTTTAAAAGACTGTCCCATGAAACCTGAAATCCAAATTAAAAGTTATACAAGTGAAAGTCAGTACGTGGAAAAAGAGAAGACCTATTAATGATTGAGGCCACACTTTCAAGTTCTCTTTATGTAGTGTCCCGGATCTTCTTGACCCAAATAGTGCAAAAAGCACAGCGGCATTTGTTTTTGTCTATAGAGTTAGTTTGCAGAAAGGGCAAATATTAAGATGCAGCCAATGATTGAATCTGGGGCTTCTGGTAATTTTGTTGATGCTCATTTTACTAAAACTATGGGAATAGCTATTGAAAATAAAACAGTTCCAACGCTAGATTGAACCCTTGGTGGGTAGAATTGACATGTGGAGGTGTTTGGACAACAGGACGCAGGGATTATTTGAGATCTAATTGATGCCTTAACTTTGCTGTCGGCCATTAATGCTGTCACTGTGTGGATGGGAGGGTGGATGGGTGCATGGATGGATGCATGCATGATGGGTGGATGGATGCATGAATGATGGATGCAGGTTAGATGGGTGGGTGGATGGGTGGATGCATGAATGAATGATGTATGGATGCAGGATGGGTGGGTGGATGGATGGGTGGATGCATGAATGATGTATGGATGGATGCATGCATGATGGGTGGATGCATGAATGAATGATGTATGGATACAGGATGGGTGGGTGGATGGATGGGTGAATGCATGAATGATGTATGGATGCATGGATGCATGCATGATGGGTGGATGCATGATGGATGGATGGGTGGATGCATGAATGAATGATGTATGGATGCAGGGTGGGAGGGTGGATGTGTGGGTGCATGAATGATGTATGGATAGATGCATGGATGCATGCATGATGGGTGGATGCATGATGGATGGATGGGTGGATGCATGAACGAATGATGTATGGATGCAGGATGGGTGGGTGGATGCATGAATGAATGATGTATGGATGCAGGGTGGGAGGGTGGATGTGTGGGTGCATGAATGATGGGTGGATGCATGATGGATGGATGGGTGGATGCATGAATGAATGATGTATGGATGCAGGATGGGTGGGTGGATGGATGGGTGGATGCATGAATGATGTATGGATGGATGCATGGATGCATGCATGATGGGTGAATGCATGATCGATGGATGGGTGGATGCATGAATGAATGATGTATGGATGCAAGATGGGTGGATGGATGGATGGATGCATGAATGATGTATGGATGGATGCAAGGTGGTTCGGGCTCGCTCGCTGCGGTGCAATATGCCACACCACTTTCAAATGTCACCAGCCGCCCCTGTTACCAAGTGCAACTCTTACCACTTAAAAAGTTTGAGCATAACCTTCCCTTTCCTAAACTTTTCTTAGAAGAATCAACTGATAAATGTCTTTATCCAAGAATGGAAAACACCAACGCCACCGTTCTTGGTATGTCAGCAAGTAATGTTAATTGATTACACAATATTTAACAAGCATTTGCAATGCAATAGGCCTCGCATTACACAAGTTTAAGCTTTTGGCATTGTAATTAACAATGCCTTTTATTTATGTTTTAAAAACAAAAAGAATAGGTATTGTCATTTACAATGCCAATAGCTTAAACACTCGTAAATGTGAGACCTAAAGCATTGCAAATGCTTGTTTATTTGAACCTTCGGTTGTGTATAGTTGTTAATTAATACCATTGTATTTCCTTTACCCGAGTGTTGATCTGAGAATTTAACAAGTTGAATGCTGGGAACCGGAGTTTTAAGCTGTTCCGTTGTTAATTTTAAAGCTGTGATACATATACTATCAATCCGCCTATTGCACGACCATATTGCTTGCATTTTTCCACAGCTACTGTGTAGTGAGTAAAACAATCTCTTCCTGCGACCAAGTCTCCTGCAGGGCTTGTATGTCACAATCTGCCCACTCCTTAAGTGGAGGGCCCTCCTCAAGTAATCGCCTAGTTCCAGCTATGTTCCAAGATAACATGTGTATAGCACCTATTTCAGAGCTGGTAGCCATAACTCTCTTATGTCAAACACTACTTTTGCTGCTTAGTATACTGGGTAGCCAGTTCCATTGATCTTAATTTAGTTCAGTCTCCCTTTGCACTTCTGTGGCTAATCCCTCTTAAGTCTGGACTGTACCACTCCTACCCTTTGAGTATGTAAAATTGAATAAACCTGTGCGTAAACTGTGGTTTGATTTATTTTCCTTTTAGTATGCTGCGTTTCGATTTCTTTCAATGGAAACGGGTAACAAGGTATTACCGGTGCTGTTATTTGTATTCCTCAGGCTGAAAATTGATCCGAGCTACTTAGTATTAAGTGTGCTAACTCGGACGTCTGCCGTGTAGTTGATGTTCGTTCTTTTGTTGTGTTGTTATCTCCTGGCAGAAATTGGACTGCTACAAGATCCGACGATTGAACATGCTTTAGTTCCTGAATTTATGCCAAAAGTTTCATAATATTGCCTCTATTTAAGTTATCTTCGCGACTGCCCTGCTTTTCATATTCTGGGCTCCATATTTACTGGTGAGTTACCTGGGTACTAGGTGCAGTTCCCCTACTTATATCTTCCTCCTCCAGATTCTTAGACTAAGATTTTATTTGATTTGGGATATGGATACTTAGATGGCCATAAGAGGGGCATTGCTGCTTAGTTTGTGTTGGATTTTGAAATAGTACTGGAGTACATTGAGCTATCACTTCTTTTACTGGATGTCGAGGTAAAGAAGTTGTATATATCATTTTTAGCTGTTACATTAATCACAAGTCTCTGGCCGTATGCCACTCGCACTCATAACCTTTGACCTGGTGGCTCTTGTGCACAAAGTTGGTAAAGCAGTTTTATGTTTTCCTTTCCAGACAAAATAGTGTATTTTATGTCAAGAGGCCCAGAAAGAATGACCCACACCAGGCTCTGAAATTTCAACAAGCATTGGCAAAGCAATTATGTTTCACCTATGCGAGAACTATTGGCATTGTCACTGATTTTAAAGGTGTTTGCAGAGCAGCTCGATCTGCTGCGCAATATGACTCAAATTAATAAAAAGAAAGTGCTATGGCGCGTCCAGCGTTGACCACTTCATAGCGCTTTTATTCACTTTAAAGCATGTTGCACCGCAGCCTGTTTCACTGTGCAAAAGCCTTAAATCAGCACGGTGTTAGCAAGCAACCCTTCCTCTGGGGGAAAGGATGTGGCAAAACAGCAAGAGCTGCGGACTGGTAAACTGGGTTTGAGTCTTCTTGTCTGCTCAGCATCCTGTGATTCTGGGCAAATCACTTAATATCCTTGTGCCTAAAAAAACAAAAATGAAGGTGTCCTTGTGTAATGTAACTGGTGCTCAAGTAATCCACCCCAGTACCTCTGGGTCGAGTTACCCAGGGCTTTAAGTGGACCAGGTCTCACCGGTGCTGAGCACCGGCAGTTTTTTAAAGGGGGCCTCAAAACGGGTCTCTATTGGGATCTGTTTTGTCCCTTTTTTTCCAGACTGCAGTGACAGCAGGCACATCGAAGTGAGCAGTGTGCTCACTTCTCACAAGTGGAGAAGTTACGACATGACGTCATGAAAGGTGAGCGTTGTAGGGGAAGGTAAATCTTTTAAAGAGTCATTTTATCTCTGGATTTCCCTTCTCTTTTTGAAACTTGGGAGCAGCAACATTGTAGTGGTGTCACCAGGGATTTAAGTGGATGCTTTTTCAATATTATACACAAGCCATAGTTGCTGCTTTATTATCTTATGCAACTAACAACCATTGACAAAGCCAATAGTCCTGACTTATTGTAGGTATGATGTTACTTGTTGTTTCATATATCTGGATGCAATGACAGAAACAGCAACAAGTCGGTAGGTACACTATTGTAAGCACAGATTTTTAGCTCATGTGATTTAAAGCTGCGCCTTTAATGACATTGGAAACAACCCTTAGAGAGACCTCCCACCCCTCCAACCCCCAGCCCCCACCTCCAACCAGTGTTTTAATCTAACTTAAAGCTGTGGAGTTACCACTATATTAACCTGACAACAACTAAAAAGACTAAACGAGAGCTAGGGGGTGGGCAATAAAGGCGGGGATGAATGGGTTACAGAGAATGACGTCGGGGCAGGGTGACTGGAGAGTATATATATATATAAATCTTTATTCGGCTTATTCACAATGGAAAAACCATAAAAGAACACAGAATAACATGCATTCATAAAAATACACAATTTACAAACAATTCAGTTAAAAATTCATTTCATATTAAAAGAGAGAAAATTATTCAAAGTGTGCAAGGTGCCGGTTGCGATAGATATGACATGGTTTTTTTTTTTTTTCTAGAGGTTTTTTCTATGTTTCACGATACACTTTAGGAAGCTGCTGACAAAATAACAGACATTCACTGTTTCTAACATTTGTAGTCTTAAAAGAGCAGGTCGGCACTGTCTCAGTCCCCAAGATTTGAGTATCGGCAAAAGCCAGATCTTTCTATGGGCTTGATGGTATTTACAAAGCAGGATCACATGCAAGTTCGACTGCGCTGATATGCCATCACAAGAACAAGGCGGTAATATAGCGTCCCAACAGTTTTGTGTCGGAAAGGTGACCATTCTAAAAAAGATGTTCAGCCTGAATCTCGTAATTAACATTCTCTCGTAAGTTGTTAACTGTAGTTCAAGATACGGGTGAATGACAAAGGATACTTGGATCATGTTTGCATGGATCACTGCCGTTTTCGAGGAATTGGATGCAAGTCTTAACAGTTCGAGGTGACTTAGTGCTTTCTGTTTCAAATCTTTTTTTGAGATGTCCGTGATGGAAGCCGGATCAGAATAATAATTCTCAAGGCCTAAATCATTGAAAAAATTCCTGACATATAAGAGCCACTTTATTTTCAAAGAGTTATCCAGACTCATTGAGTCTGCGATGATAGCTTGTGACAAGGCATTTTTATTTGACAACCAGATGCGGCGCCACAGCATCAGGGGTTCTATTTTGATTAGATCCTCCAGGTAAGGAATGGCTAATTCTAGGTGCATTGCGTAGATTGAGGTGCCTTTGGGGGTAGCTAACAAAAATCTTAGGAAGGTGTTTTCCACCTTCTGGATAGAGCTGATGTCTGTATACCCCCAGACTCCTGCACCATATGTTGCAATTGCCTGGCATTTGGCCTTGTATATCTTGAGGAGCTCTCCTGTTGGTCTTTTGCCTAGTCTCTGGGAGAAAGATATTAATGCGGCAATTGATCTCCTAAATAAGAGTGCCCTAGTGTTAATTGCTTGCTTCCAACTAAGTTGGTCATCTATCATGACCCCCAAATAGGGATAATGGGGGGTTAGTTCTAGCTTTTGATTGTTCAGTAGGATAGGGTGTGTTCGTTTTCGCCCTCTGCCAGCTGTCATGACGAACGTTTTTTTCACGTTCACCTTTAAATCTAAGTTGCCCATAAAGGACGTGTATCTGCTCACTGCTTTCTGGAGTTCTCTGGGGGTTCGTGCTAAAATAACCGCGTCGTCCGCGTAGAGCAGGGCGGGGACCAGGCGGTGATTTATGCGTGGGAGGTCCTGGGCCCCCCTCAACATCTCCCCCTCTAATCCATTAGTGTAGAGAGAGAAGAGGAAGGGGGCCAGGACACATCCCTGCCTGACCCCACGCTCTACACTAAACGGGGACGTCAGCTCGCCATTAACGCCAAAGCGAACTCTGGCTGTGGCCCCGGTATAGAGCTCTCTGAGGAAATCTAACAGGGGGGGATCTACCCCTAATTGGGCTAAGACCCTCCACAGCTTTGTGTGTGAGACACAGTCGAAAGCTGCGGAAAGGTCTACAAAGGCCATATATATTTTGGTAGGAATGGCCTGTGTGTATTTCCCCATTATTAGGGTGAGGTTGAGGACCTGTTCCAGAGTCCCAAAGCCTTCTCGGAAGCCAAATTGGATATCCGAAATTATGCCCCTGTCCTCAGTCCACTGCTGGAGACGCTCGAGTATCACTCTCCCCACTACCTTTCCGAGCGAGTCCAGCAGTGAAATGGGCCGGTAGCATTTTACATCTTGCCGGTCCCCCTTTTTAAAAATGGGGACCATTATTGACTTTGTCCAGGAGGTTAGAATTCCCTCACTCGCTGCTGCTATACATACTCTAGTTAAAATGGGAGCCCATAGATCTTGGTTGCTTTTGAAAAGGTCCACCGGGACCCCATCGGGTCCTGGTGCCTTACCTGCTTTACTGCTCTGCAAAGCATCTATGAGGTCTGGAATGTCAAAGGGAACCAGGATGGGATAGTTCACATTAGGGGATAGGGATTCTGTTGGTAGGGTATTTTTAAAAATTTCCCCAAAGTGAGAGACCCATGTATTTTCATCGATGGCGACCTCTATTTTCGGGGTATCCTTTTCTGTAAGGTACGGGGATCTGACTGTACGCCAGAACAGGTCGCTGTTATTTGAAACTGCGCCTTGATGGAGATCGTCCCATAATTTTTGTTTAAGTTGGGCCATTCTCGTCTTTCTTTCCCCTATATATTGGCGCCTCAGGAGCTGGATCTGGACCACATCACGTGGGTTATTTTTAAGCGCAGATTTTAGCTTAGATAGGGCCACTGTGCAGTTATGATTGAACCACTTTGGTTTGTTATCACAATTTGTCTTAGGTTTTGAAGTAAGTAAGTCCTTTATGACATCTAATATTAAGTTAAAATTTCTAAGGACTTCCTTATGGCTAGTTGTAAGATCCAGGCATTTCACTATATTAGGATAGGACCGAGTTATTAATTTTTTCATTATATCTGCTGGGTTGATTTTGGCCCATTTAATGGTCAGTCCATTATGTTTACCAACCTGGATCCTATTCTGCTTAAGGGTGATCGCCATCTCCAATTTATGGGAGGCATTAGCCAGCACGGATAGTGTTATTATTATGGCTGCATGGTCGCTGAGGGGGGTAGCTGTGACCTCAAATTCCTTCAGCTTCATCATTAGGTTTTGGGAAAGAAATATAAAATCTACTGTGGTCTTGTGTCCTCTACCCACATAAGTCGGAAGAAATTCGTTCGGGTCTGCTTTTGAGTGATTGGCAATCTGAAGATCCAAATCTGATAGGGCGGTATTGATTATGTTTCCTAGTTTGGTGTGAGCGAAGTGGGATAATGGGACGTTAAATTCGTCCACTATCCCACAACACACCAGGTTAGGAGCTGTGCAGGGGTGGAGATTAAAATCACCTCCCCAAATTATATTGGTTGCCTTATTTGCAGGGCTCCGGTAATGAATTTGTTTCAATTTGTCAGTTAGAGTGGTAAGAAGAATTATAAAATTTTCATCGGACAAATTGTTATATATGTTAACCAGAATGATTGTGTCCTTATTGGGAAGGGTTAGTGCTAAGATTTGATGATTGGGGTCCTGGGAGAGTGTGGCCACCTTGTTAAAAGGTAGGGAAATTGAAATGTAGGTGACGAGACCACCTTTTGGTCTACCCATAGTACTGGCTGATGCTGGGACGTTATAGGTTTTGTAGCCTTGTAAATGTAATTCTTCTACAGACCATGTCTCCTGGAGACAAATTATTTGATTTAGGGTTAGGAATTCCTGCGCTGAGCCATCGTTGATTTTATTTCGTAGGCCCGCAATGTTCCAATAGGATACCCTGATATGTAGGGAATCATCGCCAGAATCTGCTTCTAGGGTTATGGAATCTTTATTACCAACAGCTTGTGAAGTGATAGCAGGCTGTGGTGAGGAAGATAGTTGGGTATTAGTAGAAGAAATTTCTGATAATGGTCAATCGACCAATTCTAGGCCACTATACCTATTGTTTAGCGGGATGTTAATCCATGGGTCCCATCGTGATTGTTCTCTATGTGGGGGCCATTGCGTATAGGGTCTTCTGTCATCCCACCTTCCTCCCTGATGGCGATGTCTCACTGTGTGCCAAGAATAATCTGGCTCATAAGATTGGGAGGACCATGATATCGGATGTTTGATTGGTCGTCCTGCCTAGGGAAAGGGACGGACCAAGGAGGTTCCTGCTCCTGTATATATCCGTCCACTTGCCTAAAGGGATAAAAGAAGGAGAGTGATTTGATCTTGATTCCTCCATTTGGGGTAATGTCTTCCCAGGCACAGACATAGTCCGCTATTCGAGGATCCTCGAAAGTGATTGTTATGCAGTCCCCAGGAATTGTTTTTCTAGTATTGCCCACCCACGGTACCCTGGCTACAGATCTAATTCGTCCGCGCCAAGAAGATGGAATTGGGCGGTTGGTCTGGAGCCAATGCTGGGCCTTATTTTTTAGGGACCAGACCGGTTCTGAGGAGAGATCTGTTAATTCAGGAACTCCAGCCATAACCACCACGTAGGGTGAGGCCTCAGGAGGGAACTCTGCTGGGAGTCTTGGAGGACCAGGATTCCTCGCAGTATTCCTTTTGGACCTATCCACAGGTGTTTTTGGCGGTACGGGTGGAGGGGGTAGGGTTTCCGTTGCTGTTTTGTTGGAGTTTGTCGCTGGGGTTTTATTGGCTATACTGGTAGGTGCCTTCTGAGTCAAATCAGTGGTCGCGGCCACAGCTGGGGCGGTCGAGGTATTTGTTTGTTGTAGGGTACTAGTGGAACTTTGGGCTGGCGCTGGTTTTGTAATTTTGGCCAAATTAGTGGTGTTTTTATTTATGGGCAGGTTTGGGGTGGTTATTCGGAGGGTCTTTTGTTGTGGATTGAGCATAGATGGATTGACATTGGGTACATTAGTGTTGGTTGGTTTTTCACTGTTATTACCAGTCAGTTTTTGAGGACATGACGAAAGGGACTGCTGTTGGTTTTTTAATAGTTTAGAAATGTGCAATTCTATGGCTGCTAACCGGTGTTCTAAGGGTAGTAAGGCGTGTTTAACTACATTAGCAATGCTAGGAAGAGTTAATTCCTGGGTCTCAACCAAATTCAAATCAGCTTCGATTTGATTAGTGGGTTGAGGATCCACGATTGTCGGACAAGATAGTTCCTTCTCTACCTGATGGACTGATGCTACGATCTCAATATGTGGCACCCTATCGTTTTGAATTATTGGAATGATTGGTGACATTCTCGGGTTTACTGTTGTTTTTGGATTACCGGGTGCCCTATTTTTGCTAATTGCTCCCTCCCTCCTGCCCCTTTCTGTTCTTTTTTCTAGTGAGGAAATGTGTACAGATGTTGTTGGAAACAGTTCTGGGGTTTTCTCTAGGTCATAGCTAAGTTGAGAATCCGCTATTTGAGAGACTGACAGATCTACGGTATTTGGTAGGCTGCGTCTCTCCCTAATCGGCACCATCTCAGCATTTGAGGCTACTAATATTGGAGATCTGGCTTCCGCCAAGGTGCCTAATGAGGATCTTTTTGCGAATGCCAGATCTAGGGAGACCCTTTCTTCAATTATTGATATGCTTTCGTCGATGAGTGTGTTGGCCTTCGCTAGAAAATCGTCCATGGGGCCGAGCATTTTGCCCGCTGCAGTGGGGGCTTTGGTTTTATTCCCTCTCGTGAGAACCATTACTCTTACTGTAGAGTTATGGATCACAGGGGATGCGTAAAATAGTACAATGGGAAAGGGTCAAATTAAAATATAAATATCAGGGGGGTGGCCCAGTCCAGTCTCTACCAGCCTCTAACGGCCTAAAACGGCCCGGTCTTTGCCCGGGTCTTCGCCCCGGGCTGCGACCCGCGGCGCGTTAGAGGCTGCGTAAAAATATAGGGAAGAGGGGGGCGTGGCCGCCGGGGGAAGAGGCGCCGGCTGCAAGGAGCGGTGGTTTCTGGGCCTCGCAGTCCCCCGGTAGGCTTTTCCAGGGCACAAGCAACGCACTGCAACCTGGGCGGGTCGCGCTGAGAGCGAGGTGAAGAACTGCCGATTGCAGTCACGCTCCCACCAGCCGACCTCCGCCTCAGGGAATGCGGGTTGGGAGATAGATAAAAAAGCAGTTCCTCAGTTGGACACAGAAAGCAGGTCAGTGAGCGGCACCCGCGCAGCGGGTGGCGCGAAAGGTTTTTAAACAGCGCTCAGTTCAGTGGGCGTGGCCGCCGGGGGAAGAGGCGCCGGCTGCAAGGAGCGGTGGTTTCTGGGCCTCGCAGTCCCCCGGTAGGCTTTTCCAGGGCACAAGCAAAGCACTGCAACCTGGGCGGGTCGCGCTGAGAGCGAGGTGAAGAACTGCCGATTGCAGTCACGCTCCCACCAGCCGACCTCCGCCTCAGGGAATGCGGGTTGGGAGATAGATAAAAAAGCAGTTCCTCAGTTGGACACAGAAAGCAGGTCAGTGAGCGGCACCCGCGCAGCGGGTGGCGCGAAAGGTTTTTAAACAGCGCTCAGTTCAGTGGGCGTGGCCGCCGGGGGAAGAGGCGCCGGCTGCAAGGAGCGGTGGTTTCTGGGCCTCGCAGTCCCCCGGTAGGCTTTTCCAGGGCACAAGCAACGCACTGCAACCTGGGCGGGTCGCGCTGAGAGCGAGGTGAAGAACTGCCGATTGCAGTCACGCTCCCACCAGCCGACCTCCGCCTCAGGGAATGCGGGTTGGGAGATAGATAAAAAAGCAGTTCCTCAGTTGGACACAGAGAGCAGGTCAGTGAGCGGCACCCGCGCAGCGGGTGGCGCGAAAGGTTTTTAAACAGCGCTCAGTTCAGTGGGCGTGGCCGCCGGGGGAAGAGGCGCCGGCTGCAAGGAGCGGTGGTTTCTGGGCCTCGCAGTCCCCCGGTAGGCTTTTCCAGGGCACAAGCAACGCACTGCAACCTGGGCGGGTCGCGCTGAGAGCGAGGTGAAGAACTGCCGATTGCAGTCACGCTCCCACCAGCCGACCTCCGCCTCAGGGAATGCGGGTTGGGAGATAGATAAAAAAGCAGTTCCTCAGTTGGACACAGAAAGCAGGTCAGTGAGCGGCACCCGCGCAGCGGGTGGCGCGAAAGGTTTTTAAACAGCGCTCAGTTCAGTGGGTGTGGCCGCCGGGGGAAGAGGCGCCGGCTGCAAGGAGCGGTGGTTTCTGGGCCTCGCAGTCCCCCGGTAGGCTTTTCCAGGGCACAAGCAACGCACTGCAACCTGGGCGGGTCGCGCTGAGAGCGAGGTGAAGAACTGCCGATTGCAGTCACGCTCCCACCAGCCGACCTCCGCCTCAGGGAATGCGGGTTGGGAGATAGATAAAAAAGCAGTTCCTCAGTTGGACACAGAAAGCAGGTCAGTGAGCGGCACCCGCGCAGCGGGTGGCGCGAAAGGTTTTTAAACAGCGCTCAGTTCAGTGGGCGTGGCCGCCGGGGGAAGAGGCGCCGGCTGCAAGGAGCGGTGGTTTCTGGGCCTCGCAGTCCCCCGGTAGGCTTTTCCAGGGCACAAGCAACGCACTGCAACCTGGGCGGGTCGCGCTGAGAGCGAGGTGAAGAACTGCCGATTGCAGTCACGCTCCCACCAGCCGACCTCCGCCTCAGGGAATGCGGGTTGGGAGATAGATAAAAAAGCAGTTCCTCAGTTGGACACAGAAAGCAGGTCAGTGAGCGGCACCCGCGCAGCGGGTGGCGCGAAAGGTTTTTAAACAGCGCTCAGTTCAGTGGGCGTGGCCGCCGGGGGAAGAGGCGCCGGCTGCAAGGAGCGGTGGTTTCTGGGCCTCGCAGTCCCCCGGTAGGCTTTTCCAGGGCACAAGCAACGCACTGCAACCTGGGCGGGTCGCGCTGAGAGCGAGGTGAAGAACTGCCGATTGCAGTCACGCTCCCACCAGCCGACCTCCGCCTCAGGGAATGCGGGTTGGGAGATAGATAAAAAAGCAGTTCCTCAGTTGGACACAGAAAGCAGGTCAGTGAGCGGCACCCGCGCAGCGGGTGGCGCGAAAGGTTTTTAAACAGCGCTCAGTTCAGTGGGCGTGGCCGCCGGGGGAAGAGGCGCCGGCTGCAAGGAGCGGTGGTTTCTGGGCCTCGCAGTCCCCCGGTAGGCTTTTCCAGGGCACAAGCAACGCACTGCAACCTGGGCGGGTCGCGCTGAGAGCGAGGTGAAGAACTGCCGATTGCAGTCACGCTCCCACCAGCCGACCTCCGCCTCAGGGAATGCGGGTTGGGAGATAGATAAAAAAGCAGTTCCTCAGTTGGACACAGAAAGCAGGTCAGTGAGCGGCACCCGCGCAGCGGGTGGCGCGAAAGGTTTTTAAACAGCGCTCAGTTCAGTGGGCGTGGCCGCCGGGGGAAGAGGCGCCGGCTGCAAGGAGCGGTGGTTTCTGGGCCTCGCAGTCCCCCGGTAGGCTTTTCCAGGGCACAAGCAACGCACTGCAACCTGGGCGGGTCGCGCTGAGAGCGAGGTGAAGAACTGCCGATTGCAGTCACGCTCCCACCAGCCGACCTCCGCCTCAGGGAATGCGGGTTGGGAGATAGATAAAAAAGCAGTTCCTCAGTTGGACACAGAAAGCAGGTCAGTGAGCGGCACCCGCGCAGCGGGTGGCGCGAAAGGTTTTTAAACAGCGCTCAGTTCAGTGGGTGTGGCCGCCGGGGGAAGAGGCGCCGGCTGCAAGGAGCGGTGGTTTCTGGGCCTCGCAGTCCCCCGGTAGGCTTTTCCAGGGCACAAGCAACGCACTGCAACCTGGGCGGGTCGCGCTGAGAGCGAGGTGAAGAACTGCCGATTGCAGTCACGCTCCCACCAGCCGACCTCCGCCTCAGGGAATGCGGGTTGGGAGATAGATAAAAAAGCAGTTCCTCAGTTGGACACAGAAAGCAGGTCAGTGAGCGGCACCCGCGCAGCGGGTGGCGCGAAAGGTTTTTAAACAGCGCTCAGTTCAGTGGGCGTGGCCGCCGGGGGAAGAGGCGCCGGCTGCAAGGAGCGGTGGTTTCTGGGCCTCGCAGTCCCCCGGTAGGCTTTTCCAGGGCACAAGCAACGCACTGCAACCTGGGCGGGTCGCGCTGAGAGCGAGGTGAAGAACTGCCGATTGCAGTCACGCTCCCACCAGCCGACCTCCGCCTCAGGGAATGCGGGTTGGGAGATAGATAAAAAAGCAGTTCCTCAGTTGGACACAGAAAGCAGGTCAGTGAGCGGCACCCGCGCAGCGGGTGGCGCGAAAGGTTTTTAAACAGCGCTCAGTTCAGTGGGCGTGGCCGCCGGGGGAAGAGGCGCCGGCTGCAAGGAGCGGTGGTTTCTGGGCCTCGCAGTCCCCCGGTAGGCTTTTCCAGGGCACAAGCAAAGCACTGCAACCTGGGCGGGTCGCGCTGAGAGCGAGGTGAAGAACTGCCGATTGCAGTCACGCTCCCACCAGCCGACCTCCGCCTCAGGGAATGCGGGTTGGGAGATAGATAAAAAAGCAGTTCCTCAGTTGGACACAGAAAGCAGGTCAGTGAGCGGCACCCGCGCAGCGGGTGGCGCGAAAGGTTTTTAAACAGCGCTCAGTTCAGTGGGCGTGGCCGCCGGGGGAAGAGGCGCCGGCTGCAAGGAGCGGTGGTTTCTGGGCCTCGCAGTCCCCCGGTAGGCTTTTCCAGGGCACAAGCAACGCACTGCAACCTGGGCGGGTCGCGCTGAGAGCGAGGTGAAGAACTGCCGATTGCAGTCACGCTCCCACCAGCCGACCTCCGCCTCAGGGAATGCGGGTTGGGAGATAGATAAAAAAGCAGTTCCTCAGTTGGACACAGAGAGCAGGTCAGTGAGCGGCACCCGCGCAGCGGGTGGCGCGAAAGGTTTTTAAACAGCGCTCAGTTCAGTGGGCGTGGCCGCCGGGGGAAGAGGCGCCGGCTGCAAGGAGCGGTGGTTTCTGGGCCTCGCAGTCCCCCGGTAGGCTTTTCCAGGGCACAAGCAACGCACTGCAACCTGGGCGGGTCGCGCTGAGAGCGAGGTGAAGAACTGCCGATTGCAGTCACGCTCCCACCAGCCGACCTCCGCCTCAGGGAATGCGGGTTGGGAGATAGATAAAAAAGCAGTTCCTCAGTTGGACACAGAAAGCAGGTCAGTGAGCGGCACCCGCGCAGCGGGTGGCGCGAAAGGTTTTTAAACAGCGCTCAGTTCAGTGGGTGTGGCCGCCGGGGGAAGAGGCGCCGGCTGCAAGGAGCGGTGGTTTCTGGGCCTCGCAGTCCCCCGGTAGGCTTTTCCAGGGCACAAGCAACGCACTGCAACCTGGGCGGGTCGCGCTGAGAGCGAGGTGAAGAACTGCCGATTGCAGTCACGCTCCCACCAGCCGACCTCCGCCTCAGGGAATGCGGGTTGGGAGATAGATAAAAAAGCAGTTCCTCAGTTGGACACAGAAAGCAGGTCAGTGAGCGGCACCCGCGCAGCGGGTGGCGCGAAAGGTTTTTAAACAGCGCTCAGTTCAGTGGGCGTGGCCGCCGGGGGAAGAGGCGCCGGCTGCAAGGAGCGGTGGTTTCTGGGCCTCGCAGTCCCCCGGTAGGCTTTTCCAGGGCACAAGCAACGCACTGCAACCTGGGCGGGTCGCGCTGAGAGCGAGGTGAAGAACTGCCGATTGCAGTCACGCTCCCACCAGCCGACCTCCGCCTCAGGGAATGCGGGTTGGGAGATAGATAAAAAAGCAGTTCCTCAGTTGGACACAGAAAGCAGGTCAGTGAGCGGCACCCGCGCAGCGGGTGGCGCGAAAGGTTTTTAAACAGCGCTCAGTTCAGTGGGCGTGGCCGCCGGGGGAAGAGGCGCCGGCTGCAAGGAGCGGTGGTTTCTGGGCCTCGCAGTCCCCCGGTAGGCTTTTCCAGGGCACAAGCAACGCACTGCAACCTGGGCGGGTCGCGCTGAGAGCGAGGTGAAGAACTGCCGATTGCAGTCACGCTCCCACCAGCCGACCTCCGCCTCAGGGAATGCGGGTTGGGAGATAGATAAAAAAGCAGTTCCTCAGTTGGACACAGAAAGCAGGTCAGTGAGCGGCACCCGCGCAGCGGGTGGCGCGAAAGGTTTTTAAACAGCGCTCAGTTCAGTGGGCGTGGCCGCCGGGGGAAGAGGCGCCGGCTGCAAGGAGCGGTGGTTTCTGGGCCTCGCAGTCCCCCGGTAGGCTTTTCCAGGGCACAAGCAACGCACTGCAACCTGGGCGGGTCGCGCTGAGAGCGAGGTGAAGAACTGCCGATTGCAGTCACGCTCCCACCAGCCGACCTCCGCCTCAGGGAATGCGGGTTGGGAGATAGATAAAAAAGCAGTTCCTCAGTTGGACACAGAAAGCAGGTCAGTGAGCGGCACCCGCGCAGCGGGTGGCGCGAAAGGTTTTTAAACAGCGCTCAGTTCAGTGGGCGTGGCCGCCGGGGGAAGAGGCGCCGGCTGCAAGGAGCGGTGGTTTCTGGGCCTCGCAGTCCCCCGGTAGGCTTTTCCAGGGCACAAGCAACGCACTGCAACCTGGGCGGGTCGCGCTGAGAGCGAGGTGAAGAACTGCCGATTGCAGTCACGCTCCCACCAGCCGACCTCCGCCTCAGGGAATGCGGGTTGGGAGATAGATAAAAAAGCAGTTCCTCAGTTGGACACAGAAAGCAGGTCAGTGAGCGGCACCCGCGCAGCGGGTGGCGCGAAAGGTTTTTAAACAGCGCTCAGTTCAGTGGGTGTGGCCGCCGGGGGAAGAGGCGCCGGCTGCAAGGAGCGGTGGTTTCTGGGCCTCGCAGTCCCCCGGTAGGCTTTTCCAGGGCACAAGCAACGCACTGCAACCTGGGCGGGTCGCGCTGAGAGCGAGGTGAAGAACTGCCGATTGCAGTCACGCTCCCACCAGCCGACCTCCGCCTCAGGGAATGCGGGTTGGGAGATAGATAAAAAAGCAGTTCCTCAGTTGGACACAGAAAGCAGGTCAGTGAGCGGCACCCGCGCAGCGGGTGGCGCGAAAGGTTTTTAAACAGCGCTCAGTTCAGTGGGCGTGGCCGCCGGGGGAAGAGGCGCCGGCTGCAAGGAGCGGTGGTTTCTGGGCCTCGCAGTCCCCCGGTAGGCTTTTCCAGGGCACAAGCAACGCACTGCAACCTGGGCGGGTCGCGCTGAGAGCGAGGTGAAGAACTGCCGATTGCAGTCACGCTCCCACCAGCCGACCTCCGCCTCAGGGAATGCGGGTTGGGAGATAGATAAAAAAGCAGTTCCTCAGTTGGACACAGAAAGCAGGTCAGTGAGCGGCAGAGAGTAAACAAGAGTACCTGAAGGGGCTGCGGCCAGTGGAAGGACACAGGAGCAGTGCTTGGTCCATGGTCCATAGTATGGACAGGAAGGCTGAAACCCAGGAGGAAGCAGGCGGAGAGGAGGAGGAGACGAACCAATTGGAAGCGAGGATCCGAGAGTGATTTCATGGTCAACCAATGGTAGATTAAGTGAAGTGATGGACCGGCTCTAAGCCCTCTTTAAGATTTGTTTTCTTCACAAGAGATTTGCAAGCAGGCAGGCGAACCTAAAAGGTGCCCGGGTGGCACCGAGTCTTTCAGTCTCACAGCTCAATGTTTTTACATCGTAAAACAAAGTTCTGTTTTTGTTTCACAGGCTCTGACACCAGCTGGGAGACCGCAGCCCGTGCAAAGTCACAGTGACACGAGCAGGGGAAAACGGCAAATCTGCTCGACTGGGGGAGGCTTCGGGCTGTCTGCCGTTCCTCAGTCATATGATATCGATATGTGCGTGAGTGCGTGTAACCTTGGGAGAGCGGGGGGAAGTGGGGTATAGATAGCGGTTCACTGGTAGACAGCCTTCAGGCACAGAAGGGTGGGGGTAGCTGCTGCTGTTTGTTTGATTGGCTATACACAGTAGATCACTAGTACATTGTGAACCCCTCTGTGTCCGGCGCACGTGCTCACTTCACCCTCGCCCCCTCCCCCTGTTTGTGTTATAACATCCCTGCCTAGCCTGAAACCATTCAAGATCACTGCACTCTGCAGAGTAACTTAGCACTTACAGTTATGACTCGTTTGTGTGGCTAAGGCTCATACCCCCTCCGCCATCGCACCGCCAGGCGCTATGACCCAAGACAACAGCATAGCGCCTCTCTGGTCAGCCATGCAGGCAGCACACCAAAACACGCCACAGCACACGTGAGCACCACAAATACAGCGTTCTGGAAATCACACAATCCTTTGTCATAAAGCCGCTGCCCGCCCGAAAATTCACACCGACTTCCCTTTCAGTGTACGAAGCGCTATACAAACGCTAAAATATTATTATATGCGTAATGCAATTACAATATTGGCACACTTTTATGCGGATGTTCACTGTTAAGCCAGTCAAAGAGAGTAGGTTTGTAAATAATTAATCACTGCCATGCTTTTTAGCATACACCACAAACGGAATTGAATCTAGGCGCTTGAATAACACGTTGCTATTACCGCCTCAATGGAACTTATTCTATTTCCTGCAGATGGATGAGTGGCTTAGCCACTCTGGCCGGACTCAAACTTCTGGTGTGCAGAGGACGCACAGATGTTTGCAGCAGGCACACAACCGACTGAGCTGTCTCAGTGACTCGCATCTCCTTTAAACCGGTGCCAGTGACTCAGGCAGCGCTGGCGAAAATGAATCCGCTCCAGCCGTGGGAAAAACACGTCCTTTAAGCAAGAAAAACAAAAGCAGAAATCTCCGTTTTGACCTTTCACAAGCGAGTCAAGTCAAGTCAAGTCATAACATTTATATAGCGCACTACATACCCAGAGGGTTTCAAGGCGCTTAGGAAGGGGAGGAGGATTATTTGTCAAATATCCACGTTTTAAGCTGCTTTCTGAACGCTAGGTGATTCTGGGTGAGGCGAAGGTAAGCGGGGAGTGAGTTCCATGTTTTGGCAGCTAGGTATGAGAAGGATCTGCCTCCCATGGTGGTCTTGTTGATGCGAGGTACAGTGGCGAAGGCTTGGCTGGAAGAGCGAAGTTGTCGGGAGGGGGTGTAAAAGGACAGTCGAGAGTTGAGGCAATCTGGTCCGATGTCGTAGAGTGATTTGTGTGCGTGGGTAAGCAGTCGGAAAGTAATCCTCTTATTGACGGGTAGCCAGTGGAGGTCTTTAAGGTGACCAGAGATGTGTTCGTTGCGTGGGATGTCTAATATGAGCCTGGCTGAGGCGTTTTGGATTCGTTGTAGTTTCTTTTGGAGTTTAGCGGTGGTACCTGCGTAGAGGGTGTTTCCGTAGTCCAGTCGGCTCGTGACTAGAGCGTGGGTGACTGTTTTCCTTGTATCGGAGGGGATCCAGCGAAATGTTTTTCTGAGCATGCGAAGAATGTTAAAGCAGGAAGAGGATACGGCGCTGACTTGTTTGTTCATTGAGAGTGAAGAATCCAGGATGACGCCAAGGTTCCGTGCGTGGTCTGTCGGGATGGGTGCATTTCCGAGGGCTTCCGGCCACCAGGAGTCGTCCCATGCAGAGGGGGATTTACCTAAGATGAGGACTTCTGTTTTGTCTGAGTTCAGTTTCAGACGGCTTTGTTTCATCCATTCGGCGACTTCTTTCATTCCTTCGTGTAGGTTAGTTTTGGCGGTGCTGGGGTCCTTGGTGAGAGATAGGATCAGTTGAGTGTCATCCGCGTAAGAGATGATGTTGAGGTTGTGTTGGCGGGCGATGGCCGCGAGGGGGCTCATGTATACGTTGAAGAGGGTGGGACTGAGTGAGGATCCTTGTGGTACGCCGCAGATGACTTCGGTGGCCTCGGACTTGAAAGGTGGGAGGCGGACTCTCTGGGTTCTTCCGGTGAGGAACGAAGTGATCCATTCCAGTGCCTTTCCTTGGATTCCGATGTTTCTGAGGCGTTGTAAAAGGGTGCTGTGGCAGACTGTGTCGAAGGCTGCAGAGAGGTCGAGGAGGATGAGGGCGACTGTGTCTCCATTGTCCAGCAGAGTTCGAATGTCGTCTGTTGCTGCGATGAGGGCGGTCTCAGTGCTGTGTTTGGCTCGGAAGCCAGATTGTGAGGGGTCGAGGGATTTGTTGGCTTCGAGGAAGGCGGCGAGTTGGTTGTTGACGGCTTTCTCGATGACTTTGGCCGGGAATGGAAGAAGCGAGATGGGGCGGTAGTTTTTGAGTTCGGTGGGGTCTGCTGTTGGTTTTTTCAGAAGGGCGGTGAGTTCAGCGTGTTTCCAGTCTTCTGGGAAGGTAGCGGAGTTGAAGGAGCAGTTGATGACGTCTCGGAGGTGCGGAGCTATGACGGAGTCTGCTTTGTTGAAGATGTGGTGAGGGCATGGGTCTGTGGGGGATCCAGAGTGGATGGAGTTCATCAGGCGGATGGTGTCCTCAGTGGAGATTGGCTTCCAGGCGTTAAGGGTGTTAACGGGGGGAAGATGGTCAGCTGATGGTAGGGTGGGTTGGCTTCCGGGTTGGTTGACAAAGCTGTTGTGGATGTCAGCAATCTTGTTGTGGAAAAAAGAGGCTAGGGAATCGCAGAGGGTTTGAGAGGGGGTGATGTCGTTGGAGTTGGCCGAGGGGTTGGAAAATTCCTTGACGATGTTGAAAAGTTCCTTGCTGTTGTGGGCGTTGTTGTCAAGTCGATCTTTGAATGCTGTTTTCTTGGCTTTTCGGATCAGTTGGTGGTGAGTACGGATGGCGCTTTTGAAGGAGTCCTTGTTGCTGGTGGATGGGTCTTTTTTCCAGGCCTTTTCAAGGGATCGGCATAGTTTCTTGGACTTCTTGAGGTCGTCGTTGAACCATGCGGCCTTCTTGATGCCAAGTTTGTGTTGACGTTTTTTCAGTGGTGCTAAGGTGTCGGCGGTGTTGGATAACCAAAGGGTGAGGTTGGAGGCGGCTTCGTTGGCGTTAGAAGAGAGGGCTGGGGAGGTTTGAAGGAGCGATGTGGAGATCTGTTCTGTGGTGATTTTGTTCCAGTTTCTTTGTAGAGTTGGTTGGAGGTGGATGATGGGTTTCGGCTTGTTGTAGGTGAAGTGAACGCAGCTGTGGTCAGTCCAGAGGAGATCCGTAGTGTGGCTGAAGGAGACATGGTTGCTGGAGGTGAAGATGGGGTCGAGAGTGTGACCTGCGATGTGGGTGGGGGAAGTGACCAGTTGTTTAAGTCCGAGGTTGTCGAGGTTGTCTAAGAGGGTGGCGGTGTTGCGGTCGTTGATCTTTTCAAGGTGAAAGTTGAGGTCTCCCAGAAGGATGTAGTCTTTGGAGGGGAGCGCGTGTGGGGTGATGAAGTCCGTGATGTCTTCACTGAATTTTGCGCGTGGTCCTGGTGGTCTGTAGAGGAGGGTGCCTCTGAGTGTGGTCTTGGGGTCGATGTGGATCTGGAAGTGAAGGTGTTCGGAGTTGGCGAGGTTGGCATCAGAGCTGGTTGAGATGCGGATTGTTTTCTTATGGATGATCTTATAGTCATCAGGGATGGCGATGGCGATGTCAGGGGCGGAGGAAGCGTTCATCCATGTTTCCGTTAGGAAGGCGACGTCAGGAGAGATGGTGTCTAGTAGGTTCCAAAGGTCAATGGCGTGCCTGTGGATCGAGCGGGTGTTGAGAAGGATGCATTCTAGGTGGTTGGGGTCGGGAATCTGTGTTGTGGTCGTAGCGGAGTTGGTGACGGTGCTGCTGAATTTGCAGGAGTAGCAGGAGAAAGGTCCATGGGTGCGTCCAGGAGCGGCTTGGACGCAGGTGGGGGCGCGGCCGGGGTTAAGGGCTAGGAGGGTGGCGGCATCGTAGGTAATGCGGGGGGGGGTGGGCGGCGAGAGGGGCAGGGGGTCTGGCGCTGGGCGCGGTCCAGGCGCGGACGGGCGTAGGCGGGCTTACCTTTGGCGCACCTTCGGCGCGGATTGGGCGCGGTCGCTGCGCGTGAACGCTGCGCGCGGGAATAACTGTCATATATGGATGGTGGAGGGGGAGGGGCGAGGGCGTCTCAGCTGGGAGGTGGGGCGGGCTCGGGATGACCAGAACAACAACAACAACAATCCGACAAAATGGAGGCGGAGGGGGGAAATGCGCGCAAACAGGAAAAGCGGCGCTTTAAATAAATGATAAAATGCAGTTTGAATGCAGCGTCTATCACGCGCACAGCAGGCAGCAATGAATGTCAAAAAGCAAGGCGGCGCTTTAAATAAATGATAAAGTGCAGTTTAAATGCAGCGTCTATCACGCGCACAGAAGGCAGCAATGAATGGCAAAGCGGCGCTTTTAAATAAATGATAAAATGCAGTTTAAATGCAGCGTCTATCGGGCACACAAGGCAGCAATGAATGGCAAAAAGCGAGGCAGCAACGATACCAGTGACGCAGCAGGACACTGGGGAGCGACCACTCAGTCCAGGGGAAACGAGCGAGTCACGGCGCTTTACTATGGTGGAGCGCTGATATGGTCAGTGGGAGGGCGTCTCAGCTGGGAGGCGGGGCGGGCTCGGGATGACCAGAACAACAACAACAACAATCCGACAAAATGGAGGCGGAGGGGGGAAATGCGCGCAAACAGGAAAAGCGGCGCTTTAAATAAATGATAAAATGCAGTTTGAATGCAGCGTCTATCACGCGCACAGCAGGCAGCAATGAATGTCAAAAAGCAAGGCGGCGCTTTAAATAAATGATAAAGTGCAGTTTAAATGCAGCGTCTATCACGCGCACAGAAGGCAGCAATGAATGGCAAAGCGGCGCTTTTAAATAAATGATAAAATGCAGTTTAAATGCAGCGTCTATCGGGCACACAAGGCAGCAATGAATGGCAAAAAGCGAGGCAGCAACGATACCAGTGACGCAGCAGGACACTGGGGAGCGACCACTCAGTCCAGGGGAAACGAGCGAGTCAGCTCCCTTGCATCAGTGGCCGGGTCTCAAACTACCGCGGCGTTCCGGCTGGAACTCCAGGAAAAAAATGGTCACCTTTTAATGTTCTAAACACGTCTATACATTAACAAAACAAAACATTTTACAAAAACGACTACTGATAAAATCAGACACAGACCCCATTTAATATTTCCAATCGCTTTCGTTAGTAAACTGTAAATTAAAAGACTAGGAGAAAGTGACGGCGCCGGTGTTAACAAGCCGTGAGCGTGCACTCTCCCGAACTTCCGGTCTTGGGATGTGCACGCTCACGGCAGTCGTGGGGCGGGACTTCCGACTTTGCGAGAAGCCCGCGCCCACAGAGTGGATGGCAGCAGAAGTAAGGAGAGGCGGCTGAGGCGGTAAGTGGGGCTTGGCACCTGTGTGTGAGCGTGTGTGTATGCAGTGTGTGTGTGTGTGTGTGTGTGTGTGCGTGCGATGGCGGCGGCGGGGGAGGGGGGTCTTTGTATGTGTGCGTGCGTGAGTGTAGGTGCGCTGGTGTGTGTGTGGGGGGTCTCTGTGTGTGCGTGTAGGTGCGCTAGTGTGTGTGTAGGTGCGGCGAGGGGGGGGTGTGTGTGCGTCTGGCTGTGTATGCTTGTGGCTGTGATGTGCGCATGCGTGAGTGTGGGTGCGCGTGCACGCAGTGAAATCCAGCCGGAGAGCGCGTGGCACTTTCTTGTCCTTTATTCCCCCGAGTCAGCTAGCTATAGTTCTCCACCTGGACCGCATCCTTCGGATGCGTGTATTCCAGGCTCGACCTAAAAAACAGCCTGTAAATGCTGCAATACCTGAACAAATGTGATCATGTCTGAAAAGTTGTGGAAAATGCACTGACTCCCACAGTGCTTAATTTGAGATGGTGGTTTCCGGTGCTAGGCACGAGCACTTAATTGTCAGCACTGCCACATGGTGGCGCTGTTTTTTTAATTTAAAGATGAGCATAACAACTGTTGTTTATTAATTCAATATACATTAAGAATGAATTATACCTGCTGCCAAAGCCATTCTTTTAACTTTGCGGTCCTGAAATTGTCAGAATTGTCACACGTGTAGGAGTCTAACTTATTAGTTATGCTGTTACTGTAATTGACAGCGGCAATGGGCAGTGCAAGGGGAACTGGCCTGCTGATTAGGGCCGAGTTAAAGCAGAATACATAGTAAACCGACCCTTTCCTCAAAGAGGTCACAGTTTTCTCAACCCCTACCCCCCCGTAAAAAAAACCTATCAAAATCGACCCTAATAAGGAACCTTCATTCATCTTCTACAATTATGTTAAATATTCCTAAATTTGAATTCCAAATATAGGATGGCAGAGAATTAAGCACAGAAACTCCCAACTTTAGAATAACATCCCCAGGGAAACCAGTTCATCTTCCACCTCTCTGAATTTCCGGACAAAACCAAAGATTTTGGTTTTCAACAACAAAAGCCACTGATATCCATGGCTTCCCTGCCATTGCCAAGAGAGTGAGCGTGCACTCAACAAATAACCATGTTCAGTAATAATAATAAAAACAGTGGCATATGTCTGCGTGCGTGCCTTAGTAACCTAAGAGATACATATTAAAAACCTTAAATGATGCATTAAAGAAAAAATAGATCTGTTGATTAGTGTCAATGTTATCCTATGTTCCATTAAGTGCGTTTGTATAGCGCTTCCTCATTTTTTGTATGGCCCCAGGTGCTTTTGGAGCCTGAGCGCCCTTTAGACTTTTGGGGACTTCCTGACAAATTAAGCAGTGGCTGTAAACTTTAGGCAAGTCTGGAATGTGAGAGTTGCCCTGTCCACTCAACCTCCTGTCCCCAACATTAGCAATGCTTGGATTTACACCTCACTTGAGTAAATCAAGAAAGTGTGCACACTACATGGTGCAGGCTATCTTCCTACCAGGAGTAGCACAGAGATGTGAGTGAACTACAGATGTGGAAGTGGCCTCCTGAGCTCTTGGTAAGAAGATAAGTGTGATCGAAGCATACACCTGCTTTCCTGGAACATGACTATGGTCTAAAACTTATACTATATTGCACCCTCCCCTGCGGATTTCTTACACAGAGAGCCGAGGGCTTTGATTTTTCGGACATAGTTTTCAGGTAATAGCTGCGCTGGACCATTTTTACACAGTCTTTACTGTTATAGTGGTTAGGATAGAGGGGGAAGGGAGGGAGGGAGAAAGAGAGAGAGAGAGAGAGAGAGAGAGAGAGAGAGAGAGAGAGAGAGAGAGAGAGAGAGAGAAACAAGGAAAGTGGAATATTCCACCTTTTTTCTGGCCCTGGAGACCGGAGGGAAAGAGTGATGAGCAGAGGAAGTTAGATACACTACCAGTGTGGCACTTAAGAATGGAGAATAAATCACTTGTAAATGGCAGAAAGGATTTTTTTTGTCTCAATAAGCTCTATTCAACTTTGACCCTAAAAGTACAATGTTTCTAATCTGAGTGGCAGCTTTATGAACAGCGCAATAATAATGTAATTTATTTCTTCAAAAAATTAATTTTGTGATAAAGTGGAACACCTTTTAAGTTACAGTTTTCATCTGTCTGTTGCAACATCCTCGTCGCCAATGTTCTAATGGAAGTATTGTGTCTCTGGAAAGAGTGCCAAGGCAGACTCTGTAAGTACAGCAGCTAAAATCAAGGGGCCTCATTTATGAAAAGTGACGCATCGTTGCGTGAAAACAGCGATGCGTCACTTTTCACTGCGCCCCCCTTGCGACACCAATGATGCGTCATATTTACAGTATGACGCATCATTGTGCAAGGAGTTACAGATACGTCAGTATTTCTGACGTATCGGTAGGCGCAAAAGTGACACATTTCTGGAGTGTGTCAAAAAAGTGATGCAACTCCAGCAATGTGTCCTTTCACATGGGCAAGCCCCATGTGAAAGGGCCTGCGTCAGTCTTATGCCTGCTGTGAGGCAGGCGTAAGAAATTGACGCATTTGAGTCCTAGAAGTGGCGCAGTGAAATCTGGTAGATTTCACTGCGTCACTTCTATGACCTTTTCTTGCGTCAAAACGCCCCCACTGCATACCTGGCGAAGGTATAATGTGGCGCAGGGGTTTACAAAGTGACGCATCTACCTAGATGCGTCACTTTGTAAATTTGGTGCAACAAGGCACATTTTTTACGCTGCTGTTGCGTCACAAAAAACTGGCGGCGTAAAAGTGACGCACGACCTCATAAATGAGGCCCAGGAGGATTATTACAGTAAAATACAATGAAGTAAACGGCAGGTGCCAACACAAGGAGCAGGACCACCCCCTCCACCTCACCCCCTTTCCACCAGATGCCTGTATGCAACATCAAAATTCCAAAGCCACCTCCTGACACCGAAGTTGAGCAGGGAATGCTGGAAACCGCACCAAGGCCAACTGCAATGTGATTTTACGAATACAGGCCACGTCAGTAAACACTTCACATGCTCGTTGTTCATTCACAGCATGCACTAATTGAAATCTAGCCTGCAACAACATTTGTTCATTTGTTTGTTGATTCCGTTGCTTATTTATGCAGTGCAAATTGCAGAATACTCATAGGCGGTGTCTGTGTCCCAGAGCTGCGGTTTCCTTTGAAGCTTTTGGTAATTTGTTAAATGGCTGCCGGTGAATACAGAGATTGCCACCTAAACCTGTCAGTAACTGCCATTTAATGTTCCGCCTTGTTGGTTTTTTTTAGCCTCTAGGCGCTTTGAGATGTACATTGCATTTCATCTCTCTGGGTCGGTGCATGCAGCCTTTTTTCCATTGCATACTTTTGTTGTACACTTTACCCACGTAACTCATGGGCTCGCACTTACCTTGCACCCTTTTTCAGAAGTTGCATTTAAAGGTTTCCGCCTCTTGGGATAGGTGTTTGGCGACGGTCTGGAACATTCTGGGTGCATGAAGGTGGGTTGCTTTTGTGGAAGGTTTGCAGACAGGGCCGGACTGGGAACCAAAACCGGCTCTGGCAAAGTGCTCGGCCGGCCTGCTCATGGGGGGTACGGGGGAGGGGTTGGGGTGCGACCGCGCACTTTGCCAGGGCCGGTTTTTGGACGATTTTGTTATCGGCCTCCACCCTTGCGGCGCACCGGGGGATTGCCCGGTGCCCGCGACTGCCAGTCCGGGCCAGTTTGCAGAGGTCTTTTCTAGAGCTAATTTCCAGAATTGCTCCATCCCCTACATCCGGGTGCTGAACCGCAGTCTCCTGAGCAGGCACTGGTCCTCCCGTCCACCACACCCCTTGGGATACAAACAGGCCCGGACTGGCCATAGCGGGCACCGGGCAATCCCCCGGTGCGCTGCACGGGTGGGGGCCGGTTTTGGGCCCTGGGGGCCATTTTTGCTACAGGGCCCTGTACCAAAATCGGCCGAAAACCGGCCCCGTCAAAGAGCTCGGCGGCACCTCCAACCCCCCTGAGTGGGGAGGGGGTGCCGGCCGAGCACTATGCCAGGGCCGGTTGTGGTTCCCAGTCCGGCCCTGGATACAAATCGTACAAGCTGAGCTAGAAGGCGGAATTACGCTTCCACTCAACCTACCAGGACCAAACTGGGGAATCGAAAGCAGTCCTGGGGAAAATGCTAAAAACAGCCTCGCTTCCTTCGTCTCCTAGCGCAATCTCTCCCTTTTTATCCATCTAGACTCGCTCTCTCCTTCTCTTCATTATCTCTTCTGCCTATATGATTGCTTTCTCTCTACCTTCCTGTTCTCTCTCTTTCTCGCTATCTCTCCCTTGAAGTCTCCCTGTTGTTTCTGCTGCAATTAACCTTGGTGAGCAGGGGAAAGTGACAGAGGCAACAAAAGAGAGAGGAGTTGGCCTACCGGCTAGAGCGGTCAACCTCAAATCTGGGAAACCGGGTTCGAGTCACGGCAAGGATGCGCAACATCCTGTGATTCTGGGCAAATCACTTAATCTCCCCGTGCCTAACAAAAATGAATGTGTCCGCATCTAACACAATTGGTGCTCGTGTAAAGCGATCTGATACCCGATACCTTCCGGCCAAGTTTGCGCTATATAAAACTCTGTAAAATAAAAAAACGACTATCCTAGGCACCAGCCCACTGGGGAAATGCCAGGTGGAACAAATGGCCCGTCCGGCCCTGCACCCCATCATGAGCTGTAAGCAGTTTCCATTTTGCATAAAAAGTTTGTGATGAGAACCCCAATCCCCATAAGTTGCTGTGACTTGGAGTCGGTATTTGACCGCACCAAGACGCCCAGGAGGGACCTAGTAACTCCCCAGATGTTGTTGTGTTGCGCTTTGGGCCTGACCGTTCCACTGCTAGATCTCTGACGGAGCAATGGCAGTGTTTACATCGTGCGGGTGGCAGCCAGTGGTGTGCACCGGATCTCGTTTTTGGGGACTGAGGTTTAGTTTTTATCATTATTCTTTGACCCAGAAAAGAAGAAAGGCAGGAAAGGGAGAAGGAAGGAAGGAGGAAGAGAATGACTGGAAAACAGTGACAAAGGGAGAGTGAATGGATGAAAAAGAACCTGTAAGAGTGAGATAAAGAAACAGGAAGTGTAGGGTGGTGGAAGCAAGAGCATGCCGTGAAATAAAAAAATTGGCAGTCTTGGTAGGGGTCACCCCGACATTCGTCAGCATGTGGGATCCTAAGACAAATGTTTACAAATTAGTCACAGAGGAATAGAGGCAGTGTTTTTCAGAAACTTAAGACAGCTATACACGTCTGTCCTCGATGTCTTGATCGAGTCCTGCATGGTCTCAATCTGTCCTCTCTAGAGGTCAGTCACATCACAAATTTCAAATACCCCACTGCTTTAAAGGATGCACGTTGACTTGTCCAGCTCGGTGTCTGCCTGCTGGGACCTTGAGTCCAGAAAATGTCTGTATCCCGGTCCTGATTTTTGGGACCGGGGGCCTCCTCCTTACCTGAAGGATGGAAGAGAAGTACACCTCTGGCCTTGGGGGAGTGTACCCCCTCTGAGGCAGCGCTAAGAGACGCGCCTTGAAGGACCTGAGTGTGGGTCGCCGGTAGGAGTCTTAGGTCCTGCCCTGATCCAGACCCTGGAGACTATGGTGCATGGCCAACCTAGCCCCCATCTTCTCATAGACCAGCAGGAAGCAGGCAGTGCAGCCTCCTGGGGTCTTTGCAACTTCCTGTGCCCACTGGCTCTACCTGCTGGAGTGGGCCCCAAATACTTCAGATGAAAGCCACTGCAGAACCACTTTACCAGCTTTTGTGTTCAGGCCCATTACAGAGCCGCAGAGCAGCCCCTTGGAAAGAACCACTAGGATGTATTCCTGAAAAACCTGCCACTAAATATTTACCTTATAAGAACTTATCTCCACATTGGCCCTATTTAAGAGAATTGAGGTAATACCATCAATTGGTAATTGTTTTAGGTATCCAATGATCATGGTATGAATGCAATTTTACTTTTAAATGGGAACCAACTTTCATGTTTTCCTACACTTATTGCTATGGAATTCGCGTCAACTTTGTGAGGTCTGGCTACCCAGAGCTTCATCCATGAACAGCAGAATGTCTCTGGGCAGCATTACTGGGACATGTCAACCTTAAGCTTGAGCTGCTGTCTGCCTCCACCTTTGTATTATCCCTCCCAGCGCCCAGAGGCAACATTTTCCCAGTGTGTAGCACTTCACAAAACCTCAATAACATCCTTCTTTACTTGGAGTGTGAAGAGAAGAGAAACGCATGGCTCAGCATCCCTCACTTCCGAGGAAGTAGCTGATGGCTCAGGACTTTCTGCTAGAAACCTTAGCCTATGCGTCTTACAGCTGACTTTTAAATTTGTAAGACGGATTTGTTTACTCAGGCAGCCAATAATGTTTCCTCTTCCACTTATTTTCATCGTGACCAGATATTATAGAGCTCATTTGAGAGATTGTTGTCCTGCTACTTGCCTGCTACACGTGGTAGGGACACTACTTTACATTACGACACCTTTAAAGGTTCCCCTTCGTCCTGTCACCCCAGCAGCCCCCTTCCGCTCCTCTTTGTAAAAGATCTTGAATTGGCCATTTAAAGCCCTCCGCTGTCTTTAGCTAGTCTGTGCAGTATTAATATCCTCACACCTGCATACATAGAAGTGAATTGGTGCCTTTATACATCACCTCTGACCCTGCAGTAAGCCCAATAACTAGTGAGCAGCATCTAGTTACTCGAGCGAGTGAGTGAGTGAGTGTGTGAGTGAGGTGAGTGTGTGAGTGAGGTGAGTTAGTAAGGTGAGTGTGTGAGTGAGTGAGGTGAGTGAGGTGAGTGAGTGAGGTGAGTGAGTGAGTGTGTGAGTGAGGTGAGTGAGGTGAGTGAGTGAGTGTGTGAGTGAGTGAGTGAGTGAGTGAGGTGAGTGAGTGAGTGAGGTGAGTGAGTGAGTGATACCATTCTGGTGTCTTGTCTCCAGCCTTTCAAGGGACTGATTCTAGGAAAAATGTCAAAGTCAAGGGGCCTCATTTATGAGGCTGTGCGTCACTTTTACGCCGCTGGTGCGTCACTTTTTGTGACGCACCAGTGGCGTAAAAAATGCGCCTTGTTGCGCCATATTTACAAAGTGATGCATCTAGGTAGATGCGTCACTTTGTAAACCCCTGCGCCACATTATACCTGCGCCAGGTATAATGTATGCAAGGGGGGCGTTTTGACGCAAGAAAGGGTTGTAGAAGTGACGCAGTGAAATCTATGAGATTTCACTGCGTCACTCCTAGGACTCAAATGCGTCAAAATCTTACGCCTGCCTCACAGCAGGCGTAAGACTGACGCAGGCCCTTTCACACGGGGCTTGCCCCATGTAAAAGGACACATTGCTGGAGTTGCGTCACTTTTGTGACACACTCCAGCAATGCGTCACTTTTGCGCATACAGATATGTCAGAAATGCTGACGTATCTGTACCTCCTTTCCCAATGATGCGTCGTACTGTAAATATGACGCATCATTGGTGTCGCAAGGAAGGCGCAATGAAAAGTGACGCATCGCTGTTTTCACGCAGCGATGCGTCACTTTTCATAAATGAGGCCCCAGGGCTCTCTTGCAGCCACAGACGTGGTCAATGATCACTGAGCGTGAATGAAAGAAGCACCCAAGAAGGGGCCGCTGTGGCCCCAGGGTGCAGTTGAGCCTTGATCTAGATTTGAAGTGCTTTGAAATCAAGAGCTGGAGAGAGACTGGCACTGTTGCTGCTGAGGAGGAGTCTCCAGTAATGTAATGGACAAGTCCATTACACTCATTGAGGGAAGGCCATAGTATGAGTCTACGGCACACTGGAATTTCCCAGCTAAAGAACGTCACAGTCTGTGCAGTGATGCCTATCCAGTTTAGCATTGCAAAAGGGATTATCTGTCTTTGTTGACATTGCAGAATATGTTGCCTTTCTTGGTTTGCTGGGTCTGGTGCTCAGTGGACTAATGTGTCCACTGCAGGGGCCTGTGTTCGACCTCACGGTCACAGGTTCAAATCCCAGGGGTCCACTCAGCCTTTCATCCATCTGAGGTCGATAAAACGAGTACCATTGAGTTGGGTAACAATGAACATCTGTTACTCAGCACCAAGATGCCTACGGGGGAACGTGCGCTTCACAAATACACGTTATGTTATGTTGGTTGGCATTGTGGAAGAAATTGGCTGTTCGGAAGAGGCTGCCATGTGACGTCTGGTGTTGGGGATGCCTCGTGCTGGAGTGGTTGCAAAGTGGAGTTGCAAGGAGATGCAAACGCTAAATCGGTTCCGCCCACAGGACACCAACTGGAAGAGCACCTTCAGGCTCACTTCATGGGGAATAGGACTGCTATGGCACCACTTGGGGGTAGCACTCATAGTAGACAGAAACCAGGCGCTGATTTCAAGGTAGTTGGAGCCTTTTCTGTCCCTGAGATTCGGATCAGGAGGCCAGTCAACTAGCCCCTGGAGTCACTCTGGTGGTCCTAGGATCAAGGTGCAAGTTCAGTACTTTTGACTCAGGCAGTAGCACAGCAGGGCAGCAGAATAGCAGTTCTTCTTGCAGAGCAGCCCATCATTCCTTCTAAGGTCATTCAGAGGTCCAGAGGTGTACTTAAGTGTTGGCTCTGAGGGTCTATTAGTTATACCTGGTGCCCACTTCAAAGTAGGAGACATTTCTAGAGGCTTTCACCCAGAGGTGCTGCCTACCTGCCCTGGCCTCAGCTTGTCTGGGGTCACAAAAGACTAGTGTCAAACCTTTTGCGAGTATGCTCAGCCAGAGGCTTTGTGATTTGCAAGTGTGGTAGGTCACAGCTCCTCCTGCTCATCAAGTCAGAGAAGCACCATCCTGCAAACACCTATACCACCTTTGTCTCACTATCTGGGAGCAATACATAAATACCAACTGCCAGCTACACTTAGTCAGGTGACCCAGGATACAGGCTGCAGGCACCAAATGAGTAAGATTAAAAAATGCCAACTTTCAAAAAGTGGCATTTTCAGAAATTAGATTAAAAATCGATTTTACCATTAAAGAGGGTTATAAATTGCACATTTTTAGACACCAAACTCAACATTCTCACTTGTTCCAATTGAAAGTGAACATTTATTGAATTTAATAAGAAAAGTCAATGTTCTCCTACTAGAAAGGTAGGCCTTGCAGTAGTAAAAAACAAAATGTAATAGTTTTTTACTACCAGGACACGTAAGAGTTACACGTACATATCCAACTTTTTAAATACACTGCACCTTGCCCTCTGGGCTGTTTAAGACCTACCATAGTGGCGACTTATAGGTATTCAAAAGGACGATTTAGCCCTGGCAAAAGGTTTAGTTTGGCAGGTTAAAATGGCCGTTTCAACTGCAAACACAGGCTGCAGTAGCAAGCGAGAGACATGTTTAAAAAGGCTACTTACGTGGGTGGCACAATCAGTACTGCAGGCTCACGAGTAGCATTTAATTTACAGGCCATGGGTACCTGAAGTACCACTTTACTAGGTACTTGAAAGTACACTAAATGTGCCAATTGGGTGTAAGTAAATTTAGCAAAGTTTAAGGGAGGGAGCAGAAGCACTGTAGCACTGATCAGCAGTGGTGATCAGTGGCCAGCAGTGGTAAGCAGTGTGGAGTCCTGAAGCCAGCAGAAACCAAGTCAGCAAAACAGGAGGATGTAAGACAAAAAGTTGGGGGAAACCGCGCCAAGGGTGTCAGGTCCAACACAGCAACACAGACTGACTGACGTCATTGAGTTACTTCATTCTGCCCTTCAATAGAAGCCATCTGTCACTAATTCTACATGTTTTCCAAAGTGCTAACCCACCTCTGTGAACTGGACAGAGACTGCAAAGCTGGCACAGACCATCTCAGTCACAGAACATAATTAATCAACCTACAGGCTGTCCTCAGGCTTGGCATAGCAGGCTCATGTAGTCAGCACTTCTGAGCTCTTACGGGCAGCAGGGATAAGCTGGTGTGCCAGGGCCAAAAAAGAAACAAGCACAAGCTATCATCTCTGCTGGAAGCTTGGAGGGAAGGAATGGTAATGAAATAGGGTTCTCGACGGATGTCCCTTTGTCGAAGGGCGTTTCTATTGTGGCACCATAGAAAATAAGATATAAGCTTTATTTCCCTGATGTCTTCCAGGTTGGATCATGGATGCAAAAGTCACTGCACATGGCTTCATGGTTTGAGAGCCTGCAGGAAGGTGAGGGGCGAGGAAGGAAAAGATTTATCCGGCTCAGGTTAAATATGTCTCCCACTGCTTTCCACATAATTTAAGATAGAAATCATCTATTGTCCTAGGTGAATTTGGAAAATACAGATATGGAATCTTCTTTTGAGTGTCTCTCAATCCTGCCAATTATGATGCACACAGATCCTTGCTGGACACTGTTTCATAGAATCCATCTCTAAGTAACCCTCAGTCCACTCTAGTCCAGTATGACTCATCTCTAACACAGGACTGATCAACAGACCTCTGTGACACTGGCCAGTGAGAACCCAGGAACCGTAAAGAGCGGCATGGTTCCAGAAGTCCTTGAGCACCATGGTGACAACGCGCTATACAAAAACACTTTACATAACCTAGCAAGATGGTAGCACTGCATACTGGCACAATAAGAGATAAAAAATATAAGGACTATATTTAGTAGTATTTGTGTTTTTTTTATTCTTCTGACATGAATTCTATATTAGTGTATATATTCTCTGTAGTATTCTTGCATCCTATTTATGCTTTGCATATTATCTCCTTCTCTACCCCAGCTTGTGGAATGTTGGATCTATGATGTGTTGTAGAATGTTGGGGCTCTGTGGGCTGGAGATGACAGTTATCATTGGGCTGAGCATCAAGCTAGATGTTCCTGGTGGGGCGTTATTACCATCTTAACTACTTTATTACAAATAAACATCTTTACATCTTCATCTGTGTGGACATCATCACTACATTCTCCTATATTTTTTAATTATTTATTGATTACTTTGTCTTGATGTATTGCATTTTATCATAAGTGTATGAATTCTTACTTTTAAAAATAATAAAGATATTGAACAAAAAAATGTATATATACATAAGGACTATTTTCTCTAGTTCTACAATTCAATTGTTTTTTAAGGTGAGTGCATTGTTTTATATTGTGCATTAGGCCTCTAAACCCTACAGACATCCCCTGCTTCCTCCCATTGATTGGTCCCCTGGTGAGGCGGCTCCACTGCTCAGTGACACGTCATAGGTTTGAGTATGCGCTGGTGGCGGAGGGTATGGTGCCAGCAGCTATCTTCGATGGCGGCCATCTTTTGTCCTATTCAAGTGGCTCTGTCTCCTTGGCCAGCTGGAGCCAAGGTGAGATAAAGCATCTTACATTGGCACACAGGAAGGAGAAGTGACTTGAGAAAGAAAACACTTCACCCAATAAAAACTTAAGAACCATGAGAACACCGACCGACTCTGCCCTGGGACAGGAAATCTAATATCCCTATCGGTCACTCAGTCATTATTGTTGGGTGATTTGCAAACACTCCCTTGTTTATCAGCCCTGGTTTGTGAGCAAGGCAGTGTGGGTCAAAGTGAATAGAAAAGGTCAGACTTTCAATTTGGCCTCTAAAACAGACTTTCCATCAAAGTCAGAGCAAAGTTCAAGTTAATCACCATGACCCATAAAGCCCCTATAGACTGTCCCCCGACCACATGAAAGCCAAGGGTACCTTTTACCAGCCCTGAGAGCGCCTCAGTCTGGCTGTAAAAGCCTACAGAGCCATGTCCAAAGTGAGAAGGGCAGAACCAAGAGGAGGAGCTTTCAACGCCACAATTGTAGGGCTCTGAAGGACCTGGCAGAAGAAGAAACACACATGCATGCACACACACACACACACACACACATGCGTGTACACACACACATGCATGAACACAAACACACACAGACCGCATACACACACACACATACAAATTCAAAAAGTAAACGAGGGGCCCATAGTGGAGATTTTGGGACACAAGTACACAGGGCAGACATAAGTCAAGGAATCAAGAGGAACTAGTCTGAGGGTACGTGATATCGAAACTGTATGATTTTTGTAATAAAAAGAAAAAAGCTTTTTCCTTTTTCTAAAGCCCTCACCACCAACCTAGTTGGTGGCATGCTTCATCATCGGACCCACCTGGTGACACAGAGTGTGTACCGGGTGTGCTACAACGCCTGATTTACAGCGGAGCAGGTATATTTACTGAGTGTGCAGTGAGATGATGTGAAAGTGAAGTTAAAAACTGTCCAGTGGTCCCATTACCCAGAGGGTAAATTTTAATGTTTGGGCCTCTGGCAGTGGATGTGCATGGAGTGGTAATTAAGAACTCCTACATCCAAAAACGGTCTACATGTTTCAGCCAGGCCTTAAATGTGTACTGCCTTTCCTCAGGACCTAGAAATATGTATGAAGTTTGAGATCTAAACCAGACTTATGTGTTAGATCAAAAGTGTGTTGCATGCACTAAGGTGCACTATGTGTAAGAGGGGAGTTCCCTCTTAAGGCATTCCTGTAATTCAAAAACATAAAACAAAACAAACAAACAAACATACAGATGTCGTTTGCAGCACTCAGCTGCCTTTGGCTAGGTTTGCACTGTACAAATACTGCCTACATGCATATATGAGTCAGTAATCATTATTGTTAATTAGGAGATCTTGTATAGCGCTCAGCTACCCACACAGGGTCTCCCGGTGCTCCAGCGACAGATATGGTCTAGCCAGATCCTGCCGACTCAAAACATCCAGGTCTTTAATTGTTTTTCTGAAAGTGGTCAGCGAGGTGCAGTTTCTCAGCTGTCTTGGTAAGGCATTGCAGAGCTTTGGAGCCAGGTATGAAAAGGACCGCCTTCCAATGTGTGTCCGTTTAGCCCTGGAAACAGAGCACCGCGAAAGGTCACTGGAAGGTAAGGGGCGAACCGGCGGATATGGTTGCACCAGTTCCAGGAGATAGCGGTCATCAAGCTCTGCTCTTGCACTGTGCACGTAGCACAGGGCTTTGAACTGAATCCGTTTCGCTACTTTGAGCCAATGAAGCTTGCGGTGGGGAGATGAAACCGATACATTTTTTCGGAAGACTGTAAAACCTCCTGGTAGCCGAATTGTGAACCACTTGCAAATATCTAATCTGCACTTTATCTGCACCCAAATAATAATGCTGTCACCTGACATGCATGGAGTGTCCTCTACCAAAACCACCAACTGGGATCACAACAAGGCCCAGTGAAAGAAAGGGCACTGTTCAAAGGAATCCAAGAGCGTTCAGCAGGCCCACTGGTTTCAGGCTGGTATCTACTGATTACTGGATCTGAGTTTCTACATAATATCCCAGTAGACCTGAGCTGGTTCAGGCTGGTACCCACCAATTACTGGATCTGAATATCTACATAATATCCCAGTAGACCTGGGCAGAACTCACAGAGTTTTACTCTGCGGAATTCTGCAGAGTTACAAAAAACTATGCAATTCTGCGAATTAGCAGCGATAGGCATGTCGCGCTGCCTGTGCTGTGATTTAGCACCAGGAGCTCGTTCCACTTTGAAAAATCAGTACGAACGACACCACACAGTGCGCCAGAGCGCACAGGTTCTTGAATTGAACTTGCTGCTGTTCGCAGAGACGTTTTAAGGCATGGTCAAATTGGGCTCTGATCCAGGGTCCCTGCCTTTCAGGGACACCCTGATAGAGCCAGCTCTGCTATGGAGAGGCTTGCCCTGATGAACTTGAATAATTCTTCAACAGCTTATTTTGAATACTGTTTCTCTTTTATTTATTGTTGATGTGAGTGATGTGTGAAAGTCTATTACACATATTTTGCAGAGCAAAGTTGTGTTTGTTTCATGCAACATCCATAAAAAAGTTTTTTAGATCAAAACATGACCTCACATATGAGCATTGGGAGGGTGTCACAGAGATTATTTGTAGTAATATTAGTTAGCTGCTGCTGTGTTACAATTTTAAAAACATGCATCACTATCCATGAATATTAGGTGTATTCACTTTAGAATTTGGATGAGCGAGCCTGTGAACTGTCCGTGACCTGGCCACGGAAGGCATAAGGGCCCAGAAACTGGATCATAAATTCAAAACTGTTCTGAACGAGGGCACCCAAAATGCAATCGGCCCAGGCTCCCAAAATCCTTAAAATGTCCCCGTCTGCTCGAGTAGATTTTCTAAAATGCCAAAATGTAGGATGAGTGCATCTAAGCTAACCCTGGGCTTAAACTCAGCTCCGCCAACGGAGTGTGCAGAGATTTGCCCACTCCGTGCTCTTCTGGGAACGCGGAGTATAGGGCAAAACTCCGACTCCGCAGCGGAGCGGAGTTTAACAGCCCACCCCCGCTGCAATAGGCTCCCAACCTCCACCCCCGCTCAAGATGTACGTCCCGCATAGGAGAGAGACGAGGAGGGCAGCCCGGGGACGCCACAGTACAGGTAAGTGTGTTTTTATTTAATTTTAAATTAATGTGTAACTGTTTTTATTAGAGGGGTGGAGGTGGGTGGCGGAACGGAGCGGAGTTCCACTGAGTTTTTCCCCAATTCCGTGGACCTCTGCGAAGTCTCCCTACGCCAGCTCCGCCCGGGGTTAATCTGATCAACGCCAATGACCAGAACAAAAGCAGCTGTTTGTTTGCGGTGCTTGTGTTTTTTAGCTGTTTTTTGGGACAAAATGTGTTTTCCCTAAAATATAGCTGCAAATATCGTTTTTGCATTTCACACAATTACTAGTAACTTGAAAGAATTTTCCTGTAATGTTCTGTAATTTCACAAATGCAAATTATGCTAATTTACGACACCCATATTTAATGTTATTTATTTAATTTTGTTTGCAGGGTCCTTTAAGTAGTACTACACTTCACAGTCCCTTTAGTACTCCTGTTTAATTCGAGTTCACATTGTCTTCAGTTCAGTAATTTGACATCTGTTCATAGCACATAGTCAGGACTTCAGTTGGTAGTTCCTTCATTATTCCAGTCCTCATTTCCATTCGTCTTGTAGGTCATGAATGATGTATAATAGGGGTTTGTAGTCACACCTAGATATAGAGCAAGTAGAGTTCTAATTGGAATACCATTTAAAGGATATTTGATGTGTTTATGCATTCACACAATTACATATCGCAAAAGACTTTTACATTCCCTTAATGGGTATTTATGAAAACGTGTGACCTTGAATACATATCAGAGTGTAGAGCTGCTGAAATAAATGTATACACTTAGAAGACTGCGGCACACATCATTTTTGAAAGGTTCAAACAACAATTGCCAATGCAGTGTGCTAATTAGAGGAAATTCAGAATCCGTCAGTATACAGCAGTTGACGTTTCGACCCCATGCGTCATAAAGTGAACGGGGGTCATCTTCAGGACTCAAGGCTGGAGCCATTTATAAAAGCTAGCAATCAAATGTGAAATGAGACAATAAAAAGATACAATGAAAATACAAGGGACCTTATTCAAGGCCGCACATGTTCATATTGTCCAATAATGAACTGTAAACATCTCTTTCGGCATATAATTATGTCCGTCCATTAGCAAAGCAAATATTCTTTACATTATTTTCAACGTGGAATACTGCCCTTACTATTCTCTGCATGTCATGTGACTGATGGGGTCCAGTCATGATATCAAGACAGTGTGCCACCGTCAATAATGACATGTGCAAGCGCCAATAATGACACGTGTAGAGAGCATTGAAATTATGCCTGCCCTCACATCAATCATTTTAATGACCATTACACAGTTCTACTTTCAACAAGCACTACATACTAAGAGTGAAGGCCACATAAGGCAGTATTTCCTCTCTTGGCAAGTGACAGGCCAGATGTCTTCAAGTCACCTCTTGCTCTGGAGCCATTTCTGATAGCGTCCCCAACATCTGCATCTGTCCGGGCCTGAAGAAGGCCTCCTGGCCGGTGTAACATTAGCAGCCAGGACAAATGCAGTAGACACATCCGCATCATCTGATGATGGAAGGCTACAGAGTGCCAAGGAGGCAGGCATTTCTGATGAGGACCTATTAAACATGGGAGAGGGCACCCTGAGGAATATTCATGGTGGAGCTGGAGAGCAGTGCATGCTGGGTAGTGGAGGGGATGTGGGTTTGGATCCATCAGAGGACAGCCATGTGCTTGAGGGACAACCTGGGCAAATGCACAAACCACACTCAGGTCTGCGGTGAGGAACATGACACTGAAGCACATGTTAGGTGAGTACGGGACACCTGTGAGATCATAGGGGCATATGTAGGTAGGTGTTTGCGATTCGGAAACGCGGAAATTCGAATTTCCGCGTTTCCGAATCGCAAACGGTGTTTTGGTATGTAGGTGCACATTAGCAAAATAAGGAATCGCAAAAATTGCGATTCCTTATTTTGCTCAAGCATTTAAGGAATCGCAATTTTGCGATTCCTTAAATGCTATGTAGGAGTGAATTTTAAAATGCGATTTTGGCTTAAGGAATCGCAAAATACCACCTACTCCAAGTAGATGGTATTTTGCGATTCCCTTTCTAAATGCATTTTTTTTTAAATTCAAAGTGCATGTGGCGCACAGACATGCCCTTAGGGCATGTGTGTGCGCCACATGTACTTAGAGGCACTTTCCAGGGGTGCAACAGGTGGCCTTTGGACACCCTGGCACCCTTGGAATTGCGATTCTCAAATTGCGATTTTCTCATAGAAAATCGCAATTTGAGAATGTATCCCCATTCATTCCTATGGGCCTCTTAGCCCATAGGAATGAATGGGACACTCATTCCTTAATTGTGATTCGCAATTTGCTAATCGCAATTAAGGAATGTTAGAGATTCGCAAAAAAATTGCGAATTTTTACCTACATTCCATTTTGCTATTCTCAAATAGCGATTCCTTAAAAATCGCTATTTGGGAATCGCAAAATAGAAATGACCTACATATGCCCCATAATCTCTTATTGGTGGCCAGGTGATTGGAGCCAGGCTTGAACCAACCAATAGGGAGCTTGCAGCATGAAGGTAGAATCTAGTAGCTTGTCCTAGGGGATTACCAGAATTGGGAAGGGAAGAGGTGCAGCAGGAGGGGGCATCCTTGCACTGACGTCAGAGCATCACTGAGCACCAATGAGAGGGAGCTCTGTTGGATGAAAATGACAGCGAGGGCCACACACAGCTGATGAAATGGCAATGGAATTGCAAAGGCGGAGTCCAGAAGAGCTAAAGGAGGTAGGTTATGCTTTACACCAGCAGCCTGTTGTGTAAACGCCACATTCATGCATATATACAAGCGATTGTGGCCCAGTCTCTTCATCAAGATGATTAAATCATCTCTAGCCGGATGCTGCTTTCTGTTGCCCTGTGGCAAGGAACCTCTCCGGTGAATGTGCACTTTATAAAACCATGTAACATAACATAATATCAAGAGGCATGTCTCACAAGCAGAATATTGACGGCTGATGCCTGTCAGTCAAAACTCTCTCCTTCCCGCTGGGAGTCTGTAAAATAGGTTTTTCTCGGTAACACATCCTGGGAGGTGCTTGCTTCCCCAGTGTAGCCATATGTCCATACTTTCTTCATCCCCTCCTCTGTGCATTCTGTTACAGGTGCGAACTCTTTCCACCATCCATAACTGCTCACACAGTAGTTCTTCTGGTGGAATGTCTGCTCCCATGTGTCCTTCACCTGACCCTACTCTCTTTTCCATGTTTGGATCGCGCATGAAATTGCGGCTGCCCGCGGCCCCCACAGGGGGCCGCCCTGAAAGGGCGGCCCTTTAGTGCCATTTGGGCACTAACACACCCCTCATTAGTGTTTGGAATCCAGTTAGGAGTACTCTCGTGGTGGCGCGATACGTGCGTCACTTCCATTTGTGTTGCAGGCGGAGTTACAGGGCGATCTGGAAGCAGACGGGTACAGTAAGGTTACCTCTGCGTGGCACAATAGTGGTGCCAGAGCCAAAGACCAGGAGCCTCAGGACAGGGTCCTGGAAAACCGCGACGGCACCCCGTTAGTCCATCGGGCGGTTGGGGGCCTGACTAACTGGGGTTTGTCCTGCTACGCTCCTCCCTGAAAAGGTCGTGGGTAATAAGGGGCCAATGTGTCACGTGATCCGGAGGAGGATCACCAAGGGGTGTAGCATTGACTGGGTGACCCACAGTGCTGGCTCATCAGGTGGGCGGGGCAGCATAGGTTGGTACAGCTGCCTGCCCTTGGATCACCCATAAGATAACCCACCATATTGCATACTTTTTTATGGTATAAACCTGCAGCAATATTTTCCCATAACAAAAGTTGTCTTGTGTATTAATTTATTCACGAATGCTCAGACTGTGGCTGGGGGAAGTTGCCAATAATGGAACTAACCTGTCTGTATCACACCAATGTCTGTATCCCCGGGACTGCTACTGTCCTGCTCAGACCCCTAACACTTCTGGAATGCTAGTGCTATGGTGTTGCCTCACAGCGCCTTGCCCCGTTGTTGTGGTGGCCTTGGGACTCGGGAGGTGTTGACAGTGGGGGTCCAGGACTGGACGTCGTTTAGCTATTGCAGTATTGAGTCGCATGAAGCAATCTTGCAGCGCTTCCCCTGCGTGTGCCCTTTGCCCCCTTATGGTGCACTATGTGTCCATGATGTGTGCATGATTGCTGCATCACCTCCGTGCACAGCTTAAACAACGTCTACACAAACAGCCGTCTTCCACGTTTGGTCAATGTAGGTCGTCATGAGTGGCTGCCAATGTATCTGCGCATGCGCGCTGTTTTGTGTGCGCGAGAGTGTGACTCATACAAGACTTCAAAGGCCCTTTGCATCATGGCGTCCATCAGGAGCGTCCAGTGACGTCCGGGACGCAGCGTCATACCACGGCAGGGAGGTGTTTGGCGTCCGTCTGCTTTGAGGCATAGAAAGGCGGCACAAACCTGCTGATTCTTGACGTCTGTGTATTTTTTCTGAACGTAAAGGGGAGGAAATAAGCTGTGTGATGTAAGGTGGGCATGGTGAAAAGCCCCCAGTGTGCAAACCACTTGTTTCAGAGACATTTCTCTGGATTGGCTGCATCCATTGTGATGTCACGTGCCACATTTCTGAGTCCATCTGATCTGTGACTTGCAGGTTTATGTTCTGAGGGGGGACCAGTGGCATCTTATCTTAGCTGCACAGCAGTCCTGTCTCTGCTTGCATGAAGCTATGAAGTGAGCTGTGCTTTCCTTTGGTCTCGTGCTGATAAACCACATGAAGATGTCTTTTGCTGAAATCTCTTTAGGTACTCTTCTCCAGGGCCTGTGTGCTCATCTCTTCTCCTGATGTTTTGTATCAGATTGTGTGCCAGATTGCATTTCCAGAGGCGCAGCACTTCTCAAAGGTGGGATTGCAATAGTCCAAAAACAGCAATGCTCCTCTCTGTGTTGTGTGCTCGAAGGGTTGACTAGACAGTTGCAGTTTATTTTTTCCAAAACTGCCTTAGCACTGTTTTTAACCCTGACACCAAGGGATATCTAAAAAAAAAATTCTCTTGGTAGCCAGTTTTAATTCACTTTTTTCACTCTTTTCTTAGCACTGTGCCCATCACCTAACAGTACATCTCAGCTCATCACCTTTTGGATTTTAGTATATCCTAGGAGATCCTTAACTCCTTGAGTGCTCATGACGAGGTCAGCTCGTCATGAGCCACGGCGCTCCGGTGCTCATGACGAGCTGAGCTCGTCATGACCGCGCCCGTTACATGGAACGCTCGCATGCTGGGCTGATTCCCCTGCTGTGCTGAGCGTTCCATTGGAACGGGTGCGGTCATGACGAGCTCAGCTCATGACGAGCTAACCTCGTCATGAGCATGGGGGCGCTGTACGTGCCCCCCCCCCGCCCCCCAGCACAGCGGGGGAAACAGCCCCGCACGGAAGGGGTTAAAACATCCCTGTGCTCCTCCCTCACAGTGAGGGGGTTGTAGCCCTCGGCTGTAGTAGGGGTTACAGCCGGGAGGAGATCCCAGATGATGAAGCATGTCACCTTGGTGAGTGATGGGGCTCCGTCCCCTTATTAGGGTTTCACAGATGAGGGTCACTCAGGCATGATTAGATAATGTTGATTGGTGGAGGATGCAGTTAGGCACCAAGTATCATCCCTAGACCTCAAGACAGTTGGTTCCATATCTATATAAGCCAGACAGCGCCACCTTGTGGCAGACTGTTAAAAGCGCTGGTGTTGACAATTACGTGCTGGTGCCAGCACCGGAAACCACTGGTTCCAATTAAGCACTGCTTGAGACACAGAAATAAATTTTTCTGAAATGGGAGAAGTCCCTCAATGGCACTGGAAGACATTTCTGTGCAGCCAGGACAAGCTGTAGGAGAGGGAAAGCTTTTTGCATCAGTAACATCTAGCACCTCCGTTGGTGGTCTCAGAGGTGCAGAAAAGGCAATGCTCGGGCAAAGCTGGTTGTGATGTTGGGCTGTCAAAAGAAGGTCAATGCAAATGTGTAACACACAGTTTTCTTCTGGCGCCTTCCCTTGATGTGTCAGAATCCTAGAACACAGAGACATTCCAACCAATTGATGCACCAGTCTTCAAGTGTAAACCATATGTCCCAAACCAGGATTGTTGTAAATCAAAGGCACGAAATATGTGATGCTTATAATGTGTTTTTGCTCCCTCCCCAAAAAATAGAAATACAAGGAGGGATGCTGTCTGCACTTTTTCCTACTCTCCCATCCCACCTTCCTTGCTCTCTCAAACAAGTGCTGGAAAGACCAATAGGTATGGCTAGTATTTTCATTTAACCCTTTCCCTGCTCATGACGAGCTCAGCTCGTCATGAGGCACGGTGCTCTGGTGCTTATGACGAGCTGAGCTCGTCATGAGCCGTGGAACGCTCACACGTGGGGATAATTCCCTTGCTGTGCGAATGTTCCACGGGAACGGGTGTGGTCATGACGAGCTCAGCTCGTCTTGAGCACACGAGCACTGTGCCTCATGCGCTGTGCGCCCCCCGCCCCCCAGCACAGTGGGGGAATTACCCCCGCTGCGAAGGGGTTAAAAGCATACCATTGGCTCTACTAATCTTTGTCATTAGCAGTATGGAGCCAATGGGCGCTCTGAAGAGCAACAGCAGTCAGGTAGAAGGAACACAGTAGAGCTGCCGGACATGATAGAAAACTAATTGAAGAGATACATCAAAATAGGAGAAGGGGAAACGGGTTCATAGGATAGAGCACTGAAAAGAGACAGTGAATTTTAACAAATAGGCACATACAACTGTAAGGAATATGCTTTTGGGTGACATTCATAAAGTAGGCTTGGGAAAGGACTTACTTAAATAGATGCATTTTGACGTGTCCTATAAAGGCAAAAAAGGTGTAGCCTTCCTATGTTTATATGTGGGGCAGTCCGTTCCGTTCTTAATGGACCTGTGAAGGACAGTTTCCTGACTAGAGTGGTCTTGGATTCCGGGGGTCTCGGGAAGCGGAGAATCCTTATTTATTAAGTTCATGGATCCACATGAGATGGTCAGAGGTTCATCAGAATGAGTTGGGAGGTCGCCATGTGGTGAGGGCAGAGTCTATAGTACACCCTGGACCGAAGAGGGAACCAGCGAAGGTCAGGAAGGATAGACGTGACCTGGTTGGATTTCTTTGCTTTGCACACCAACAATACAACTGTGATTGGAGTCAGGGGTGATTGGGGATCCAGCAAGTGAGATGTTCCAGAAGAATAACCCCGAGATGACAATAGCGTGGACTGCGGACTTCAGATGATGGAGGTGGGAACGGTGCAACTATGAAGACGGGAGAAAAAAACCTTAAAGCAGTAACAAAAAAATTGATGATAGAACACCATAAAAAGATGGCCTAAAGTGTTACATTTTTGCCAACTGATTTTCTACTTTTTATGTAATTTTATTGTTATTTTTTCATCATAACATCATGGTCAAAATATGGTAACTGACTAAATCCATTGGTAGCGTCCAAAGAATTTAAGAGCAGTTAGAAATCTAAAATTAGATTAAAAAAATTGCAAGGCTGTTATATCTTCATTACAGAGTCTCAGTATTTAATATAATGCACAATCTATGATGGACAGTCAGCTACCAAAGTGTTCAATGGCATTTAGAATTATGTACATTAAGGACTTTGATGGTGCAGATGACGTCACACTTTATCACATGGTTGGATCCCTGAATGGAATTCAAGGCTCTCTTTAAGATCGCAAATGGTATTTTTACGAACAATATTGGAAAACATTACTGCATGAAAGGGAGATAGCAGGACAGCACCATAACTACTAAAATAAGGTGTTCCTTTTCTCTTCTCTAGCGTACAATGAGGCTGCCTCGCAGATGTACATACCTATGTACCCAGGGCACGAGTCCTAAAAAAAGAAGTGGGGGATGCTTCACCGGAAGTGACGTCACAACAGGAACGTCGGGCTCATTGCCTCCCCTCGCTCACCCCTTAGATGGGATTGCATCTGAGAAGTCAACGCGTGAGCAGCGTGCTGTGAGCTCTGATCTCGTCCCAGAGAGGCCAAAGAGTGAAGTCCAGCTGTTTGGCAGGGGGGTCGCCGTCCACCCGCATGGTACCCCGACTCGAGCCCTGTTTGTACCATGTCTAACATAGGTTGTGTACTGGAAAGCTAGCCTTCCAGTACAAAATATCGTCTTTAGACAAACCTTAGATTTCCCCTCTTTGGATGTTTGTTGTACAGTTCTACACTCATGCACAGTCAGAAAAGTTTGGAGAAATAAAAACATTTCTCCTTTTTAACACCAGCCTTAAAAAAGGTTTTTTTTGGTGCTGTGCCCTGTCTACAAATGTTAGTAGATAGGGCCTTGCAAAAGAAATGGGGTGGTTGCATGAAAATGCCCATGCACCACCTTCATATGCCCCTTAACACACAACAGCACTAACGCTACTTTGTGCAACTAAAAGGTTGATTTCCAGCACAAATAAGGTTTTACATTGAAAAGCAAATCCCAAATAAACATCTTCCACCAGTTTACATCACTTTTGTGATACAAACTTGCAAAAAAAATTGTAGTAAATCTGCCCCGTTGTGGGCTTTCGATTCAATTCTTTAAATTGCCCTGCTAGTGGCATTCTTCTTGAATTCTAATGTGTAAAACGTACTCAATTCTGTCACAAATTATTTTATCCGATTCAACACATAATTTAAACTTTTAGAGTCATTGATTATCTGTAATGATATCAATTATATTTAAATCGAGTTTTTTTTTTAGAAATTTAGTACTACACAAAACTAAATATTGTTTTACTATGTCTTCAAGAATTTTTGCTCTATACATAAAAATATGTAATGCTTCTGACAATTTTCGATATGTGCGTTATTATGCTGCTTGTCTATTTTTTTCTAAATTATTACAACAATAAAATAAAAAAATAAAAAGTAGCAATAGCAGTGGAGGATCAAATGAAAAATAGGAGTGAAAACCATTTCCCTCCCACCAGAAAGAGCAAGAAGCATATTTTAAAAAATGTAATGGTGTATGTATTAAAGCCGTTTAGATTGCCACCCGGCCCAAGGGATCCCTACCTTACAATGCATTAAAAGGAGATGCTCTTAAGGAACACATAATTTCACAAAGATGACCTTTTTTGCTGTGCTTCCGATTGAATTTTACACCTGGCACAGGCAAGGTGGCCACAGATCCAACCCAAACATTAATTTATTATCAGGGCAGGACACCCACCGGAGGATATAGCCCTGACTTTGGTCCTGAGTCAAAGGCAAGGGTGCATAATGACGGGGCAGGGCAATTAACATTTATAACTGTCCATTGGTGTATGGACAATAGGCCCACCCCTTCCTCAGAACTTCCCCCTTAGGTGCAAACAAACATGGCAGCTGTACCTGTCAGCTTCATGGCTCTGCTTCAGACTTTCCAGATGCGTCAAACATCTGTAGCCAATGGTGAGGGGGGGGGGGGGTGTGCCATGTGCAAAACCACAGAGGACAACACAGCCAGGATACACATCAAGATTGTCATGTCTGACCACAAAATCAGCAGACAACTGTACTCAATCAACTTAGTTGTTGCATGAGAAAACTGTAAATTCTGGTCGGTGGTTGATGTTTGTGGTGGTTTTTGTTTCTGTGTACACTTTTGTGTATGTCCATGAGGTGCTTGGGCATGGAAGTCAGGGCCAGGGTGCAGTAATGCTGCCAACTGCAGTCTGCTGCTACACACCCAGCATGGAGAACTACAGTTAGACGTAAAGCTGCTTGTGGGTTACGCAGGAGAGAGCCTCCTCGGCCATAGAAGAAGCAGTATGTTTTATTGCATGTCTTCTGTGGTCTATCCGTGTTCTTCAGTGTTAAAGTTAAAGTTTGTAGATTTCAATAGCTCGGCTTATCACCCAAGAGTGCATCCAGGCGCTGTCCATGGCACCTGGGAGATTAGGTGATTTTCCCAGAATCACAGGATGTTGCGCTGAAGCTCGAACCGGGATCCCCAGCAGCCAAGTCGGCAGCTGGGGATCCGGCAGCTGAGCTCGTCATGACCCGCGTGGCGCTCACACGTAGGGATAATTCCCCTGCTGTGCTGAACGTTCCACGGAAACGGGCGTGGTCATGACAAGCTCAGCTCGTCATGAGCACAGCGCCACCGTGCAGCGTGACCAGCCGAGCTCGTCACAAGCACCGTGGGGCTGCGCGTGCCCTCCCTCCCTCCCCCCAGCGCCGCGGGGGAATTAGCCCCGCGGTGAAGGGGTTAAAAGGGCTCTCACTCACCGAACATTTTTTTGGGTGACATGCTTCATCATAGAGCCCCCCATGAAACCCGGGTATCGGGTGTGCTGCGACACTTGGTGAGTGAGAGCCCTTTTAAACAAAAGATGTGCCTATGGCTTATCAAGTCGACAGCCCATTTCTGTATGCCGGGACTTACTCTCTTTTGAATTTCAGACTAATGCAGTCAATACCCCATCTGAGACTCCAGGACCCACCCTGATAATGCACATGAGACTGCACCTGAGACTCCAAGACCCACCCTGATAATGCACATGAGACTGCACCTGAGACTCCAAGACCCACCCTGATAATGCACATGAGACTGCACCTGAGACTCCGAGACCCTCCCTGATAATGCACATGAGACTCCACCTGAGACTACAAGACCAACCCTGACAATGCATAAAAGACTCCATCTGAGACTCCAAGACCCACCCTGATAATGCAAATGAGACTGCACCTGAAACTCCGACACCCACCCTGATAATGCACATGAGACTGCACCTGAGACTCCAAGACCCACCCTGATAATGCACATGAGACTGCACCTGAGACTCCAAGACCCACCCTGATAATGCACATGAGACTGCACCTGAGACTCCAAGACCCACCCTGATAATGCACTTGAGACTCCACCTCAGACTACAAGACCCACCCTGATAATGCACATGAGACTGCACCTGAGACTCCAAGACCCACCCTGATAATGCACATGAGACTGCACCTGAGACTACAAGACCAACCCTGACAATGCATAAAAGACTGCACCTGAGACTCCAAGACCCACCCGGATAATGCACTTGAGACTCCACCTGAGACTCCAAGACCCACCCTGATAATGCACTTGAGACTCCACCTGAGACTCCAAGACCCACCCTGATAATGCACTTGAGACTCCACCTGAGACTACAAGACCCACCCTGATAATGCACTTGAGACTCCACCTGAGACTCCAAGACCCACCCTGATAATGCACTTGAGACTCCACCTGAGACTACAAGACCCACCCTGATAATGCACATGAGACTCCACCTGAGACTCCAAGACCCACCCTGATAATGCACATGAGACTGCACCTGAGACTCCAAGACCCACCCGGATAACGCACTTGAGACTCCACCTGAGACTCCAAGACCCACCCTGATAATGCACTTGAGACTCCACCTGAGACTACAAGACCCACCCTGATAATGCACATGAGACTCCACCTGAGACTCCAAGACCCACCCTGATAATGCACATGAGACTGCACCTGAGACTACAAGACCAACCCTGACAATGCATAAAAGACTGCACCTGAGACTCCAAGACCCACCCGGATAATGCACTTGAGACTCCACCTGAGACTCCAAGACCCACCATGATAATGCACTTGAGACTCCACCTGAGACTCCAAGACCCACCCTGATAATGCACATGAGACTGCACCTGAGACTACAAGACCAACCCTGACAATGCATAAAAGACTCCATCTGAGACTGCAAGACCCACCCGGATAATGCACTTGAGACTCCACCTGAGACTACAAGACCCACCCTGATAATGCACTTGAGACTCCACCTGAGACTACAAGACCCACCCTGATAATGCACTTGAGACTCCACCTGAGACTACAAGACCCACCCTGATAATGCACGCGAAACTCCACCTGAAACTACACGACACATCATGAAAATGCACACGAAACGCCACCAGAGACTAAAATGACCCACCTTGATAATGCAGTAAATGCTCCAGCTGAGACTGCAGACACATCCGAATAATGCACCTGAGACTCCATCTGAGACTAGAGGACCTGATAATGAAGACTAGACTACAGGTGAGACTGCAAGACCCACCTTGATAATGCACTTGATACTGCATCTGAGACTGCAAGACCCTCCCGGATAATGCACTTGATACACCATCTGAAAGGACAAGAACTACCCTGATAATGCACACGAGACTTCAGCTGAGACTGCAATACCCACCCTGATAATGCACACAAGACTCCACATGACACTATAAGACGCACCCAAATAATGCACACGATACTGCACCTGAGACTACAAGACCCATCCTGAAAATTCACACAAGACTCCACCTGAGGCTCGAAGATGCACCCTAGTAATGCACATGATACTGCACTTGAGACTACAAGACCCACCTTGATTATGCACACAAAACTCCACCGATTACTACAAGACACACCGAATAACACACACCATACTGCACATCCAAATAATGCACACAATACTGCACCTGAGACTACAAGACCCACCCTAATAATGCGCACGAAACTGCACCTGAGACTACAAGACCCACCCTGATAATTCACACAAGACTCCACCTGAGGCTCCAAGACGCACCCTAATAATACACACGATACTGCACCTAAGACTACAAGACCCACCCTGATTATGCACACAAAACTCCACCAGTTACTACAAGACGCACCGAATAACGCACACGATACTGCACATCCAAATTATGCACACAATACTGCACCTGAGACTACAATACCCACCCTAATAATGCGCACGAAACTGCACCTGAGACTACAAGACCCACCCTGATCATTCACACAAGACTCCACCTGAGACTACAAGACGCACCCAAATAATGCACACGATACTGCACACCCAAATAATGCACACAATATTGCACACCCAAATAATGCACACAATACTGCACCTGAGACTACAAGACCCACCCTGATAATTCACACAAGACTCCACCTGAGGCTCCGAGACGCACCCTAGTAATGCACACGATACTGCACCTAAGACTACAAGACCCACCCTGATTATGCACACAAAACTCCACCAGTTACTACAAGACGCACCGAATAACGCACACGATACTGCACATCCAAATTATGCACACAATACTGCACCTGAGACTACAATACCCACCCTAATAATGCGCACGAAACTGCACCTGAGACTACAAGACCCACCCTGATCATTCACACAAGACTCCACCTGAGACTACAAGACGCACCCAAATAATGCACACGATACTGCACACCCAAATAATGCACACAATACTGCACACCCAAATAATGCACACAATACTGCACCTGAGACTACAAGACCCACCCTGATAATTCACACAAGACTCCACCTGAGGCTCCGAGACGCACCCTAGTAATGCACACGATACTGCACCTAAGACTACAAGACCCACCCGAATAATGCACACGAGACTTCAGCTGAGACTGCAAGACCCACCCTGATAATGCACACAAGACTCCACATGAGACTATAAGACGCACCTGAATAATGCACACAATACTGCACCTAAGACTGCAAGACCCACCCTGATAATGCACTTGATACTGCATCTGAGACTGCAAGACCCTCCTGGATAATGCACTTGATACACCATCTGAAAGGACAAGAACTACCCTGATAATGCACACGAGACTTCAGCTGAGACTGCAAGACCCACCTTGATAATGCACACGAGACTCCACATGAGACTATAAGACGCACCTGAATAATGCACACGATACTGCACCTGAGACTACAAGACCAACCCTGATAATTTACACAAAACTCCACCTGAGGCTCCAAGACGCACCCTAATAATGCACACAATACTGCACCTGAGACTACAAGACCCACCCGAATAATGCACACGATAATGCACCTGAGACTACAAGACCCACCCTGATTATGCACACGATACTGCACCTGAGACTACAAGACCCACCCTGATAATTCACACAAGACTCCACCTAAGATTACAAGACGCACCCGAATAGTGCACACAATACTGCACCTGAGACTACAAGACCCACCCTGATAATTCACACAAGACTCCACCTGAGGCTCCAAGACGCACCCTAATAATACACACGATACTGCACCTAAGACTACAAGACCCACCCTGATTATGCACACAAAACTCCACCAGTTACTACAAGACGCACCGAATAACGCACATGATACTGCACATACAAATTATGCACACAATACTGCACCTGAGACTACAATACCCACCCTAATAATGCGCACAAAACTGCACCTGAGACTACAAGACCCACCCTGATCATTCACACAAGACTCCACCTGAGACTACAAGACGCACCCAAATAATGCACACGATACTGCACACCCAAATAATGCACACAATACTGCACACCCAAATAATGCACACAATACTGCACCTGAGACTACAAGACCCACCCTGATAATTCATACAAGACTCCACTTGAGGCTCCAAGACGCACCCTAGTAATGCACACGATACTGCACCTAAGACTACAAGACCCACCCGAACAATGCACACGATACTGCACCTGAGACTACAAGACCCACCCTGATTATGCACACAAAACTCCACCAGTTACTACAAGACGCACCGAATAATGCACACGATACTGCACATCCAAATTATGCACACAATACTGCACCTGAGACTACAATACCCACCCTAATAATGCGCACGAAACTGCACCTGAGACTACAAGACCCACCCTGATAATGCACATGAAACTCCACCTGAGACTCCAAGATCAAACCTGATAATGCACACAAAACTCCACCTGAGGCTCCAAGACGCACCCTAATAATACACATGATACTGCACCTGAGACTACAAGACCCACCCGAATAATGCACACAATACTGCACCTGAGACTACAAGACCCACCCGAATGATGCACACGATACTGCACCTGAGACTACAAGACCCACCCTGATTATGTAAATGTATGTAAATGTATTGCGACTTATATAGCGCACGTATCACCCGAAGGCATCAAGGCGCTTGCTTTGGGAACCCGTCCTGGCTTTTCCCTGTGAGATAACCCCTACTGGGTATCCCCAGGGTGAAAGCCAGGCAGCCCGCAGCGGGTGGGCCGCCGTATGGGAGATTAAGCAACTATTGCCCATGATTAGAATAGGCACCGAGGCGAGAATTATCGAGTCCATGGACATTTTGGGCTCAGGACCCTGCCGCGTCGGGAATTGAACCCTGGTCCCGGGCCAGACCTCTGCATCAGGGTCTGCCTCTCTAATCAGTGAGCCACACTCCTCCACACGATACTGCACCTAAGACTACAAGACGCACCCGAATAATGCATACGAGACTTCATCTGAGACTACAAGACCCACCTGAATAATGCACACGATACTGCACCTGAGACTACAAGACCCACCCGAATGATGCACACGATACTGCACCTGAGACTACAAGACCCACCCGAATGATGCACACGATACTGCACCTGAGACTACAAGACCCACCCTGATTATGCACTGCACCTGAGACTACAAGACCCACCCGAATAATGCACACGATATTGTCCCTGAGACTACAAGACCCACCCGAATAATGCACATCATACTGCACCCGAGACTCCAAGACCCACCCTGATAATTCATACAAGTCTCCACCTGAGACTACAAGACGCACCCGAATAATGCACACGAGACTCCACCTGAGACTGCAAGAGCCACCCTGATAGGGGAACATCCTTTACCACGAAACGTTTACAACGTGGTACCATTACAACGTAACTTTTACAACGCAATTCGTTACAACGAATTGCGCTGGGGGGCGCTCTAGGATAGGGAATGGTTTAATTTACTATCCAACACCTTCCCTACTATCCACGGGGACTGGAGTTGGAATAGTAAATTAAACTATTCACTATCCAGCGCCCCACCAACGCAAGTCGTTGTAACGACTTGCGTTGTAAAACCTGCGTTGTAACAATACGCGTGGTAATACCACGCGTTGTACCGTCATACATCCACCCTGATAATGCACACAACACCGTCTAAGGGTACAGCGCGCACCAGACTCCATCTGAAACTACAACACCCACTTACCTGATGTAGTTATTGAGAAGCGCACTCTGTTAATTGTTCGTGTCTCCTTTGGCGCTCTACACCATCAGATGGTAATTGCCTTAACTAGTAACAGATAAATTAGCAAAGACACCACCCCCAGCACCCCTGACTGAGCTTTAATTCCCTCCTTTGGGGGGGTGCATCCATGGGTCTCAGTTACGATTCAACACATTTACAGCTCACTCGTACAGAGAGGAAGGAAGACAAGAAAATGATACGTTGTTGAACTTTCTAAATACACAGAAGAGCTGAAGATTGTCCTTAAATGTCACCTCACCCTCGGCTGACACGAGCACCCCCTCCGGGAGGGAACCTTTGCATAGCTCGCAGTCTGAGCACAGGAGGCGAGCCCTCGAACTCGGGCACGTGGCGTCCTCGTGAAGGCACTCCAGAGCCAGGACAGCCAGGCCTCTCACCACTTGAGAGTGCACAGAAACCACAGCCTCAAGGAGCTACAAATGGTCACAGTGCATGGAACAGCAGATAGCTCTGGAGGACCGGCCGAAGGCGGGAGCAACATTGGCAAACACTGCGCATGCGCACAGTCAAAACAAAACAAGCATTTGCAATGCAATAGGTCTCACATTTACGCGAGTTTAAGCTATCGGCATTGTAAATGACAATGCCTATTATTTTTGTTTTTTAAAACATAAATAAAAGGCATTGTCATTTACAATGACAACAGCTTAAACTGGCGTAAATATGAGACGTATTGCATTGCAAATGGTTAAGTTTAAAACTAAGGGGCACATTAGGATGGCGGGCGGACATCCCATCGTAAAAAGGGACTGCCCGCCATAAGGGCGGGGGTCCGTGGGTGCCATTAGGATGTGCCCGCCACAGTGGCGGGCGCATCCTGCATTCCTAACATTGTGGGGGGCGGTGCACTCAGCACCGCCCGCCACAATGCCAGGAAGGCATGTTGTGCACTTCCATGCACAACATGGCAGGCACCGCGCGGTGCCTGCCATGTTGTGCATGGAACTGCAGGGGGTACCATAGGTACCCCCCATGTGCACCCGCCAGAGTCCCTGGGGGCCCGCAATGGGCCCCCACAAGCAATTCCCGCCGCCACAGAAAGGCATGCTTCCGCCCTCATAGTTATATGGCTGGCGGTGTCTAACAGACACCGCCACCATATGAACTGCTTTTCCACTCGGTAGCCAATCAGGCCTATTGCCTACCGGCGGAAACACAGCGGATGGTCTTCCCGTCCGCCGGGGTCCCCCCCGCCATGGTAATGTGGCGGGGGGGAAATTGGTAGCGGGCGGAGGTTTTTGGCGGGTGGAGCACCTGTTATCCTAATGTGCCCCTAAGCGCAGCCCCGCTTCAAGGACACCGCACTTGTTTTTGTGTTTTTTTACTTTAACACTGAGCACCGTTTCCTTGAAGCGGGCGCCGTGCTCAGTGTTAAAGTAAAAAATATATAAAGAAACAGAGCGTGGTGTCCTTGAAGCGGCGCAGCGCTCAGTTTTAAACTAAAAAAAACCAAACAGAGCGCAGTGTCCCTGAAGCGGGTACCGCGCTCATTATGAAAGTAAAAAAAAATTAACAGAGCGCGGTGTCCTAGAAGTTGACGCCCCGCTCAACTTGAATGTGACATATCAATAATTAAATAAAGTGAGCGCAGTGTTCCTAAAGTGGGTGCCGTGCTCATTGAAGTAAAAAGCATACAATTTAGTGTGCATAGAGGTGCAGCTGCCATTATCCCCATCAGTGTCCATTATCAATATTGTGCTCACACAACAGATAAAGCCCACTGTGTAACAAGCCAAGTAAAAGGTCCAGTCCTTATGGGCGTTAACAAATGGAGATGAGGCGGTACCAAGGCGGGACTAACAAGCCTCATAATCAATCAAAAGCCAGCATTTTCTGAAGGACAATGACACGAAGCCACTGACAAATATGGGCGGAGAGTAGACGAGGCTTTCACAGCATAACCTACTACAGCATGCCTCGCAGAGCGAGCAGCGCATGTGCTCTGCCGCAAGGCTCGACTTGAAAACGGTTTGATATGTGTCCCCGCAGCGGTGCATGTTGTGTTGTGTTGGACTCTGTTATGTGAATCAGTTTCTGTCTAGTGTGCATTCACAAACTCTTCATTCTCTTGGCGCTGCTGTGGTGGTGGCTGCGAGACGCATGTCTCACCATGCCTTCTACTGCCACATTGTAATATTTCTGTCAGAATATATTTCTTGGAAATAAAGTATTTCTGAATGAGTTGACAACAACATTATTCTTTAACCAGCTCCCCTTAGCTTGCATCACCAACAGGATTATTCAATACAGTAGCCAGACCCAACTCGGCGTTTAGTCTGTCACTAATGCCTGTGATGGATAATGTTGTATTATTTGATACTTTTTGGTGTACATATATAATGTTGCACTGTTTTTTCTGTTCCCTGTGTGTAGAAAAAGGGGTCAGGCAGATCAGGTCGATTACCCCTTTTCAAGGTTTGCCCGGCGTTAGCCGCTTCTCACCCAACTCACGGTTACCAAATAAAGAGGCAGGCGCTGGAGACAGGAAGGCAGGAAACAGGAGTTTATTTCCGACGGAGCAGAACACATCAGATCGGACAACGAGGTATCGTTTCGAGGTGCTCTAACCGCATCTCTGAGGCCTGGCCTCTTATACACAGTTGTATGGCTTTATTACATTTGTGACATCCGTGGTATTGCTTTGAAGTACGGAAAAGGCATATTTGGAATCCCCGGTTCAGGCCCGTTCCCACACATATCTACAGTAGGAGTCCCCACCCCTAATCTCAGCATGATGGCTATCGCGCAGCTGGACATTCCGCTGGGAACAGAAATGCGGGCGATCGGTCGGATCTAGGGGTGTGAGGGCATTGATTAATCCCCGCTCCGTTGATGTGAGGCGAGGTCCTACTGTAGGGGCAATAAACTGCATCTGTTGGGCTAAGTGATGGCCTGGGATCAGGCCGGACAATCGGACAATCAGGTCCTCATCCTGGGCTCTTCCCCCTCCGCCTGGGACGACTCCTGGTGGCCTCCCGCCCTGGGCACCGCACCCAAACCGACAGACCATGCACGCAACCTGGGCTTCATCCTGGACTCCTCCCTCTCCATGACCAGGCAAGTCAACAACGTCTCCTCGGCGTGCTTCAACATCCTACGCATGCTACGGAAGATCTTCCGGTGGATCCCCACCGAGACCAGGAAGACCGTCACCCAGGCCCTCGTCACCAGCCGACTGGACTACGGCAACGCCCTCTACGCCGGTACCACCGCCAAGCTCCAGAAGAGACTCCAGCGGATCCAGAACGCCTCAGCCAGACTCATCCTCGACATCCCACGAACCAGCCACATCACCGGACATCTGAGAGACCTTCACTGGCTCCCCGTCAACAAAAGAATCACCTTCCGCCTCCTCACCCACGCACACAAAGCCCTACACGACCAAGGCCCGAGCTACCTCAACAGCCGGATCAACTTCTACGCTCCCAAACGCCACCTCCGATCAGCCAACCACGCCCTCGTCGCCGTCCCCCGCATCCGAAGAGCGACTACAGGAGGAAGGTCCTTCTCCTACCTGGCCGCCAAGACCTGGAACTCCCTCCCGACCGACCTGCGCCTGACCCAAGACCACCTCTCCTTCAGGAAGAAGCTGAAGACCTGGCTGTTCGAGCAGTAGCGGCACCCCCCCCCCCACCCCCCAGCGCCTTGAGACCCTACGGGTATGTAGCGCGCTCTATAAGTGTCACTGATTGATTGATTGATTGAAGGAGGAAGAGGTTATCAAAGGGCCTGTTTTATGAATGAGATGAAAGAGTGTGGGGGTTCAGCACGGGATGTGGCTCGGAGGCAGGGTCGCGCTGGAGGTGCGTTTAGGGCCCAAGCAGGAGAGACCGGGGGCTGTCAGGGTGCGGGGGGGAATGCTTGCGAGGCCGGGGAGTGAGGGGGAGAGACGCGCTGGCTATCGGCAGTAGGCAGAGAGGCCATGGCACCTAAAATGGCTGCTGTGCATATTTGTGCGTGAGTCTGAGGAAATGGACAAGATGGCGCAGATGATGTTCAGTTCACAAACTAGTTTTCAACAGTCCTCCCTTTTAACATGTCTCACCAACTTGTCAATTCGGATCTATCCCCATAAGGCCACGTATTTCTACCTCATGGAGGGGACTCATGTGCTCAGTTCCAAAGTCCAAAGTCTTAGGGCACATGCAGTTGGCAATGAGTGAACACAAAGGTGGCAAGCATTGAATACCTAGGCAACACCCACACAGTACCACGACCGGTATCAATATAAATGTAAACAACCTCCATCCCCAGTCCGTCAAAGTACCCCAGAACCAGCTCCCAAGCGACCATCCTTCCTGCTCCTGGTGAACCTCTGAGGAAAGTCTGTGGAGGTGTTCGATTGCTTTGTAGACTGAGGGCGAGTTATCTGGCACGTAGGTGCAACAGCTGGATCCGATGATGCGGCATGCTCCTCCACGGTCAGCTAGAACCACATCTAGAACAAGGCGGTTCTGAAGAGCCACCAGGCGGACTGCCTGAAGCTCGGCCGTATTGTTACTGAGGATGCCAGCCGTGATGTTCATGGTCTTTTCTACTGCCTGGGTCAGGTGTCGGATGGCGCGGCTGTTTGCCATTGGGCTCCACAGAGGAACAAGTCCCTTCACTGCATCCAGGAACTGTGCTCCGGTGGAGTCAGCTTGTTCAATGTCTCTTGCGCGCTTCTGCCGGTGATGGTTTGCTGGGGCCACGTACGTTGGAGGGAGAATGAAGGCGATGTAGCAAGTACCCCCCCAACCCTTTGGAAGCCAAGTGTAAGCTTTGGTGCCACAAACAAAGTACATATTCGGAGAAGCAACAAAGGAGGGGGGATCAATTGAGTCCAATGTTCTGGTGATGTGGCAGGAACTGTGACCCACCAGCTGTGTTCCCCGGCCTTCGAGGCACACGAGGCCCGTGACATTGATAACAGACAGAGCCACAGTCAGAGTGGCAGCAGTTAATTTCCATAGGTAGGATAAGGTGGGTCTGGCTGGATTATGGAACACCTGCATTTCAACTCGTTCCTTGGCAGGGATGTCCATATGGAAGGAGGAACCAGAGGTCAAAGGACAAAAGGGAGCAGATGTTCTTCCGGTTTTGTTCAGCCAGAACCCATGGTAGAAGTGTGACACTGTTTGACCAGAAGTGGCGTTGTCCTTATAGCTCTCTTGCAAGAGGATCAACCAGGCAAGGCAGGAGCCATGAACTGAGAAAGGGGAAGGGATGAAAGGGATGGAGTGTCCGGTGGCATGCGGGAGCAACCCGCAGATCCAGCAGTTTGTGGTGTTGGCGGCAAGGTTGTGTTGGTGCAACAGTTGCACGAAGGAATTGTTCCAGAACTCCTTACGCCTTTCTCGGAGCTGAGGCGAAAGGGAGATCAGGTGATGCTCTTTCATAGTGGTTGGCTGTGCAGTGGTCAGCAATATCTGATGAGCGGGTGCGCTCTCTTCCACGATCCAGAAGGAAGTCATGAGGAGGAGGCAAAAGAGGAGGACAATGAAAAGGGCAATTGTCTTTGATTTGTGCATACTGTCAGTCTTTAGGTTCCTGTAGTGGGTATTTCCGGTTGCTTCCATCATCTTTTTATCTGGCGCTTCCATCATCTTCGAGGTGCTCGGTAGTGGGCAGAACCGCAGACTTCGTTTAGCTTCTCTCCGGGTAACCCTTGGTTGTGTTTAGGCTACCGTTCTGAGATTCAACTTAGTCTGTGGTCTACTTAGCCGAAGCTCCCTCCTTTCGACGCAGGAAATACCCTTCCCTGGATGGCACAGTGGGATCAGAGAATTTTGCAAGTTCGAGTGCCTCGGTATCAGGATAACAGTTCAGTGATGGCCGGTCTTTGTTCAGCAGTTCTTCTTGGGTGCTGACGTTTTCTGTTGTGCACAGGGTCGAGGAGACCTTCTTACAGTGGTGTGCGTGCAGCCAGTGTCGTTTCCCCTCCACTCGAAGAGCCGTCCGGGTGGTGATCAGTACTTGCCAGGGGCCCGTCCACCGGGGTTCCAGAATCCAGACTCTTCGCCCGTTGGAAATTTCGGATCAGCACATAATCCCCCGGTTGGATATCGTGACCCGGACCCCTGGAAGCATCGGGGATGGCCTGCTGCACCTGCTGATGAATGACAGACAAAGTTTTAGTCAATTTGCACAAGTAATCAGACAGTAGGACATCCGGGACGTCGTGAATGGAGGTCGGTTTAGGGGCAGTCCAGAGGTTCATCGGTCGCCCAAATACAACCTCGTAGGGGGTCAAATGGTGCTTAGTGGGAGTGGAGCGCATCGATAGCAATGCCAGTGGGAGGGCATCTGGGCATTTAAGTCCTGTGGTGGCCACTATCTTCGACAGTTTTAGTTTCAGTGTGGCGTTGTGTCGCTCAACTAAGCCAGCAGATTGGGGGTGAAAGACTGCATGAAACCTCTGTTTTACACCCAATCCTTTCAAGATTAGTTGGATAACTTCAGCTATGAAGTGGGGGCCGTTGTCGCTCCATAGAATTCGACAAAGACCGTAGCGAGGGAAAAACTCTTTCAGTAGTACCTTGGCAGTGGTCATGGCAGTGTTATCACGGGTTGGATAGGCTTCTACCCATTTGCTGAAGGCACACACAATGACTAATACATACTTCAGGCTTTGGCATCTTTCTAGTTGGATGTAGTCCATCTGGAGGACCTCAAAAGGATGGTCGGGGACCCCAAACCCTCCCCGGGGTACCACAGTTCCTTTCCCAGGGTTGTGCTGCAGGCAGATGAGGCATTGCTGGACCAGGCGTCTGGCTGAGTCGGGGATTTTGTCGTTGTGCCAGACCTTGGAGATGAGTTCGATCATGGGGGCAGATCCTATGTGTGCAGGGGAGTGAGCCATAGTCAGTATGGGGATCAGGTATGAATTGGGTAGCAACCATTTGTTAGTGTCCTTTGTCGGCCAGCAGCCTTCATCGTCTTTCAATCCCACCCGTGTCCATTCAGTCAATTCGTGTGGTGAGCTGGCCATCTGGATGTCCCTAATCGTTTCCCTAGCGTCAGTCCATTTTTCTGCTTGTGACCTGGTCACATACATGCGTGTCGTCGTCCTATTCTCAGCTGTGGTTCGGGCAGTGATGTCGGCCAGCGAGTTTCCCTGTCCGACTAAGTCTGTCACCTTCCTGTGTGCCTGGCATTTGAATACAGCTAATCGTTTGGGGAGGAGAACTGCTTCAATCAGGGCGGAGACTAGGTCTCCGTGGAGGATGGGCGTGCCGTGGGACGTCAGGAATCCCCTTTCTCTCCACAAGAGTCCAAAATGGTGAACCACTCCGAAGGCGTACTGGCTGTCCGTGTAAATGTTTGCCGTAGTCCCTGTCGCTATAATACATGCTCGTGTGAGGGCAATCAGTTCTGCCGCCTGTGCGGATCGTTGCGTGATGCGGGCCTAGATCGTAGATGCTTACTGTACAGTGATATTGTTACACTGTCATCACATTTCTTTTAACCTGACGTCCAGGGAGATACCAATAAAAAAGAATTTCTACCCTGACCGCCATTTTAATCACGCACTTTTTTCTTGAGCACTGCACCCTATCAGTACCACTCTCAGTGAGGGCTCATCTTCCTTCAGTACAGGATCAATTGGTACCAAGCAAGTACTTGTGAGCTTGGCCACATGAGAACCTGTTGATAAGGTCCTAGATGACGATGTTCCGCCAGATGGGTGGGCTGATAGGACTTCTTCATTACTGATGGTCCCTCACCGTTAGTCGTGACAGTGGTGTGTGTCATCTTCTCGTGGTCACTTCTACTTCACCCTAACAGACCTTCAAGTTCTTTTGTTGTTGTTATAAGTGATGCGGGTGGTTTCAACTACAGTTCGGGCTGTGGTAACTGCATAGGCAGCTGAGGTGGTGCCGTCGGGGAGTTTTATGCAAGAGCCGTCTACCCATAGCTCTCCGTCAGGGTCTGTGAAGGCGGTGTCTCGGAGGTCAACTCTACTCCTAGTCTGTTCGTCTGTGAGGGTCACACAGTCATGTATAGGGGGGACATTTGGGTCGTTTTCGGGCAGAGGCAACAAGGTGGCTGGGTTCAGTGTGGTGCATCTTTTCAGCGTGATGTGGGGTGCAAGCAGAGTCAGTTCGTATCCGGTCAGTCGTGCGCTAGTCAGGTGTTGCGTCTTAGTCTGGTTTAGGAGGGTGTCAACAGCATGGGGCACTAATACCGTGAGGGAATTCGAGAGTACGATCCCCTCACTTTGTCGGATAGAGACAGCAGCGGCAGCTACGGCTCGAAGGCAGGCAGGCAAGGCTCTCGCTACGGGGTCAAGGGTGGCAGAGAAATACGCACATGGTCGTTGCTTGGGGCCAATAGTTTGAGTCAGGACAGACAAAGCGCACCCCTCCCTTTCGTGAGTGTGGAGAGAGAAGGGTTTGGTGTAATCGGGGGTTCCTAGGACTGGTGCAGAACAAAGGGCGTCTCGAAGTTCTTTGAAGGAAGATTGGCATTCGGGGTCCAAGGGAGTGGAAAGGGGACATCTTTGGCTAGTAGGGAAAGTAGTGGCTTTACAATGAGACTGAAATTTGGCAACCACTGCCGGCAGAAGGAGGTGAGGCCTACCAGGGAGCGGACTTGCTTCTGGGTCTTTGGGACGGGGGTTTCTAGAATGGCCTGAATTCGATCGGGTGTAAGCTTTCTCCCGTCTTTGGACAAGAGGTGGCCTAGGTAGGTGACCTGGGGTTGGCAGAATTGCAACTTTCTCTTGGAGACCTTGTGGCCATTTTCCGCAAGGAAGTGCAAGAGTTGGATGGTGACTGTGACTGCAAGTGGAGTGGTGTCGGCCGCCAAAAGGATGTCATTGACGTACTGTATCAACACCACTCCCTCCCGTAGCTGAACGGCGTCCAGCTGCCTCTTGAGGGCCTGGCTATAGATGCTGGGACTTTCTGTGTAACCTTGGGGAGCTCTACAAAATCTATATGAGCGGGATTTTAACGTGAAGCCGAAAAGGTAGCGGCTGTCTGGGTGGATGGGGATGGAGAAGAAAGCGATCTTGAGGTCTATTACAGTGAAGGTGGTGGCTGTGGAAGGAATCAGGGTCAGAATGGTGGCGATATCTGAGACTACGGGGTACTGAGGTACAACTACCTTGTTGACCTCTCGAAGGTCGATGATGAAGCGGTACGCTTTCACATCTCCCTCGCCCTGCTTCTTCACAATGGGTAGGATAGGGATGTTGCAAATATTGCTGACTACTTCCTCTACCACTCCTGCCTCTACCAGGGACTGGATTATCATTACCAATGCCTTCTCACCTTCGGGCGATATCCGATACTGTGGGAGTTTTGGGAGTATCGCATCTTGGCGAACAGTTATGGGCACGGGGTCGATCATCATTCGTCCTACGTCAGCGTCAGTTTTAGCCCACAGATACAGAGGTAGAGAGTCAAGTAAGGATGCGTCAGCGTCAGAGATGGAGAACATGTGTCGTGCGGGATGAGGTCTGAGCAGAGTCGGGTTATCGTACAGAATGACTCGAACTCCGTCCTGTGAACACCTGATAGTAGCTCGGAAATGCTTCAGTAAGTCAAGTCCCATAATGGCATCGGGGGTGTTGGAGGAAAGCAGAAACGTCGTGTCAGTGGGGTTACTGTCCAAGTCGAAGGAAACCGGTGCGGATAAGGGGTTAGTGGAGGGCGTTCCATCAAAGCCTATTGATGTTATGTGTGAGCCAGACAAGGGTGCCCTTGGAATCAGTCATTAAGATAACGCACTACGTGTCGCGCCAGTGTCTACCAGGAATGGAGACTTCGTACCTAGGACCTTAGCGGTGACATAAGGACCTTGCTGGTCAACATTGAGCTCGACTGGATCCCTTCCTTGCCCTTGGCAGTCCTATGCAAAGTCGCGGGCATTGTCGCAGTCAGACTGTTGGCACTGATTCTGCCGGGGACGGTCAAACGTGTTCGGTCTGCCAGGTCTGTCATTGTTGGTGTCGTGGGTGTGCCCTCGTCCCTGCCCTCTAGTCCTGGGGCCATTCGTCATGTCCCTCGTCTCTTTATTTTTAATCATTTCCAGAAGAACCGGACATTGAGACTTCCAATGGCCAAATCCTTTGCAAAACGCACACTGGTTCTCATCGAGGTCTGTTCGTGGAGCGCCGGGTGTGGGTGTGCGGTCTCTAGGGGGTGGATTTCTAGGGGCATTCGACTGGTAGTTTCCTCTATACTGTTCCCTTCCTGTCGTCACTCCTTGCAATTGAGCAATCATCACTCGTTCTTTCAAGTCCTTTTTCTTTTTCTCAGTCGCCCTATCGTTCTCGTTCTTTTGGTGTTCGTAGTACTGAGCCATCTGAAGGATAGCTGCAGGTTTGGAGGCCCCCCAACTACTCTCGCTCGTCTGTAACTTTTGGGAGACCTCTTGCGATAGACCCTTTACGTAGTTTTGCACGAATAGGTGTTGTCCGGTTGCAGTGGTCATGTCTTGGCCACTGTAGTCGGAGGACACCGTCTCAAATCGGGAGAAGTATTCTGATACGTCTTCCTGGGGTTTCTGACGGCAAGCCGTGACTATCGACCAGTCTACCTTCTTCTCTGGGATCAATGTCTTTAGCTTCTGAACTATTTTGTCCGGGAGTTCCAGTATGTCTTTTACAGGTTTCTTTCCGGGCTCTCGCTGTCTATCTAGTTCACTGAGTTGATTCCAGGTATGTCCGAACAGATCTGTGTGGTCGGTTTTCCGGATTTGCTTCCACACGTCAGCCGGCAGACATAACCCGAAAAACAAGTCAATGTTCGCTAGAGTCATTATTGTTGAACCCAAGGCTGTACCTAGTTCGGTATAAAATGCTGTCTGGTTCTTTCTTAAATCGGGCAGGGTTTGCCTAAAAGTTCAAATATCTTGCCGATCCCATGGTTGATAAACCCAGTTGTACACAACCCTCCCCTTCGCATCTGCGTGGTTGATATCTTCGTTTGTTCCCTGACCTCGCGGGGGAACCCAGTACGGGGCGGCTTTTCTGATAGGCATCATAGTGTTGGCTACTTCTGATGAGGACCCAGTCGTTTCAGGGACTGTAATCTTAACTTCTGGTTTCTGTTCCGTGAGGTGGCGGAAGACCTCAAGCGTTTGCATGAAGAGGTCCGTCACGTTGTGCTCAGCCTCGTCTCCAACATTGACTTTTCTATATAAAGCTGTCAGTTTAGCAGGACCCTGATTCTGATACCTATCCTCATATGCGTTCAGGGTGTGGTAGCTAAACCGTAAAATGAAATGCCGTCTGTGGCTACCGGCATGTGAATTGTGCATATCTATCGTGTATTCTTCGCTCTCCTTCCGTTCTACCAGTGTCTTTACTATCTTGTCAATTCCATCCCGCTCATCTTTGCTCAATCCATTCAGTCTGGCTGGTGGCTGCTTGCTAGTCTCAAGTTCATCTGATGTCGTTACTAATGCGGCCGGTGCGGAGGCCGTGAGGGCTGGGGTACTAGCTCCAAGGTCATTCTCATATGCACTCGGAGCTGGCAGGTGCTGTACTAGAGGTTGGGAGGGGCCATATGGGGGGGCATGTAGATGATCGGAGGACCTAGCAGTAACTCATCGTTCGCCCGTTGTTTGGAGGGCAGCTCAGGGTAGAGCGTAGAGGGGGTCCTAACAGGGCATTGGCCTGCGGACTCAGATTCCTGCTTTTGTCTGGCCTCCTCTCTTTCTTTTATTTCTTCTTCTAGTTTCTTAGCGGTCAGGTGGGCTGCCTTTTGTAACTCTTTTCCTATTCTTGCTTCTTCTCTTTTCTTTCGTTGCTCTGCTTCTTTGCGCCACATGCCGAAACTATCAAGCATAGTGGGCGTTGTTTTATTGTTACAAAGGGCTGTTTCCAGCACGCTTATTTTTGCGTCATCGAAGGATCCTATCAGTGGCCACTGACTTTCCTGATCCTTTTTAGTATATTTATGCCATAACTTACTATAAGCTACGGCGACTAGTCCATACTTTAAAAACATATCCTTATTAGGGGTGCCCTCCAGAGGAGCCGGATGATCCACCTCTAATAAGCGGTCCGGGCTGAACCAACTACTGAACAATGGGGAGAAGATAGGCATGACGGGTTACAATGGGGACAAAAGTCTGCACTACCTATCCTTCACTACTTTGCGAAGACTAGACAGAATATTTCTATTCTACAGTATTCGCAAATAGGGAATACCCAAAGAGAGAACCAATTCCAAACAGTCAATGTTCGGACAAACAATCAATCAATCAAATGAGGAATAAAATAGGCGCGACGGGTTACAACGGGGGCAAAAGCCTGCGCTACCTACCCTTTCACTGCTTACAAAGACTAGACAGAATATCTCTATTCCACGTTATTTGTAAGCAGAGAATACCTCCAAAGAACCAATATCGAACAATCAATGTCCGTTCAATCAAACAATCAGTGGCGAGAAAGAAATAGGCACGACGGGTTACAACGGGGGCAAAAGCCTGCGTTACCTATTCTTCACTATCTGCAAAGGAGGACAGAATACTTTTATCCTTCCCCGTTTGTAGACAGAGAATTCTCGAGAAAACAATCCTCGAACAAACAATGTTCGGGCAAACAATCAATCAGTGGGGGAGAAAGATAGGCACGACGGATTACAACGGGGGCAAAGGCCTGCGTTACCTACCCTTCACTACCTGTAAAGGAAGAGAGAATACTTTCTATTCCTCTCCGTTTGCAGACAGAGAATCTCCAAGAGAACCAACAATTCGGAGAGTAATACTAGTATTTTCCAATCAATCAATCAAATATTTCACAGTTTGTCGTGTTACACGACCTTACCCGGACCGCATGGACAGTTTCCTGTCTTCCGATTCCAGCGCCCGATCGTCCTCTATCTTCTGTCGCGGCACTCCTGATGGTTCCCAGTCAGGACCGTAGATCACTCGAGAGAGGGCTGCTCGGAACCAGTGAAGTTCGGATGATCGGCTGCCAGACGAGGGTCTATCGGGCAGGTGCACTTCCCGATCGTTGCAGTCGTTCACTCCATCATCAGGACCTCTCCCACTGGATCCACGTGTCGCTGATGGGCCCCACGTTTGGGACGCCAATTGTAGAAAAAGGGGTCAGGCAGATCAGGTCGATTACCCCTTTTCAAGGTTTGCCCGGCGTTAGCCGCTTCTCATCCAACTCACGGTTACCAAATAAAGAGGCAGGCGCTGGAGACTGGAAGGCAGGAAACAGGAGTTTATTTCCGACGGAGCAGAACACATCAGATCGGACAACGAGGTATCGTTTCGAGGTGCTCTAACCGCATCTCTGAGGCCTGGCCTCTTATACACAGTTTTATGGCTTTATTACATTTGTGACATCCGTGGTATTGCTTTGAAGTACGGAAAAGGCATCTTTGGAATCCCCGGGTCAGGCCCGTTCCCACACATATCTACAGTAGGAGTCCCCACCCCTAATCTCAGCATGATGGCTATCGCGCAGCTGGACATTCCGCTGGGAACAGAAATGCGGGCGATCGGTCGGATCTAGGGGTGTGAGGGCATTGATTAATCCCCGCTCCTTTGATGTGAGGCGAGGTCCTACTGTAGGGGCAATAAACTGCATCTGTTGGGCTAAGTGATGGCCTGGGATCAGGCCGGACAATCGGGCAAGGAGGAAGAGGTTATCAAAGGGCCTGTTTTATGAATGAGATGAAAGAGTGTGGGGGTTCAGCACGGGATGTGGCTCGGAGGCAGGGTCGCGCTGGAGGTGCGTTTAGGGCCCAAGCAGGAGAGACCGGGGGCTATCAGGGCGCGGGGGGGAATGCTTGCGAGGCCGGGGAGTGAGGGGGAGAGACGCGCTGGCTATCGGCAGTAGGCAGAGAGGCCATGGCACCTAATATGGCTGCTGTGCATATTTGTGCGTGAGTCTGAGGAAATGGACAAGATGGCGCAGATGATGTTCAGTTCACAAACTAGTTTTCAACATGTGGATAGACTACATCAACCTTGAATCCTAGTATTCATGCCATGGTCTCTGCTCGCATGTCTGTAAAGCGCTCTGATACCCTGGGGTGTGTCCAGCGCTATATAAACCTCTCAAATAAATAAATAATAAATATTAGTGGTGCAGCCTGCCACCTCTATGTCATGTGTGCTGGTTGGGTTGGTGCGACTGTGCGGTGTGTTGCAGGTAGTCCTAGTGGAAGGTGAGACAGTGGTAGGGTCTTGTGACCTTCCACTGGTCTCGAACCTACAGAATAAGGATGTCCCATAATTGACTGGTAAGAATGTTCCATTTCCATAACCCTAACAGGGTAGATACCACCCTTCTTTATCCTCTGTTTACCTTTTCCTGACGGTTCTTTCCTCTTCTTGTTTCATTCAGATGCAATTGCAATTCTGTAATCGTAATCTCAACAATATGTAAGTAATTCTGCCTTTGTACTCACCCTCAATGTGTCAAAAGACATTGCTTATTTTTCACGCTTAGTTGTCGATTTGTATTTCTTTAATTGTTCTTTCCTGCTCTTTTTGGTGTTTCCCCATTCCCTTTGTAACTTCTCTGGCTTGTACAGAAGTACGTCCTGATGTTGATTTTCCATTTGTAATGGATCAAAGTACCATTGACCTATAAATCAGACCCAACTTTATTGTAGTGGTTTCACTCCTGATGTTTCTCTGTTGTGGGGTGCTCACTTCTGATGGTTCCCTTGCGCGTGTGCAGCGGCGTAGGAAGGGGGTGCGGTGGGTGCGGGCCGCCCCGGGTGTCATCACTGAGGGGGGGGTGACAACATGGCAAAAATATGTGTTTTTAAAATAAAATAAATGTTTGGGCTCACAACACTTAAAAAAAAAGATATATATATATATATATATATATATATATATATATATATATATATATATATATATATATATATGTATATATATATATATAATTTAAAACGAGTGGTGTGCAGCAAAGAAAATAACAGAAAGGCAAAGCTTTAAGTGTCTTATTTTTCCTTCTTTTAATAATTTCAGTGTGGGGGTGACAAGAAATTTTCCGCACTGGGTACCACCTGGCCTTGCTACACCACTGCGCGTGTTCCTTCCACAACAGAACTTCGAACTTACCTCGTGAGTTCGCCTGTGTCAGTTGGATTTCATCTGTCCCTGTATTGGCTGCTGCGCAGTCCTTGCTTTAAATAAAGACAACGTTACCAACGTTACCTTGATTGTAGTGACTTCATTACTACGACTACGTTATTAATTTGTGACATGCGGGCCGTAACTGCACTCTTAACTTGTGGTACGTAAATATCTATACTTTGCACATAAATATCACAATTGTTTTAGCACTGAGCACAGTATTCTCACCCCATACAAATTCCAGAGATTTTGTCTGATTCTATGTATGTTCTAATTTTTATTAAAAACGTGTCTGAATACATACAATCTGTTTACCTCACAATATTACTATTTTTTCATAATATATCTTCATTGCATTTTCATACATAGACCATACCCATGAACAAAACTGACAGTTTTCTCTGCCACACATTAAGTAACATGGCACGCATCAAGAAGTAGTGCCACACAAGTATGGCACCTGTAATCTCTATACCGGCTGTGCCCGTCAGTACCACTGAACGGCATCTAGTGTGCCCTGCAGGGGACCAGGTACCTGTGGGGGTCAGGAAAGACATCCAGACATGTTAACGATAATTCAACCTCAACAAAGAACTTTTGCAGTGGGAGCAACACCTCTTTCGCTGAGCGACCATATCAGTTTGATGATGCCAAAGGAGTGGTGTCAGAGTGGGGGATAAGAGGGGGAAGGCCAGGGGACCCAATGGTGGCACCAATGACTGGGCGCTTCACCCACTGCATTGAGGTGGTCCCCAACATCCTCACACCAAATGGGGAAATGTTGCATGAGGCTATCTACAACATGAGCATTCATGCGACGAGTGCAGAAACACCTCATGCACTCAGTGTGGTGTGAGGTAGGCCCGGTGTAGGTAGTTAAATTGTGTAAACTTCATGCTGGCATTGCGTGACACTCGCTTAACCTACCAAGTGCCATCTCCCACTGCTCACAATATTACTATTCTCATAGGGCCCACTCAGATTTCAAATATTACTGATACCCCAAGTCCCTAATAATTCCCGGGGATCCCCTTGTACTATATGTAGTCAAAAGTTAAGCACAGATCCATTAAAGCGAGACAAACAGCTCCTTGTTTAGCCACTGTGTACATATTCAACAATAACTACATATTAAGACGCTGAAACAGTCTATTCATGATAAACCTCCATGTAACTTTCTCAATTGAGTCAATGAGAGAAATAGGCAAATAGCATCGGGGTCATCTTTAGCACCCTTCGTTAAAACAGGTATGATGCCTCAGGTGGACCAAGACTCCGGGAAGATGGAACTACGGGCCTGTCTAAGGGCATTTATAATAAGCGACCAATAAACTCACATTTAAAGATCCATAGGGACTCCATTGGGACCTATGGCCTTACCACATGCAAAATCTAATAGGGCCATGTACAATCCTTAATTAGGCCGTCACAATTTTTTGCGAAAACGCTAAATAGGAATTGCGAGTCGCTATTAAGAAGGGGCGTTCCAAGGGCGTCCCTTCCTAATAGTGAGTCAGAGACTTATGTAAGAATGTTTTGCGACCGCAATTGCGGTTGGAAAACACTCGCAATTTACTGCCTTCTTCAAGAGAGTGGTAAAGCGCTCACAAATGAGAAGGGATCCACAGTGAACCCCGTCCCATTATCTAATTTTAAGACGGAGGGGCCAATTCACAGAACTAACTTAAGACAAAATCATAAACTTACTAGTTTGGTATTCACAGAAGGCATTTAGTAGTCTTAAGTTAGTATTTTGTCTTAAATTAGTATTTTGTCTTAAATTAGGATTTTGTCTTAAATTAGGATTTTGTCTTAAGTTAGGATTTTGTCTTAAGTTAGGACAATCGTAATAAAGAGCTGTGGGGAGTCTACTCACCACCTCCTCCTCCTGAGTAGCAATGTGACCCACAGAGGAGCCTGGGAGGTGTACTCCTCCCCTCCAGGGCAATAAAGTTGTGATCAGGCATCCCCAAGTCCATTTAACAAAGTTGCCTCAATCGCTTAGTGCTGGCTGTTAGCTTGGGTGTTAGCGTTCCTTGGGTGTGTGGTCCTTTGAGGGGCCCTGAGTGTGATTTGTTGGAAGAGTGCTAATGAAATAGTTTCATGTCTAGAGTCATCGGTGTGGACAGTTCCTGAAGACATTCTGGAAAGCCTGATGGTCCCCTGTAAAGCAAAGGTCCATTGCCATTGCAGGAAAATGCCTGACTCCGGAGATACATTTTCTGCAATTGGTTTCCTTCCTACAATGGCTCCTCTCATTACAGATGAATCCTCTTTGGTAGAGTACCACCTCTAACACTGGCGGAACACTCAAGTTAAGGGGCATTTTCGACAATCACCCCGTTAGAGCTGGTAATTCCACCACACTACCATAGAGAGCTCACTAGCTTACAGTAAATGAGGCATGTCACCAGCACACACACATTTTGGAGATAGGCCTGGTTTTGTCAATGTTTTTCAATCAAAGATGTTCCCATACCTACAGCGAGTGGCACTACATGAGGAACAAAAATCGTGACAATGGGTGTGCCACGACATGGGTGCTCAGTGGACCTGCCATCACTTATGTTTTTCAGAAGACAGACCACAGACCTGCCAACTACAAAAATAAAATTCACAGTATGAGGAGGGCGCGAGGCCTGGCAGAGGGCAGAGTGTTGTGCTGAGAACTGCCCAAGGGGTACTTTGCCACATCCCACCCCACCAAACCCACTGGTTCTCTTCCAAACATTGGGGCAGATTTACAAGAAAGTGACGCATCTGTAGAGATGCGTCACTTTCCCTGCGCCACCATGCAAAACTCTTGCGCCACTGTGAATGCGCCTCATTAACAATGCAGTGCACCATGGTGCAAGGATAGACAGATGCGTGACGCATCAGTCGGCATAAGGGTAACGCAGTGCTGGAGATGTGTCGCAAGCACGATGCAACTCCAGCACTGCTCAGGGGTGCCCTATACCTAATATGCTGTGTCACTCCTCACGCCTGCTTCAAGCAGGTGTAAGGATTTGACACAGCGGGGACGTAAAAGTGACTCTTGTAGATTTCACTGCGTCATTTTTACAGGGGTTCCTTGAGACGGAACGCCCACCCTGCATACATTATACCTGACGCAGTTATAATGTAGCACAGGGCTTTACAACGTGACACATCTAACTAGATGCGTCACGTTGTAAATATGCTGGATAGTGGCGCATTGTTTACGCCGCTGCTGCGTCACAAAAGTGATGCAACGGCGTCGTAAAAGTGTTGCAAGGGGCTTGTAAATCTGCTCCAAAGTTGTTTGCTGAGGCTGGTGGCGATGTCTTGACGTGTTATCACACCCTTCTATAGACATCAGCTGTTCAACGTCTCAAAAGGGGAACTGGATAGCCACTCTTTGCTGCGGTTTGTAGCTCGGTTTCCCTGCCATAGTGTGATATTGGCTCCTTGGCGGGTGACCATGTGAAGGGAGCGGAAATCGTGTGCCACATGATAGCACTGTGTGTGGCAGATCTGAGACCGTCTATGTGGAGGTCATGACCCCGATGTGCTGGAAGGATTTTTGGCAGCATGGAGGGGAGCTGGATTTAGGATGCTTTTCTTTTCAGAATCCATGTTCTTGACATGGTGAATCAGGACAGAACAAGTGACAGCAGGCAGGAGCGGCTCCTTCGCTAAGGCGGAGACGCGTCGCTCCACCGCCTTTCAGCACGGCAAAAAAAGGAAAAATAAAATGAAAATAGCGCAATGTTGTTATCATTTTATTTTTCTGTGCTGGGGCAGTTTTGTGGGGCGGGGCTAGGCTTGGTGGCACCCTCCTAGCCTTCTTGGGCCGGCCAAACATTCATGCGCACTTTGCATGTTCTCAGCCCAGCTTGCAGTACAGCCTGGGTGGAGAACATACCCAGGCTCCCATTACCTGTCTGAGTGCCGAACCACGGCGCTCAGATCAATCAAAATGCTTCAATGCAGCGACGTGATTGGCTTAGGGGAGTCCATCCTGCTTCCTGTTCGAACAGCAGCCAATAAGAAGATGGAGAGGATGGAAGAGAGGCAGTGACCGCCCACTGGCCGGCCAGCAGGTAAGTGATCTTGTTTTTCGGGGGGGTTTCCCCTCCCTTCCCCACTTACTGCCTTCCCCGCCCCAGTACTGGTTCGTGGGAGCAGCTGTGACTGCCAGCAGCCGGTGTAGTGTAGGAGGGACTGTCCTATGCGTAGGTGCTGGGTCTGTGACTAGGGTTTTCCTGCTGCTCAGACACCTACATCACCTCTACCTCCAAGTGAGGTGGTGGAACCAAGAGGCAGATGGAAAAAGGCATCCGCCAATTTTTGACAAATGTCTAGTTTTCACCTTTCTCTAAATGGCCACTTTATATAGTCGTTTGGAATTAATTGTATTATAGCACTTGTATAGCGCTTCAAACTCTGTTGTGGAGCTACAAAGCGCGTATCATGCCATACCTACATTGAACGAATTACTACCCACCTTCTCGCTTTCTCCTGTGATGCTAAATGCAATTAAGTATATATTCATGACATTTTGCTTAATATGGCGGCCGTATTTTATATGAAAAGGCCTAATGGAGACATTTTGGCCTCTCTCCAGTATTCTGCACTTAAGCCCTTTGAACGGGCCCGCGGCCCCGCGCCCCGCGGAGCCCGCGAGCTGTCCGTCTGCCTCTTTCATTGGCTCCATGGCTATGCACGGGGGCAGGAAAGCACGAGGAATGTAATTAACGGAGCCGCGGACTGCCCGCCAAGGCTTCTAATAGAAAACCCAGCATTACAAGGCACATAAGCGCAGCAGGGGGGCGGCCACTCTTCCTTCGCTAACGCGCCGCTCGCCAGCAGCCTGCTTATGAGCATAAAAAACACAAGGCAACAAACTTTATCGCTATAAATAGTGTGTTTAAATCAGCGCTGCGTCCCCAGGGACCTCTGAAAATAGACGCCTAGTACAAGCGAGTGCGCATGCGTGGTTCAGCGGAGAGGCGCTGCGGCTTGTGTACTGGAGAAGCCTGTTGCACCAGACCATATTTTAGGCTTCCGCATGTTTTTTTTAGGTCTGGCGGAGGCACACAGCTTGTTAGACTCATGTAATCAAACAAAATCATAAACATACATATATTTTCGGTCAAAGCGTGGCTCTACATTGGTTCTTCATCCATGAGATAGTGACTAGGAAATAATTCTAACATTCCTTCCATGAATTTGTTGCTCTTTGCAAGTATTTCTATAGCGCACAGCCTGCCACTGTTATGGCCTCTATATTGCAGTGGGGTTTCAGGCGAGGGCTCTGCAGGTGATTCCAGGGTGTCCATCACAGACTGCAATCTGTGTGGTCCAGTGATGCTGTGCTCTGGGCAGATTCTGGATCGTCTCTGATTGGTTGACATTGTTCTATGAACTGTGGGTTTGTGATTTTACCGAAAGATTGTGGATTGCCTAAAACATTTTGATGCCCTTTGACCAGAAATTAGATATAATCCAGGAGCTTTATTGCGGCTGCTTGATATTTTGAGGCTGATTTGGAGTGTGTGAGTTGTCCTCAGTGGGGTGGAGGGGGCGGGGGGTTCTCAAAGGGGCGTGGCCAATGTAAATAAGCATGTGGCTTAAAATCATGTAGGCTGAAAATCTATGCTTAGCATAGTGTGCCACCCAACTGGCATTTTGCTACTTCTGTCATTGCATCGAGATATACAATACAGCAAGTAACATTACACCTGCAAAAAGCCAGTACTAAGCTTGTGTTAGTTGCATAAAATAAATAAGCAACATCCATGGCTTTGTAGTATAGCATATTGAAAATGCTTCAGTTCTGAAATGGTGGGACTGTGGAAGCACTATAACGAGTCTCTTTGAAGTTACATCAAAGGCAGTGAAGGGTGGTACTGCTTTAGAGTTAAGATTTATTGTTTTCATCCTGATGGGGAGAGCCCGATAGGGACCCGTCTCTGCACCTGATATTAAGATCGGCCCACTTAAAGCCCTGACTATCTTGTCTGGGTTGCTCTGCTGCAGTGCTTAATTTGAGCCGGTGGGTTCCGGTGCTCGGCACATAATTGTTAACACTGGCACTTAAGGCAGTCTGCCACATGATGGCGCGGTGTATGCAATTTAGAGATAGGCACAACAGTTGTTTATGAATTCAATGTACATCGAAAACGACTAATAAATGACGCCCAAGACAGACTTGTAGTTGTTGGGGCCCGGAATAGTCTGAATTATCACAGGTGTAGAGTGTGATGATTAGTAGTTGTGTTGTTACTATCATTGGCAGCATGACTGGGGCAATGTGTGGTGCAAGCTGCAGTGGCCTCCTGACGAGAGCCCTAGCCGTTATGATTTTACAAATTAAGCACTGCTCAGCTGAGGATATATGCTTTTTTTATATTGGTCAAATATCAAACAACAAGGAACGACACTTATACCCAGAATGGAACTCGGGTCAATTATAATGAACAAAGACAACGGTCCCGTGGGTAACACTTTAAACAAGACCTATCATGCTCACAACATGAATTCCACAGTGGGAATGATCGAATATTAAATGAACGAATGAATGAGACAAACTGGCCCAAAATATTTGTGAGTGTGGTATATAATCTCATAGCAGTCTCATAGCAAAGTAGAGCAGTCAATGTAAATGGCGCGTGGTGCAAGATTTGCTCTATGTGAAAACAAAAATAATTTTACGTACATACACATCGTGATAGCATAGGGTTTCCACATCGTATAACAGATGAATTCTTAACATATCCGTATACAAAGCAATGTCCATAGGGAAACCCTGTGATAATGTTGATGTTTCGACCCATAAAGGAACCAGTCCACGGGTCTTCAGTGCAGCACCATCCGGATGTATGACATTACAACGCATGCTTTTACCACGCATGCCTTTACAACGCGGTATTTACAGCGAATACCTTTACAACGCATAGTGCTTTGGGGCGCTGGATAGTGAATAGTTTAATTTACTATTCCAACTCCAGTCCATGTGGATAGACGGAAGGTGTTGGATAGTAAATTAAATCCATTCCCTATCCTAGAGCGCCCCCCAGCGCAATGCGTTGTAATGGTTTGCGTTGTAAAAGTTGCGTCATAAAGGCACTGCGTGGTAAAAGTTGCGTTGTAAAGGATGTTTCCCGCACCATCCAATTAATGACCTTGATCAAAATGGCTGACACCTAGCCTTGCAAGTGAACATCCAACTGGTCCACCCCATGGTCCATAGGGGATCTGACCGCGACTCAAAGAATTTGAGCGCCACCCAGGCACAGGCGACTCTGCAACCGCTCCAATTTTTGATCGTAGTCATTAATTTATGGTGCTATACTGAAAAGATCTCTGAACTGGTTCCTTTATGGGTTGAAACGTCGACATTATTATGGGGCTTCCATATGGACATTTCTATGTTTGCCTATATGTTCAGAATTGATCTGTTATACGATGTGGATTCCCTATGCTATCAGGATGTGTAAGTATGTATATATGTACAATTACTTTTCCTTAAGCACACGGTACTTCTTGCACCTTGCGCTGTCTACATTGATTGTTCGACTTTGGTTTGAGAATGCTATGAGATTACGTAGCATAAACCAGCGGTGTTAGCTGCAGGTGGAATGACCCTTCTAATGTGTACTGTTGAATGTGTGTGTTTGTGTGTGTGTGTGATCGAGTGTACTGGGGTCCCCTGATAAATTACCCATCTAGAAGGGTAATATAACCCTGGAAACAACACCAATCAGTTATCGCTTTCATAAAAAATACAACCAAAATATGTATTTACTCAGTGAACCTGCATTATTAAAACTACCTGCATAGTTCTTCTCGTTTGTTTGAATTGCTGATTTTTGAGTCATTGCAAGCTTAATTGCCTCTTTATATGTGGAAAATATACACAATTTTCAAAAAATGGACACCATTTTTCAACTTTCCTTCCACGTCAAAATAAGATTTATTTAATATGTATTTTTTCCATGCATCACTCATGCAGTTAGGAGATCACTTTGGAGCATTATTAAAAGCAACTTGATCCCGAATCTTATTTTCTAATCAGCACAAATAATTGGCTTTGACTTTACGCGTCATGACATTGACTTGAGTGTAAAGTATTAATGATAACAGCCCAAGAGAGCCCAGCATCTCAAAACCATTTCTGCATTGCTTGGTTTATATTTAATTGCATATCAGGTAAGGACATTTGTTCATTATCTCATGCAATGCAGATGATTAAATATTTATATATCGTTAAATGTGAACTCATATATTGCCAAAGTCATTTATTACCTTCTGTCATGAATCATGAAAAGAACTACATACAATGACATAGCGAACATAAGTATTTAAACCCCTAATCTGAGCAATGAAGCAGTGGCGTAGGAAGGGGGGTGCGGGCCGCCCCGGGTGTCATCAAAAAGGGGGGTGACAAAATGGTAAAAATATGTGTTTTTAAAATCAAATAAAAAATTGGGGCTCAGGACACTTAAAAAAATATATATAATATTTAAGACGAGTGGTGCGCAGCAAAGAAAAAACAGAAAGGCTAAGCTTTAAGTATCTTATTTTTCCTTCCTTTAATAATTTCAATGTGGGGAGGTGACAAGAAATTTTCCGCACTGGGTACCACTTGACCTTGCTACGCCACTGCAATGGAGCAGCCTGGCAACGATTCCCTTATTTCTATTTTTATTTATTGGTGTTGTACCCTTGCTGTTTTATTCATCACACTGATATCCATCCTTCCGTGTTGGTGTTTTGCTTCTTTCCCAGGTCCCTTGAGTCCTTAGTTTAGTGACTAGTAGGGTTCTTGTTGTTTGCTTTTTGTGGTTCCTGCTGCAATCCTTGTTCTGCTACCTTCACCACTCCTCAGTGCCCTGACGCAGTCCACCGTTTCTCGAGCTCATCAGTACCTTACCTGTCCTGCTTGGTAAGTTCCAAAAACGCTCTCTATTGCAATATGTACAAGACTACTACTTACTCTTTCTTACAATGGCGCTATATTTCTCTTTTCGGGCAACAAAGGCAGTGAAGGCCACATATACGAATACCTTGCAACTGAACTTACCCATGTTTATATCTGGCCCCTGTGTCTCTTTCACTTTCCTATTTTTTTCTCCTTGCATCTCAGCTAGGTGTTTCCTAGTAGAATGTTGCTACCTAGGTCGCAAACGCAAACACAAAACTAACTTTGTCTTGCTTGTGTCAAGTGAGCGCATTGTTATAGCACCAATACGCGAATGAGCTTCAACGTCTAATAGTTAAAGGTATTTTGCTCCGCTGAGATCTGAATGGCATGGGAAGACTAGGGAGTGAGATATGACGTTCTCGTTCAGGTTTTTGTAAGTGCCTCTCGAGGTTGCAGCTGCAATGATAGTAAGAGTGTGCTCTGTACCAAATGCTCTCAATGGACCAGGAAGATGTTATTACACGTATAATGAATGCCCATCTGTTTGCCATGCCTAAAACCTGAACTGTTGAGTACATTTCCATTGCCGGACTGGGTATAGCTACATGTGCTTACAGATTTTTTGTCAAACAATGTGCTAGAGTGCCAGGAGCTCCCAAGTCATTCCGCGGAATAAAACGTCTTTCTCAAAGTTGGATCCTACTTATGAATTTCATTTAAAGTTTGGGCATTGACAGAACAGCTTTGGCTGGGATGATTGCGACTCCTCTGTACCTCTCTCCTCCTTTCACCTGGCTCCCTGGCTCTAAACTATCTGGATATGGATCTTGTTGACAATTCCTTGGAAACTATGGCACTTTGGATATGGATCTTGTTGACAATCCCTTGGAAACTATGGCACTTTGGATATGGATCTTGTTGACAATCCCTTGGAAACTATGGCACTCTGGATATGGGTCTTGCTGAGAATCCATTGGAAACTATGGCACTTTGGCTATGGATCTTGCTGAGAATCCCTTCGAAACTATGGCACTTTGGATATGGATCTTGCTGAGAATCCTTTGGAAACCATGACACTTTGGATATGGATCTTGCTGAGAATCCTTTGGAAACCATGACACTTTGGATATGGATCTTGCTGAGAATCCCTTGGAAACTATGGGACTTTGACTATGGATCTTGCTGAGAATCCCTTGGAAACCATGACACTTTGGTTATGGATCTTGCTGAGAATCCCTCGGAAACCATGACACTTTGGTTATGGATCTTGCTGAGAATCCCTTGGAAACGATGCCACTTTGGATATGGATCTTGCTGAGAATCCTTTGGAAACCATGACACTTTGGATATGGATCTTGCTGAGAATCCCTTGGAAACTATGGGACTTTGACTATGGATCTTGCTGAGATTCCCTTGGAAACTATGACACTTTGGTTATGGATCTTGCTGAGAATCCCTCGGAAACTATGGCACTTTGGCTATGGATCTTGCTGAGATTCCTTTGGAAACTATGACACTTTGGTTATGGATCTTGCTGAGAATCCCTCGGAAACCATGACACTTTGGTTATGGATCTTGCTGAGATTCCCTTGGAAACTATGACACTTTGGTTATGGATCTTGCTGAGAATCCCTCGGAAACTATGGCACTTTGGCTATGGATCTTGCTGAGATTCCCTTGGAAACTATGACACTTTGGTTATGGATCTTGCTGAGAATCCCTCGCAAACTATGGCACTTTGGCTATGGATCTTGCTGAGAATCCCTTGGGAACCATGACACTTTGGATATGGATCTTGCTGAGAATCCCTTGGAAACTATAGGAGTTTGACTATGGATCTTGCTGAGAATCCCTTGGAAACCATGACACTTTGGTTATGGATCTTGCTGAGAATCCCTCGGAAACTATGGCACTTTGGCTATGGATCTTGCTGAGAATCCCTTGGAAACTATGCCACTTTGGATATGGATCTTGCTGAGAATCCTTTGGAAACCATGACACTTTGGATATGGATCTTGCTGAGAATCCCTTGGAAACTATGGGACTTTGACTATGGATCTTGCTGAGATTCCCTTGGAAACTATGACACTTTGGTTATGGATCTTGCTGAGAATCCCTCGGAAACTATGGCACTTTGGCTATGGATCTTGCTGAGAATCCCTTGGAAACCATGACACTTTGGATATGGATCTTGCTGAGAATCCCTTGGAAATGATGGCACTTTGGCTATGTATCTTGCTGAGAATCCCTTGGAAACCATGACACTTTGGATATGGATCTTGCTGAGAATCCCTTGGAAGGTATGGCACTTTGGTTATGGATCTTGCAGAGAATCCATTGGAAACTGGCACTTTGGATATGGATCTTGCTGAGAATTCCATGGAAGTTATGGCACTTTGGTTATGGATCTTGCAGAGAATCCCTTAGAAACTACAGCACTTTAGATATGGATCTTGCTGAGAATCCCTTAGAAACGACAGCACTTTAGATATGGATCTTGCAGAGAATTCCTTGGAAACTGACACTTTGGATATGGATCTTGCGGAGAATCCCTTGGAAACGATGGCTCTTTGGATATGGATCTTGCTGAGAATCCCTAGGAAACTCTGGCACAAGCCATTGCAAAAACACAAGATGGCCTTGATAGGCCAAGACAGGAAAGGTCACAGTTACTCAAAGCCTTAATCAAAAACCTCATGGCTGCCTCCGTGGGCACTTCGTTCATTACTAGTATAGTTATGCCAATACTGGGACTTCGATTGGGGATAGTGCTCCATTACTCTCCATTGGCAGTTCACCACATACACTCCTGCTTCCTTGGCACTACCATGGCAATACACAGACTATCCATTAACTCATTAATGTTCCAACCCTTTATTGGCCAGTGCCAGTTACACTTTCGTTCAAGGCCCTTACACTCTTCTACAGACGCTCTGAAAGAAGTTTTTGTTATCGCGCCTAACAACAGATGCTCTGATTTGGGCCATGCCACTCATGTATATTCAAGTCCCTGGTTATAAGATTTCAACCCAACAGATGGCACATGCACTATTCTTTACATTATGAAGAGATCAAAGCGAGCTCACTCCATACATCAGTCACTTTCAGTAACTAGTAGTCAAAGCCACTTGGACTGATGAAGCCGTAGTAATGCTATTTATCACGGTTGTGAAATGAATTGAAGAATTCAATGTTATTCATGGTGAGTAGACCCACTATTCTGAAAGCCCCCATAGATTTAATGATATGGATTGTTGCACAACAAAAAAGAGCACTCATCAGAAATACGGGGTCCTTTTAACAGAGATTGCCTTCCCATCACGAAAAGATGAGCTTGTGCGGGGAGTGAGAGTAAGAGGACCTCTTACCACAAAGGAAAAGGAAAGACAGCGTTGTAGGAAGGTAGATCCCTGACTATGGTTGCCCCCAACTTTTTGCCTGGTGTTTTGCTGGGTTTCTGACTTAGTTGACCTGAGGCCCTGCTATTCAGGACCTCAGGCCCACTGCTCTCTCTGTAAAATGGATTCCATGTACCTTAGGTACATATCTAAATTGGATACTGAGCCACCTTATCAGTCCCTGTACAGTGTACCTTAGGTACCCAGGGCATAGGTGTACCCAGGGCCTACCAGGGGCTGCAGCATGTATTATGCCACCCCTGGCTGGCCATCCAAATCTGACACAACTGGCTGCTTGACAGCTGGGGCAAGGTGGTGTAATCACCCTTTGCTTTAGATATAGTATACCTATATCTAACCCTAAAATGGACACACAGATCTCCTATCAGTCACTCCTATGGCAGGCCTTAACAATCCTGAAGGCAGAGTGCTTGGAATCGTGTGAGATGGTGCTCTGGCATGAGCTGAGCCTGTCTGCGGCTTTCGGGATCTATCCCTTAGCCGTTTCCATGATATCGCATACCATATACTCTTAAGTGCATTATAATCCTCGCGGTTAAATGCCAACTCTGGTATCGCTTTATCAAAACATGTCGAGTAAGGTGTCAAAAGAATTGGAATACTAACCCCTCGCCAATTCTGCCGACGGGGTTAGCATTCCACCCTTCTAGAGGGACACGACATGCATGTAACCTATAACCCGGTTAAAAGTCAGACAGAGCCTTAGCATCCACAAAATGGATGCTGCCACCGAGACACAAGTCTGCCCTCCTGCTGCTGGGAGTCCTCCCAGAGCAGGAGATAAGGACAAAGGGTTTCCTGCCAGGGGCGGTGCCAGCACCGTCCCAGACAGGGTTTTGTGTATTGTAGGTAGGCAGGGCTTCAGAGGAAGGTGACTGCACGTGGCACCCCGGTGCTCACTGTGCATAGGCTGGCTTAAACCAGTTCCAGGGACACTCCAGACCCTGTGCTGGGGAAAAGCCCGCCAAGGAAGTGGGTGTAACCACCCCCCTCCTGGTCCCACCCCTAGGGCAGGACTTAGTCGCGTGCCAGCCCCCTTTTCCAAGATAAAGGTAGAGACTGGCCCCCTTCCAAATCAGATCATCTTTGAATCCTGAAACTACTTTCTACGAAAGGAACTCAAGACTTCTTCCTAAGATTTCTCCCTTGTGGCTAAGGAGTAGTCACCCTGCATCCGCAGGCACCATCTAAGAACACTGCGGTGTGCTGCACGTCCTTCCTCCGGAATCCGACTGCCCAGCTCGACGAGACCCGGCTTCCCTGGCACCTCTGACCTCTACCCACCTCTACAGCACAGCTGAGAACCGTGGGTGCGACGAGACCTCGAGGGACCGGCCATCGCCAAGACTGCACGACTTCTGCACAGCAAGCCCACCGAGTAATTTCCTGGTGAGTGCTTTGGGGTCCGAGAAGCCCCCACCCTGAGCAGCTCCAGCACCGAAGAGCAGCCCCCCAGCATCTCCACGATCGGCGTGGGGCCCTTCTGCTTTTTGCTGCTCACCGCGTTGTTTGGCTACTAGCCCGCTGGCTTGTGGCCTCCCGAACGACGCCCGACGACAACACTGCTGCTGGTCTGGTTGCTCCAGACTGGCCCTTGCTTCCCTCCATCGGAGAAGTACCCTGGACCCTCCTGGTCCGCCCAAGACGCCATTTTAGGTCCACCGCGTGGGCCTTGCATTTGCCAAGACTTGTTGCCCAATCCTGGGTCCAGCGACGTCGACAGCAAGAACCTTCGTGGGACAGCTCGCACCTCCATCCTGGTCGCCGACAACGCCTCCTGGTCCGAGAGACTGCAGAGCCCAGCAGCGCCCACTCACCTGACTGCGGTGACTTCGCCCGGTGCCATCCTGGTGCCCACTTAATCACTGGCTAGTGATTCAAGAACTTGGTCCCCTCTGCTTTCAGGTTTCCTTCTTCCTTGATCCAGGCTTGGATCCATCGAACTTTCCTTCACTGGTCGCCTGCCAGCAACTTCCTTCTTCCAGGCTCCTGGTCCGGCAACGAGATCCCCGACGTCTTTTCAGACCTATGCAGCTGCAGCCCATGGGCTAGGTAACTTCGGCACTTCGGTGTCCCAGCATAGCCTCACTATCTAAGGGTCAGGATCCACTGTCGTTTTCTCCCTACCAGGTCGGGTTCGCCCGTGAACACTAACTTTGCCTTTACTAGCCTCCATAGACTTTGTCCCGCATCCCGCGTGAGAGTGCACACTCTGCACCCGAGTCCCCTGGGCCTCCTAGTAGTAATCTAACGATTCCCTAGTCAAGTCCTAGCGATTCAAAAGCCTATTAGTACTGTTACTTACCTGCTAGTAATTCGCATTCCACTTTTAGAGTATATGGTTTTTCGTGCCCCTCGGGCATTTGTGTATAACGTGCTAACTTAAGTATTTTCATAAGAGTTTTGTTGTGTGCTTAGCACCCTGTCCTCATAAAGAGTACAGGGTTGTTGTGATTCTAATAAATACATTGTTTATTTTCATAACACTTGTGTGGTGTCCTTTCACTGGGTGTTCAAGGGGTAATGTGATGGTAAAACAGCTGGCTTAACACGCCCTCTAGAGTCTTAGCCTTAGACTGCTCGTATCCATGCTACTAGGATAGCTGGTCTATAAGGTTGACTTACAACCAATCATCAATAAGGGTTGTTTGGACTGATACATAGTGATCACTAGAATAGTGAGCACTGCATATCAGGCCAACTTCTCACAAGCGTAAAGTAAAACTTTGCAGTATGGCTGTGTTGACTATTCGTTTTAGATCAATTCCTTAGGAAGTCAGAAAACACTGCTGCTTGTTCCTAGAAGACAGACGGACAGAGTACTATTTCCACATCTGTCAAGATTAAGGCCCATATCCATATCCCAATAATGGTGACAATGCCATTGGGCTCTCTGACCGTACAGACTTTGATAGATTCCTGGTCTCAGGTTGCTTATGGACCATGAAGTAAAGACAGTGCCTGATACAGAGAAAGGACTGCCCATTGTAAAAAAGAAGGCATTGAAGGAGCACTTCTTACCTACAGTATGGGAAACATTACCAGTGCTAATGGTTGCTGGCACTGGATATGCAGAAAAAGTAGAATTCAACATGATTGATTCCCCAACTTTTCCCAATGTGCTGGGAACCTCTTGGATTACACAATTCAGGGACAGTTTGGTAAATTCCATTCCTGACCATCCCCTTGGTTTATTTTCATAAGAATTGATGCTGAGGCAGTCAGAAGCCTTCGCTTTTTATGTGCTTGGCCTTAAAGAGCTTGTCAGAGTCAAATATCCAGTATGTCACCTTTACAACACATTTTTTTTATAATGACATACCTTTATAACAAATCTTTAACGACACAAAAACTTTACATCTCATGCCTTAAAAATGCATGCCTTTACAACGCAGGTAGCAGGAGAAGGTACGTAGCTGGCAATAAGGTACATTTTATTGGGATTCTGGGTGTTTAGAAGTAAAGAGTGGTAATAGTTTTTAGGATTCAGGAGAGGGTAGAAGTAAAACGAGATAAGAAAAAAAAAATGTTTTCTTTTTTTTATTAAAAAACTTTAAAGGGGGACTCAGGGTGATCCCCACTAAAAATGTTTTTAAAAAGACATATATCACAAATTCTATGACAAAAAAAGTATTTCGGCTAATCAATATATATATATATATATATATATATATATATATATATATATATATATATATATATATATATATATATATATCAAAGCTCCACTTACACCTGCCAGACGCACTCCTAGGCTGGTGCCTGCTCGCCGGGGGTGCACCCGACCTTAATATCAGCTCGACAGTCCCTCCCTGCAAATTCCGGGAATTAGGTAGCAGCACTCCGGGGTAAATTCACAGTTAGGTTTTATTATTGCTATTATTATGCTGGAGGGAATGTACTTTCTCTATGTTTAGTTTACTTTTCCCTTGTTTATGTCTGTTTATTTAAGCAAGCGTAATGGCGGGTTTGGTAACGTGTGACCAAGACACACTTTGGTGTCGAAACACGTAGCGTTATTTGAGAAATAAATGAAACCTGAGCATCGTTATTGCCGAGTGCGTGTTGCTTTGAAGCACCCTGTGGAAAGATAATTTAGTACTTCGGCTGGGTTCGCCGAATTACGCGCCACCTGACTACGGGAGTACGGATCTCGGAAGGACCCTGTTGTTCATATGATTTATCCATTACGAGAGATCCAGAGCCGGCCGTTTTGAAAGTGGACTGCTTACACGCGAAAACCAGGATTTGAGGTGACGCCAGGACTCCGAAGGTAAGCCTTCCTCTGTTTCCATCTGCCGCTCTTGAATTGAGCCTTCGCAGGAGTGCGGGGGCTTTTTTCGGTTGAGTGCAGGGGTTGACGAGTGATGCGCTGAGACGGAGCAGGCGGAATCTAGACGGGAATACAGGACTGTATAGTACTACACGTAATACCCACTATCCAATGGGGGATTTGAGAAACAGTTTTCCGAAATTCTAGTACACCTCCCTGGAGTGTTTGAAATTACGGCATCAGGAACCACTCATTAAGTGGGGCAATAGCGATATGCTAAACCAAGAACTGGGATTCTAATTACATGCAGATAAAGCGGAACGAGTACCGCGATTTTTTCTCAAGAGAACCAAACGCAGAGTAAACAGTAGAAATTGCGGTCAGGATAGTCATCAAATTTCCACAGGTGGTGATTAACATACTATTATGGATGAAGAAGGGGAAAGAAGACGCGAGGCAGCGTCACTTTTTGCCAGAGCTCCAGGAAAAGGAGGTTTAAATACAATCAAACAAGGCAAACCCACAAGTGACCCCCTGAACGAACAATTGCGTAAATATGAAAGACTCAAAAAACAAGAAAGTTCCAAGTGGTGGGAGGCAACATCGTTACAGGATTATGTGGACAAAGAAATGGTGCCAAGGGGCCTAAGAATCTACATTACTCCGTCCCATGAATCATTAAACCCAAAAATGCTAGATGACTGGTCACAGAATTCCGCCATGAGTTCAAAAAACATGCTAGACATACTTATTAAATACGCATGGGAAGATCGTGACGTAATCCTGCAACAATTGAAAGACATGGATGAGGAATTCGGGAAAAGTAACGAACAGGAAACCATCAAAAAATTCAAAGAAGAATTTAAAAATAGACTAAAAAACATGAAGATGATATCAAATATCGAAAACAAAGAAAATTGCACCGCGACTGTGGAGATTACGAGAGTGGACGAATCCTGACATATAGTCCAAAGTATGATTATCTATACAACCAACAGGAAACTACCTCCATCACTGTGAACCAAACTCAAACTGAAAGTGACCACAATATAGCCAATCCAACAAGCGGATCAGAGACAGATACCTCCCAACAATCGACAAGCACAATATCGGTGATTGATATCTCTAAGAAACCGGCAAATTTTTTACAGGAATTCCGGGTACTAAGAACACGGAGAAAAAAAGAGGTGGATACAACTCACCAATCAGAATTCAAACGGAATCCAACACGAGGACGACCAAGGGGAAGAGCAAGAGGCAGGGGAGATCGCGACAGAGACGACTCAAGCTCCAGCAGAGGAGAAGAAAAAAACAACAAAAAACCAGTGGGAACCAAACGTGGGGTTTACAAAAAACGAAAATGAAGATGGATGAAGAAACGGTAAATAAAACTATAATAAATCTTTCTTCAAGAACATTGACTTTTAAAGAAAAAGAAACCCTGTGTTTAGGACTCACATTTTGCCCCACTGAACTTTTTGATTATGCAGACACAAGGGTGGATATTTTTAAATTCATTAGGAAATTGAAACTGTCTAAATTTCATTCATTGGTCAAAAAGAAACCTGTAACTAATCAAGATGAGGTCATTAGTATACCAGAACTTACAGTTGGGGATGTTGATATATTACAAACTGTCTACTCGCTAGGAGATGTAACCTCGGATAATGTATCGGATTCGGATGTTGTAGGTGTCAGAGAAACAATAACAGATAGGGCTGCCAATACTTCCTTTAAACCAAAATCAGTGTTTTATCCTACCCTTCCACATGATGCAATTGACACCTTTCACGAGGTAGTAACCAGAGAATTGACCAAACTGAAACACACATGTCCCAAACAAAGGAGAGGAGACAGTAATTTGACTAAGGGAGAAATGGATTTTATTTTTTCCTTAGCAAATGATAAAAATTTAATTCTGAGACCCTCCGACAAGGGAGGAAATATCGTGTTGTGGGGTAGAGAACTATATATAAAGGAAGCGTTGTTTCAACTTCAAGGGGGATTGTTCTATTGTACTAGCAATATGAATGATTACAACAAAAGCATTATAGAAACATGGGAACACCTCACTGAGTGGCACAATGGGGGTTTACTTTCATGGCAAGAATTTCGTTTTTTAAAGAAAGACTATCCAAAACTCCCCATTTTTTACCTTCTACCGAAGGTTCACAAAGATCCACAAGAACCTCCTGGGAGACCCATTATCTCTTCCATAGGCAGCGTAAACGAAAATCTTTCTAAATATGTTGATCATTTTTTAAGAGAATTTGTTTGTCAACTACCTTCTTATACGAAAGACACAACAGCTTTTCTAAAGAAACTTGAAGACATTGTATGGTCTGAAGGCTCTCTGCTAATTACCATGGATGTGCGTGCCCTGTACACTATCATAGACCATACACAAGGAATGGAAGCCAGTTATCACTTCCTAAAAAAGAGAGAAATAGGCTTTCGGGAACACACGGCCATGCTAATTCAAATGATGAAACTGTGTTTAAAAAAAAAAACATTTTCATGTTCGATGGGGAAATCTATAAACAGACCCGTGAGGCAGCTATGGGTTCGGCCTTCGCGCCTAGTTTCGCAAACCTTTTTGTAGGTAAGTGGGAAGAGGAATTGAGAAGTGATGAGACACTGATAGAAGATTTTGCTAAGGTACAAACGTAGATCAGGTACATTGACGATCTGTTTGTTGTATGGTGTGGCACTAAAGATGAAGCATCCAAATTCATTGAGAAACTTAATAGAAACGCGTATAATATACAGCTGACCCATACTATAAGCAGATCTCATGTAGAATTTCTGGATACAGAGATAAGAATAGTCGAAGGAAGACTTATCTCTGTACTACATAGAAAAGAGACGTCGGGAAACAGTCTCCTGCATGCTCTGAGTGCACACCCTGAACCTTTGAAATGGAGCATCCCTTACGGGGAACTACTCAGGGCTAAGAGGAATTGCAGCGACAATGAGGGGTTTCTTGTAGAACAAGAATGCATGCTATCCCGATTCCGTGAACGAGGCTATCCTGAATGGGTGTTGAGAAAAGCAGTGTGAAAAGTGGCTGAGGTAGAAAGAGGAGAAACCCTCACCCCCAATTTGGATAAAGATGATGTTACTGAACCAACCAGAATTATAACAACTTATCATGAAAGATCAGAACAAGTCCGCAAAATTGTTGTAGACAACTGGAATATTCTCCAGTCTGACAACACTATAGGACCAGAGTTATCCGATAGACCCCAAATTACGTGTAGAAGGGGGAGAAACCTAAGGGATATTCTGGTGAGAGGAGACATATCTGATACAAAAAAACAACGCATACAGGGCCTCAAAGGATTCTATCCATGCGGATATTGTGTTGCCTGCAAATCCAGTTACATGGTCAAAGAAGTTAACATTCCAGGACATAGAGAACCACATAAAATCAAACAATTTCTCACGTGTAATACTAGTTTTGTTATATACGTACTGGAATGTCCATGTGACATGAAATATGTGGGCAGCACAACCTGCATGGCAAAAAAACGCATACAAGAACACCTAAGAGCAATAACTAATGTCGATGCACGCTACCCCGTTGCTAGACATTTTCAGCAGTTCCATCAATTGAATACCTCGCTACTCAGATATTTTGCAGTGGAACAAGTCAATGTGGGCAAAAGAGGAGGTAATCGGGTTCTAGCACTTAGAAAAAAAGAATCCAAATGGATCATGGAGTTAGAAAGTATATATCCCGGGGGCCACAATCTAGATGAGGAACTTGCAACCCATTTGTATGAAGAATAAGTCTAACCTGTGGAAATTTGATTTTTGTTCTGAACTGCATATATAAGATGACTGCTTATATTATCTTTGTATTATTTTAATGCATATTTTAAATGTTTTTTCTAGGAGAAAAGGAAGGGAGACATCGAAAATATAATTTTTTCAAAGCACTGCACATCTTCCCTACCCTTTTCTTTGGCGAATGAATTAGCACCTCACTTGATTAAGATAAGAATATTCACTTTTCACTGTTTTATGTTGGACATTATCCAGGTCTTTAATTGATAAAATTCTGTTGGGAGGCCTGATGCTTGCGTAGAAATAACATACATGGGGGATGTGGCAAAAACGTATGGAGGATTGTATAAAGAGAAGAAGCATAACAGCTATATAAGTGATTTGTGTAAGGTACCAATCAATGAAAATTATAGGCACTAGACCTTATGAAATGTTCAATTAGTTACACCTTACAAATCTAATGATGATTGTAATCTTTGGGTTAGGGCACTAGACCTTGTGAATAGGATGCTTGTAATAGCCAATAGTAACCCATCAAACAGATAAGTGCGCACACAGATGTAACCACTGTTGATCAATTTCTGCCTTCCCAGTCCTCTTGTTAACTTTATATTCAAGTGTAATAAGGAAATGATATGAATATGGTTTTTTTACAACTTAAGTAATCCAATTTAAGTTTTGATGGCTGCCTAATGAAGTGTTAAGCATTGATTAATACACTAGTCCAAAATGACGGATCCATTTACATTCAGCAAAAGTAATGCTGGAGGGAATGTACTTTCTCTATGTTTAGTTTACTTTTCCCTTGTTTATGTCTGTTTATTTAAGCAAGTGTAATGTCGGGTTTGGTAACGTGTGACCAAGACACACTTTGGTGTCGAAACGCGTAGCGTTATTTGAGAAATAAATGAAACCCGAGCATCGTTATTGCCGAGTGCGCGTGTTGCTTTGAAGCACCCTGTGGAAAGATATATATATATATATATATATATATATATATATATATATATATATATATATATATATATATATATATATATATATATATTACCTACTGGCGGTCGCCAGTAGGTATATATAGTTAGGATTTTTTCTCTATGGGATTTTTGAAAATTCTATGTCTAATAACTTTGGCGTTTGTGGACGGAATTGGCTGAAATTTTCAGGAAAATGGAACATTTTGTTTCTGAGCAGATACTGAAAATTTGGGGGGGGTTTGTCAAGGGGGGGCTGAGAAAAAAGGGGGGTCCCAAAACGTGTTTTTCCCATGTTAATTTCCATAGGGCGGTTGGCCTCACTTTTAGCCCGAACGGCTGAATGGATTTGCACGAAACTTGGCAAAATTGTAGGGACTGGTAGCCCGATGTGCCTTTGCTAGGTCTCAATATATGTGATCCAGTGGATTTTGAGAAATTAACGTTCAAAAAAAGATATATATCTGTAAGCGCGCTCCGGGCAGCGCTCCGGTTCGCGTACCTGACGCGTAACGGAACTTTGCGTAGCGAAGCTGATTGGCTCTCCGGTGTCTGTCAACATTCTAAACAGTCCGGAGCGGCCGCCATCTTGTCTCTCGGTAGGATCGAGAGACAAGAGGAGGCCAAAACAAAGGGGGAAATGACCATAAGGGGGCCTAGTAGATCCTCCCTGACCCCCTAGGTTTGATGTGGAGGCTTTAAAAGGGCCTCGCGGGGCAAAAAATAATAATATTTGTTTTCTTTGTTTTTGCGTGGGGAGCGCCCGGTACGCGCACCGGGAAGCGGTCCGAGGAGCGTACTATGAGGAAAAAAGAAAGACAGGGTATAAACATTTTGGCAATTTTGTTATAAATGGAAGGTAGTTCTGAAAAGAACTGTTTTTTTATTCTTTTTCTTTTTTTTCTTTTTTTAATAAATTTTCTGAACAATTTTTTGATTTTTTTTTGATTTTTGAAAACTATTTTGTGTTTTTTGTGGTTTTTTTTAGGGGAAATAACAAAAAAGCAGGGTTTGAACATGTCTCAACAGGAGCAAAAAAAAATAAAAAGCATTCATTGTTTTCTCATCTTGTTGCATTTATGATTTTCTCCAGCTCGGTTAATCAAAGTAATCCTCTTCTCTCCATAACAAATAGTTCCTCCACAATATATACAAACTATTTTGTAGTGTTCAAAAGGAGCTTGAATATTGTGGATTATTTCTCGGCCTTCTTGTCCGGCGAATGAGCTTTGTCCACTGGAGGTGCTGGGGATGACATCTGGGGGGTTGGCAGCAAGATCCCTTACTTGTGCTTGGGAAAGATTATTAGGATGCCATCGCTCCATGTGGCGAATCATTGTATGATTGCCAAAGCTGTATTTCTTGTTGGGGTTGCCACGAGAAAGTATATTTTTACATATCAAACAAGACACCTGGGGTGCATTGACCTTCTTTTGTCCAGGTGGAATTTGAAAAAATTGCCATATGTAGTGCTCTTTAATATGGCTCTGCCTTGGTGTTTCTGGCAGGAACTGCCTTACTTGCTCTTCCTCCTCCTCCTCCTCTTCGTCCTCATTATCTTCCTCTCTACCAAAGTCCAGTGTTGGTGGTGGTCCTTTTGGTGGTGGTGGTGGTGGTGGTTGCTGAGAAGCACCAGCTGCAGCTATTACAGAAGCCATTGTGAAAAATAGGTCTTGCTCTCTGGAAGTAGAAAGTAAGAATGAGGTAAAAAGAAGGAGGGGTTTTCATCATTTGGGAAAAAAAATAGTTCTAAACCAATGAAAAGTGTTATTTTTAGGTCACATGACCTAGCCTAACAACATTAGGAAACCAAAAGTGAAATGAACCAATGAAAAGTGTTATTAACAAGTCACATGACAAGTCACATGACCTGCTATGCTTACGTTACGCGCTCCGCCCCGGATCGCTTCCGGGGAGCTGCGCTTCGCGCCTCGGTTCGCGCTCCGGAACACTTCCGGGTGCGCTAACGCGGCGCGTCATAAGACGCATTACGCCGCAACGCGATACGTCGCGCTTTCGCGACGCGCCCCGGATCGCTTCCGGGGAGCTGCGCTTCGCGCCGCGGTTCGCGTACCAGAGCACTTCCGGGTGCGCTAACGCGGCACGTCATAAGACGCATTACGCGACAACGCGATACGTCGCGCTTCCGCGACGCGTCACGATGTTGATTTCTAACGCGGCAGTTGCGCAAACGGAACGTTTACTGGTTCGCGGACCGGGTCGCGGCACCACATTAAGCTAACGGGAAGCTTCCCGGTTCGCGAACCGGGAGCGAACCAAAACATAATAATAAAAAAAAATAATAATAAACATATAAAATAAATGTTTTGATTTAAAGAAGAATACATTTTACAGCTATAGATATTAGCTTTTAAAAAACCAATGAAATTCACTGAAAAAACCATAGGTTATAGACCATATATAGTTAGGAATTAGCATTTACAAAACCTTGAAAATTCACTGAAAAAAACATAGGTTATAGACCATATATAGTTAGGAATTAGCATTTAAAAAACCTTTTTTTACTGACACAAAACCATTGAAATTCCATATATAGTTAGTTGTACTAACTATATATCTCGCACCCGCAATCCACTGCTGATCATGTCACATATTACATCATTCATGACATGGTCAGTGACATCACTGATGACATCACTGATGACATCTCAAATGACATCACTGATGACATCACTGATAACAACATGCAGTGATTTTATGTTTCTGTAAAGTTTACATATGTCTTACATATTGAAGAATGAGTGGATGTATAAGTGTCTGGATGAAGGATTTAGTAGGTGCATGACTGACTGTATGAGTGAGTGATTAAATATGTCTCACTGAGTGCATGGGTTAGTGACTAAACTGTCTTAATTTGTGCATCATTATGTCTGTTGTTCTGTAAACTGCCGCATGTGTTGATCAGTAGCTATATGAGTAACTATATGGGTTATTGATTGGTTGCCCAAGTATTTGTATGGGAGACTGAGTGTGTGTGTTGATGGTTGAGAGGTGTATGACTCTGTGCATAGATGTGTGAGCAGTTGCTTCACTAGATGTCTGAGTTCAAAAGTGCATGTGGAAACAGCTCTATGGGTGGTTGACTGTGTGCATGAGTGTATTGGTGAGTGAATGTATATCTCAGTGCTACATGTCAAAGTAAAAACATATGTAAAACACAGTACATGTGAGAGTTGACATATATAAATAACTGTGCATAAGAGGCAGTGAATGTGTGAGTGGCTGTATGGATCATTATGAAATTGTATCAGGGATTGTATAAGAGAGTAAATATGTGTTAGTATCTGTTTGAATACGTAAGGTGTGTATAACTGCATAGTTGAGGAAATGGAGGTGTGATTGATTTTGCATGACTGACTAGGTGTGTGAGTAACTCCATGGATGAGTGACAGTCTGTGAGTGTCTATTTACACTGAGTGTATATAAGGTTATATTAGAGTCTGAAGAAGTTCATCGTATTATCACATGAATGAGGTCATCAGTGATGTGATCAGTCATGTCAAATGAGATGTCATCAGTGATGTCATCAGTGATGTCAATTGAGATGTCATCAGTGATGTCATTTGAGATGTCATCAGTGATGTCATCAGTGATGTCATCAGTGATGTCATTTGAGATGTCATCAGTGATGTCATTTGAGATGTCATCAGTGATGTCATCAGTGATGTCATTTGAGATGTCATCAGTGATGTCATCAGTGATGTCACTGACCATGTCATGAATGATGTAATATGTGACATGATCAGCAGTGGATTGCGGGTGCGAGATATATAGTTAGTACAACTAACTATATATGGAATTTCAATGGTTTTGTGTCAGTAAAAAAAGGTTTTTTAAATGCTAATTCCTAACTATATATGGTCTATAACCTATGGTTTTTTCAGTGAATATATATATATATATATATTCACTGAAAAAAACCATTGGTTTTACATCAGTTATTGTTAGCTGGAAGTTTTACTCACATAAAACCATTGAAATTCCCACGTTATAGTTAGTTGGACTCACTATAACTTGCACGTGCAATGCACTGCTGATGACGTCACATATTACATCACTCATGACATGGTCAGTGACATCACTCATGACATCACTCATGACCACCACCACCACCAAGAGGACCACCACAACAGTACATTGGTGGTCAAGAAGAGGAGGAGGAGGAAGAGGAAGAGGAGGAGGGGAGAAGATGGCTGCCTGAACAAAATACCCCATACAAGCCCAAGTCACACATTGTATGGGAGTTTTTTTCAACCCCAGAGGGCAAGAAAAAAGTGAATGCAGCCAAGGTAACTTGTCTAATCTGTGGTGAAGAACTCTCAAGGGGAAACCCAAACAAAAAATATTCATTTGGTAATAATACCATGATTCGACATATGACCCGGAAGCATCCCAACAACTATTCTCGTGCAGAGCTCAGGGAACTGGCCAGTAACCTCCCCCAGTCTTCAAGGACCACCCACAAAAGAAAGCAACCCACTCCATCGGGACCAGAAACAACGGAGACGATGCCTTGCATTCAACAAAGATTTGAGGATTTCCGAATCACATGTATTCATTGTGGCAAGTTCATCTCTTATGGTGAAAAGAGCATAAAGCTCGTCGTCCTTGCTGGTGACAATCACAAATGCCCCAAAAAACCCTGATTTTTTCAGTTTTTTGTTTTTTGCTCCTGTTGAGCCATTTACAATTCCCTGTTTTTTTGTTTCTCCCCATAAAAAATACAAAAAAATATAAAACTGTTTTGAAAAGCCAAAAAAAGTACAAAATGTTCGAAAAAACATAAAAAAAATATAAAACAACAAAAAGAAGAAAAAAAACAGTTCTTTTTAGAACTACCTTTCATTTATAAAAATAAACCTATATTTTTAATGAATCTCTGTCAAAAAAAATTTCTTAGGGTACGCGTACCGGGGCGCGCCCCCCCCAAAAAAATAGAAAAAAAAATTAATGAAGGAGTTAGCATGAGGGAAGAACACAAACAGAGTAATGTTAAGAGAAAGAGAGCTACAGGATGAACACTGAGGAATTGTTTATTACATAGTAAAAAACAGAGAAGGTATAATAGGGTGAAAGTGAGAAAAGTAAAATGACTAAAGGAGCGAAAGAAGGGAAGAGAGAGGAAGAAGACTAAAGTGGAGATAGTGGGAGAATGTGAGTGGGTGTTGAAAGAAAAAGAAAGGACAGTAAAAAAATGAGAATGAAGGGTAGTGGCGTAACCGGGATAAATGAAGAACGGTGAGTGAGGGTAAGAAAAGACCAGTTAGTGTAAGTAAAGAGGGGTGAAAGAGGGTGAAAAATTGAATTAGGATAAGACATGGGGAGTGACAAAGAGAAAGGACAAAGAGAGTAAAGGAAACAGTACCTGAATGGGTTTGAGTGAAACAGCAAAGAAAGATAAGTAATGCAGTGTGTGTGACTTATAGGGAGTCAGTGGGTGTAGGTCGGGGTGTGGGTGTGTAAGGTGTGTCTGTGGGTGTGGCTGTGTGGGGTGTTTTGGTGTGGGTGGAGGTGAGGGTGTGTGAAGTATGTGTGAGGAGTGTATGGGTGTGGGGTGTATATGTGTGCGATGTATGTGTGTGTATGGAATGTGTGTGTGTATGTGAAGAATGTGTGTGGGGGGATTTTTTGTGTGTATGAGGTGTGTGTGTGGTGTGTGTGTGGGGTGTATGTTAGAGGTGTGTGTATGTGTTGAGAGGGGGATGAGGTGTGTGTGTAGGAGTAAGATAAATAATTAAGAAAAACAAAATGAGTGAAGAAGCAAAGGAAGGGAACAGAGGGTAAGTGAAGTAAAGAATAGGGATTGAAAGAAGTTGAATATGAGAGGGGAAATAGGGAAAGGGGAAATTTGGTGGAATTCCATTGAGCCATTTGAGCTGTAGCACTGGCTAAATATCCTGAGGTAAATTACATGACAAAAACACATCTGAAGTGTTAGAATTTACAACCAATTAAAATGTTACTTTCATTTTCTACTTTTTTTTCCTGACATTTGATTGGTTATGTACATGAATATAAATGAAAAATGAGAGGGAAACACGACCATTTTGACTACAACTACCTGAGGTACATCTTGAAAGGATTTTCGCATTTTTTCTTCTTCACCTCTCTGTAAAGTAAGTTGATAATTTGTAAGGGGCACTTTAAGATAATTTGTAAAAACGTTTTCTGATAATTATTTACTGTCCCTCTGCTATAGTTATAGATAGAGATAGGCTCCTCTGTTATATTTATGGATTGACTTAGGCTTCTCTGCTATAATTATGAATTTACTTATGCTTCTTCTCAGGCACTTTTTTATATTTCTACTTCCTGCCTGTTACCATACACTGCCCAAAGTTAACTTCACTGTTAAAAAATCAGAACTACCTGTCTGAACTTAAACCCAACAGTGCCCTAACTCTACTGATATAGTTATTTTTTATGCAATTTACAGCAAAAAAATGGAAGGGGAGCAAGAAAATATCAATGTTTCCTTCGAGATTACATATGAGGAGATTCTAAATGAAGATTTTGTTCAAGAAGATTTTATGGATCAGTCTTTGGATCAACAATTTATTGAATGTTTACAAGATATAGAAACATGCATTTTTTAGGAGATTCCAGATGATGTAATACTGGAAGTTTTATTGAACTATGAAAATTCTAACCAATAAATTTTTATTTAATACTTAAAAATTGTTTGAGACATTATTCATTTTTATATCTAATTCATGAAGTACTACCAAAATAATAATGTTTATATTATAGTATAAAGTGAAACTTACAGTATACTGTGCAATTTTAAAACATCATAAGGGAGCAGGGTAGACTACCCATGATCCCCTAGGTCTTCTCAGGGAGTACTTAAAGGATCTGTTTCTGCTTTCCTGACAGACTATGGTATGGATTCCATATACCACAATAACTTCTGTAACAACATGCTAGATATCTACATAAAAAAAGGTGTACATTGAATTTAAAACTCTACATTGGTACCTACATGTTGGTACTTAAATCACCCACACAACACAACAATTCTATTCAGAGCTACCCTACCTCTAAGCACTTTAAATTATCATTTTACTGTTTCACTGAGTTTTCCCCATCTGTGGTGGGGGAGATGTGGGGGGGGGGGATGGTGGGGTGTGTCTGCGAGGTGTGTGTGTGTATGTGTCTGGGGGGTGAGGTGTATAGGTGTATGTAGGTGTATGGGGTATGTGGGTGTGGGTGGGGGTGTGGGTGTGTAAGGTGTGTGTGTGGGTGTGGGTTTGTGGGGTGTTTGAGTGTAGGTGGAGGTGTGGGTGTGTGAGGTGTGTGTGGGGTGTGTGTGGGTTTTGGGGGGTATGTGTGTAGGATATGTGTGTATGTGTGGGATGTGTGTGTGTGTCTGTGAGGTGTGGGTGTGTGTGTGTGTGGGGGGGGAGGTGTGTCTGTGGGATGTGTGGGGTGTGTCTGTGAGGTATCTGTGTGTGCGTGTGTGTGTGTGTGTTGGGGGGTGGTGAGGTGTGTGTATGAGTGTGGGTGTGCGGGATGTGTGGGTGTTGGTGTGGATGTGTAAGGTGTCGGTGTGGGGGTGTGGGGTGTTTGGGTGTGGGTGGAGGTGTGCGTGTGTGAGGTGTGTTTGGGGAGTGTGTGGGTGTGGGGGTGTGGGGTTGTGTGCGTGTGGGTGTGTGTGGGACGTACTTGTAGGTACCTAAAACAGCCACAGAACCCAAAAGCTCTTTTCAGAGCTACCCTACCTGTAATCACTCAAAATGATTATTTTACACTATTATTTTTACTATTTTTCACCAAAGTACGCTCCCCGGTACGCTCCCCGGTGGCCGTACCGGGCGCTCCCCCCGCGAAAACCGAAAAAAAAGTAAAAAATTGTTTTTACCCGAGGGACCCTTTTATGGCCCTAAGGGGTCAGGGGGGGTCTACCCTGCCCCCTTTTGGTTATTTCCCCCTTTGTTTTTACCACCTCTTTTGTCTCGATCCTACCGAGACACAAGATGGCGTCCGCTCCGGACTATTTCGAATGTTTACAGACACCCGAGAGCCAATCAGGTTTCCGTGCGCAAGTCGCGTGGCGCGCCCGGAGCACTCCCCGGTGCGCGTACCGGGGCGCGGCTATAGATATATAAATTTTTTGGAACCTAAATTACTCAAAATCCTCTGGAGCACATATCTTGAGACATAGCAAAGGCACATCGGGCTACCAGTCCCTACAATTTTGCCAAGTTTGGTGAAAATCCATTCAGCCGTTCGAGCTAAAAGTGAGATCGACCGCCCTATGGAAATTAACATGGGGAAAACACGTTTTGGGACCCCCCTTTTATCTCGGCCCCCACTTGACGAATCCCCCCCAAACTTTCAGAGAAGGACCGGAGCGCCGCGAGGCGAAGTTGAGGAAAATTTCAGGCAGATTCCTCAACTGGCGCCAAAGTTATTCCCAATAGAATGTTGCGATTTCCCTATGGAAATCAATCCTAACTATAACTACCTACTGGCGACCGCCAGTAGGTAATATATATATATATATATATTGAGAAAGGCCTCTGTGTGGGCTGAAACGTTTCTTGTACCTGGGATTGAGGGCGACATGATCCAATAAATTGATGCCGAATCCTGAAACCACTTTGTGCCTGTGCCTTTTTCCACGGAGTTTTTCTTTGTGGGAGCTGGATGTTTTGTATATATATATATATATATATCTATATATATATATAGATATATATATATATATATATATAGATATATATTTATTTTTAATTTTAATTACACTGCACTGTAAAAAAAACATGCATTGTAATGGCTAGCGTTATAAAGGTACTTTATATTCTGGTACATTACTACATCCTGTAAAAGTATGCGTAGTAATGAAAACATTGTAATTCACCACAGTGTCAAGACTTCCGGTGTAATGTCTCATATTCAGATACTCTTGACAGGAAGGAAAATAAAATTTGAAGAGTTCCAGCAGTCTGTGGAAATGTTCTTGATGTTTCTAGCAAGAAATTGGGAGACGAGTTACATCCCTATCAAAAGTATGATCGCACTATCGACTTGTTTCCTGGCCCAGTTATTCCACATGGGAGGATGTATCTGTTCACTCTCAAGTAGGAGGGAACATTACCCCAGTACTCTCAAGAAAACCTGGTCAAACGTTTTATTTGACATTTTATCTCGCCATCATGGCTCCAATATTTATCATTCAAAACCAAATGTGGGGGGAGATTTACAAGAAAGTGCCGCAGCGCAGCACTGCAAGCCCTTTGGCTGCGCCACGCTGCAGCACTTTCAGAGCACAGGAATGCGACATCTTCACAATATGTCCCATTCCTGTGCTCTCCCCTGCGCTGGTGCACAAACAGCTGCCATGTACCGGCACCCTTGCACCATGGTGCAAGGATGCCTGCACCATGGGGAGATTGTTTTTGTGCAGGAGGGGGCCCCTTCCTGCATGAAAACAATCACTTCCGGCATTTTCTCTTTCAATGCGTGCTGTAGAATTCAGCACGCATTGAAAGAGGAAAAACGAAGAGAAATGAACACATTTCTGCTCGTTGCGCCTCGCTACGCCACCCCTAGGGTGGCATAGCATACTGACGCATTTCCAGGTTTACGATTCCTCGTAGATCTGGAAATGTGTCTAGTTTCATGGGTGTTGCGTGAGAACACCTACAGCAACACCCATGGAACGGCCCTTTCACGCAAAGTTCTGCGTAAAAAGAGGCCGCATTTACAATGTGGGGCAGAGATATGCACTGCCAGTGCGTTACAAAATGTGACGTACTGGCAGCGCAAGGGGCTTGTAAATCTGCCCCGTGGACAATAGACCATGTATTTAGTATCATGACTTGAATAAGATTACTGTCCAAAATAGATGGTCTCTTCCTCTCATTTCTGTTTCATTGGACCAGATAAAAATGGCAAAACAGTTTTCAAAGTTTGACTTCAAAGGTGCCTGCAATCTGGTTTGGATCTGAGCTCTAAACACATAGTATAGATATTACGAATACCCGGCGATGCCCTTTGGGCTTTGTAATGATGCTGGTCTGTTTCAGCTTTCTGTGAGTGACATCTTACACGATATGCTGGATACCTTCATAGTGATGTATTTAGAGGACATCTTGATGTTCTCAGATATGCTCCATCAATATCGAGTCTAGGGAAAGAAAGTTGTGAAATTACTCAGGCAGATTCCTTATATAATAAAGCCAAAAAAATACTGTAGACCTTATTACTCATGGTGGCGGTCTGACCGCCACCAGCCCAGCGGTCCATCCGCCGAATTACAATGGTGGCAGTGGAACTAACAGCAGCCCGACCGCTGCAACCACCGGGATCTTGGATCCCGACAGGGTAGATTACGACCTACCTTTCCTCCAAACATTTTATGGCAGTACCCCCGCCTTGAAATGCTTGGCATAAAGGCATGTAAAGGGGCCTGTAAAACCTAAGGTCGGGGACAATCGATATTTGCCCGGCGGTATTGCCTCTGTAACCCACGAATTATTAATCAATGAAGAGGCAGGCGCTGGAGACTGGAAAGCAGGAAACAAGGTTTATTCTCTCCGGAGGAGAACACAACAAAACAGACAGCAGGTATTGTCCTGAGGTGCTCTAACCGCATCTCTGAGGCCTGGCCTCTTATATACAGGTTTTATGGCTTTATTACAGATTACATATTCATGGCAACGCTTTGATGTACGGAAAGACATTCCCGGAATCTCCCCTTCGGGCCTGTTCCCACACACATTTGCAGTAGAAGTCCCCACCCCGGTCACAACAGGTGATGATTATCGCGCAGCTGGATATTCCGCCGATTCATGGAATGTGGGGGTTCGATCGGATCTCATGGGGTGGGGGCTTTGATCAACTCGGGGGTCCTTTGATGAGGGAAGCTTTCTGCTGTACGGGGAGGGGCAAGGAAGAGTATCGGCAGAGCTGGGTGTCGGCCTGGGAACGAGGAAGACAAACGGGCACACGGGGAAAAAGGGGGTTTGCATCAAAGGGCCGGGGACCATGAAAGGAATGAAGGGAGGTGTTGCGCTGGGAACAGGATGGGGTTCTGAGGTAGAGCTGCGCTGAAGAGGGGTTTATGACTCAAGGCAGGTGCGAGCAGGGGGGGGTTGGTCAGCGTGCAGGCTTGGTGAGGGCGAAGGGCTATGTCGGGGGCCAGTGGCATGAAAAAAGGCTGTTCTGATCAAGGCACCTAAAATGGCGGGCGCGTACGACAAAAAGTGTGGCATCAGGGGGAAAGGCAAGATGGCGCAGATAATGTTTACCAAACTCGTACTAATTTTCCACAGTCCTCCCTTTAACATATTCAAGACATCTTGCTGGTCTATTTCCTATTCATGTCTATTGTGGTGGTCATAGGTAAAAAGTAGGAACCCAGGTGAAGGAGCTATAAACATTACATTTCAAAATCGCTCATCTTAGGAGGCGGGTCCATCGATAAAACTCGTTTTGCAGGAAAGTTATAGTAATGCAGACAAAAAATGTTTCTGTAGTGAGAGCATTGCGTACATTTCATAGCTACTTATAGTCGGTTGGAATGTAAACTGATAGGTTATTACATATCCGAGTTCTGTTCATTGTTGGTTGTTGTATAATCAATACATTGGTGGCTGGGAGAGAAATGAGACATAGTAGAAACGATAATTAAGGAATGTTCGAAGTTAGCGAGTTCTCAGCATTTTGGTTTCCGTCTTCCGTTGGCACTGTGGAGCACCGGCGGTGGAGCTTATGGGTCCAGCTCTATTCTAGATTCCGCGTTGCAGGGCATGACCTTTTTCTTGCTTTCCCGGTCAAAAAGGTCCTTTTCGCCCCGTGTCCTTTGGAGTCGATAGTCAAAGAGTTCAGGTGGAAGAAGAGTGTGTAAGTAGTCCATAGGGTAGGTCGGAGAAAAAGGGGGATGGAGCAGGGCCAGATCGGGAACAGACCAGGGGGCGGAGAATTCCAGGTAGGCGGGCTCATGACTGAGCTCAGAGAGCGGGGACTTTTCGGCACACATTTGAACATTGAGCAGGGGCATCAGGTCAGCCCTTTCCTCTCGTTTTGTCGGAAATAGTGCCTCGTCCTGCAGCTCTTTTCTGTCGCGGTCTCGCCTTGGCCAATGTCGCAGATGTTCCATAGTCTGTAGTCAGGCCACGTGCTCCCACATCCGGTCCTTCTTTCCTCCGACAGTCGTACCCTTAAATGAGTTTGAAAAGACAGTCTTTAGAGAATTGGTAGAGGAAGGTAAACACATAAGTCTATTTCTCTCCCAGCTCCAGGCACAAAATGAAGACGTCCGTTATATTAGGGTTCACAAATAACATATAAATGACCGATGATGGGCCTGTTGGATTTACTATGACTTTCCTTTACAACTATTTATTACAGTTACGACAGTTCATCTGATGGAGACCCACCTTCGTAATACGAGCCTGACAAAGCTATACCGTTCTCTAGGGCTTTATATTTATAAAGAGTGCTGTGAGCTATCAACATGATACTAATAGGTATCTTGCTGAGGGACGAACATAGACTAAACATTTTTCATTCTATCAATGCATCTTGCCTTTCAGCTAAACATTTTCGCTTTCAACAGTGTTCATTGCAATTATTTTCTTCGCTTCGGTCTAATCCTTTAACTTTGTAAAACATCATTCCGGTTCCTATGTAGCCTCTTATGGCCTGATTACTAAATTAGAAAAGACAGGGGTCTTATGGGAAACGACTAGGGACATAGAAAACTGTGGTAAGGGCGTAAGTAGACCCATCTCTTATGACCGGGGGTGAGGGACAGTTTTATAACTCTAGTCTGGGGCAGCTGATACGAAACAGGGGGCGTTCCTGGAAAATGAGGATGTTCCGATCATTTTTACTGTTTGGGTATTTGCGACAATTCGGGACGGGGAAGGTCGCGTATTCTGAGGCATTTTATTTCATCATAGGAGCCGCTGACATGTAGTTCCCTTATTACGGGTCAGATTAGGGAACCTCAGTTGTCTTACCTGTCCTTTCCCTCATCGCCAACTCTCGGTTTCGTTAATTTAGCAGAAAGGAGAGGCAATGACACGGTCTCAGGGTGATTGTATTAAAGACAAGTTTTGTGCAAATACTGGCGGTATTTGAAGCCAATTGGGTGGTGTGCTAGGGGTGGCGGTTTGCCAATTTAGGTGCTAGTCGTTCGGAAGAGTGAGAGTGTGGAGGAGAGAGAGAGAGAGAGAGAGAGAGAGAGAGAGAGAGAGAGAGAGAGAGAGAGAGATGTGCAACAATAGGCTAGATAGTACACGTACAACATAGGGAGCGGCCGTGTATTTAAGATAGATTATTCAGCGCATTACTCGATACAAGACATCGCAGGTCTGTGTTAGTATTTTGTAAGCATGCGGTTCAGGACGGGCGAGCATTAGGTCGGGTACGGGGGACATGCGTTGAGAAAAAGGAAAAGGGGGGCACCATCGTGTCGCCCTCCTTGCATTCTTGGTCCTTTGACCAGTCGAGTCAGCGCTTCAGTCACACACAAACATTCTCTCATAGTTTCATTCACACGCGACATGTGTCCATTCACGCATCATGGATTAAGGGTGATAATTTTTCATCGAGTCATACTATTTGTTGGTTTGTTTGTTACATTAGTAGTTTGTGGGTGTGCTTAGGTGCCACCTTGCGGCGCTAGTCTGCTTCGCGTATCAGACATGGCAAGGCTTCAGATCTTCGCCACACCTCGGTTGTGATCTCTGATGTAACCTGCAGAGGGAGGGAAAAGAGGGGAAGGGAGGGGGACAACATTCGCGCATATCAAATGCATGGATTCAAGGGTCCTTTACTTACCTCATACCCGTCTTATCTCCTCGGGATAGAATCCCTGAGGTTGTGGTTTCTGGAGCCAGGGGGGGGGGCAGTGTGTCCTTATAGGCTGTGAGTAGGAAAACGTTAGAGAATCAGAAGTACTTAGCACGAAGTTTCTAGTTGGTAGGTGTATTTAACTATCGGGGTCCTTAAATCTCTTTCAACATTTGTGATGTTCCAAGGTTTATCAGTTCTCCGGCCAACTCTGTTTCCTAGTACCTTTGAGTGTCGCATCTTTATAATATTCTATCATTCACATCGTTTCACCTTTTACCCATCTTTTACATTACGCCATTTCGTTTTTACCCATCCCCAGAAGTCGGGGTCTTTCTCCATGCGCGAGTCCCGGAGTCAGTCGCATTTTTGACGGCGGAGTGTCGTGTCTCAGATTCGATCCTCCATCCGGGGCTGGGCAACCATCTTCTTTCAACCTTAAAGAGAGAGCGATCACCTATTTTAAATAAAGCATGCAATACCCGTTCATAGTTTCGAAAACCTTTATTTTGCAAAATCATTTCAGCACGTGGATTATGAGGGTGCAGTCGTATTTGGCCGGACACGGCAATGGCTAAAGTGCGTACAGTGGGGGGTTGTTTTGCAACAAAAAAACATTAGAAAGGTTTATCCATTCATTCGTAGGAAACTAAAACATCTATCAATTGGTTGGGGGATCGGGGGCATTTATTTCATAATTTAGAAGCATAGTCAGACTAGTTGTAATCAGATTTCCTATATGCATACCGTGTGCGTGCGTCATAAGCGAGGTTATACATCAGCTATATAAAAAATATAATACATCGTACATTTGTAATCAACATTTTTAACGGGATCCCTTTACATGTTCGTCGAGTGAGCTCTCCTTCTTTCTTGTCAAGTGTACAAAGGATCATATATGTCTCAGAACATCAAGTTTTGTATTAGTAGAAAGGAACACCACGAGGTGTTCGTAAGTTCCTATTGATACCGGCGCCATTTTGGGCGGGGCCGGGTTAGTCCGGAAGTAGCATCAGGGAAAAATGTTTCCTACAACCGGCAGTTGGACCAGAGTCCTTTTCGGCAGTTCAAGAATTCATGCTAACAGAAGGAGTGGCTATGCCATGCTTATTTCGTTTAGCGATCAAGGCAGTTGTCTCTTACCGGGAGCCTGCAGGGGCCGAGGGCTCCCCCGGGGACTTTTGTAGAATCTTCACGGCTGTGGGGGTGCTTGTCGGAGGTGGGGGCTCGTGCCCCGGTGGGCAAGCGCCCGAGTTACATTGCTGTTCAAAGTTACTCTAGCGGCCGAGGCCCGCCTTCCAGCGGACCCAGACGCCATTTTGAGGCCCTGCAGCAGTCCCCTCTCGTCGAGTCTGCAAGAGTGGAAGAGACCTTCCTGAGGACAAATAGGGAATGGAACTCTATTCTGTGGAAGCGGGACGTTCGGCTGGGGTGCAGCTGTGATGCCCCCACCGGGGGGGCGAGGGAGACTCGTTCGCGCCGTCTCCTTCTCCCGGTGCACTCCAGGCCGCTCTCTTTCATGGGCATGCACGATGGTCTCTCCACACCCTGTGCTCCACAAGGCCCATGCTCAATGCTGTGGAAGTACGGCCACCTGCGGCGCACATTCGGTGCTGCACAAGTATCGGTGCAGCCTTGCATATTCGGTGCTCCGAAAATATGGGCACCGTTGCATGTTCGGTGCTGCGCAAGTACTGGGGCGCCACCATGGTATGTTCGGTGCTACGCAGGTATTGGCACCGCCGCCTGGCTGGGGGAGTTCGGCGCTGGGCCGGGGGCTGGGAAACCTCCTATCCATGGAGGTGGGAGAGGCTCGTCCGCGTCGCCTCTCCCTCCCAGCCCAACTTGGACAACTTTCTGCAGAGGTATGGACAGGACATCCCGCCGCCCAGAGTTGCTGCGGCTGTCACGGAGGGGAAAAGAAAGAGGTGTCTCGTCCTTCTCTGGGCCGTGCTTCCTTAGGTTATCGACTGCAGCCGGATCCAGTTGGCCCCCGGTCCCCGGCCATTGGTGGCCGGACCGGGGGGGGGGACATGTGGCGGGACTGCCTGCAACTATCCAGGGCCGTTGCGGCTGGGCCGGGGAGGCATGTGGCGGGACTACCTGCAGCTACCCAGGGCCGCTGTGGCCGGACTCCGCTGGCCCCTGCCTCTCCTCCGGCTCCCCCATACGTTAAGATTTCCTGACCAAGTGTTGGCAGCAGGGCCCGCCTTATATGGGTTGCTGCCGGTTGGGCGTAGCCGTAACCCTGCCCTACTTTGGAAGGTTCCAGAATGGGGGGGGGGCGAATGTTCTGTTGACTTTCATTTTCTACAGTTTACCGTTCTTGTTTCTAGCGTTATTGTTTCTTGCTTGTTATGTTAAATAAAAGTTCGTGTTCATCAGTGGCTTACTGATTTCGTTTCCCATTCCTTTCTTTCCAGGTTGTTTCAAGCTGAAATTTCTGTTAACAGAGTTTATGTAACACGGAAGCACGTGCAGGGGGATGACGCAGATTCATACATTACGTACACACAAACTCAGACGGGGAGACAGTAAAAGTATGACACACAAGATCCAAAGACAAACATAAAAACAGTTATTGGCCATAATTATCTTTTTCCGTCTGTTAATTTAGAGCTAGGCTGGGTTCCCGTCTTTACATTGTCTGACCTAGGAAAACTCGAACATGTCGCTGAAATCGTTCTGGCGAAATATGTGCCATCGGGCATAATCAAACGTGGTGGTTCTATCTGGTCTGTCCATGTGAGTCTGATTCTTCTTTGTCTCGCGCCTTTTCCCTTTCTGTCGGCCTGTTACTCCTGTCGGCCCTCTATTCCCACTCTTGCTCAGTCGAGTCGGGCATTGTGCTTTCCAGTGTCCGACATATCTACAAAAAGCACATTGGTCTGGCCCTAAGTCTGGCCGTCCTGTGCGTAGTGTCGGGGGATAACCTTCGGGTCGTGGTGTCCAGGGGTTGTCCTGTTGATATATTCCTCTACCTGATCTGTCCTCGTCTTTTTTCTGTCGTTGCATTGCCTCTTTGCGCCACATACCGAGACTGTCGAGCATAATAGGCGTTGTCTTATTAGTGCGAAGAGCTATTTCTAGCGTTTCTATTTTATCAAGGTCAAAGGATCCTACCAGTGGCCACTGTTTGTCTTGACTTTCTTTGGTATACCTGTGCCACAATTTATTATAGGCTATGGTAACTAATCCATAGTTTATGAACATGTCCTTATTAGGGGTGCCTTCCAGCGGAGCTAGATGATCCACCTCTAACAAACGGTCCGGGCTGAACCAATTATCAATCAGTGGGGAGAAGACAGACATGACGGCTCGCAACGAGGGACAAAAAGTCAGCACTGCCTATCTTATCACTGTGCGCAAAGACTAGACAGAATATTTCTATTCTACGTTGTTTGCAGGCAGTGAATACCTCATGAACCAATAACAAAGAATAACCAATAACAAGGAACAACCAATAATAAATAAAATAAAATAAAATCAGTGGGGAGAGTAAGTAGGGCGCAAAAGTCTGCGTCCTCTACCCTTTCACTATCCGTAAAGAGGAATCTGTTATTTCCTGTTTGCAGACAGAGAATCTCCAGAAGACAATCCGTGAACAGTAGTTCGGGGTCAAAGAACCCAGTTAATCAGTGTGGGAGAGGGAATCTCCTGAAAACCGTTAATAAATGATAGAATCAGTGGGGGAGAAAAATAGGCACGACGGCTGCGTTACCTATCCTTCACTGTTTGCAAAAGGGAAATAGCCTACTGTTTCTCCGTGTGCAGACAGTGAATCTCCAAATAAGTCAAATAAAGAGTAATACTAGTATTTTCTGAACAACCAATACAATTATTTTGCAGTTTGTCGTGTTTACACGACCTTACCCGGACCGTATGGACAGTTTCTCGTCTTCCGAATCCAGCGCCCGTTCGTCCTCTTTTTCTCGTATTTCTCACGGCACTCCTAATGGTTCCCAGTCAGGACCGTAGATCACTCGAGAGAGGTCTGTTCGGAACTAGTGAAGTTCGGATGATCGGCTGCCAGACGAGGGTCTATTGGGCAAGAGCTCTCCCGATCGTTGCAGTCGTTCACTCTGTCGTCGGGACCTCTCCCACTGGATCCACGAGTCGCTGATGGGCCCCACGCTTGGGACGCCAATTGTAAAACCTAAGGTCGGGGACAATCGATATTTGCCCGGCGGTATTGCCTCTGTAACCCACGAATTATTATAATATTTTAATGATTATTGCACCCCTTAAGCCCCTTCCCATTGGGGAAAAGAGCTAGATATGGCTTTCAGAACCCAAAGCCCTTCATTCTGTCAACTTCTGTTCCAGAGCCCTATCATGGTCCAAATGAAACCACACCATATATAACTGTGAACTTCAAGCAATAAAGAATAGGGGTGGGCGGAATTTGTGCAGTCACGCTACGCAAAGCTCCGCGAAACGGTAAAAAATCTCAGCGAGCACGCAAAAGTTCCACAAACACACAGAATTGCTTGTTCTGCCCGTTCCCGATGCTTTTTTCCTGTTAGCGAATGCTCGGGGAGAAATATCTCGCATTTTGAATGCGCGAACAAGCGGATGCTGGAATTTTTGCCAATTCCGTGTTCTCAGCAGAACGTCAAATTACGCATATTCTCCATATTCCAGGAGCGGACCAGAATTTACCGCCCAGGCCTAATAAAGAAGCCTTTTGTAGAGTAGAGACATTACCTTGTGGGTGCCACCAATAACATCACTGTTTGAACAGCCTATAACATTCAGTTTATTCTAACATCAATAAAAGTGTGAATGTGAGACACGTTCACTGGTCATTTTTCTTTTCAGGTTCTGATCATCAACTCACATGCACACCCGGCAAACAATACAGAAAGGCGGTAAACATTGTTTTCCGTAAAAACCTTTCCCCGCAGGGAATTACAACGCGGTTGTTACAACGACGGCGTTGTAACCACGCATACCATTACTCCGCAAGTCTGAACAACGACTTGCGGAGGGGGCAGAAGGTGTTGGATTTAAAATCCAACACCTTCGCTACTGTTGCACATGCTGGAGTTGGAATAGTAAATTATACTATTCCAACATCCAGAGCCCCCCCTCCGCAAGTCGTTGTTAAGACATGCAGAGTAATGGTTTGCCTGGTTACAATGCTGTAGTTGTAATGACCTCATTGTAATTCCCAGTGGTGAAAAAGCATGCATTAAAAAGAGGTATATTCCAGAAAGGCTGATGCTCAAGCTAGACTGTGGAAGAAATCGAAGCAGTGTCTCATCCTCCTAATTTTCTGGCTCTTTCGCATCACCAATATATATGTTTTCTTCGTTTCTACAGAAAATCCAACAAGGTCAATAAAGCATCAATCCAGATCCATAAAAAAAATGTTCCTACCTACCTAAACTGAATGTAATATTTTCTTACTATGAAGTAATGGTTATTAAAATTGGTGTATATACAATTAATTAAATGTAATTTAATTATATTTTATTAAAATGCAATCCTACATTAACTTCTAAATTAAAAAGATTGCTCAGATATTTTATAATTAAATATTAAATATGTTTAATTTGTATATTATTTCTTTATATTAAATTGTATTTCTTTATATATTAACTATACTAAATAATTTAATTTAACATTATTTCTTATGGGGCTTTTATTTTAGTCCCTACTTACATTATTGTCTATGGGAGAGTGTTGCAGTACCAGTGGTTAGCTATGTGTGGTGCTGGACTTAGTATAGCTCTCAACTGGAGCAATTTACTAATGTTTTGGGTCCATACTTGGCTGTGGTACTTTTTAAGTATTGGGGTCAGACTGGGACGCAAAATAGGGGAAAAGGCATTAACCATGGGGGCTAAGCCACGTGTGCCTTTTTCATGCAACAGGAATATCGCTTGCCTAAATCATGCATATGTGTGGTTAAGGCAAACAGCAGTCAGCAGTCTAGTTGCAAAGACTGGATGGGCAGGGAGAGGGACAGTAAGGATCGGTCTTGGAAGGAGATCATAGCTTGGAAAGTAGGGCTCGGGGGAAAGGGGGTAGATTTCAGGGTATGAGGGGGTAGTTTTCAGAAGGGTAGTTTTAGGACTCAGGGCAGGGGGCTGGGGTCAGGGTAGTTTTTGGGCTGGGGGCTTGGTTTTAGGACGGGGGGTCAGGGTAGTTTTCATGGCTGGAGTGGGGTGCATTGCAAGTCTGGGGGGCCAGTTGTTAGGGCTCCGGGCAGGGTTTGGGTTAGTGTTTAGGGCAGGGGGGATTGCAGTGCTGGGGCTGGTTTTAGGGCTTAGGGCAGTGGGGCAGGGGTGTGAACTTTACTACGCATATAACTTTATCAAGCATGCCTTTACAATGACATGTGTTGTAAAGGCATGCGCTGTACATAAATGTGTTGTTAAGACGCCGTCGTAGTTGTGACAGCGTTGTTGAAGCATGCGTTGTTTCGCCATGTGAGTTTCTGTCACACAACCTAAAATAAGCCTTATAGTTAAGAATATGGTCCATATTTGGAAATTTGGGCAAAAACACTCTTTTAAAGTGTTTCTCAAGGTATGGAAGACTGCATGGGTTTGAGCTTGATGCAGGCAATGTTTGTTTTAATGTCCGAGAAATCAATAGTAAACTTCCACCCAACACACCAAACAACAAACCCACAAATAGTCCAAAAAACAGCCAACCCACTGACCTCTCAAACTAGCCCTTGGGGCACTGCCTGATTGCTCGGTAGGCCAGTCTGACCCTGTGCGTGTCCATCCCTAAACCCCTCTCTACCTGTTATGTTATGTTATGTTAATTTATTTCTTCTATAGCGCACGGCAACTCCGAGGAGCATCCCGGCGCTTTGGCGAAGAATATCAGCATAAAAGCAGCCACACAACAGAGAAAAGCAGAAAAAAGACAGAGATCTATTTCGTGAAGAGCCAAGTTTTCAGGTCCTTTCTAAAAGCAAGAAGACAGGGAGCCTGTCTCAGGGACAGTGGTAAATCGTTCCAAGCCTTAGGTGTTAAATGGCGGAAAGACCGGCCTCCCAATCTTGCCCGTCGAATTGCAGGGACTGTCATCATGGACAGACCCGATGACCTCAGGGTCCTGCTCGGTGTATACCGGGAAAGATGCTTCCCAATATACTTGGGGCCAATACCATGTAAGGCCTTGAAGGCCACAGTCAGGCATTTGAAAAGAATTTGCTTGGAGATAGGTAGCCAGTGTAAGGTGTTCAGTAAAACAGAGGCACCAGCTCTCCTTGGGAGTCCAAAGATGGTACGGGCTGCCGAATTCTGGACTACTTGCAGGCGGGTCATAAGATATTTCGGTAGCCCCAAAAAAAGAGCGTTTGCGTAGTCCAGTCGTGAACCGACCAATGCCTGAACAACTGTTTTCCTGTGGTTAAGTGATAGAAGAGGAAGAAATTTCCTCAACATCCGTAGAATGCCGAAGCATTTCCCTGAAAGAGACGAGATGTGAGGCCCAAAAGATAGTTCACAGTCTACTATCACTCCCAAATTCTTGGCCTTGAGAGACACCTTGTCAGGGGGAAACATGTCTTGTGGCCACCAAGATTTCCAATTGGGTTCCGGGGCGCAGCCGAAAAAGAGGAGCTCAGACTTATCTGAGTTACATTTTAGGCCATGACATATGAACCACTCAAACACCGCACCAAGGCAGTCCCTGATCTGTATGCCATTGAATGACCCGCCCCTATCGCATGTGAACAGGAGCTGGGTGTCATCAGCGTATGACACGATCTAGGCGCCAAATGATTCCGCGACTACCGCCAGAGGGGCCATAAAGATGTTAAACAGCATAGGGATAAGGATGGAGCCCTGAGGGACTCCCACCTCTAGCGGAGCCATATCAGCGGAAAAAGAAGGCGCCCAGATCGTTTGTCGGCGGCCGGCCAGAAAGGATTTAAGCCAGTTCCACACCGTTCCGCGAAGGCCACATTCCCAGAGTCTTACAAGGAGGCCTTCGTGAGGAACGGTGTCGAAAGCCGCCGACAAGTCAAGTAGGACTAACAAGGCCTTTCCCCCAGAGTCGAGTACTTCCCTGATGGCATCAGTGACCTCAAGCAAAGCCGGATTGCGAGGCGTGCAACAGGTCATTTCCTTCAATGAAACTGGAAATTATCCTGTGCACGTATCTCTCGGCCACTTTCGCCAGAGCAGGGAGAAGGGAGATTGGCCTGTAGTTGGCATGGATGAGGGGGTCCAAGGTAGGTTTCTTGAGCAGTGGTAAAATCATGGCACGCTTCCATGCCAGAGGCACCTCCCCAGTAGACAGGGAAGTGTTCAGCAGGGGGTTCACCAAAATATTAATGGCAGATGCCACTTTCCCCAGATATTTGGCTGGACATGGGTCCAGAGGAGAACCAGATTTCAAGCCTGACAAAAGCTCCAAGGATGTATTGAGATCCATATGAGGGAATTCGAAGAGGAAAGGGCCATGACCTTCCACAAAAGATGGTGGCGTTAAATGGCTCGAATCCGATTGAGGGCCGGAGAGAGAGGCTTGAATAGCTGTGATCTTACTGACAAAAAAGGTGGCTAATTGTTGTATCCAAGAGTCCGTGTGGGTATGACTAGGAGTACAAACGGCAGGAGAAGTAAAATCCTGAACCACTTTAAAAATTTCTTTGCAGACATTATCAGCCTCATCAATACGATGTTCAAAATAGGCCTTTTTTTCATCCCAAATTGATCGATGGTAGGCTTTTATTGCTGCTCGAAATTTCGATTTCTCAATTGGATCATAAGCCCGCCTCCAGACCCTCTCAGCCCTTTTACATTCCTGTCGTTGTGTCCTCAACCGAGGAGAAAACCACGGGGCCGACGCTCTGCGCTCTCCTGATTTAGATTTCTTTGCGGGGATTAGAGTCTCAAATCTGACTAGAAGCCATTTTTGGAGGAGGGCAAGATTCTCCTCCAAACTTCCCAGAAGGGGGCAAGGAGAAGTGATGAGAGCCTCCAATAACATATCCCCGGAGAGTAGATGGAACGGGCGTAAAGTCCGCGTGGCCTCTATTACTTCTCTCTCCCAAATGAGGGCAGTGACGGGCAAGGAGAAGGGAATTAAAAAATGATCAGACCAGAGTACTGGCTGTAAAGAACCAACAAAAATGGGTCTTGTTGAGAATACCTGATCTAAGGTATGGCCTTTGTTATGAGTTGGTCCTTTCACGAACGGGGATAGCCCTAACGAGGCCGTAATATCAATAAGTTTGGTAGCATCAGGGTCACAGCTATTGTCCATATGGACATTGAGATCTCCAAGAAAAATGCAGTGATCAGACCTAAGACAAGGGACTGATAGAGCTACTTGCAATTCGTCAAAGAAAGGTCCCGTCGAACCAGGGGTTCTATACAAGAGTATCCCGGTACAAGCCTGGAGGGGGGAAAGATGTAAGGTGAAGCCAATGGCTTCACATCCCTGGATACCTCTCCCTAAATCCCTTACTTCTCCTTAATATTCTTCCCTGTAGTCGTAAGTATTCCCCATTTTCCAGCCATTACGGCTGTCCTTCCCACAATGACTACTAAAACATACTCTTACTTGGGCGGAGAATCCACCATCGGGGCAAAGAACTTCACACAGAAGAAGGTACGAGAGGTGGCGGCGTTTCCTCTGCACACATGTTTTTAATAACGTTTTGTAGAACTTTTGTATTAGCTTCGTTGTACTACAAAATGTACTACAAAATGCAGTTTGTGAACAGGACCACTGTCTTGTGGTTGGTTGATAGGGGTTGTTGTTACCCACTTCATTGATCATTTCTGGTAGGTAAGTATAACCTTTGAACCTTTGATGTGAAGGACGCTGACACTCTAGGAGGCACAATGCACCATCAAATATTTAATGAAATAAACAAATACACCAATATGTGGCATGTAATACCTTATACATGGGTTTATGTGCAATAATAACTGCGTGGTTTAGTGTAACATGGCATTGCCACGTCAATGAAGCTCTTGTGAACTCAGACAACATGCAGAATGTGACGGAACCCCTGCATTTTCAAACAATAAGAAAGAGTTGGCAAAGGAAATCTTGGGGCATATTACCAACCAATAGAGATAATTTTTGTCTCTAACTTGTTTAGAGACAAAAATTATCGCCGCACATCGGCGATTTTTATCGCAGATAAACCTTGCTATTAGCAAGGTTTATCGCAAATGCGATAAAAAATGTCCGCAATGCATGAATATCGCTGAAAAGTCAGCGATATTCATGCATTACCGAGCTAATGCTCTTAGCCATGTTATCCACCTCCCATTGGATAACATGGCTATGAACTGCTCAGGGCAGGTGTTAGTTTTTGGAGATATTCGCGCTTAGCGCGAATATCTCCAAAAGTTGGTAATAGGAGATAGCGATGTTAGCGACTGTTTCCAGTCGCTAACATCTTGGCACGCCCACTTTGCATGTCATTAGTGATAAATATCACTGACATGCAAAGCGGGGCCCAAGATGGTCGCTATCTCCTATTAGCTGTCGCCAACTGGTGTTAGCGACAGCTTGGTAATAGGGAGATAATTTTATCTCCGCTTTCTTGGCTTTTAAAGCCAAAAAAGCGGAGATAAACCCCCTTGATAATATGCCCCCTTGTGTTTTATTAAGCACTCAGTAGGGGGGGGTCAATCTCTTTCCAAGCACTCTCAATTGTTTATATATAATGAAAACAGTATTTGGCATCATAGGTACCAATTCGGGAGAGCTAAGGAGGAACAGTGCAAGGATTTTCAATGCTTCCTTCTAAATAGAATTTTGCTAACAGGTGAGCTACCCATACACTAGGCCTAGACTGCAACCCCAATTATAGTTAGACTCATCAGTACTCCATTGGCTGAAAAAGTTCGTTCAAAGTGCTAGAAAATATCTTGGTTTACCCCACTTTTGAAGAAACCTTTACTTGATATCAAGGACCTCACAACCTATGACCCCTTTGTTGAGAGCCCTCTGCTGGCCAGGATTATTGAAAACATGCAGGCACATGCATCAATAATGCTTTTTGCGATTCCTTAATTGCGAAAAATAAGGAATCGCAATTAAGGAATCGAAAAATGCAATGCATCAAGAAATCGCAGAAAAAATTGCAATTTCTTAATATTCCTTAATTGCGACTCGCAAATTGCGTGTCGCAATTAAGGAATACCTCCCCTTTCATTCCTATGGGCCTAGAGGCCCATAGGAATGAATGGGAAGACATTCTCAATTTGCGATTCGCAATTAGCGAATCGCAAATTTAGAATGCGATTTCAAGGGTGCAGGGGTGTCTAAAGGACACCCTGTTGCACCCCTGAAATAAATCTGTGCACATATGTTGTGCACACACATGCCCTAAGGGCATGTGTGTGCACAACATGAAACTTTGAAAAATGCACAAAAGTGCATTTTTCAAAGTTTTCGCAAATTACCATGAGGTTCAACCTCATGGTAATTTGCTCCCCCTAATTGCGAAATCCCAATTTTTTAAAGTTTCATGCATTGCATTTAAGGAATCGCAAAATGCGATTCCTTAAATACAATCGCAATTTGGAAATTCGCAAATATTTGCGAATTCTCCAATTGCGAGGGCCTTCACCCTTCATGCATTCCAAAAGCAGATTTTGAGATCGCAAACGGACGATTTTTGCGATTCGCACCGCTTGCGATCCCAAAATCCTTTGATACATGTGCCTGTAAGTTCCATCATAGGCTAGTGTAAGGCAAAGTGCTGCCAGACATAGGCACTTGAATTTCCACCAGGAAGGGGAACCGTTGCAGCTTATTTCGATTAGAGAGAACATCACCACACCTTATCAATGAAGGTCTTGCTAGTTTCTTGGCGTTGGTGAAACATTTCGCTGTCTTAAATACTTCTGTCTTTAATGGGCAGGTTTCTGTTTGGCGCCCCGGCTGTTGTTTGGGTTTTCCATTTCTTTTTCCACAGTTTGCCTGCAGGTGTTCTTTGGTCTGCCTTTCTTCTGTTTGTCTTCTGGGGTCCAGTGTATTGTTCTTGTGATAGAGTATGGTTCTCTTCTGATGGTGTGTCTTATCCATCTCCATCTTTTTCTCATATGTTGGTGTCCATGCTCTCCTGCTTGCATCTAGCAAGCAGTTCATGGCTGGAAATGGTTCAAGGACAGAAAATGTGCAAGATTCATCTCAGGCTGCTGGTGTCGAAGGCTGACAAGCTTCAATGCAGTAGAACATAATATAGCTCTAGAGCGTATGATTGACCAGATAGAGGTCTCCTTACGGTATGCGAAGTTTACGACGCAACTATTACAATGCCGTTCCATTACGACGCGGTCATAACAACGAAAGTTGTTACAACGAATTGCGCTGGGGGGCGCTCAAGGATAGTAAATCATTTAATTTACTATCCCAACACCTTCCCTACTATCCACGGGGACTGGTGTTGGAATAGTAAATTAAAATTTTTTAATTTGCGCCCCCCCAACGCAAGTCGTTGTAACGACTTGCGTTGTTACAACCGCGTTGTAATGGAACGCGTTGTAAAAGTGTGCGTCGTAATGACGTACATCCCTCCTTACGGGGTCTGTGATGGGCCAAAAGGAGCTCAGACGTCTCCCCTAGATGCATAGGTGTAATTTCCATTGGTGCAGTGGCACTAGGGCATAGAGTGAGATGCCAACTGAACCCTGATTATTGCTGTATTTCACAGTTGAAACAGCTGCCAGGGGGGACATTTTTTTCCTCACACTAGTGCCCATGACACGCTGGCATGACACTGAGTTGATGCTCGTAGGATCCAGACGTGTGCTGCTCATTGGATACGAGGTCCGATCCAATTTACATCGAGGACACTCCATATTCCTTTGGCAATTAAAGTAAAATCATTGGGGTTTATTTATCATTAACCTCAGAAAATAGATAAATATTCTGTTGAAGAACCATGTTATTTCATGTACTGTTCATGACGATCAGGCCTTTCTCAAGGAACAGGCTAGAGCCACCGTTGCGCAACCATCGCAGAGTCATGGACAGGGTACTAATACAATCTATTTATGGGGCCAACAATTATTGGTGGTTCCCAGAAAATATACTGTGGCACAGTTCAACCAAGTGACGTTGCACGTTTTGCACAGGATCCATGTGAAGTCTAGATTAATGTTCTGCGTCTTGGTGTCCATGCACACGGCTCTTCAAGCATCTGCTGCATTGGTACGCCCAAGTCACTCCTGAAGGTCTATTAACGCAGGTTGGCCAATGAGCCATCATTCAAGTGCAAAACTCTGGGAGGGAAAAGCTCCAAGAACCCTTGGCCGTAAACGGTTGAACAATGTCCCTGTGGCATCTGAAACCGTATCTTTTCCTGCAGGGCTAATGGGGTTGGAAAGACAAGTGCTTCCAATGCCATTTGTATTGGTCCTCTGTTAGTTTGCATTTCAAAAGGTAATTTTCAAGTATTTTTCTGGAATTTGGTCCTACCATTACATGGAACCTTAAGGCTGCCTTACAGTGCCTTATCCACTTCTGACCCAGTAACCAACCCTAGGAATGCAACACAGGTCCCTGCAGCAGCAGTGGTGCATGGGAGCCCCCAATCTTCAGGTGCCCCTCAACCCTTCAGGGGGATATGGGGCCCAAGATCAATGAATATCTGTGAGATATGGGAAACTATTGGTCCCTCCCCTCTTTCTGCAGGTGGTCCCCATAATTTTGCATCACACTGCTGGCAACCCTGGCTTCTCCATTGGTCCGACTCGCACCGCCCATGTCACCCCAGGCCAAATAAAGCAAGAGTAGAAGAGAGCTCAATGACTCCAAGCTCTCTGAAATGGACACGTGCAAGTGTGACTCACATGCCCACATCGGGTGAATATTAGGGCCTATGTTGGGTGGGTTATTTATTATTTTTTAAGGAATATTCAGGGGCGGCTCCTCCATTTGACCAGAGGAGCGTCGCCCAACAAGCCCCAGAGCTGAGAAAATAAAACGGTAATAAAGTTTATTTATTACTGTTTTGTTTTTCAGCAACCCTTCCAACTGAACTAAGTGTCAGGACGAGGCCGGGGACAGCGCTGCCAAGTGGCAGCAGCAGGGAGTTTTGTGCTCTAAAATGCACGTCTCTTTGACTGGCCATCTTGGGATGTCCAGCCAGACATGCACATTTTAAAGTTCTCTAACCTAGCTGCTTTATACATCTGCTAACCTAGCTGTCTTGGACAGCTCGGTTAGAGAAAGCGCAGGCCTCCAATGCTCTTAGGATCGCTGGGAGAGCCTACTCTATCCAATCCTGGCGCTTCTTTCATGCTGTGAAACCAGCTGCAGGATTGGGTAGTGCTGTTTCCTGCACCAGGTGCTTCCTGGAAGACTCCCGAGGGAGGAGGACGTCGCGCTGCATAGGTAAGTGAATTGTTTTTGGTGCACCTCCCCCCACCTCCACCCTACCACCCTCGGTACAAGCCAGCCGCTACTGGCAATATTTTACTTTTTTCTGTGATTTGGCACTTCTATAAGGAGGTGTCCTAAGGCTGCTTCCTTGCCTCAACTTATAGAAGTGTTGACCCTGTAATTTCAAGATGGGGCCCTTCAACATATTGTCATCTTTCATCCCAGACAGAATTAAAGCTGGTTGCTGGCAGCGTGGCACACAGCCATCTGATTCATTATAGCTCTCTCTGGGTTAATCTCTCCTTTAGTCTATTAGTGCAGATGCACAAAACAACTTTGCAGTGATGCTGGCTGTGGAGTAGAGCCAACCGCAGCTCATAAACTCAGGCACCAGGCCTGCAACTGGCTCGCCGGTCAGCCTACATCACCTTTAAGGTGTTTGCCTCTTTCACAAGAGTTGGTTGCCACTTAATGCAGGACCCTGTGGCCCCAGGCAGGTGCTAGGCTCCTTCTTTGAGATTTGAACATCCACCCTCAATATACAATTACATACAAATGGTGACCACTGATGCTGCTTTAAATGATTTGTGCATTGCCACCAATCAGAGTCCAAAAAGCTGATTTAAATGTGTCTGTCCGGATGTATGACGGTACAACGCGTACCGTCACAACGCATCCCTTTAGCACGCATCCCTTACAACGCAAGTCGTTACCACGACTTGCGTTGGGGGTGCGGATTTCGAATAGTATAATTTACTATTCTAACACCAGTCCCCGTGGACCCTAGGGAAGGTGTTGGGATAGTAAATTTACTATTTTTAATCCTTTAGCGCCCTCCAGCGCAAGTCGTGGTAACGACTTGCGTTGTAAGGGATGCGTGCTAAAGGTACCGCGTTGTAAAAACTTCGTGGTAAACGATGTTTACCGTCTGTCCTACTTATGACGGTACTTTTCATTGATAAACTCCAATGTTCCTTTTGTAATTTACATCCTTGTGTCCCAGAGCATCTTAATTCTGCATGATTTTACACTGGTTATAGCTTAGAATAGAATGCTCTGGGGTGGAACCAGGTCTCTGCAGCATTTCCCTGCAGGGGGCCCCCTCAAGCCTCTAAGTGTTCCCTCAATCCTTCAGAGGACCCGGTCATTCCAAGACACATGAATATCTGAGATATGGACAGCTCAGGGACCCCTCATCACATTCTGCAAGGGGGCCCCATCATTTTAGGTTATGCCATTGTGAATAATCTGTCTCCATCGGTTTCCATCACCACCACATCAATCAGCTGACCCCACTGTGGTCTTAAGAAAGGTGCACTGTGTTCTCACGTCACGATACCTCCAATAGTAGAGAAAGAAGTTACAGTGTTCAGCTATAATATTAAACTTGAAAGACAAACGTAAAAAGCCTTACCTCCAAGAGCCTTCATCCCCGGCTGCTGTCCATGGCGTAGCCAGTATGTCATGGGCCCTAGTGCAAAAAACAAAAAAAGGGGCCCCTGTTTGAATGGTGAAATACAGCAATAATCAGCTTTCAGTAGCCCCCTCCGGCCTCTGGGCTCTGGAGCGACTGCATCTGCTGCACCCTGGTATCTCTTGTCTTCTTCTGGGTGATAGTGAATAGTGTGAGAGAGTGCAGCTTGAGTGGTGTGAGTGTAGGGTGAAATCTGCCTATGTGAGTGTCGAGTGAGCTGCATAAATGCAATATAAGAGGAGGACTCATGTGAGTGTCAGGTAAGAGGAGTGCGTGCAGAGTGAGGGGAGTGAGTGCATGGTGGTGTGAGCGGTGTAAATAAAGGGTGCCTGTGTGTGAGTGTAGGGTGAGCGGCAAGAATGAAGTGTGAACTGTGAGAGTGACCAGTGAGCGCATAGTAAGAGCAGTTAGCGTAGGGTGAGTGGTGTGTCCCTATGAGTTTCGTCAGACTATTGTGCCTGTGTGCAGGCCTGCTGAACAGAGTGCTTGTATGAGGACAGGCTTAGAGGTGTGTCTGTGTGCAGGCAGAGTGAGAGGAGGGAGTGCAGGGTTAGTGGTGTTACTCCAGAGTGGGTGATGTGCTTTTTTTGCATGGTGTGAGTGCAGGGTGAGTGGTGCGCCCATGAGAGTGAAGGGTTAGTGTGGAAAAGTCAGCCCATAACGCTCCTGATGCCCAGGCTGCTGGCGCAAGACGCCTCTTAGTTCCCATCTTGAATAATTACCAAATGAAGAGACGGGCGCTGGAAGCAGGAAAACAAGAACAGAGTTTTATTTCTCATGAGGAGAGCCTGTCATTTCGGACACTCGCATAGTGTCTTCAGGAGGTGCTCTAACTAGCCTCTCTGAGGCCTGGTCTTTTATACACTGGTTTAAGACATGTGAACGCTCTTTATTACAACAAAGACATTGTGAAGTATGAAGATGACATCCCCGGCACCCCCCCAGTTTCGGCTCATTCCAACACGTGGCTACAGTAGAGGCCCTTACCCCCCATACAATAGGAGGGGGCTATCACGCAGCTGAGTGTTCTGCCGATTCCTTTGGAATGTGTGCGCCTGATCGAATCCCAGGGGGTGGGAAGGTCATGATCAATAGTAGCTCCTTTGAAGAGGGGCGAGTGCATACAGTAGTGGGCAATAAACTGTATCCTCAGGCTAAGGGATGACCAGCGGTCCGTGCAAACAATCGGGCTCAGAGGAAGGGGTCATCAAAGGAGAGATATTCATGAAAGGAAGGATCGGTGTGGACAATCGAGCGTAGAGGAAGGGTTTATCAAAAGAGGGGTATTCATGGAAGGAAAGGAGGTGTTGGTCAGGCGCGGGGTGTGATTTCCAGTGACAGAGTCATGCAGAAGGAGAAGGGTTCATGACTTGTGCATGTGAGAGTGGGGGCGGTCGGGGTGCATGGGGGATGCTTGCAGGGTCAGGGAAGGGCGCTGATGATCGATCGCGAACAGGGAGACCATGGCACCTAAAATGGCTGTTGTATATATGTGCGCATGGGTCTATGCTGACGGGATAACACAGTCAGTGTTTTGCAATATCCGTTCTGCTTACGACAAGAGGTACAGTGACCACAAATGAACGCCGCTTATGTGTATATACATTGCCAATTTCAACAGTCGCCGCTTTTTAACATACGCTAGTTCATTTGTGTTTACCCCAACTGATGGAGTGTACATATAGTCATGTGTGGCCAATGAAATAGCGTTCGTCAAATGCTAGCAAATTGCGTGTAACCATATGCAGTCGATACAATTGGCGGAATGCGGTACATATGAATTTACATTCGTTGGGTTATTCATACAAATCTAGAGATCGACATAATACTTAGTCGGGGTCAACCAAGGAATCAGGTTCTGACTTTCTCTCCGATGACATCAACATACAGTAAAAAGTGCTCTGATACTTTCGGGTCTTATCAGTGCTATATGAGACTTTTTGGAAGACTAAATACATGAGTGACCGATGACAAAAATGGCTGAGGGAGAAATACAGCTTGATACAAGCAATTAGTCAAGGGGTGGGTAGAAAGTTCAGGAAGGGGGGGGGGTCTTTGTCGCAATGTCCTTTTAACAGCGAGCCATCATTGGTAGGCTCTGGTAGTCCGTCTTCTTTCGTTGGCGCTGTTGAGCACCGGCGGTGGAGCTATAAGTCCAGCTCGGATCCATCCTTACGCGTTGCAGGGTGCGATCAGTCCTCTGCTGTTAGATCACAGTCCTGTTTCCTAACTGATCTTCTTAGGGGTGCCTCATGCTGGGCACCTGCGTGTCTTTCCTCTTCCGTGGTAAAACCTTATTCTATCTAAATGCTGCTCTTCTTTTCTGAGTCAAAAGTTTATGCGAAAAGGGTGATGTTGTTGAATAATCGAGGGAAGAGAGGGCGGAGTGGGATCAGATCTTTGAACACACCAAGGGACCAAAGGAGCAAAGGATGACGAGCAGGCAGGCCCATCAGTCGGGCTCAAAAAGGACGGGGACTTCAGGCACGAGTGGGTCAGCAAATCGAGGGCTTCAAGGCAGCCCTTCATTCCTTCATCTGCTGAGTTTGAGAGTGGTGCCTCGTCCCGCGTCTCGTTGCTCTGCGGCTCCACCTTTGGCTGAGGTCATACGTGCTTCATGATCTGTGGCCAGGCTGTGCATCACATCCAGCTCCTCTCCTCCGGCGATTATATCTTTAAATGAGTACAAAACAAGTTTTAGAAAACTGGCAGGAGAAGACATTTATACATCTCAATTCCGTCCCCAATCCTAAGTAGGTGGGGGATAGGTTCATTGGTCACAGTCAGAAGTCATCACTTATGGAGTATGTAGGAGAGCATTTCCACTGAATTCGTAAGCCTATTTGGCGTTCATTCGTGACGTACGTGGAGAGAAATCAGACTCCCATCGACAGTGTATTCTATCAAACTCGAAATCGAGTCCTTAGGTAGAGACTCGCCCTTTTTTAACCCAAGTACTGACAATCTTACATTTCCCTTCATGGTCGGCTAATTCTTGCAAGCAGGGGGGGGTTATCATCATGAGAGGGGGGGGGGCAGAGGCTAAAACATGCTATTCTTGGGGAGCGATGGTTAATCAAGGTCATCAATTACGCTTCGGGGATAGCTGATATGGAGCCGGGGTCAATCGGGAGAAGCGAGGACGCTTTGGACAGGGAGCTGGGGTCAATCGGGAGAAGCGAGGACGCTTTGGACATCCGCACTTAAGTGCAGAGGGGTGGGGCAATCTGGGCATTGGGGATTGCATTTCTAACGAACTGAAAAACAGAAGACCATTGACGTTATAGTCCCCCTACAAAAAGGCCAGATTAGGGGACATCAGTCGTCTTACCTGTCCTTTCTTTCATTACCAACTCGGGTTCTATCGTTTTGCAGAAAGGAGAGGTAGTAATATGGCAAGTTACGATCGTTTTAGTTCCTGTCAATTTTGCCGAACACCTCTGTGTTCGAAGAGACCCAATTAGGTTTGTGCCGGTGGGGCACAACGTTACCACAAGGGAGGAGGGAACAGGGGGACCCTCAGAGAGAGAGTCGCCCGCACTCTAAACGAACCATTTGGTACACGTATGACGTGGAGAGAGAGAGAGAGAGAGAGAGAGAGAGGGAGAGAGAGAGAGAGAAACGTGTACAATAATGGTCCATTCAGTGCGCACACAACACAGAACAGCAGGGGTTAAGTAATACAGAAACACAGGCAGAGGGATGACGTAGATCCATACATCACGTACACACAAACTCAGACGGGGGAGACAGTACATGTATTATATACAAAAATCCAAGACAACACATAGAACAGTTATTGGCCAAAATTATCTTTTCTTGTATGCTGTGCATCCTTAGCATCCTAAGCTCTTTTTACCTTTTTCTTCTCTTTTATTCGTCGGCTGCCTTCACTGGTGGCTTTGATTGTACACACTTACGCCTTTGGCAATTGGTCAAGAACTAACCTGATCGGGCTAAGGTGTTTCCAGCCTGAGGCAACAGTGGGTGTCAGTTGGGAGAACAATGGGGTAGCTTTGAGTTTCATGTCTATGAGGGTGCGAAGAAGGATGCAGTAGATTTTAAATGTAAACCTCACCGCAAAATATTCCTTAAACTTTCCCTATTTAGTTAATTGTAGGATGCTTATTCATTAGTGCACGTCATTTTAGTTGTACTATTCGGAGTGCCAAGCGAAGTTATATTTTGTAGTTTCCCCTTCAGGCTGCCCTCCCAGGCGCTAAGTTCAGGGAGAGAAATAGTCATTGTTTGTATGTCCTGTGTAGGCACCATAATCAAATCCCTTTTTCCCATCTCTTCGTCCGCTAGACCACTATTTTTTTCGTACTTTTTACTCGACGTTCCGATGTGACCTGCAGAAAGAGGGAAAAAAGAAGGGGGGCGGGGGCAGCATTTAAACAACATATTAGCGCGCATAAACCCGAAAAGGCTTTTACTTACTACATACTCGGCCTATCTCCACGGAAGGCAGTCTCTGTCAACTCGGCATTTAAGCCCAGGTGGACCGCTTAGTGTGGGAGAGATAATTATCGGAAGCCTGTGGATAGCATAGGTCACCCAAGTGTGGTATTACGGATCGTGTGCAGGGGGGGGGGTCAAGTGGCACTCCTTCGGGGTGACTTAGGGGTATTTTGAAACAATTTTCCTGATACAGGTAGCATATAAAGTATAGGCTAAATACCAGGATCTTTTAGCGGTTGCTTTAGGCTGTACAAAAATGCAAAACACATACAACAAAAACCTGGACCGTTCATATTTGCAATATTTCTGAGCACTATACTTTTTAACTCTTAACTAATCGAGCTGAGACATTTCACCTGTATTTTAGTTATATCGGAAATAGTGGTCATTTATTCGAAACTTACCAATCTACGTGTGACAACTATGTTTGCTTTTTCCAAAAATCTTTAATAAGAATGTCGGTGCACACATACGGGCCTACAACCCCGTGGGCCGGCCACGGAGCAGGCTGGAACTGTACATGTGGGGACACTTATTAGTGGAAAACCTAATAGAGTCGGTGGTCGTTAATTTCATAAAAAAGTGCGACAAGTGCAATAAAATCATATCGAAGCTTCAGTGTGAGCGAGTATCATAAGTGTTGAAATTCGAACTTTCAATAATCATGATGCGTCAAAACTTAACAACAATTCATTGTCCGAATGTTCAATCGGTACCCATCTCATGTCAATTCATTGTCCTTCATTGTCCGAACACACAATCAGTACCTATCCCATATCAATTCATTGTCCGAACTGACAGTACACATCCTATATCAATCCATTGTCCGAACATATAATCAGTACACATCCTATATCAATCCATATGTTTAAAAACTACATACATATCCCATGACACCAAGGCTGAGCAATCGGGGTACAACAAGGAGTTGAAAGTTTCATTTGTACCGGCGCCATTTTGGGTGCAACCAGGCAGATCCAAGCATAGTCTAAATCTCCACTAACTCGTGGTTGGCCCAGAGCCTCTTTCGGCAGTCCAAAAGTTCCGTTAAAGGGCAAAAGAAAGGATCGGTGGTCTGAACCATCAGTCAAAGGGGGAGGGAGGCAACAATTTTCCTACCCGGTCATACTGGGTTTTCACCGGAACTGATCCAAACTGTAGTCTGCAGGATTCTAGTCATTCAAACTGAGGCTGGCGCCAGCATGGGAGCGCTGACGTCTCGCGGCTACATTTTCATCGTTCCGTGGGCAATCATGGCAGTCATTCCCCATCGGGGGTGTCTGCGGGGGTCGGGGACTCCCGCGGCTCCTGTAGAATCTTCAAGGTCGAGGAGAACTTTTATGATGGTGGGACTCGTTTCTTAATCAACAAGCAGCCAGGCCATCTCTTCACCCCGGGCCCGCTCCAGCAGGATCGTCCTCCATTTTACGAGTGGGCGAACCCATGTCGGGTGAGTGGAGCGTCGGGGGTGCCGCTGGGGGCCTCCACCTGGGGAGGTGGGAGAGGCTCGTTCGCGCCGCCTCTCCCTCCCAGCGCACCCCACGCCGTTTTCCTCGGCGCTAGTATACATGATGGCCGGACCAGGCAATGAGAGGGGGGGGGGGTCGGAGGCATAGGCAAGACATCCCCCCCCAGGTTGTCGCAGCCATTATTGAAGAAGGGGCGCCCGGTACGTTTCGGGCCGGGCCTCCGGTTGATGGTGGCCGGACGCTCTTCGCCACGGCCCCAGGAACGGGTCCCTTGGTTCATCCTGGGGACAGACCTTGGCGCGTGGTGCCGCCTCCGGGCTATTCGCGTAGTGGTCTCTCCACCCCCAGGCCTCTTATGGAAGCCGGACCAGGCGATTAAGAGGGGGGGGGTCGGAGGCATGCGCAAGACATTCCCCCCCATGTTGTCGTAGCCATTATTATTGAAGAAAGAAAGAGGGGGGGGTCGGAGGCATGAGCAAGACATCCCCCCCCCAGTGTTGTCGCAGCCATTATTGAAGAAGTGGGGACGGCCGGACCCCGTCGGCCTCGGCTCTTCTTCGGGACCACCTTACTCGATGACCTCCGGCCGACGGCTGGCAGCAGGACCCGCCCTACACGTGTTGAAGATCTCGTCTTCCGGATGGGCGTAGCCGCGAACCTGTTTCACTTCGGGAGTTTTCAGAATGGGGGTAGGTATCTGTTGACTTGTATCTATCTCATGTTACCGTTATTGGGGCGTGGCGGGCGGTGGGACAGGCATGTTTGGAGCAGTGAGGGGTGGCGAAGCCTAATTGCCTCGTGGCCGTCGTGATGTCAAGCTTGGCTTCTCTCACCATTTTCATGTTTCTTATTACGGGCTTATTCCTAACGTTTCTCATTTCTAGCGAAATCATGTATTTTATCGTGAGCTATTTCTAACGTTTTCTTATTTGTAGCGAAAATCAAAAACTCATCAGTGGCCTACTGACTTTACTTGATTCCTTTTGTTTTCCCTAACAATTTTTATATATATATATTTTTTTTTATCTGCTAGCACGATACAGCGGCTAATCCGCATTTTTCTTTATATTTGTCCTTTTTATTGGGGGTGTCCTCCGGGCTGAGCCGGATGACCTACCTCCAATAAATGGTCCGGGTGGAACTAGTTTACCAATCAGTGGGGAGTAGATAGGCATGAAAGATTACAACGGGGGACAAAAGGTCCACATTACCTACCCTTCACTATTTGCAAAGACTAGACGGAATATTTCTATTCCACGTTATTTGCAAACAGAGAATACCTCCAAAGAGAACCAATTCCAAACAATCAATGTTCGGACAAACAATCAATCAATGAGGAATGAAATAGGCACGACGGGTTACAACGGGGGCAAAAGCCTGCGTTACCCACCCTTCACTATCTGCAAAGGGAGAGAGAATATTCCTAATCTTCTCCGTTTGTAGGCAGAGAAGATCCTTAAGAGAACCAACTTCGAACAATTCAATGCTCGATCAAACAATCAATCAATGGGGAGAAAAACAGGCATGACGGATTACAATAGGGGACAAATGTCTGCATTACCTATCCTTTACTATCTGCAAAGAGAGAAAAACGTTCCTATTCATCACTGTTTGCAAATAGAAAATGTCTCAAAGAGAACCAATACTTCAATTACAATCAAGGCTAAATGAACCAATCAATGAACAATACCAGTATTTAAATACAGATTGCAATATAAACAATCAATCAATCAATCAATCAGATGGATAAAGCCATCCTACCAATCGGACGTAAAGACGTCCTTCTTAACCTTACCCGGGACGGACCGTGTGGGCAATTCTTCGCCTTCCTTTTTCCAGCGCCCGATCGTTCTCTTTTCTCCATGTTTTTACCGCAGCATTCCTGTGGGATTCCAGTCAGGACAGTAGGTCACTTGAGAGAGGTCCGTTCGGAATCAGTGAAGTTCATTCAATCGGCAGCCGGACGAGGGCCCTCTCAAGGCAGGTATACTCCAATCGTTTAGATGTTCACCCCATCGTCTGGACCTCTCTTACCGGACCTTATGTCGCTGATGGACCCCGCGTTGGGACGCCAATTGTGGAAAAGTCAGCCCATAACGCTCCTGATGCCCAGGCTGCTGGCGCAAGACGCCTCTTAGTTCCCATCTTGAATAATTACCAAATGAAGAGACGGGCGCTGGAAGCAGGAAAACAAGAACAGAGTTTTATTTCTCATGAGGAGAGCCTGTCATTTCGGACACTCGCATAGTGTCTTCAGGAGGTGCTCTAACTAGCCTCTCTGAGGCCTGGTCTTTTATACACTGGTTTAAGACATGTGAACGCTCTTTATTACAACAAAGACATTGTGAAGTATGAAGATGACATCCCCGGCACCCCCCCAGTTCCGGCTCATTCCAACACGTGGCTACAGTAGAGGCCCTTACCCCCCATACAATAGGAGGGGGCTATCACGCAGCTGAGTGTTCTGCCGATTCCTTTGGAATGTGTGCGCCTGATCGAATCCCAGGGGGTGGGAAGGTCATGATCAATAGTCGCTCCTTTGAAGAGGGGCGAGTGCATACAGTAGTGGGCAATAAACTGTATCCTCAGGCTAAGGGATGACCAGCGGTCCGTGCAAACAATCGGGCTCAGAGGAAGGGGTCATCAAAGGAGAGATATTCATGAAAGGAAGGATCGGTGTGGACAATCGAGCGTAGAGGAAGGGTTTATCAAAAGAGGGGTATTTATGGAAGGAAAGGAGGTGTTGGTCAGGCGCGGGGTGTGATTTCCAGTGACAGAGTCATGCAGAAGGAGAATGGTTCATGACTTGTGCATGTGAGAGTGGGGGCGGTCGGGGTGCATGGGGGATGCTTGCAGGGTCAGGGAAGGGCGCTGATGATCGATCGCGAACAGGGAGACCATGGCACCTAAAATGGCTGTTGTATATATGTGCGCATGGGTCTATGCTGACGGGATAACACAGTCAGTGTTTTGCAATATCCGTTCTGCTTAAGACAAGAGGTACAGTGACCACAAATGAACGCCGCTTATGTGTATATACATTGCCAATTTCAACATTAGCTGTGGGAGTGCCTATGTCAGCGCACAGTGAGTGATGCACCAGTGTGAGGGTAGGATGAGAGGAGTGACTGCAGGTTGAGTGATGTGAACATATGAGTTTGGGTGCAGATGAAAGTGCAGAGTAGGAGGAATGAATTCATGCTGAGTGATGTGCTTGTTTGAGTAGGATTGCAGGGTGAGCAGTAGTTCTTGGTGAGTGGCAGGAGTGAAGTGGCAGTGGGGTCCCCGTGAGTGCAGGGTGACCAGTGTGCTTCTGTGAGTGCAGGGTAAGAGGAGGATGAATGGTGTGAGTGCAGGGTAACAGCATGAGTGCAAGGTGAGCAGTGCGATCGCTGTGAGGGCAGGGTGAGCGTGATAGGTGAGAGCGAGGAGTGAGTTGTTGGAATGCAAAATATATGCCCAGACACTTGGAGTAACGCAGCATTTTAATAATGGTTGGAGAGTAGGGTTTTGGGTATAAATTAAACTGTTGCTATTATGGCATCAATCAGGGTTGGTGGGTGGAGGAAATAAATAATTTACTGATTTTCTATCAAACAAAATCTCATGACTAGGGTTCCCAGCTGACCAGATTTCTACCGTCACTACCTAGATGTTGATATCCCGGCCAGTACAAAAAGTGCCTAAAGCCTGTATTTTTAGCCCTTATCTGTGTATACTTCAAACAGCACATATAAATAGAAAGTACTTTTAAATGTGTTCTAGAGCTGCATTAATGAGCCATGACTAATAATTAAAAGAAACAAAGACGGAAAAGTCATGTTACAAATGAATGCATACAATTTTATTTACAGTCCTTTTCAGTATCACAGCCAGGCCTTTGATGACTCTTTCAAGAACAAATGGGCAATATTTTCTCTTCGAACAGTAGCATCTCTACTCGTGAAATGCCTTTTCACGAAATGCATTATCTCTCTGGCAGTAAAAAGTAAAATACAAATGTAAGGACTAGGCAGTGTGAGGAACCATGGGGTAATGGAACCAGTGAAAAAAAACAAAGCCTCATTAACCAGTTCACAAAGACATGTAAATGGTATTTTAAAGACCTGTGAAAAACTTGGGTGTAGTTGAGAAAGGACGACAGACACTGCCCAGCAGCGCCCACAGCTGCTCAAGAACACCACAACGTTCGGACCGATGACACAGAGAAAGAGGAATTTAATATGTGCATTTTGCAATTGGTTTTATGCGTGACTGGGAGTGCCAAGGGTGATGTTTGGGTGGGCCTGGCCCACCCTCTAGAACCGGGCTAGTTTGCAAAGCACCAGATAGTTGAACCCAGCACGAGCTACATTATGTTTCCTCTCCTTTGTAAACGACAGCCACGGCCGGTGGTAGGTGTAACTGCAGAGCGGTGACGTAGGGAGGTGGAGGGGCAGGGTCGGGGGTTGTAATGTATGGATTACGGACTTTAACAGGTAAGTAAACATATAAATAAACACAACGAATTTCGTTGTGTGCACTGCATCACCAAATGCGATGCAGTGCGCGCAAACGAAATTCGTTTTACTTATTTATATGTTTACTTACCTGTTAATGTCCGTAATCCATACATTACAACCCCCCACCCTGCCCCTCCACCTCCCTACGTCACCGCCCTGCTGTTACACCTACCACCGGCAGTGGCTGGTAAACGACGTTACTTCTTTTTTGTACACCACTCGAAATCTCAGGTCCGCTGTTACTAAAAGCTGAAAATCACAAGTGTTATTATTACACAGTAGAACAGAACCATATTTAAGGCAGTAATGTTTTCACAGAGCTTCCCAGCAGAGATGTAATTTTACAAGTACTTCTCAGCAGAGGAGTGATACTTAACCAGTGCCTGTTCACTGAGCTGCAGAACTTCACCAGTACTTCTTAGCAGAGATGGAGTACTTTAGGCTTACAAGAATATTCGGTACATATTATCTTGACAGGGCGATAAAATTATCGCCGCTTTATCGGCGGGAATCTGCCACTAAAGTGGAAAAAAGGGGCTTGATAATATGCTCTATAGAATTCCAATAGAAACTCTGGTTAGACATCTAACCTGGGCTTCTATGGGAATTCTCTAGGGCATATTATCAAGCCCCTTATCGCCACTTTAGCGGCAGTTTCCTGCCGATAAAGTGGTGATAATTTTATCGCCCTGTCTTGATAATATGGCAATTAGGGAGTAAAATAATTCTTAAGGTGCTGTGTAATCCCCAAAGTTTTATAAATCACTACTAAATCAAAAGAGAGTAACTCGCAGCCAACTGGAATTAAAAACACAAAGGAACCCCCGGGTATGTAACATGTGGAGAAATGCTAAAGGGGTGTCCCTTTTAACCCCTTAGCTGTGGGGTGTTTCCCCCCTGCTGTGCGGGAGGGGGAGGAGGCCATGCGTGGCGCCGTTGTGCTGGTGACGAGCTTGGCTCGTCATGAGGCACAGCGGAGCTGCCCTCATGACGAGCTGAGCTCGTCACAGCCACACCCGTTTTCGAACGTTCAGCACAGCGGGGAAATTAGCCCCGCGTGCGAACGTTCCAACGGCTGTGACGAGCTCAGCTCGTCATGAGGGCAGCTCAACCGTCCCTCATGACGAGCTGAGCTCGTCACTAGCACACAAGGGGTTAAAGGACTGTTTCCCTCACCCACCCTAGGTGGCATGCTTCATCATAGGGTAACCTCCTCACATTATTAACCTAGTCATAATGCGGGCTACAACCCCCTCTCTGAGAGGGAGGAGTTCAGGGATGTTTTGTTGATAGAGAGGTGAAAAAGAAAATATGATGTGAAGTAAAACTAATTCTAGGGTGTGCAGTAGACTTTATTGGGGGGGGCCCCTTGGCCAGCATTAAAAACCAAGCTGTGACAGGGGTGAATTCAACCTGTCACAGAGTGAGGAAATAGGTTGACATGTTTCAACAAGGTACCCTCATAAAAAATGTGGCGGACTTCTAAAGGACCTTGTAAATACTACTATACAATGTGTATAATAAAAACCACTGTGTTGTTAAATAAACAAAAATTCGAGTATACAAAATCAGTGGTTGCAGTGGAAATCCACTCGATAAGGAAACCACTGGCGAGTACTACCTGAGAGAAATGACATATTTCAAAGACAGCACAGCATAGTCCTCATTCCAAAAATATTTTATTGGCTCACAGAGGGGATCCTGGAACCAATATCAATTAGCAATAATGTTAACACCAACACACAATGTGCTTATAAAGTAAGATGCATTGATTTTCGCTTACCCGCAAAAGTCAGGTATAAATAATGCCTCAACTTTAACTTGGCGCAAAACTCAAGTCGGCATCAAGTCCTGCGAAAAAAGAAGGTAGATACAGCTCAAATTTCAAGGAACAGTTGTGGATAAAACAGATAAAATGGAAAATGACTTTAGAGTGACTGCAAAAGGGGACACTAAGGTGGGGGCCCAGAAAGCGCGTAGCCACCTTTAAGCAGCAGGTGCAGTCGCACTGAGGCCCCTTGAACCCTGACAATGCTGTATTTTAATACCCCAAACAGCCGTCAAAGGGGGCATTTCCCCTACTTGCACATGCCCCTGGCATCCTTGGTGCCCAACTGGTACCCAGCAGGGGCGAAGCTACTATTGGTGCAGCAGGTGAAGTGGCACCAAGGCAAATTTAACCCAGACAATGCTGTATTTTACTACCCTAAAAAGCTGTCAAAGGGGGCATTTCCCCTGCTCGCACCAGCCCCCGGCAACATTGCTGCACTATTGGGACCCAGCAGGGGCATAGCTACCACTATTGCAGCAGGTGAAGTGGCACCGAGCATCCATTAAACCCTGACAATACTGTATTTTCCTACCCCCAACAGTCGCCAAAGGGGGCCTTTCCCCTGCTTGCACCAGCCCCTGGCATCCTTGCAGCGGATGTATGTCGTTACCACGCATGCTTTTACAACGCATGCCTTCACCACGCAAATTTTACAACCCAAGTCGTTACAACGACTTGCGTTGGGGGGCGCTGGATAGTGAATAGTTTAATTTACTATTCCAACTCCAGTCCCCGTGGATAGTAGGGAAGGTGTTCGATAGTAAATTAAACCATTCCCTATCCTACAGCGCCCCCCAGCGCAAGTCGTTGTAACGACTTGCGTTGTAAAAGTTGCATGGTAAAGGTAGTGCGTGGTAAAAGTTGCGTTGTAAACGCTGTTTACCCTTGCAGCACCATTAGGGCCCGGAGCACGCTGGGTGGGTCACAAAGTTGTTACGGAACGCGGAGGGCCTCCATGACGTTTCTTGAGGAGGTCATTTGGGGTCACTAGGGTCATAAGGGGGTCCCTTCTCATGACAAGTTCAGTCTGACAAGTTTCCCAGCGCTACCTTTGTGTGATGATTTATTGACACAAGAAGCCCGCCTCCATAACTTCACCTGGACTGAAGTGTCTTGTGTATGTTGTCAGAATCTAAAGAAAACGTGCCCTATCCGGGCCACGAGACAAATGAAAGGAATGCAGGACAAAGACTTGTATGATACCAAAGCTAGTAGTACAATGGAAACGAACCAAGACTACAAATCCCAGAAGGCATTAGAGTGGCAGGTGAAAGCCTGGAGCCAGAGGAGGTAACAACTTTAGGCATGGGTGAAAAAAGGTGGCGGTTATTCGTCAGTTTCAGGATTTGTTTTAGACAAAACAAAAAGAATTCTAGAGTTTGAAGATAATGAGTAACAACAATGATTTGTTCGTAAATGATATTTAAAAACTTTCAATTGTACAATTGTGAGACTGTGAATTAAACATAACTGAGGCTCGTGGAAGTAACAGTGATCTTCAGAGGGTCTCAAACACTGCTCTGATGATCACTTTATACGCTCTTTTTCTGTCCACATCTTTTTCATCTGGATGTTTTAAACCTCCTATCTTTCCTCTTCGACGCACTCTTTTTTAACACCTTCCACGTGGTGCTAATTCCCCCACGGTGCGGGGGGACGTGGGGCCGCTCGCAGTGCTTGTGACGAGCCCAGCTCGTCATGCTGCACAGTGGAGCTTTGCTCATGACGAGCTGAGCTCGTCACGACTCCGCCCACTCCCATGGAACGCCCGCACAGGAGGGGAATTAGCCCCACGTGGGCATTCCGCAGGAGAGCACAGCTCCATTGTGCCTCATGACAAGCTCAGTTCCTCATAAGCGTCGAAGGGGTTAACACCGATTGGATGTGCTTGTAGTCCAAGCATCTTTTTCACCCCCTTATAGGCAATGTGAGAAAGTTGCACTGCCTTCAGCCTCAACTCCAGAGTTCGACATTGTGGCCCTATAAACACCTGGTGGCGACTCAGTTCAAAGTATGCGCTATAGACGAGTAATAACACTATACACAAGTAATATTCTGCATGAAAAAACACAGTAAGACAATATCCTAGAAATAGCTAACACTCATAGAGAATGCCAGATTACTTAAATTGTGAAATATAAACAGGTACAACATTGCTGATATGGAATACCTGAACTTTATTCAGATTCATCGTTCAGGAATCGATAAATGTTTTGCCAGTAGAGTTAAGGTCATGAACAAAGGGCCCAATAGGGTCCCTTTTCAATGTGGGTTTTTAATTACTACCGTGCCTGAGACCCAGAGTGATCCATCCCACGTAAAGCCCTCGACCCACATAAAATCAGGTTTGAAATTGATCATTCAATTAATGGAACTTCTAAATCTAATAAGGTGTTTTGAGGCTTGGGATTTGTGTCCTATCAGAAACCAATATTTCTAATCGAGCAATAATGAACAACTTTAACAACTTTTAATGAAGGAATTGTGTTTAAGGTTCTCTCACATGATGGGATGACCAATTGATGGAGGTACCAAAGATTACTCAAGACCACTTTTTAAGATAACCAATAAATATTGTGGCAAATGATCTCCTGGAAATCAAATTCTCCCTAAAAATATAAGGGGTAAATAAAAAAAAAACTCTAAATACTTTGGCACGTGTGAAGCACCTTAAAGGGAATGTAAAAAGACACCTAGATGTTCACAGCTGAAAAATTCAGACAGTGACTCTTCCCTTGAGTGTCTCTCCATCCGGGGAGTAAAGAGCACCAGACCGATAGAAAATCAGATTAAGAGTCGAGGGAGTAAAACAATATATGATTTCTTAATGAAGATTAAATAACTGTAGAGGATCACGTGTATTAGAACTGCAACTATGAGGTTTTAGATGGGTATTTTGTTTTATCGTACATGGCCGTGCTATGGTCCTTATTTAGATTATGGCGGCCGGTTCGCTAATCCGCCATCGCAGCAGAGGGATGTGCTTTGCTGCAGTGTTAAAATTGATAAACTTTAGGTGTACATCAGCGGCGTTCATTTACGTTCACCACAGCATATTGTTAAAGGTAAAATGACGGTCGTGAACATTGCCTGCGCCATCTTATTATTATTATTATTATTATTGCTTAGTGGGTATTTCTATGTGCACGTAAGCTGCAGCCATTTTAAACATCACAGCCATTTTGTACTCTGTTGGTCACCTTTGTTTCGCCCTGTCCTTGCTAGCATCCTTCTGACTCTCTGACCAAACCTGATATGTGTGCTGGGGGCTATAAACCCTATTGTCACGACAAACCTTAGTGCCACTTGCTGCCACAAAGTCGTTTTTCCTCTCATCTCTGTTTACAGGCAAACCCATGGACACTCTTACACAAACAGGTTCCAAATACCAAACAAACTCTTGCAAACATGGTTTATTGTACTGCACACAGCAAGACTTGTTTTTGCCAACAATGGGACCTGTTTTTATCAACAGAACAGACTCTTAGATCTGGCCGGTCTCACATGTTTTAGACCCTGAAGCAAGGTCCAGCTGCATAATTAGATTGTCTGTTTTGACCTGGGTGGGAGGAGAATTAATGTTGGGCTCGTGTAACCATGTTGATGAAATAATGTTGGGCTTGTGTAACCATGTTGATGAAACAATGTTGGGCTTGTGTGACAACCTGCCCGGAGCGGAGACTCCAAGCTTCTAACCATGATAAATGAAACAGATGCATTGTGTCAAACCTGTATAAAAGGAAGAGCCAAAAGAGATGCAGTTAGAACACCTCCCTGAGACATCCCGGTGTCTGCAGTTGACGTGGTCTCCTCTCGAGAGTAATAAACCTTTTTCTTGCCTTCCAGTCCCAGCGCCTGCCTCATTATTTTGATAGCGAATCCAAAGTGAATTAAAGGTGACCCTGCGCCAGGCAGCATTGGGGGTCTTAGGAGACTCGCTGCTTTTCACAGCAGCTGGTCTGGCAGAAAACTGCCCGCCATCCTAAGAGATCTCTGCTGTACTGGTGGAGTACTGAGAGCTCATCTCCAACCAACACTAACATACGGAAGCGAATCAACCCTCGGAAAGGATGCACAGACACTAGACAAAGTGATCGGTAAAACCTACAGGTCAATCTTCCAGCTTCCTAGTTATGTATCACCAGCACAAATTCGTCTGGAATTTGGGTTATAAAAACTAACGGTGGAAATAAGGGGCAGCTTTATAAAATGTTGGCACAAGATTAGAAACGGAGAGCCAGGTACTCTAAACACCCACCTCTGGACCGAACTGCAAAGACGCGAACGATCACACGCTAGAGAGTACTTGATGCAATCACTAGAAAGCCTAGAACTGACTGGCCTCTGGAACAGCTCAGTAGATCACAAAAGCTTTAAAAAGCAAGTAACAAAAACAACGAAAATAGTATCGCTGCTTGAAGACAAAGAAACCCTGGCGAAAAGGGCCCACGGCTGGACAGTCTTAAACGACTATAAAACTCTCAAACCACAAGCATACCTAGACCACGGCTTCAAGCAGAAGACAAAGGAGAAATTCTTAAAATTCCGACTAGGCGTACTGCCGATCCTCCCTCATCTGGCACCATGGGAAAGGAACCATGAAGATCAAACCTGCCGTCTCTGCGGGGCAGGACCCGAAGACCTAACCCATATAATATGTATTTGTCCCAGCTTAATGGACATAAGGAGAACACTACTACGTGTAAAATGGAATCAGGAGGGGGTCAGGACCTGCCGACAGGCAGTCAAACTGTGCTTCAATCCAAGTGAGACCCAACTAAACTGCAGAATCACA